>NC_140956.1:102336777-103536777 GCF_014529385.1 Adiantum capillus-veneris | reverse complement strand
TTGCATCTTAATAAAAAACAGGAGGCTTTTTTACCCCTTTCTATCAACCATTTTTTACCCCTTTTTTACCCCAGTTTTTATCCTACTCTAGCTCCTTTCTACCCCATACACTATAGTATTGCAGCGCATCCCACTCGTGGCATCTTTGCCCTTTAATAGTAAATAAACTAACTATTGCTAATTGTAGTGGAACTTCCTTTTCATCCACGGCGCTAAGCAACTCATCTCAAGTAAGCTACTTGAAGTGCATTAGCATCTTGTTGAAGGTTTCCAAGGGCGATATGCATCCCAGAGTATTGACAAACTTTTATTAAATTAACTTGGTGCCATGAAACTTGAATTGGGTTATCACCTTCGTGAAGGTTTTTCAAAATGCAATGCACCCAAGAATATTGGTGGATTATGTTTGACATATTTTATTAAATGCAATTGGTTTTCACCTTAATGAGGTTTTGATTTTATAAAATTCAATTGTTTGTCAGCTTGTTGAAGTTTTCCCAAAGCGCTCTGCGACCCAGACTTAAGTTGGAAATGTTACTAAATTAAATGGTTGTTGCAAAAGATATTCCAGAGCGCAATGCGCCCCAGGCTTAAGTTGGAAATCTTACTAAAGTTCACGAAAATGGAGACTTAATTTGGAAATTTTACTAAATTAAATGGTTATTGCGAAAGGTATTCCAGAGCGCAATGTGTCCCAGGCGTAAGTTGAAAATCTTAGTAAAGTTCACGAAAATGGTTATTGTGTATGGCCTTCTAGAGACAGTGTTCGGGAAAAATCATTTTCACAAACATACAAAAATCTCTCCAAGACAATTCTGAACAGGAAATTTTACAATACTAGCCAGTATTTTTGCAAAATTACACAGTTTTCCATGTATTTTAAGATGAATTTTCTCCTTCTTGCCCTCCCTTTAACCGGCTACTTTGATTTTGCAACCGGCTCAAGGCTAAGCTGAGCACACTTTTCCCGAACACTGTCTAGAGCGTAATGTGACCCAGGTAAACTAATTTGGCGCCTCCCTTGTGAACTTTAATATTTCCTTTCATGAAAATTTTTCAAAGCGCTATGCGCCAAAGAATTTCGAGAGCGCAATGCGCCCCAAACATAGTGAGGAAACCTTAATAAATTTTTGAGAATCTTATGAGGTGAGTGCTTTCTTAAGGTGTATTGGGACCTGACCTTAAGAAAGACCTTTTTGAGAATCTGTTGTTTTTCCATTATTGCCAAAGAATTTCCAAAGCGCAATGCGTCCCAGACATAGTGAGGAAACCTTAGTAAATTTCACAAAAATGGTTTTTCGTATGCAGCTTTCGAGAGCGCAATGCGCCCTAGCAACTGGATTACTTAGGCGACTTCTTTGCTAAACGTTTTGCAAAGGGCAATGCGTCCCAGCTCGATTACTTCGGAGAATTGCTAAACGTTATTCAAAGGGTAGTGTTTAGAGAATTGCTGGATTCATGGAGAATCTAGTTGCTCTCTTAATCCAGCTCCATGCTTCAAACTTCATTGTGTTATCAGCAAATTAAAGGATCCCCAGGGCGCTATGCACCCCAGACCAAAGCTGGCCAATTCGACACTTGTAGAGGAGATAAGCAGGGCCTAATCTCTATAAATAGGAAGCCGCCTCGTTGTAAAGTCCAGGAAGCTCAACGAGCATAAACAGCAATTGCAGAGTTCATTAGCTTGAATATCAAACCAGGTCCATTTCTCTTCTCTCTCTCTATTGATTTCTATGCTTGAAGATGTCCTTTTAAGTTAAATATGCACAATAACATTGGCTCTACGAATAGTGGTTTCATTACCTAAAATTCATGAATCGTAATCCCTACATTCTAAACAATCTTTTAGATTAAGCTAGAATCCTGGGGTGCTATGCTCCCCAGATTCAAGTAAAAATTAAGGTTCCTTTTCAGAGAGACCTACAATACATTAGGAACTTCAAAGATGTAGAGAGACTGTTTATCTATATCTATTCCAAATCTATATTTAAATTACTTGCTCATTTTGGCAGACCTCCATAAGACATGTCTCCCACAAAAGCAAAGAAAGCTGCTCCCTTGGCAAGGGGTAAAAGAATCGTGGGAAGTCTAGTTGAAATCCTGAACAATGGAGAAGCTATTGGTAGAGGGAAGATTACAAAGGTATCAAATTTGGACGTTCTGCATGGCTCAAGAATGCCTAGTGGATGTTATGGTGTATCTATGGTTCAAGTTTATGCTGGAAAGGATGCACCTTTGCGTCATCTCAATCCAATGGACGAGGACACCAAAACTTTGTGCTGTGCTGTGAATATCATCATTGCCTGGCCCAAAGATGAACTGGTGAGAGCCTGAGTTTTTGCTAGTTTAAACTCTCTAGTATATTTTACATTTTTCTAAGGTCCTCTCTTCCCATTTATTTTAGAAAATTCTCAATGACATTGGACAAGAGGTCGAATCAACAAAGACTTTGATGGATAGGTCATCCCAATTACATATAGGCACAAAGAGTGAGATGATAGTTTCGAATACTAGAGTTGAATCTGTTAGTACATATGATCGAAAGCGGAAGAGTAAGAAAGAAAATCTTGCTAAAGAACACATCCGAGATGAATCAATAACATGCACATTTGAGAGAGAAGAATCTGAAGAGGAGCTTCATGATGAAGAGATTGAAGCATACATTGAAGAGGGAGCTAATGCTGGGGGATAATTTCCCATGAATAAGGACGTTACCCTTCGTCAAGACATGCTTTCAAAGCATCTCACAAAATTAAAAGTAAGTTGTCCTTCATAACTCTAAATGGATCACCACCTTTTAAATTTATCTTGACACTTATCTTGAAATGACCTTGAGCAGGATGAGCGAGAACAATTGTTGCCTTGGGTGCCGCTTTGTCGTCTCTTGAAATTGGAGAAGGCAAGGTAGGTTAGTTGGGATCCCAAGAGACTACAGCCTCTCAAAGAGGCGTTTTTGACAGAGGGATACTTTGAGCCAAAGGGTTCATTTATTTGTTCTGTTGATGCTCCTGATCATCCGACAGTACTAGTAACCAGCGAGATTACAGAGCAGTGGGATGAGTTGTGGCACCTTGCCAATGAAGATTTTGAGCGTGAAATTTGTGATACATGTTGGAGTGATTTGAGTGGTAAGATGTTCTATACTTGGGATGGGAATCATCGCCTCGCAGCTTGGATGGGATTTTTGATCAATAGAGGTCAAAGGGAGAGGTGTGTATGGGGGGGGGGGGGGGGGGGGGCAACTGGTAAAAGAGAGAGACGGAAAACGGTTGCATAGAGTTGGTTGGCGGCCACACACACACACACACACACACACACACACACACACACACACACACACACACACACACAGAGAGAGAGAGAGAGAGGGACTATTGCGGTTGGGGGGATGAATGCGAAGCTATGGTCAAGAGTTAGTGCCTGCAAATGCAAGGGAATGGTGGGCAAAAGAGAGAGAAATGTTGCATGGTTGGTTGGGAGTGGGGGTGTTAATGTAAGTTTCTCTTGTCTTTGCAATTATCAAATCCGGTTGTCAATCAATACATTGTTTCAAAGATACTTACGTGCAGCTCCGGCTTATCAAAATGACACTTCAATGCATCCTAGAGTTCGAGTAGAGCTTGTGAAGGTGGATGATAAAAATGAGACAGATATGTTGAGCACTGTGATGCGCATCAATAGGCAAGTGTAACCACCATTGATCATTTCTAAGCTTCTTCTAAAATGCATAATTTTGTTGACATGTATTTTGTGGTGATTTGTAGGTTGAATGATTCTGGATATGTCACCACTTCTTACACTGACATGTTGTGGATGGTGCGTGCAATGGGCTTATCTTCAAAAGACGCCTTGGTTAACAAGATACATTTCACAGTCTACAAATGGATGCAATCAGATATTGAAAAGAAAGTTGGAAAGAAAGCGTGGTATAACGTTCCAGTGGCAGTGATGTCACAATTGCTTCATCCGGCGAGTATACGTTATTATGTAGTCTTCATTCACTCAACGTGCGCATCTCAAAGGTTGGAATGCATTGTAGGACAAGTATGCTATAGCCTTGAAACAACTACAAGCTGAAAAGGACACTATGCTCCCTTCAGAGTTTCAACAACGCTACAAGAAATCTTTTTTTGAGGCAGATGGTCCGAGCAAGAGGAGGACAAAGCAGGCACTCGCTATTGTTGATCCCAATCTAGGCGATGAATGGTGGAGGTAAGAAAGTGTATTGTGGATCACTACTCTATGTCTAGTGCTGATTTAATTATATGTTCAAAACCCTGCGGACTATTGAATGGACTAACCGGCCCAAGTGGATTACTGAGGATAGATTGTACGTTCTGGCATGTGTTGATCTGCCTCCTGAGAAGAAAACTTACATTCTTCGAGCAATGGCCTCTTCTGATCCTATAAATGTCAAAAGTTTGGATATTCCACAGACAGGTATTATCGTTCCTTTTTTTTTGCAGAATAAAAAATGACATGTTTCACTCAATGTAATTGACATTATTCTCTATGTCCTTTATTGCAGCTGACCATGTCTCGTTCCGTGATTGGATGCATGTGGAGGTTCTATGGAACACCATAGAGCGCGAAGCTCGTTTTCTATACAACAACATGAGAAATATCACATCCAAGCTTGGTCCAGGAGAGATGCTTGATTCTTTTCTAGAAGAAGCAAAGTTGACTCACAGAACTGAGGCGTTCCAATACGGGCTTGAAAAATTTAAATCTTCGGGAAGAGGTAGCCCTGACCTTAAGAAATCACTCACAGACGCGGGTCAAAGATGTCTTTGCAGGTTGGAATATTGCTCTTGGCACTTCTGTCATTGGGAGAGCTCGAAGGACTGAAAGAAGCAAATTGGTCTAACATCTTCTGATTTTGTAGGTGGTTGACCAGGCGTAACTTCAACGTTAGAAGATCTCGCACTCTATCTGAAGTCTTGGATATCTCAAAGAAAGATACTATTTTCAACCCAGCGCAGTTGGCACGTAACTTCAACAAAACAGTTTATTACTCGCGCCCTTGGTTTCTTGAGTATAAAGAGGGCAAATTTCCTGCCAGCGAAGAACTGCAGCATAACAATGCTGTCAAGGAGAGGGAGGAACGTGCACGGAGGGCTGTCCGGGTGGAGACGCCGGAAACACCTACAAAAACCACTACAACAACAAAAACAGCCCCTTCATCTGATAAAGTCGGCCAAGTATCGTATTCTAGAGTATGTTTTGATCTTGGAACGTTACAAATGCATCATTTTGAAACTGTGACTTCGCTAAGAGTTTTTTGTTGCAGACTGGGACTCCAAAAGACATAGGTAAGAAACCGTCCTCAAGCGAATTAAAGAAAAGAAGTGAGTTGCAAATGTATGACAAAATCTGTAATTGAAAAGAATCCGAGAATCTTGTCTTTGCGAGAACCGTTTTAATGATCTTTAATATAGAGCATGATGCGGTTGGGCCAAATGAAAAAGATCTTAAAGAATTCTCCCAATCCTTGTAGTAATTGTTAGATCATCATGAGGGAGATCAACAGATGGTGGCGAGCGATGATCTAGGTTTTTGTAAGACCTTTTTGAGAATCTTAATGCTAGCATCTTTTGAGGTGTATTTTGTTGACCAACTACTTTGTTTTGTTGGTTGTGTTCTTCAATGTTCGACGAGCAGAATGTGTCTATCTCCTTCTTGGATACAAGCATGGAAGAAAATGAGATTGTTGGCCCATGCTGGCATGCATCGAAGGCCAAGTGAAAAAGGACGACCGTGTGTATGTCCGAGATGGGGTTTGGGTGGCTGTCTCAGTGTCCGCTTCATTCATGCTTTTGCCTCCAAATTGCCTCGAGCACGGTATCCCGTCGTCATCTACACAGGAATGGAATGACATGGACGTTTGTCAATCCGACAAATTTGCACGTCTGAGTTTTTTGACAGCAGATGACAATGGCATATTTGTTGTTGTTTGCATACCTATCCAACATCGAATGGTACATGATGTTGCAATAGCCGCAGGCTGGGAGCCAACATACACTACAGTCACAGTTTGCAAGACACCAATATGCAAGGATGTTAATATGATTGTAAGATCACTTCGTCTTACCTTTTTCAAGAAAAACCAAGCCCCAATTGCTGAAGTGATGAAACCCGATGAGGACACGTGGTTGGATACAATCCAAGAGAGCGAATGGACCATGCAAGAAGATGGAACACCATTGAGAGGTACGTCCTTTTTGTAATTTCTTTTACTGTGTAGCTTTGTTGCTTTCTCGACTTGTCTTCTATTCTCACAAGTCCTCGCTCGCAGGAGGAATGGAACGTGGGCATTGCTATCTGTATCAAATGTTGAACATGTATACCAAGAAGGGAGATGTGGTAGTGCAATATGGAGGAGACACAGGTGTTCTTGCATTGCTTGGTAGCCATATGGGACGATATTTCACAATCATGGAGAGTAGTAAAACATTTTTGGATGAGCTTCCAAAAATTATGAAAGCACAGGCAGCGCGGCTAAGCAAAAGAAAAGCATTAGAACAATGACTATGGGATATGGACAAACACTAGTTGTCTACAATTATATTTGAGATGTACAATTTGAAAATTTGTAATAACCTATCTAGTGGTTCACGACAGATTTATATTGTCGATTACATTCTATTTCTTGCTCATTTGTGACATTGTAATGCCTTTAAATGTGAATATGTGTTTGCCATTGCAAATATTGGAAGTTTTGTATGTAAAATGTTTTCTTCCTTCTTCGTATCATGATATTGTAATGTGAAACAATGTGATAATGTGTTGAACAAAGACAGAAAAACGTAGTGGATTCCAGAGACACTGTATAATGCTCTAATTGGCGCGAGAATGGAGTTGAGGAGACATGTTTAGTATCAAGGTGTTCGGACGCTCGAAACACTCGGCTGGTGTTCAGAGAGGGACAGATGTAGTGTGTTTTAGAGGGAGCTCAGTGAGGTTGCGTCGGCATTAGCAACATACATCTCTAATCTTGATGCACTAGGGTTGCCTTGGCTACAAGATTCGACGGCGACGGAAAAACGCAACGGAATTTAGAGAAAACGGGCATTCCTCTCAGAGCCAAGCGAGGAGGGGTTTTCTTGGGGAACGAAAAACATGGATTGCATTTTTTCAAGGTGTTAATAAGGCATGTTTAGTGTCAAAGTGGTCGAATGCTCAAAACACTGAGTTGTTGGTCAAAGAGGGACAGATGGAGTGCGTTTCAAAGGAAGTTGAGTGAGGCTGCGACGGCCTATATACGGAGAGCCAGCCTAGGCAAGTGGGTTTAAATCACGTATACCCATGGCATGAGCAGTACACACCACTGATCTAGTTGCATTTGGGTCGCCTTGACTAGAAGATTCAACGGCGATAAAAAAACGCAGCAGACAGATGGTGTGCATTTCAAAGAGAGTTGAGTGCGTTTCAGAGAGAGTTGAGTGAGGTTGCATCATCCTATATGAAGAGACGGCCTTGAGTAAGTAGCAAACAACAATTATCTAGCTACGTTTGGGTCACCTTATCTAAAACATTTGACGACAACAAGAAATCGCAGCAGATCTCAGAGGAAATGCGAACTCCTCTCATAGTGGAGCCAAGAGTGATTCCCTAGTCAAAAGAAGCACATGGATTGCATGTTTCCAGAGTATTCAGGGGGCATGTTTAGTGTCAAGGTGGTCGGACCTTCGGAACACTCAAATGTTGTTCAAAGAGGGACAGATGGAGTGTGTTTTAGAGAGAGTTGAGTAAGGCTACGTCGGCCTATACGGAGAGCCGGTCACGAGTGAGTAGCACACAACAATGATCTAGCTGTGTTTGGGTCACCTTAGCTACAAGATTGGACGGCGACGAGAAAAGGCAGCCCCCTCAAACATCAACCCCATTGTTGTCTGCTTCTCCGACCACAACAAGCATATCCTCTGTGTCTAGCGAACTCCCTTCACAGAGCCCGTCTTGCTTGATGAATTCCCTGCTCCTGATAGTGGTCTTGCGCATAATAGTTTGCTCTGTCCTCAACCCGCACCATGTTCATAATGGTCTACTCCCTACTCTCCCTTACCCAACCCCCAACTCGTCCCCCATTCCAAATTGGTCCCCCCAATCCTCTCCCAACTCTCCCCAACCCTCTCCCAACTCGCCCCTCCCGCACCCCTCCCAACTCGCCCCTACCCACCCCCTCACACACTCTCGCTCCTACCCATACCCTCCCTTTGCCCTCACGCCTACCCACCTCCTCTCTTGCCCTTACCCCTACCCTCCCCCTACTCGCCCCTACCCACCCCCTCTCTTGCCCTCACCCCTACCCACCCCCTCCCTGCCCTCGCCCCTATCTAGCCCCCCTACACACCCCTCGCCCCCCTCACCAGCCCTCGCCCCTACCTAGTCTCCCCTCGCCCCCCCCCCCCTAGATCACCCCTACCTAGTCTCCCCTCGGCCCCCCTATCCACCCCCTGTCCCTCCCATACATGGCCCGAGCATATCTCTTTGATGTGGAGCCTCACTCTGTTTTGCCAATTGGGATTCTTGGACTATGCAATCATACTGGGTTCCTGCCTATTCAAAGGCTTAAGGCGTTTGCAAGCAATGTAGTGTTTTTAACTCCACTTTTGAGGCATGTAGGGTCATGGTTGGGCCTAGCACTTGCTTCAAGAAAGACGTACAGATGTGATACCTAGTAATTTTCTTTCACAGTTTTTTCAGTATTTCCTCTCATCGAGATGGTGAGCGGTCTTGTGGCGGGCAACCTGTAGCAGGCTATAGTGTCACTTTCATAGGACACACAGTTAGTACAGTTGGTCTGATCTGGTTCACACTGGATGGACTCTCTGGGCTGAGCAATGACACGTGGTAGGGATACGACGGTGGTTCTAGTGGACATCGTGGCCAGGTCACCTCCACCACTCATTCTAGAGATAGACTTAGATGGCTGACATTTATGAGCCGTTGGTGGCTCTTTATGGTGGGACATGAGGAGTAGCTGTTGGATCATAGAGATCATCTTCTAGATATATGGTCCAGCGTCGTCGTTTTGGGTAGCGAGTCTATACACACAGCACGTCTTCATCATCCCCTGCACATCTGAGCCTCAACACCCCCATTGTACCTGTGGGTCCTGGGCTGGAGCTGAGTGTGATGCCACGCCAAAGTCTGTATCGGTTCTTTTGAGATAGTCGAGTCATATATGTTCTGGTCTGTTGTTGTGTCTCTGTGAGCTAAGTTGTTATCTATTGTTCCTTTGTTTTCAATCTATTTCGAGTGAGATTGTCATGCACATTGCACTGAGGAGCACCCACTGTAGAGAGCAAGACACACTATCCGTGCTACAATCTCCAAGCTCTCCATGGCTCCTCTCAGATGCCACCCTCCATAGCCGTCATCGAACCTAACACTGGTATCAGAGCCTAGGCCGTAGGGAGGGGCTGGCATCTCAAGACGCTCACGTTTTGATAGGTGTTCGCTGCAGGCGGACATGCAAGACACAAACTCAGCTACTCCAAGTAGGAAAATCTGCGAGCATATTAAAAGGCACATCACTTTTGTGGCGGGCATCACAGAACCCAGGTGGGTCGGCATCTCATTGGTGAGCCTTGGCGGTGGCGTTTTGATAGGCAGTAGTGGCATGTACTGAGTCAAAGCCCGAGGTACTCCCGGTGGAAAGAAGCTTTACAACTTGCAATTCAAAACGCTACTGTTTGTAGAGCTAGTGGGTGAGCATATCAAAACGCCAACAATCCGATTGAAGTGAAACTAGCTACCATTTGACTAGCATATCAAAACGTTGCCTTAGCAGGTTGGTAGTGTAATTAGCACTACAAGGCAGAGCATCTCAAAACACCCTCTTGATGGTGTAGCAAGTAAGTTTTTTCAATCATCTTAGGATTTGGGGATTTTGAATATTTGACAAGAGTTCAAAAAGTGGGAGAAACAACATGCCATATATGTGTTGAAGGTTGTTCCAGGAATGCATTGCTCTACATATGAGTTGTGTCTGAGACACATGAAAGAGAGGAGATTTTGGAGCCATGTTGTTCTATATGAGGCACCGACAATCATGCACGAATACTTGCTTCAAGAACATGGTCCATCAACAAATGAAAAATTTCAAAACCTATTATTACAGCTCAATATCATAGACTTGTTTTGTCTGTCTATTGTCAACACAATCATAATTATCTTTCAAAAGGCTTATTTTAGCCTATAAATTGTCAACTATTGCCATGATAAATTGTACGGGTTAGACATTGCCACACATACATACGTGGTAAGACCTCCCAAAAACATTTTTTCTCAACCCATTTTTGTCATGCTTATCATGAGGTTACTAGGTACACCTTAAACCCAAGGTTTTGCAGTGAACCAAATTTTGGTAGCTAATTTTTCAACCTACACCCTATCTATTGAGGGGGGGGGTTCACTACCATAGCACCAAGTTATGGATACACCAAAATCCTTGGTTGTTAGAGAACCTAAAACTCACGGTTGACGAGTACAGCAAAAACTCGAGGTATCAGGAGAGTGGTCTGTTTAGTTCAGGCTTGAGGGGGGGATTGTTGGGTTTCCAAGCCCTCGTTCAGTGGTATCAACCCGTGGAAAACGCCTCATGAGGCATGCAGATACACTTAGTCTCCTTTTAGAAGTTTGCATGGCAAGGCCTCTTATATTGTAAAGGTTTTTGTTTTACAAAGTTAATACAAGCATCAACATAGCATGTTTTTTCCCTTGTAGTGTCGAATCTCTCTCTCCTCTCCCGTTCATCCCCCTCGTTCCCTGCACCGATCTCCAAGCTCGCCATGGCTCCTCTCAAACGTCACCCTCCATATCCATCATCAAACCTAACAATCCCTAGAGACACAGATAGAGCTGACAGATATGGAGTTTTTTGACATGCTCATGTTAGAGCCTGATGAGTTGGTACCAAGACGCACAGTTTTGCCTATGGGTGAGAGGGATGTAGCTTCCTCAGTGTCGGTGTTTACACATCCATACGTGAAGGGTAGTCTTGATGATGCAGTGATTGAAAATAGCACACGGGAGGCAAGTACAACTAGGTTTGCACAGATTTCGTCAGCGTTCGGGCGTCTCATATTCGACTTGTTAGTGTCAAGGCCCGATCTAGCAACTGCAATGGGAGCATTTGTAGCAGGGATAGTCAGTAGTACGGTAACCGACACTAGCATGATGCTTCATGGAGCTTTGCAGACCATACAGAGTTGTCTAGGAGATTGACATGCAAGCTCTAGTGTGGGTACGCACACTAGCCTACCACCACAGTTGATATGACTGCGTGTAGATCAATAGAGTGAGCCACTGGGCATAGGTTGAGAGAGTCTCTCACCTAGTTTTTTGTACATACTAGTAGTTTAGCTAGTAGGTCTCACTTATCGGTGCATCGCCTTTTAAGTGGGAGATTGTTAAGGTAAAGGCACTCCACCTTTTGCCCGCCCGAACGTCCAATGTCCGGCCAGCCGTCCACATGTGTACATACCCTTATTCTTCGTATACATGAGAATAAGGAGCACCTCACTCTTACTTCTTCCAAATGCTGCTCCACCCACATCCTATGCGCTCTCTCTCTCTCTCTCTCTCTCTCTCTCTCTCTCTCTCTCTCTCTCTCTCTCTCTCTCTCTCTCTTTTCGCACACACACCGCATTCGCGCACACATGTATTGCCTCGCACGGGATATGCACAATTTGCTTTTTTTTTTTTACGAGGTTAAAAAGGTAACTCTTTGCAAAACTGGTGCAAAAAATTAATATTTGATGGTTTGCTTTGTCAATCTTTCCCTCATTTTTTATATTTTGACAAAAAATATTACCTTTAAATTATTATTCCCAATTTTCTTATGTTTTTTGCTACCACTTAGCCCATTTGAAAAAAAAAATTGATTTGTTTGGGATTTTTTTTGCATAAAAAGTTGGTGTAACTAATTCTTTATTGGTGTTTCATAATCTCAATGCCAATAATGGAGTGCATATGTATGCAAATTGTGAAAGTTGTTTGACTTGATAATCTTAACAACTCCTCAAATTGTGAAAGTTGTTTGACTTGCCACCTTAAGAAGCTAGTGATCAGTGGAACAGGACCATGAGCGCCGCAATGAAGGACTCACATGGATAAAGGTATGGGCTCATCCATTGTCGTGGGGTGGCTCTTATGTCAGCTGATGTATCTAGGATCCCTGGAAGATGTCATGGCTCAACACGAGCAGGCAAGAATTTGTAATTTATCGATTATGATAATATAATTTACTCACCATTGTGAGTTTTCCAAAAAAAAGAAGCTAGTGATCAAATCACGAGGCCTACCATATGAAAAAGCATTTCTATTTCTCAATCAAGCAATATTGAGAAACAAGTGATAAAATCACAAGGCTTGCCAGTTATTCACCACTACTACTACAATATTCCTCCACCCAACGAGCACTTATCGATGTTCACATATTTTACATGCCGCAAACCTGCACACCGTTATGTGATTAACTTTTGATCGAATGCTAGTGGCTACATGGATGAATGCCCTTGATTGCGTGACATAAGCACTAGCCCCTTGAAAATATCGTCAAACCACACAATGCTCTTCATGAACTCCATAGATAAGGATTAGCTTGTGACCAAATATACTAACATGGCAGAGAACACTATTGTGGCCTATGTGGTTGCACAAGTGCCTCCCATTCCAAAGGGCTTGTTGATGAGGTGCTTTGGCATTGCACCTCTAGGCGCTTACCTGTTATAGTTTAACATAAAATCACATGAGTAGTACATCTAATAAGGATTCATTGTGCTCTTTTGATAATCGGGAAAACTACCATTAGATCCCACAATTTAACAACATCTGGTTTGGAACACTAAGCATAAAAGGAAGATCAATTTATGACAACATTTTGGCTGTCATGGTTCTTTCACCAAGCAAGAATATATCCTCCTCCAGCTTGACCTAGATAAGGCTTACGATCAAATCTTTTGGTATTACATTAAGGTAGTCACAAAACCTTTGGGATTTTGACCCAAATTGTATGCGATAGTTTGCACGCTGGGGGGAAGGAAGGTACTTTGAGCTTCTCTTCAACAACACGATAATGGGAGGGTTTGAGGTCAAGTGTTCGATCAAGCAAGGTTGTCCCCTTGCCCCGCTGCTTTTTGCTATTGGCTCTCACCCCAAAGGGAAAAGAATAGGGATTACGGGGTCCTCTTTATTTGTCATGGGTTTAAAAACGAGATTATGGAAGGGAAAAATAGGTGGATGCCATGTGGCCTGAAATGGTGGGTATGGCAAGACCTACAAGTACGTGGTCAAACTTATACTATTTTATAAATTATAAAGAGAAAATCTTTTATAAATTCAAAAAACTAAACTTTTCTTTGAAAAGTTGGGTAAAAACCAATCCTTTGTCTCTCTAGTGGCTACCAGTTTCTCTCCCCCCCCCCCCCCCCCCCCCCCCCCCTCTCCTAAAAGAGGGTCCCACCAAAAACGTGTTGATCATTCCCTCCCTCTCTCTCTACTATACCATCTCTCACTTCTCTTCATTCCAACTTGCAAGTTGCATCTCTCTCCTCAATCACTTTTCCGTCCCAAAAAGCTATGCAGTAGAAGTTTGAACCTACTTTCCCTCCTCAACCTTGCTGCATTCTCCTCAAGCTGAAGTTCTCCATTGCTCCATGAACCTCACTACACACCTCTACCAAAAGGTGAAGATATGTAGCATATCCTTCTGCTAGATATTTCCCTTTTTCTTTCCTCAACAGGTTTCCTACTCCTTCTCCATTAAGCTCTCTAAAGTGGATCTACTTCCTTCTATATCTTCTTCACATTATCTTCCCCATTTAACCAACTTGCAAGAGAAACAACATAGCAGTAAGTAGCATTAACCATCTTTGTGTACCATCAATAATCTTGCTCTTTATGCAGTTGAGAACATGGATGTGCATAGATTAATATTAAGTGTTTGTGTGCAAGTTGTGCTACTGCTCGACGACCTAGGAGTGTTATTGACTCCATTTTATGCAGCAATGTACAAGATGACAATGGATGTTGGGTGACAATGGAGTTCGAACGATTGATATGGGTGACAATGCAGCCAGCTCAAGAGGTGCACACAAGGTCTCAAGGAGACACATGGCTTCTCAAGAACACCACTGGAAGGGAAGAATCATGAAGACCCAAGACGACGAGCGGCTTGCGAAGTGATGTATATGTATGGCGCTTCACACTTGAACGTTCACAGGACACCAACAATGTGGACTTGCAAGGGTAAGTGTGATGTACGGCTTCCTTGTAGTTGGATGGGAGACCAAGGTGGTCAACCACTAGGGAGATAGAATTAAGTTCTCTGTAGTTGCTCAGAATGTGGTGTTCAGGTACCATATTGAGAAGTAAAACTGGTCAATGGTCTTTCTCTACAAAATATGGAAGCTGATAATGGGGAATGGGAGGCACTAAACTCTGTTGTTGTTGTTAGAGAATCAGTTGACTTTCAAATATGCCTCCATGACGATGCAGTGCACGACATCTCTGTGAATAACGACTGGCACCTCAGTTATCTTTGCCAGTATATTAATCTCATATATACCTTGCCCAAGCAATACCTCTTTGTAATCACTGAAAAGGTTGTTCATTCCAAAAAAGAGAAGAGTTTTCTATGTGAGAAAATTGCATTTTCACAATGTTTTTTTGTAAAAGCTTGTAATAACTGATGCGAATTTCGCTCCCATTAATAAATATAGTGTTTTGAATCTCGTCTTTGAGCATACTTGTTCATTCTTAATTTGTTCAAGATTTTGATTGAAACGTGCAATTTCATTGATTTGGAACGTGAATGCCTATTGGTATCTTTTGATGCTTTGTCCCGTGATTTTGTTAAAAACTATAGTGTTAAGTTAATTTGATGTTACTTTTAAGTGCTTCTTCAAAAGTGACCTTGGGTGTATATGTGAATTTCTAGGTTTTTAAACTTCATTTCTTACATTCACAAATCTCTAGCTCTAAGCTATCTTGTCATCTTCTTCGCGAACGAACCCATGGCAACGTCTTGTGACGCACTTCTCGCACAACTGAAAAAGGTAGGACTTGCGGATCGAGTACATAAGCTAGTCAGTGTGTTTGAGGGGAATATCGACATGCAAACTTCCAAACCTTCATGCAGAGGCATTCCAAAGCTTTCTTGACTACATGGCGCAGCACATGGAAGAATATGGCATAGTGTTTGAGGAGGTCCGACACGGCATGGTTGCTAGTGGATTTCCTCAAGCACCTCTACATGGTCGACAATATCTTTCGCTTTCGCTTGTTGAGATTTATTAAAGGGCTCACTGAATGGGACTGAGGATGATGATGCCCTCATAGACTTGGACATGGGGTGCATATACACCCAATTCATTTGTTGGGACATGGTTCTCGTCTTATGCTAAAGGGCACGGAGAAGGGAAAATCAAAGGAAAAGGTCAGCAAGAAACCACATGTGACCACCATTGTGGAGGAATCAAATGAAGCTATCGAAGAGGTTGATGAGCAGAGTAAAGCATCGGTGGCACTCGTCCTCTTGCATGAGCCCAACTCCACTGAGGAGGAAGATCGGATGATAGAGAGAGACGAAGTGTTGGAGGAAGTCCCCGACCTCCAAATTTTCACTTTGCATGTAGTGGTGATGGATGGTCGTCAATTTTGTTCCTTTGACAACATTGCCAAAACACTAGGACTCAGAGAAGATGAGTTTCTCCCAGTGAAAAGGTAGAAAAGGTCAAGTTTCAAATTGACTTTGAAGACCAAAGTCTCCCAGCAAGCCTCTCTTTCCTCCCCAATGAAAATGAACACAGGTTGGTGCAAATGGTGGCAAGTACCCTTATGGTATGAGAAGAACGACGTGTAGAGGATACCATGGAAGCTCAAAGATCATAGAGGAAGGGTGTGAAAATGCAACAAAAATATGCAAAGCTTTCACAAAATGGAGAAAAGGTGAAAAAATTAGACGGTTGAAAAAATTAGGCGATTTGTCATTAATAGCATTGTTTTCAAAGCCTGAAAAGAGAGATTTCGTATCTTCTAGCTGAATTTTATGAAATATTAAATAAAGAAAACGGTCAATACTTTGAATCCAAACTTTATAGCTGTCGAAAACACCCAAATATAGCGATTTTCACCAAAAAAAACCAAGACATTTAGCCATTCTCAACCAAAATAGAACCATAAAGACCCAAGGTAGAGAAAACAAGAGTGCCATACTTTTATATATGTTTGAAATGACTATTGCACTATTCCTTAATTCTTAGATTAACGAACAACCCTTTTCTAGCCGTTTTTGGCCCTAATGTAGCCTTAGTAGCTCATCTAGTCTTTTCCAAATTTGAGTTATAATTCATATCATGTTCTATTGCTAGCTTGAGACTGGAAAATACAAATTCCATTAGTATGACGGCTTCTATACCATACACCATTTTGAAAGGTATCTTACCGGTGGTAATTTTGCATGTTGTTCTATTTGCCCATGGTGTCGTCGGAAGCTTCTCATCCCAATTGTGGGGTTCCTTATGCACAATTCTAGACAAGATAGTTTTGATGGTCTTATTGTTACTACTCTCAACATGTCCATTGCATATAGGATATGAATGGTGTCATTTATGAAATGGGTCCCTTGATCTGAAACTATCTCCACCAACAGGCAACCATATTGACATATGATATGTTCATACGGGAACCATGTTGTGGGTTGAGCTGTGTTGTTGAGAAGTGCCTTAGCCTTCACCCATCTACTAACATAGCATGTGGCCATGACTATATACTTATTCTTAATGGGTATGACTTTCTTGAAAAGTCCCGTAAAATCCAAACCCCACTTCATGAATAATTCCAAGGATTGAATAGTGGTCAGTGGTGTCATATTTGTTGCATAAGGATTTTCCATTCTCTCACAAATATCGCGTCTTACAAAAATCTCTAACCTCATACTCTGCCACCATAACCTAACATGTAAAAATTTTCTTATGAGTGATATCTGTAGAAAATGTCCTCTAGAACTTCCAATGTGCAGTTGCATCCTTGCTTGCATAGGCACATATCTCCTCTCACTTCATCAAAACCCAATACTTATAAACGCTTTGAAATTTTCGAAGACTGCCTTTGAATGCTCGTGAAAAAACCCCTTTGAAGAATCTTTTATACCTTGACCCGTTGAAGAGGCTTTCGATTTTCGGGGAGGAATGCCTTTTTTGATGTTTTGGAGCTTTAGTTTTGCCAATCTTTTGTTGCATGCTGCTTGTGGGAATGCCCTTCTCTGTTGATCGGACAGTGTTGTTGACTGCTTGCGATGTGGGAAGTAGCTCTTGCCAAGATGAAGGCTTAAGTGCTTTGGTGGCTTCAGAGCAAAGCGCGAGACTATGCTCTTGCAGAGCTGAAAAGTACCCAAATTCACAATCTATAACTGTTGGTGTTTGACTATGAGCCAAAAGGCGCCATTGTGTGATCTCCTCCTAACATACCCGCCCGTAACTTAGGGTGGATTTGAGATCATTGTTGAAGTCCACTCACATTGCAACCCAAAAATGGGAGGTTTGACCTCTCGAGCTCTCGTGACCTCCACAAATAAGTTTCTATTAAACATTTTCTGTCCGTGGATCCTTTCTATCAGCTTCGGCCAAGTCCACCTTGACTTGCCATACCTCTTTCTCAACATGTTCCGCAGATCCTTTTGTTGGTTTGTCAATTGTTGTCTCAACACTGTCCTTACGAAATTCAAAAGTTGGGACTTTCATTTGTAGAGCTTCTGAAGCTTGTGGTAAAAGCCTTTGAACGTTTTTGGCCTTTGAGCATTATGGCCTCTCGCTCCAGATCCTGACTGGTCTGTGTTGATCTATGCTACCAACGTCCACTTTCTTGGCCTTTCCCTTGGCCTTCCAGACAACTCTTTGCTTGTTAGGCTTCTAAACCTCTTTATTTTGCTTCATTTGACCGGTTGGCTCATCTAGTAATTCTTCAATGCCAATGTCATCGCTCTTAGTGATCACACACGCTGGAACTGGCTTTGCCACCTTCCTAGAAGCCACTTCAACTTTCAAATTGTTTGGGCATTGCGCTACAAAGCATCCGTACTTTCCACATGTATGCCAACTGAAAATTCACCTAGAAAAAACAGTTTTATCCCGTCCTCCAGGAAAATTGTGGTACCTTCCTCTTGTAGCTATCCAACTGGTACAGGCTCTGTTTCTACATTTTTGGATGCCTTCTCTTGCTCTAGATTGGTCAATGCTATCATGGAGACATCTTTCCCCTCCTTGAAGTGGTGGATTCTAATTTTGTAGTTTGTTCCATAGGTGCCCAAAGCTTTGCAATAAGTACACACGCAACATTTATCAGTCAGAATTGCATTTTGTGCACTAGGTCTCTACTTTCCCCAAGTGGAGGTCTGGTAATAAAGATCTCAACAACCTACTTGGACAATTAGTCGATCTTTCTACTCCATGCTCCCTTCTTGTTGCTCTTGAATGTATCTTCTGAGTTCTTGTCCGAAAAACTAGAGCTGGTTGATGACTCTTCAATTATTTACTCACTAAAATTAAAGCTTGCTTTTCCTCTCCAACTCTTCTCCTTCTTAACTTGTTTTTGCAATTTCATAGCTCTTGCACTAGATCATCAAATTTTTTGATAAGCATTGGCACTTCCTGTTTTGTGAGCTTCTTGCTTCTAAATCCACTTAGAAACCAAGCGCGCATCCACCTCTTTGAGGGTGGCTTGTTCAATTGTCTAGTCAATTCTTATTTTTTTTCTAAAAAACTCTTAACCAAAATCTTACTTGATCTAATCCAATTCACTAAGAATATCCTCCTCTCGGTTCTCGTTATATTCTAATAAGAAGGCTTTCCACAATTTCTATATGTCCTCAACTTACAAGTTGGATAATAATAGTACCATTTTCGTATAGCATCTTTCAAAATTTGTGGAAAATACTCCGCTCAAGCATCTCTGTCTATATCCTTCAAATTATCATATTGTCAAACACCTAAACATGAACATCTGGTCATCTCTGCAACCACCTTGGAAAGCGAGAAATATTTTCATATCATTGGACCTCTCTCCACGTCTGGAGTTGGCATGGTAATATGACTCCCTTTCCTGGCATCTTAATTTATCATTGTGATATGGTCCCCTCTCCCAATGTCTCTGCTCGTCATAATGGCTAGTATCTGCTTCCCATCTCTGTATTCCTCATCACTCTCGATGGCTGTCTCAGCTTCTTTTCTCCAACCAGTCTAGCTCTATCTGTGGGTTAGGCTATGTTCCTTAGGCCCCATACCATTAGTCTATGGGCTGGCCGTCAATCATGACTTAATTGTCTCTATGATAAGATTTCCTTTCTTGTCCTCGCATGTAAAACTTGCAGCATTCAACCTCCCCAATGTTCTGATTGCGGCATTCACTTCCACCCATCCCTCATTGTTTTACCCTCAACGCTCTCGGTGATCACTTTGGTGAGCTCGTCTTTGGATGCCTCCTTATCTACCCCCATAGTCTATCCTTCCTCACATGATTCTCTCATTGTGCACTCTTTATTCCATCCCTCTTTCTCTCTCTTCCATTCCTCCATGGTGGGCATCCACTCCTCTCTCCATTTTCCATTTCCTTCTCCATTTTGGTAAATCTTGTGGCTTTAAGTCGTGGTTGATAGCCATAATATGACCATCGACGGTCTTTGTGTTGCTTTAGATGATGCCGTGTCTTGGAAAAACATCGCGTCGATAGTATACGAACAGTAATCCATGCATCAGACCTTTTACTATTCAATATCCAATGAAGCAAAGGCATTGCAGTTACAGTAGTACGTCAAGAAACTTTGCTCTCAGCTAAGAAACCCACATGCAATATACTTCAATCTAGCACAGCCTTGTAGCTCCGAGGGATGTTCAACGTCAAAGCTAGGCATCACATTCATCAACAACCCAGCTTTGACAAATAGGATACGCCATTCTCAACATTAACGTGTCACCTGAACTTGCTCAGGCCCTACTCTGTTACTCCTGGCTTCTCTCCAAAAAGAAACCAAGTTATCTTGTGAGTAGAAAATTTATACATGCCTATCAATCTACACCCGCCCTCTTTGATGAGGGTAACTGACTCCCCTGAGACTTTGTGCTTAATAACTTCCTGGGTCTAGACTTAGTATTAGTAGTATTTTCGACTGCTCTTAATCCTCTTCTTGTATGTCGAGGTATGACTCTGATTGGAATGCCACCCAAGTCGAAATCTTCGCGCATTGCAGAAGCAACAAAACGTAGGTCAGTCTCCTCAATGTCCCCAGCTCCCGTCACAAACACAACAAAAGTAGGAGGCCGCGCCTTTACTTGAGTTATGTATCGCATTTTTGCACCATAACCGCCTTCAGCTTTTCTTGGATGCCGGCTCAGCACCTTTACAAGAAGAATCATTTTACTCAGTAAATCATGACAAATCATCTCCAATAAACTAAACCATGCAAATGGAAAATAACAACCTTTTGTAGCCAGTTGTTCAATTTTGCAGTCGGAAGCCTCACATTCCACCTCCTGTAGCTCTCAAATACTTTTCTCATGATTGCTGCCCGTCCCTTTCCTTCCAAAGCAGACATAAAAACAATGGGAATACCTTCTACCTGCAAGAGTGGTTAAGATCCACTTCAGAGCATAAAATCGGGAAAAACATACACAACTCATTTGACATGGCTCATTGATTGCTAATAAAGAAAACTATCCCCTCACTAATGTCAATTGCATAAATACAGGACAGTCTCTAACAAAACTTATAATGCAATGCACTAGAGTCTCTCATGAATCAGGACTTTCTGACTCTGCAAGACAAAAACAATCTATAGAGATCCCTGAAGAGCACCTGAAACAACAATCTAGCTTTTACTCGCTGAGGACACATGCTAATTGGCAGGTCCCTTTACTGGACTTGTTAAGCAAACGAGAAACAATGGCAAGACAAGACTAAGCTGGACAAAACCTGTGGTAGAATATTGTTGATTTCCTCTGGAACCGCTTTCATGACTTTACTCCTCAGCTCAGCCTGCTCTTTGCCTTTTAAGAGATCCATTTTATTCACCACCACCACGAGACCACGACCTTCTTGAGTGACCCATCGCGCCAGCGCCACTTCTGACTGCAGCATACTTTTTCTTGACTTGGCAATCTGAGGATCACTCAACCAATCAGATAAACAATAATGCAAATTTTAAGCGATTGCTTATGCTGTTGAGTAAAAGGATGAACACCAATATCTTTTCAGCTAAGTCTACCTACTTACAGAAAAACATTAACTCCCCTGCCCCCTTTGACCGACTTTTTACCAATCCAGAGATCATCTCCGTCATAACTGCTGGGCTGTCAATGTTCACCTACGAGTCATAAATATTTTTCCTAATACGTATAGAAATAACCATAAATACATTCACAAAACGCACTTGTAGGGTTGAGGGCTTGTGCGAGAAGAGTGGAACTCTTGCTTTGGATGGAGCTTCTACTGTTTCCGAAGGCAATGCAAACCCTTTAAAAGGCATACCACAATGTGTGTTCGTAGTGCAGCACTCTCAGAGCTCCTGCCGGCATATAAAACCACCGGAAGTGTGATAAGTGCTGTGACCATCATAATATTGACAGCTGAATTGAGCATCAACACCCTACTGTTTGTGCTGTTGTGTCTCTTGTATGCAGCCACATGGAGTAGGAGCTACACTTGTTAGAGAATCAAAGAGAACAATCCAAAAGACCAGAAATTGACAATGCAAATCCAGACAAAATGGTAGTTTGGGCCAACAAAACATGTATGGAACTTGCCTGAATCATGTCTTCGCAGGCAATGCTATTATAGCAGAAGGTAATGAGCGGGCTAACAAACCAATTTTATTCTTTGAGGTAGCAGTTTTGTCACTCCAGTAGGAGCCAGAAAATTTCATGCAGGTCTTTAGCAGGGCAAGCAAGCAAGAAAATGCAGCCCAGGAGTTCCAAGAGGATGCAAGTTTCCTGGAAGGTGCCTATGGTGTCAAAGCAAGAAAAACAAGCAGATACACAGAAAACCAAGCCAAACGGATCCATACAGCCGTAGATACTATGGTGCAATCTGAACTTAACATGAGGAGGGAAAGCCCACATGTCAGCTCACCAGTGTTAGAGCCACCTTTTTTTCAACAGCACAAGTCAAAGGATAGCAAGTGCACAGTTGGCATGCGATCAATGGTGAAAACAAGCTAATAAAACAGAGAAGCTATACTAGAACACGAGGAAAAATGGGGCTCCACATGAGGACAAATTAAAACACAATGTTCAAACTCGACAACATTTATCTTCACCAATGTCAAAACATGCAGCAAAAGATCATCTATATACCTAGATGAATCCAGGAAGAGCCCAAATTCACTTATGAAGGGACGTGTAGCGAAAGATTGTCGTCTTTATCATGTATAGCTTGGAAAATAATTCTCACATCGCTACCCGTGTCATTGGTGCCAAAGTTCGTCACAAAGAGGTTAAGGGACACTTAAAAAGTTAAGAGACCAATGCTTCAGTTGAATTAACAAACCTGCTGCCCGTCCAATACTAGCGCAACAATGTTGGACCGCATGAGACTTCTTCTAGCATGCATAGCACTTAGTGCTGCAGGGCCCTCTGTTATTTGGGCCCTCTGCATCCACCCTGCTGTGTCCACCTGCAGGCATTAAGCATCAAATGTTTAGCTCATCAGCACAGCCTCGTTATGTTTAGGCAAGTACAAATTAAGCATAGATGAGGCAGGAAGTTTATGGTGTCCACCCCTTCCCAAAACGTAAAGAAACCAAGCAAGCCGCCGTTTACATACCAACTCTTATGCTTTTGAGATGTACCGGATAAAAATGCAAAGTATGTTTAATAACTTACAAGGTAAACAGTTTTGTTCTCATACTTGAACTTAACCCGAACAGCATCACGAGTTAATCCTGGCTCAGGCCCTGTAAGCACACGCTCCTCTCGAAGTAGAGAGTTCAAAATAGTTGACTTCCCAACATTGGGCCGCCCAGCAATGGCAAGCTGCAGCGGCAAGGAGCCCTCACATGTCTCATCAGCACTTAATTCTGTCGTTTCACCAGGCAAAGAATGAGAATCAGTTCCTAAAAATTCATCTTCATAAGCTCAAAAAACTGATTAAAAGCACCTTTGGTTGCATTTATATACTCTTGAGCATCCGCAAGCAAAGGCTTTAAGGTTGCATACAAATCAGTCAATCCTTCCCCTGTCTCGGCTGAGATTGGAAGGGGATCCCCAAATCCCAAACTGTGCGCTTCACCAAGGGTGGCTAGGAGCATGCCTGTTGCATCCGATTGTATACCCTCAGCCTTGTTAACAATCAAGATCACAGGAATGGAAACATTTTGTTTCCGCAGCCATTTTCCTACTTCTGTGTCCCATGGCTGCAAACCAGCTCTGAAATGAAACAGCGAGCCAAACTAAAAGAAGGAATTCTCTCTCTCTCTCTCTCTCTCTCTCTCTCTCTCTCATAGGTCACTTTGGCCTTTTGAAGACGTTAATATAACATTTCATTTCTCTCTCTCTCTCTCTCTCTCTCTCTCTCTCTGCTCCCCCGCTGCCCCTGCACCCGCCCCCTGCTCGCGCGCCAACCCAGCCTAACCTAGCGCGCAGAGAGAGAACAAGGGGAGGGGAAAAGTAGCGTAGAGAGAGAAAGAGGGGGAAAAACAGGGCGTAGAGAGAGAAAGAGGAATTGCATAGAGAGAGAGAGAGAGAGAGAGAGAGAGAGAGAGAGAGAGAGAGAGAGGAAAATGTTGAATAGAGAGAGAGAAAGAGGGCAGAGCGTAGAGAGAGAGAGAGAGAGGTAGAGTTTGTGAGCGTAGAGAGAGAAAGAGGGGTTTTAAAAATAATAATTACGAAAAAAAAAAACCTGCAAGCGTAGATAGAGAAAGCCCCTCGTCCCCCCCCCCCCCCCCCCCCCCCCCCGACTACCCGCCCTCGCCCCTCCCCTCGCCCTCGCCCTCACCCTCACCCTTGCCCCTGACTGCGAGGGCACCCTCGCCAACGACTGCTCGCCCTCATCCTTTCCAAAGGTGCTTGTCCAAGCTGCTAGTCCAACAAAAAATTTTGGTGCTCGCCCAATAGGTGCTCGCCGCTCGCTGTCAGGTAAAGCTGCTCGCCTTCAGGTAGACATGAACAGAAGCAAGGTGAAGTTGCAGCAGGTTGACACGAACAGAGCACACACGTAGCAGGGAATTTTCAGAAATCGGCTGCCAGGTCCAGCAATTTTCCAATAGCAGGGAATTTTTAGGAATTTAGAGAAATTCTCAAAAATCTGGTGACAGAATTCCAGAAATACAAAAAACCCCAGAAAATTCAGAAATTCAGATCGCAGATTTTCTTGGCAGATCTCACAGGAAATTGCAAAAGCGCGCAAAATGTATGCTTATGCGGGAGATAATGTATGCGTAATGTGGATGCATATGTGCGCTTAGTAGCTTAGTGGCTATCGTTTTCCAGGCGACAATTAAGCATGAGGAAGCTAAACGATAAAGCCGACCCCCTAGAGGATGCCATCCAAAAGTGCAAAGAGGAAATGACGGAGACCATTACCAAGATGAACCGAAATCTATTGGGCACAATAAAAAATGCTCGAAGGACGCGTTTTAATTCAAAAAAGCAAGATAAATGCACTAAAGATCGGGTGATGACTCAGGATGAAGAGATTGCGTCACTCAAGAAGGATCTTGCCAAAGCACGATCAAGAAACACACTGGAAGAGGGCGAATTGCAACCCTCAGTAATCGAAGAAATCAACACGATCAAGGAGCAAGTACGGGCCATCAAAGAGGAAGAAGAGCAACACAAAGAGATGACGACTTCTTGGGTAGATGTTCTTACAAAACTCAACAGAAGGCAAATGAGGCCGAGAAATGGATCGAGGTTGCCAAGAAAGGAAAAGGCAAGGACATAACGCCCATGTCCACACCCACTATCATTAATCTGACACTAGAGGAGGAGCAAAGAAGACGTGTGCGCGCTTTACATGTGAGAATTTGCGGTCTTAAAGACAAAGACAATGTGGACGAGGAGGTAAAAGAACTCATGGCCTTGATGGGGGTTCATGGTCCGACGCACACAAGAGCCTGAGTGGGCCACATAAAGAAAAATGGAAGCAATGGGGAAACCTCAAAAGAAAGGGCACTCATCCTCCGTTTTCCCTCCATGGAAGCGAAGAAGTCCTTCTTGAAGAAAAGGCAAACTCTTAAAGAGACGGGCATCTTTCTCGGGGATGATCTTACCCTCTCGCAGATCGCTCATATGCAAGAGGTAATGCCGGAGATTAGAGCCGCAAGGGCAAAAGGCAAGATTGCCTTTTACCGAGATGGAAGAGTGGTAATACTAGAGCGACGCTCCACATGACGGTGCGAGACTTATGGGACCACACTCAAAATGGCTTCCTGGAATTGTAATGGATCTATGCGTCTTGATGTGGGTGCTTTTGAGGATAGTTTTACTGGAAGAGACATCGTCTTCTACTCTGAGACACGTCACGCCCCTAGGCAATCCCTGCCTCACATCAGTGGATACAGATGGGAGACAGCTTACAGACAAGAGACGCGATCAGAGCACAGAGGACGGGGCTCAGGGGGAGTGGCAGTGTTATTTAGAGAGGATCTGCAGCCAATGATACATATAGCCCGAAGGGATGAGCAGGCTAGGTACATGTGGGTGAGATTGAAAGCACAGACAGGCAGATATCTTTACATTGCTATTTGCTACTTTCCCCCGAGTACGTCAGTCTACGCGTGCTTTTTTCACCGTTGAGATGGTGAAGAAAGCCATTGACAGGATCACTGGGAGAGCATATGATCATGATGGCCTAGTGGTTGAGCATTTCATACACGCCAAAGATCTACTAGCAGAGCTTCTAGAACTTATGTTTAACCGTGCCATGTGTGAGGGCTTGCCTGATGCTTGGAGCCTATCTACGATTGTACCTATCTTCAAGTCAGGAGACCCTATGGATCCTGGGAATTATCGCACTATCATGATTGGACACACACTGGAACGGTTGTATGCATCCATTCTTGAGCAGCAGTTGAGTAGATGGGCAGAGAGGGAAGGAATACGTGTAGATGGGCAGGCACGGTTCAGGAGAGGCTTCTCTACTCTTGACCATACCTTGACACTCCGGGCCATCATCGAGGAGGGCAGATCTCATGGGAGACGGATATATTGTAGCTTTGTGGACTTCCGCAAAGCCTTTGACACAGTACCCAGAGCTAGATTGATGCGCAGACTACACGAGATGGGAGTACCCACAGAGCTCCTTTAGGGCATCATGGCATTGTACAGATCAGTAGTTGGGCATGTACGCACCCCTGAGGGACTATCTACACCAGTTCACTCCACTATTGGGGTGAAGCAGGGTTGCCCGCTCTCTCCTACTCTATTCGGTATGTATGTATATGAGGTTTCTGACTACATTGAGAGCGATGGTGATAGAGGTGCACAACTGGCAGGGACATGGATCCCACTTTTGTTATATGCTGATGATATTGTGTTGATCTCCGAATCTCTGGAGGGGATGCAACGTCACTTGGATGCTTTGCATAGGTTTGCCCGTGAAAGTGGTTTGTCTGTCAACCTTGGTAAAACCAAGGTTATGGTGTTTAATACCACCCCACAGTGGATCAGGAGGTCAGCACCTGCATTCACATATGGCCAGGAGACTGTGGAGTACACAGATGCTTACACTCACCTTGGAGTGGTTTTTAGCGGACCGGCATTCTCACTCAGGAGAGCAGCAGAGACCAGATTGACTAGAGCCCATGCAGCATTGGGTAGATTGGAGAGGATAAGTTCATAGGTTCGATTTCAGGAGCCTAGGACGAAGCTCTGGCTCTTTGACACCTTGGTGGCTTCTGCATTGCTCTATGTAGCCGAGATATGGGGACCTTCATTGGATCATCACGGGGGGTCGGGTCACACTGATGGATGGGGGAGCATGGAGAAACCTCTGATCTCTATGATCTCGCGGCTCATTAGAGCCAAGGCATCAGTACCACATGCCATTATCCGAGCAGAGCTAGCGGCCCCCCCATTAGTGGTTGAGGCGCTCACCAGATCAGTCTCCATATACCGCATGTGGGAACTTCCTAGAGACAGATACGCTCGCATTGCACTTGAGTCCTCTCGCCAGTTAGCCATGCAGGGAGATACAGCATGTTGGTATGGGGAGATGACATCATGGTTTCAGGCGCATGGGTTCAGCATAGACAGGTTGCCACCCTTCCAGTACTCATTGGATGCACCATCTCTCACTCTTACACAGTCCGAGATCACCAGGCTCATCCGTCAAGACCTGACCCAGCTAGACACCAGGAGGACATGGATACAGCCGGCGCAGGAGCTTGGCACGAAGATGGCTTTCTACAAAGAGCATCTTCTCCAACTTACGGAGGATGGTTTTGCACTTGAGTCCTCTCGCCAGTTAGCCATGCAGGGAGATACGGCATGTTGGTATGGGGAGATGACATCATGGTTTCAGGCGCATGGGTTCAGCATAGACAGGTTGCCACCCTTCCAGTACTCATTGGATGCACCATCTCTCACTCTTACACAGTCCGAGATCACCAGGCTCATCCGTCAAGACCTGACCCAGCTAGACACCAGGAGGACATGGATACAGCCGGCGCAGGAGCTTGGCACGAAGATGGCTTTCTACAAAGAGCATCTTCTCCAACTTACGGAGGATGGTTTTGTGACGAGACCTAGATACATGGACATCCACTTGTCTCATGGGATAAGATGTGCTATTGGCCAGTTACGCACATCTTCTCACCAGCTGCAGATTGAGACTGGGAGATACAGCGGAGTACCAGCAGAGGCCAGGACTTGCCCCTTGTGTGACATGGAGCCTGAGACAGAGTTGCACTACACATGCCACTGCCCCGTCTACTATGAGATACGAGGCCGCTTCCATTGCTTGTTCAGAGAGGGTTTTGGACCACTCTCCAAAGTCATGGGATATGAGGATCAGAGATGCTTGGGTTTGTTCTTGCTCGAGCTACGCAGACACAGAGATAGCCTGATGAGTGGAGAGGCTAGCCAGTCTCAGAGACGGATCACAGATTTCTTTAGAGCAAACACCGGACAGCCGCCGCAGGAGCTAATACCACAGCAGAGCTCACTTTCGTCTCACACCAGAGGCACACTGATCGACCGAGCGAGTAAGCTGGGGAAATCCAGGCGTCCACGACTGCGGAGGACTACACAGCATCGACGGAGGCTTCATCAGAATTCGGAGCACTCTGGCCAGGTATGCACGACGCCCGGTCAGACTACTGACCATGGAGGAGATTGATGAGATCCGCCAGCGCCCGATGCTAGATCTCCTGTGATTTAGCTATCCCGGCAAGCTGCCCCTTTTGCTTAGTTCACATCGACCAGTCTAGGATCCCATAGTATTTTTTGTTTTGTTTTGTCATGTTGTTAGTTTGTTACTCTGACTTTGTATCAGATCCACCACATTGTAACTTTTGAGTCTCATAGGTCACTTTGGCCTTTTGAAGACGTTACTATAACATTTCATTTCATTTCATTCTCTCTCTCTCTCTCTCTCTCTCTCTCTCTCTCTCTCTCTCTCTCTCTCTCTCTCTCTGCTCGCACTGCTGCTGCTGTTGTTGCCCCTCGCGATGCTGCTGCTCAAGCTGTTGCTGCCCCTCGCGCTGCTGCTGCCTGCATTGCCCCCCCCCCCCCAAGCAGGTACAGGGTTTTGCCCGTCAGAAATTACCCCCTCCCCCACAGCCAGAAAATCAGAGTTACAGGGAAACAAAAAACAGGAATTTCCCCAATTTTCAGTTGGAGATTTTTGAAAGAAAGTGCAAGAACCTGCAGGTCTACAAAAGGCAGAACAGCTCTGACAAAAACTCTGCAGAAAATCAGAAAAGCAAATATCAAGAATGTATGATTGATTTGGGGAAACCCTATGTATACATTATGCGGGACAAGGATGTATGTGTGATGTGGACATAGTGGGTTGGTTTGGCAGAAGTGCAGATTGTATTTTTGATGGAGGTCATGACTGCTTCACCAGTGTGTAAGCCAATCCGAAGGCAACCTTTGTGCTTACAAACAAGCGGATTACACAAATGGAGAGGGAGATGAAAGACTGGAAATCAGATATGGAGGGATGGTGGAAAGAGAAGGCCAACCTTCTTCAAATGTTTCTCAACAAAGGCGCGCAGTGGAAGAAAGAGAAAGAGGACCTGCACGCAGAGCTACAAGCACTTAAGGCGGACTCCAAAGCACTTAAAGAAGAGGTCTCAGCTCTCAAGCGAGAACTTGCTGATAGAGCGAGCAGTGGACTAGAGGAGGGGGAATTCCAACCTTCGGTAGTAGAGGAAATCAAGGTCATCAAAGAGCAGGTACGGATGATCAAAGAGGAGGAGAAACAAAAGATGGTAAAGACGTCTTCGTGGATGGATGTGATCACGAAGACGCAAAAGAAGGCGGATGAGGCCAAGAAGTGGATAGAAGTCGCTAAGAAAGGCAAAGGGAAAGAAACCACATCTGTCCCCACTAACATGACTCTAGAAGAAGAACAGCGAAGGAAAACTAGAGCTTTGCATATAAGAGTAACCGGTCTAAAAGACCGAGATGATGTGGAAGGGGAAATTGAAGAACTTCTCCGCATGATGGGTAGTGAGGCTACTCATACAAAGGCATGGAGGGTGGGGAAGAAGACACGAGGCAATGGGGAGACTTCAAAAGGGAGAGCTTTAATCATCCATTTCCCATCCATGGAGGCAAAGAAGGACTTCTTGAAGAAGCGTCCTACACTAAAGAAAACGGGCATATTCCTTGGAGATGACCTCACTCTCACACAGCTTGCGCATGTGAGAGAGGTAATGCCAGAGATTCAAGCGGCAAGGGAGAAGTGAAAGACGGCCTTCTACAGAGATGGCCGGGTTGTGATTGTAGAGCGGCGCTCCACATGACGGTGCGAGACCCATGGGACCACACTCAAAGTTGCCATGTGGAATTGTAATGGATCTATGCGACTTGATGTGGGCGCCTTTGAGGATAGTTTCAGGGGAAGAGACATCGTCTTCTACTCTGAGAGACATCAGGCCCCTGGACAGTCTATGCCTCACATTAGTGGATATAGATGGGAGACTGCCTATAGACAGGAGACACGATCAGAGCACAGAGGGCGGGGATCAAGAGGTGTGGCAATGTTATTCAGGGAGGAGTTGCAGCCATTGATACATATAGCCTGCAGAGATGAGCAAGCTAGGTACATGTGGGGGAGACTGAGAGCAGAGACAGATAGATATCTTTACATTGCTATTTGCTACTTTCCCCCAAGCACGTCAGTGTATGCACCAGCCAGAGGACAGTCCCCTTTCTCTATTTTGGATGATGACATATGGGAGTTCTCTAGAGATGGTGATATCATCATTTTAGGGGATTTCAATGCTAGGACTGCCCATCATCCAGACAATATTTTATGATACTTCAGAGGAGATGCTGAGAGAGCTGGATGCTGCAGAGACAGGCCTATCCAGACTATCACAAGATGGAGGACGACACTTGATAGACATGGGGACTGCACATGGATTGGCCATCTTGAATGGCCTACAGAGATTTCCCACTTCGAGGGGTTTTACATGCTTTCCACATAGACATGGAGCCAGCACAGTGGATTATGTCATGGCACAGCCGAGCCTCATCTCTAGTATCCAGGATCTCACGGTTGGACCCAGACCTGTTGGTGTGGCAGTGGATCAAGCTCTTGTGTCGATGACCATCTCTTTTCAGTTTAGTGTAGCACACAAGCTACGGACAGCAACCCCTACTCGCTATACCTTCACGCGGGAGACGGACTATGTATACATAGATGGGATCTACAGACGCCTATGCACAGAGGAGCTAGGGCGACCTCTGGAGGAGCTTACTACTATATTGACACAGACACTACATGATGCAGCAGCAGAGGCATACCCACATACCCAGCCTGAGCAGAGACGCCGCTCGGGGAGCATGCCCCAGAACAGTTGGTATGATGAGGAATGCCGGGACACTAGAGCTAGACTTCAGAGGGAGGTGCTTTTGGGGGACATCACTCACAGACAGTCACAGATTGACTTCCGACGCCTACTACGCCGGAAGAAGAGGGCATTTTTGGCTTGCCTAGAGCAGGATCTATATCAGCTATTCTTGAGTCAGGACTCACGTGAGGCATGGCGGCTCTTTCAGGAGCACTCTCCCCCCCCCGCCATCACTTCTACAGAGGACTCGGGCCAGTACGCATCATCTCTGTACACAGTTCCTGAGCAGCCAACCCTCCCGATCCATGCCCACACACATGTGCTTTCTTCACCGCGGAGATGGTGAGGAAGGCCATTGACAAGATGAGGACTGGGAGAGCATACAATCATGATGGTTTAGTGGCTGAGCATTTCACTCATGCCAGAGATCTACTAGCAGAGCTTCTAGCAGTGATGTTTAACCGTGCCATGTGTGAGGGCTTGCCTGATACTTGGAGCCTATTTACTATTGTACCTATCTTCAAGTCGGGAGACCCTATGGAGCCTGGGAATCATCGCACTATCATGATTGGACACACATTGGCACGGTTGTACGCATCTATTCTTGAGCAACAGCTGAGTAGATGGGCAGAGAGGGAGGGGATACGCACAGCCGGGCAGGCAGGGTTCAGAAGGGGTTTTTCTACTCCTGACCATATCTTGACACTCAGAGCCATCATTGAGGAGGGTAGATCGTGGGAGACGGATCTATTGTAGCTTTGTGGATTTCCGCAAAGCATTTGACACAGTGCCTAGAGCTAGATTGATGCGCAGATTACAGCAGATGGGAGTACCCACAGAGCTCATTTGGGGGGTCATGGCATTATACAGGTCAGTAGTGGGGCAGGTACGCACCTCAGAGGGTCTATCCACACCGATTCACTCACTATTGGGGTGAAGCAAGGCTGCCCGCTCTCTCCTACTCTATTTGGTATGTATGTGGATGAGGTTTCTGACTACATTAAGAGAGATGGTGATAGAGGTGCACAGCTGGCAGGGACATGGATTCCATTATTGTTATATGCTGATGATATTGGGTTGATCTCCGACTCTCCGGAGGGGATGCAACGTCACTTGGATGCTTTGAATAGGTTTGCTCAGGAAAGTGGTTTGTCCGTCAACCTTGGTAAAACCAAGGTCATGGTATTTAATACCACCCCACAGTGGATCAGGAGGTCAGCGCCAGCATTCACATACGGCCAGGAGACTGTGGAGTATACAGATGCGTACACTTACCTCGGAGTGGTTTTTAGTGGGCCAGCATTTTCATTGAGGAGGGCAGCAGAGACTAGACTGACCAGAGCCCATGCAGCATTGGGTAGATTGGAAAGGATGTGTTCACAGGTTCAGTTTCAGGAGCCTCGGACGAAGCTCTGGCTCTTTGACACTCTGGTGGCTTCTGCATTGCTTTATGGAGCTGGGATTTGGGGACCTTCATTGGATCATCACGGGAGGACAGGCCGCAGTGATGGATGGGGGGACATGGAGAAGCCTCTGGTCTCTATGATCTCGCGGCTCATTAGAGCCAAGGCTTCAGTACCACGTGCTATTGTTCGAGCAAAGCTAGCTGCCCCCCCACTAGTGGTTGAGGCGCTCACCACATCTCTCCCCTTCATACACCGCATGTGGGAACTTCCCAGAGACAGATATGCCCGCCTTGCACTTGAGTCCTCTCGACAGTTAGCCATGCAGGGAGATACAGCATGCTGGTATGGGGAGATGACATCATGGTTTCAAGCGCATGGGTTCAGCATAGACAGATTGCCTCCCTTCCAGTACTCACTGGATGCACCCTCTGTGACTCTTACACAGTCCGAGATCACCAGGCTCATCCGCCAGGACTTGACTCAGCTGGACACCAGGAGGACATGGATATAGCCAGCACAGGAGCTGGGCACGAAGATGGCTTTCTACAGAGAGCATCTCCTCCAGCTTACGGTTGATGGTTTTGTGACGAGGCCCAGATACATGGACACCCACTTGTCTCATGGGATATGATGTGCTATCGGCCAGATACGCACATCTTCACACCAACTGCGGATCGAGACTAGGAGATACAACGGAGTACCAGCAGAGGCCAGGACATGCCCCCTGTGTGACATCGAGCCTGAGACAGAGTTGCATTACACATGCCACTGCCCCGTCTACTACGAGATACGAGGCCGCTTCCATTGCTTGTTCAGAGAGGGCTTTGGACCATTCTCCAGAGTCATGCAGTACGAGGATCAGAGATGCTTCGGTTTGTTTTTGCTCGAGCTACGCTGACACAGAGAGAGCATGATGAGAGGAGAGGCTAGCCAGTCTCAGAGACAGATCACAAATTTCTTTAGAGCTGCCACTGGACACCCGGAGGAGTTACTACCACAGCAGAGCTCGTCGCCTCACACTAGAGGCACACTGATTGACCGAGCGACTAAGTTGGGGAGATCTAGACGCCCACGACTGCGGAGGACTACACAGCATCGGCGGAGGCTGCATAAGAGGATTCAGATCACTTTGGCTCGACATGCACGACGCCCGGTCAGACTACTGACCATGGAGGAGATTGATGAGATCCGCCAGCGACCGATGCTGGATCTCTTGTGATCTAGCTATCCCAACTAGCTGCTTAGTTCACACCTAGTAGTTTAGGATTCCATAGTATTTTATTGTGACATTTTGTCATTTCATTTTTTTCATCTTGTTACTCTGACTTTGTATCAGATCCACCACATTGTAACTTTCTGGTCTCATAGGTCACTTTGGCCTTTTGAAGACGTTAATATAACATTTCATTTCATCTCTCTCTCTCTCTCTCTCTCTCTCTCTCTCTCTCTCTCTCTCTCTCTCTCTCTCTCGCACGGCACAGCTGGTCTCTCACGGCATGGCAACAGGTCACGGTTGCTGGTCTCTCGCGCGATACAGCAGGGGCAGCCCTGATCGTCTGATCTTCTCTCCCTTGCGCGACACAGGGCAGCCGCAAACGGTCTAGCGCCTTGAGGTAAGGGAGTAGCCCCCCCCAAGGGGGTTGAGGGGGGGATCCCCCCTTCGGCGGGTAGCTCTCTAACACCCCCCCCCCCCCCTTTTTTTTCTACATACACACCCGCACCAGGACAGGGAAGCAGAAGAAGACTTTTGCTGACATCCTGACACAACCAGATCGCATCCCTCCACCAATCATAAAACCAACAGGATGGGAATCTTACCTGCTACAAGAAATGAAGAAACTCCAGAATGAACTCAGTCTTGTCAAACAAGAGCTACAGAAGAAAGAGGAACACATAGCAGACCTTCAAACAAAAGTACAAGAATTGACAACAAAGAAAATAGCAATGGAAGAACTCCCACCAAAGGTTGAAGAATACCAATCTACAGCTAAGGTAAATCCACAAAGCTTTTCTGATGAAGTTTTGTCTATTATTAAAGAAAAAGAAAGAGTACATAGCATAGAAAGACATATTCGAATTGGAGGTCTTACCGATGGGTGGGACACGCAAAGGCATGAAGATGAACAAGATGAATCTGAATACACTGTAGAGACAAATACACTGACTAAACGATTGTCTCGCGTGGTCCCCTTCATCGATTTGGGAGAGCCAATGCATGTGGAAGTCAAAGGGAAACAAGCAAAGGTTTTCTACTATGATATGAAAGAAAAGATAGCAGTCTTGAAGCAGACAAGGTCATTAAAAGGTACATCCGTTTGGATATCAGATGTGCTGACACCTACCCAATTAAAGAACACATCAGTAGAACTAGAAAAAGTAAGAGAATCAAGGAAAAAGGGGAAGTGGGCAGTTTATAGAGGAGGAAGAGCCATCATTAGAGACTTTGTCAACAAATCACCTCAAGCACAGGAAACTAAAGAAACCCGATTGCACATCTTTCTTTTCTTTATATGTAGAAAGCATGGGTAATATATGTTGTAATGGTAAGCTCATGACCATGGAGCTCTGAGCTACTGAGGTAGTTTTATTTTATTTTCATTTTGCTATGATGGAAGACACTGTAACCAAGGATGTATTCTGATTTGTCCTATAGGTCAGCTTTGGCCTCGACAGGACGTTAATCTCTCTCTCTCTCTCTCTCTCTCTCTCTCTCTGCCAGGCCGGTTTGAGGAGGGGTATCATATTCTGACACTCAGAGCCATCATTGAGGAGGCAGGTCACATGGGAGACGGATTTCTTGTAGCTTTGTGGATTTCCGCAAAGCATTTGACATGGTACCGAGAGCTCGATTGATGCGCAAACTACAGGAGATGGGGGTGCCCATAGTGATCATGGCTCTATACAGATCAGTGATGGGACATGTACGCACTCCGGAGGGGATATCTGATTTAGTTCACTCCACCATTGGGGTGAAACAGGGTTGCCCATTGTCTCCTACTCTATTTGGTATGTATGTTGATGAGGTGTCTGATTACATTGACAGACAGGGTGATAGAGGTGCCCCGCTGGCAGGGACGTGGATCCCATTGTTGTTATATGCTGATGATATTGTGTTGATCTCTGACTCACTAGAGGGTATGCAGCGACAATTGGATGCATTACACAAGTTTGCAGAGGATAGTGGATTGTCTGTAAACCTTGGTAAAACCGAGATTATGGTGTTTAATACCACACCACAATGGATCAGGAGATCAGCACCGACTTTCACATATGGCCAAGAGATTGTAGAGTATACAGATGCATACACTTACCTTGGGGTGTCTTCACTGGGCCGAGGTTTTCTTTGGGGAGAGCAGCAGAGACTAGACTGGCTAGAGCTTTCGCGGCCTTGGGAGGCTTGGAGAGGATGTGTTCGCAGGTTCAGTTTCAGGAACCTCGGACAAAGTTATGGCTCTTTGATACCTTAGTATCCTCAACTATGATGTATGGGGTGCAGACATGGGGGCCTCCTATAGGCCACGATGGTTGGAGACCTATGGAGATCTATGATCTCTAGACTGATCAGAGCCAAGGCCTCCGTACCCCACGCTATCATTCGAGCAGAGGTAGCTGCCCCTCCTATGGAGATTGAGGCGCTTACCAGATCAATCTCCTTTGGGCACAGCTTGTGGGATAATACTAGAGACAGATATGCTAGACTGGCCCTAGAGTCTTCCAGACAGTTAGCTCTTCAAGGGGACACTTCATGCTGGTATGCACAGATGACCATGGTTTCAGACGCATGGTTTCACCATGGATAGGCAGTCCCCTTTCCAGTACTCTCTTCAGGCACCCTCGATGTCTTTTACACGGGTGGAGATTACTAGACTCATTCGTCAGGACCTGATAATTGACTGAATCCTCAAACTCAGAGCCTTGGCTAGAATTTTGTAGGCTGAGTTGAGGATGGTGATGGGCCGCCACAACCGAATCTCCTCCAAGGAGTCACCCTCCTTGGGAATGAGGTAGATCAAGGCCTCACTCATGCTGTCAGGCATCTCTTCTGTGTGCAAGATGTATTGAAAAGCGCTGCAAAGGTCTGAGCCAAGTAAGTCCCAAAACTCCAAGAAAAAATTGGGAGTTAAACCATCCTCACCGGGACAACTACCTCGAGGAAGTGCTCTAAGGGCCTCATGGAGCTCCTCTAGCTGAAGAGGCAACTCAACCTCTGGCGCATCTCCTCAGTCACAAGACAAGGCATCTGTGCCCAAACCTGCTCTTTGCATGCATCATGACACTCTGACTGAGGCTTTGCTGACAGTCTCGGCACTGCTCCTCCTCCCTCGCTACAGCCAGGCGGGTCGCAGACTCCTGGAGAAAGAACCGACTAAGCTGAGAAAATCCTAAGGCCACTCTCTCAGCAGGAGAGTACTGCGTGTCCAAGCCCTCTTTCCAAAGGGCCACCACTCGCTCTGAGTCCAACAAGATCCTCTCAGGGATGTGTAGCATCTTGCTCCCCCTCCTCTGTCTATCTGTCACAATGAGGATCACTGGTGCATGGTCCGAAAAAGATGTCCCAGCAAAAATGCAAGCTGACCCACCCAAGTCACAAATGTGGTCACTAGCGTAGAAGCGATCTATCCAAGATAGATTCGCTCCTCCCACTCTGCGGTCCGAGCCAGAGAGAAGGCCAAGTTGTCTAGGGGCGTCACAAAGCCAGAGTGCTGCCAAACATCTGAAACCCTAAATTCATACATAGCCTCTCCCAAGCTGCCAACTCAGCTCCGTGCACATTAGCATGGCTACCTCCAATCCTATCAGAGGGGTCCTCCCAACATGTTGAAGTCACCCCCAATGCACCATTGCTTTGCATGCAACAGAGACTTAAGAAGATCAATCTCTCCGCCCACAAGGCATCGCTCAAGCTCCTGACGCAACCGGCCCTGCTGGCGCTGAAACTAGGGCCCACCTAATCCTTGCACATTCCATGAGACAATCCTCATGGAGAGCGAGAAAGAACTGATGCTACAACAACAGCTAAACCACGCTATCTTCGAGGCTGGCTTGGATGGGGAATAAAGAATGTCTAGCCCAGGCCCAAGAAGAGCGTGCTGTGTGCAGGGCAACCTCCTTTGTCCAGGAGTTCTCATGTATGTATACATAGCATGGTGGGCTCTGCGTGTCAGCAAAGAAGTGTACCACAATGTGTCTACATCCTGCCGAGTCTGGAGGTGTCACTAAGAACTTCGCCAACGGCCAAAAAGTTAGTACCGGGTCTGTAACCCCCAAGTCTCCAATGTGGTGAGAGAACTTGAGGACTTGTACCTGTAGCCACTCAATCATTGAGTCCATAGTCCACTCAGACTAGTCCCTGCCACATAGGGGAAAAGAGAAGCCAATTGTTGAGTCCAAGGCCTCTATCCCTCTAGCTGCAAGGAACAGTACATGAACTTTGAAACAAGTTGCCCCAAAGTCTGGTGAAGGGTCGTCGAGAAACCGTGTAAGTCGTAGGCAAAGAAGTCCCACCTACGACGAATGTCGAAGCTCGTCAGTCCATGACGGACTACTGCAAAGGGAGACGTTTGCACCAAAAGGGGGGTTCGCAAGAAAGGTTGTCCCTCTCTCGCCGAGCGACTCGTGGCAAAAGCGCTACCAAGAGATCTCCTAGCAGCTAAGGAAGGTCCCATCCCATGGGTCGGCGGCAGGGTAGGAACGGGAGGAAAAGTGGAAGTAGGGGGAGTGGGGGATAGAGGAGTGGGGGGCGGGGAGCGGGGAGCGGCAAAAGGCAAGAGGCTGAGGTGGTGGCCCTTGTCGACGCCGACCACGAACCTGTTGCCAGCCCCCCTCTGCCTGAGCCCCAGGCTTGGAGAGTGAGTATGGCTGAGTACCATGTGACTCTGTCTGTTGCTGCTGGCCAACCCTATGAGGCTGGGGCTGAGCCTGAGGTGAAGGTCGGGGCCTCCTCCGTGGACAGGCCTTCATAAGATGGCCCATCTGATGACAAATGAAACACTGATTCGAGAGGCCCAAATACTCCACGCTCTGGCGGAGCCAACCACCACTCACCCGAGGTAGTAGAATGACCTTCGGGAGGGTGTGGGTGTCCCGAATCAGAACACGTACTGTGGGAATGCCAGCTACCTTGCTAGCTACAGAGGCTATCGTGCGAGGTGTCTCCAAGACAGTCCCAATCTCTGAACCTATGCTCGATAGGAGCGGAAGGTACTCCCTCCTCAGTCCAAAGAAGCAGACTGAGATGGGAAGGTCTGCCTCCTCAACAAGATCGTCGGTAGCTGGGTCGAAACCATGGTGTCACTATCGAAAATGAGCTCGAACTGCTCGGATGGCAAGGGGGCTCATCGCAATGACCTTGGACTCCATCTCGGGGGTCGCAAAGATCCCGCACCTCTGGTAGGGTGCCGATGATCTTGCAAATGACAGAGGTCGCTTGGAGGCGCTCCACCTCTACTGTGAGGCCCGCTTGCTCTGTCGGCGATAGAGCAAGTCGGATGGTGGGCTCTGCACGGTCATCCGAGGGGGCTTCTGGAGAGTCCCTCTTGGGTGGAGCATGAGCCTCCATCTGTGTCTGCTGCTGTGAAGGAAAGGGGACGAGTGGAGACAACCTTCTGCGAAACCCGGCGAGTAGAGTCCTAAAAAACACCACTGACGAGGCTAAACAAAGCGAGGGGCAGGGAGGCAGGACGCAAAGGGGGGTGGGCGAAGGAGGGTTGAGGATGGTGGGCTGAGGAGCTGAGGGGAGGCGGGCCGGGGAGATGGCAGGCTGAGGGCAGCGGAGGGGTGGGGGGGAGTGGGCGGCGGGGAAGGGCAGCGCGAAGAGGGTGAAGGTGGGCGAGCACAGCAAACAGCGAGCGATCTCCCTAGTGCTGTAGTTGTCCTAGACACACTCGAGAAGTATTGTCAAGACATCCCCACTTTTAGGATCAATCTGACTGAAACAGCATGCGAAGAACCATAAGGATAGAATAGCGCTCGCTGTCTGCTGTTCTCGCCCACCCTCACCACAGCCCGCGCTGCCCTGGCCCACCGCTTCCTACCCCCACGCTACGCCCCCACCCCTCCTGTTGTTGTCCGCTGCCCTCAGCCCGCCATCCCCCCAACCCGTCTCCCCTCAGCTCCTCAGCCCGCCATCCTCAGCCCCCCTTCCCGCCCACCCCCCTTTGCCCACCTTCCATTGCCCCTCCCCCTTTTCAGGCCTCGCTCTGTTTAGCCTCGTCAGTGGTGTTTTTTGGGACTCTACTCGCCGGAGTTGCTTAGAGGGTTGTCTCCACTTGGTCCCTTTCCATCACAATAGCAGACACAGATGGAGACTCATGCTCCACCCCAAAGGGAATCTCAAGAATCCCCCTCGCCCCAACCTACAGAGCCCAGCATCCGACTTTCTCTTTCGCCGACAGAGCAAGCGAGCATCGCAGCAAAGGTGGAGCGCCTCCAGGCGACTTCCGTCATCTGCAAGATCATCGACACTCGACCTAGCAAAGGAGAGGTGCGTGATCTCCTCCAAGCCCTTTTAGCAGAGGTGGGCAAGATCCTCGACATTCAGCTTCTCGGCCGTGGCTATTATGTCACAAACTGCTGACGTGTCAAAGCCCTGAAGAATGGGGCCAACTTATAGATGCCAGCCAAGAGGCCTAAACTCTAAGAAGAACAAGTAACAGAAGAAGAAGTCCTACCAACTTATGGAAACCTCGTCCGATGGGGCCCCAAGAGACATCAAGGAATTAAAATAAAGCAAGACCCACACACACACACACACACAAAGGCTTGCGCCAAAAACTGATGACGTGGCAACTGTACGAAGGCTCCGGAAATTCCGTTGATTGCTGATGTGGCAGAACTGTACACATTTCCGTGATTTATGCTGGCAGTGTTGACGTGGCAAGACTGTACGGATTTCCGTGATTTACGCTGGCAACTTTTTGGCATTGCTTTTGGACTCGAAGCTTTTGAGTTTTGAAGGCTTTTCACTCTAACTGCTTTTTAGGCCAAGGGCCTTTAAATATGAGGCTAGGGCTCATTCTTTGGCATGCTTCCTGGAGAAGGTGCAGAGTCTGGAGTACAGGCTTGTACTGTGTTGATGCAATATAAAGAAATACCGAAAGAGGCGCCAAGGTTTGGGGCCAATACTCTCTGGGGTGGAATTCCGGCACTCTGTGTTGCGTGTCGTCTCTCTTTCAGTTCAATTTTTATTGAAGTGCTAAAAATCTGTTTAGTCTGCTCTTTTCTATTGGCACATGGTGCCCGTCTTGTGACAGTGGTATTAGAGCATCGGGCATGTGCTTTTCTGAAAGCATACCGGTCCTACAAAAGAGCAGACAGAGCTATTGGAATTTTATTTGAGGTATCTTCGGCTTAGTAGCCACTCCCACCCTTACATCATCGCGCATCGGGGGCGCTCCCGTCTTCATCGCTCTGTCTTACAGGGCATAAGCCATAAAGAACCCAAGACAAGGAATTCATGCATCCAACAAAATATTTGTAGTTTCTGCTCAACGACCTTCGCGACATTCTTTCGCAGCATCTTCAGCCGAATCTTCCGATGCTGCAAAGTTTTCAACAATTTTGAAACTACGTGTTACCCCCTCTGATGCTCCAGGTGGTACCTCCTCCTCCGACATTAGAAAGTATGAGAGCTTCCAATTGGCAAACTTCTCAGTCGTCTTTTCCGATCGGGGGAGTTTTCAGGAATATGGTGCAGCCATCCGACCCTGATCTAGTGCAACCGCCTTTGCCACCGCCATTGCCCCCACCTCCACCACCACCACCGCCGCCGCCACCAGGCTACAATGGTTGGAGCCCATATGGATACCCTTATTATCCATACCCAAGATATGCGCCTAACCAACCCAAAGATTTCAAAGATGGCGGCACAACAGTCAGATTTTTCACTTTTTCTGGGGTGAAGGATCGCAAGAAAGCATTGCAAACTGCAGTTCCTACAGCAATTCGACAACATCTATGTTTTGGGGAACTATACAAAAGAATCCAAGATTTCTTGAGCAGGGGGATTTCTTAAAGATAATGCTATGCAATGGTGGAGTTCAGTCGCGACACAACCGCATGCTCCAAAGACCTAGCAAGCTTTCAAGACAGTTTTTGCACGTAGTTACATGACTTCTATGTTTGAAGTCCGGATTTTGGCAAAGTGGGGCAACTTGAAAATGCTTGCCACCGAAACCATGGACAAATATAACCAAAGGTTTCTCGACGTGTACCTTCCGGTGTCCTTCTTTAGATCTGTTCCCTTGGAGGCCCAATGCGAGCGATACACCATTGGACTGCCATCGCCATTGCAGGAATATTGTCCATCGAAGCAGGTCTCCACCATGCAAGAACTTATGGACCATGCTGCGATCGGCTACAAACTTATGAAGGGAAAGCTAGAGTTTACCAGAAGAATCCTTGGCCACGAACCACAACTCTCGCCAACGAAGAACAAATTCTCGAGAGTCTCGTGAAAGTCAACCACAAAGGCCTCGTTTGACACCTTACTACAAGAAGGCCGATGCTTTGGATGCTTTCAAGCAGGGTATAATCATTCTAATTGTCCCAAACGCACTGATAGACCAGAGAAGCCGACGCCCGCACCAACGGTCGACAGAACCCCAGTGCCAGCTCCTGCTAGAGTCTAGACCCGCTATTGGACTAGTTCCTGATATTTATGGCATACGCCTTGAGAGTACAAATGAATTGTGTCGAGCATATGGCAAAGTCAGTGGCTTCAAAGCCCTTATTTTCTTTGACCCCGGAGCTACAGAGAACTTCATCCATCTAGAATTCTTAAAGCAGATGCACTTTGATTACGATGCAGAGGGTGGAGAAATTGAAGCTGAGCTAGCCACAGGGCAAAATTAAAAAACGGTACCACTCATTGGTGCTCTTCTAGTGACTATTCAAGATTATCATGGAAAAGCTGATTTCCACATCATGAAGTTGAGCAATTGCGACGTTCTCTTGGGCATGCCTTGGCACGACAAGAATGATGCAACTCTCCAGGTTCGGAACCCAACCATCACCGTGATGCAGAAGGACAAGGCAATCGTTCTCAAAGTTCGGTTGTCCAAACAAAACCTCGAATAAACTCTCTCTACTTGTTTTTCTTTATAGCTAGAAAGTGTTGTTTGAAAATTTGTTTGAAATGGATGGTTATTTGTTTTGAACTTGTTTTGGTGCCGATTTGAAATGTTTGACTCTGGTTGTAATACTGGTTTCAATGATTGGTGATTTTACTCCCGGGTGGAGTCGTGAGAAATGATGATTGAAAAGTGTTGTTTTTACTCATGGCCCAGACCCTTGTGGTTATTTTACGGGAGGAGTATTAAGAAGTCTAAGCAGTGGTTACTCTCAGCACCTCCAAACGACGCAAGCTACGGTCTGGGGGGTGTTTGGTTGTAAAAGGTCTCTATATCTCCTGGCCCGGACCTTTTTAGGTTATGCGGGAGGAGTGATGAGGGAGTCGTTGAATATCTCCCGGCTCGGACCTTATTAGGTTAAACGGAAGGAGTGTTCATCGGCGGCTTTATGTTTCTATGTCTTGTAACATGCATATGTGAGCATTTGTGTTGCATTGTGATGTGCCAACCACTGAATATTCCTAATTGGATGAGAATGCCTAGGTATGTAATTCTAGTGCATCAAGACACCTATGGAAGATCAGTGCGGTCTCGGTGTGATGGCTAATTTTACTACGCCGAAATATCAAGAGTTCTGATCTCGACGAAAGGAGAAGCCAACTCCTTGATCAAAAGAGTCGAAAGGAGAAGCTAACTCCTTAACAAAAAGAGCAAATTGATTGTCCCTCGGAAATTTTTGAGCTATCTTGAGTTGTTTTGCAGATATGTTGTAATCGCGAACGATTACTCTCTTTCAAGGAGGGGAGATGTCACAAACTATTGACGTGTCAAAGCCCTGAAGAATGGGGTCAACTTACAGATGCCGGCCGAGGGACCTAAGCCCTAAGAAGAACAAGTTACAGAAGAAGTTTTACCAACTTATGGGGACCCCGTCCGATGGTCCCCAAGAGACATCAAGGAATTAAAATAAAGCAGGATCCACACACACACACACAAAGGCTTGCGCCAAAAACTGATGACGTGGCACAGAGGCTCCGAAAATTCCAATGATTGCTGACGTGGCAGAATTGTACGGATTTTCGCTTTTTACGCTGGCAATTCTGACGTGGCAAGACTGTACGGATTTTCGTGATTTACGCTGACATCTTGTTTTTAGACCAGAAGCTTTTAAGTTTTGAAAGCTTTTCACTGTAACTGCTTTTCCTATAGGCCAAGGGCCTTTAAATATGAGGCTAGGGCTCATTCTTTGGCATGCTTCCTGGAGAAGGTGCAGAGTCTAGAGTACCGGCTTGTACTGTGTTGATGCAATATAAAGAAATACCGAAAGGGGCGCCAAGGTTTGGGGCCAATACTCTCTGGGGTAGAATTCCACCACTCCGTGTCGCGTGTCGTCTCTCTCTTTCAGATCACTTGTTATTGAAGTGCTAAAAGTTTGTTTAGTCTGCTCTTTTCTATTGGCACGTGGTGCCCGTCTTGTGACATATTACCAGATAGAGTTTGAGACCCCGAGATGGCGTCCAAGGTCATTGCGATGAGCCCTCTAGCCATCCAAGCAGCTCAAGCTCATTTTCGACAGTGGCACCATGGTTTCGACCCAGCTACCAATGTTCTTGTCGAGGAGGCAGACCTTCCCATCTCAGTCTGCTTCCCCAGCCTTAGGAGAGAGTACCTTCCGCTCTTGTCCAGAATTGACTCAGAGGTTGGGATTGTCCTGGAAACACCTCGTATGGCAGCCTCTGTAGCTACCAAGGCAGTTGGCATACCTTCAGTACGTTTTCGTTCGAGACACCCACACCCTCTGGAAGGTCATTCTACTCACTCGGGTGAGTGGTGGTTGGCTCCGTCAGAATGTGGAGTATTCGGACCTCCCCAATCAGTGCTTCATTTGTCGACAGATGGATCATCTTGCGAAGGCTTGTCCACGGAGGAGGCTCCGATCTTCACCTCAAACTCAGCCCCAACCTCCTAAGGCTGGCCAGCATCAGCAGACAGAGACACAACGCACTCAGGCAGCTTCACCCTTAGAGCCGGGGGCCCAGGCAGAAGAGGGCTGGCAGCAGGTCCGTGGTCGGCGTCGACAGGGGCCACCACGTCAGCCTGGCCCTCCGGGTGCTCGCCAGGCTCCAGCCCAACAGCAGTGGGTTCCCACAGGAGACCATTTCGATCCTCTTCAGTAGGACGAGGCCCCAGTTCCACCCTCCACCTCAGCATCACCACAGACAGCCCCTCCTACCCCCGAGTCCTCCTCCGCCCCTCCCCCCCCCCTCTTCTCCTTTCCCATCCACTAGCCCCACTGCTTCCACTTCTCCTCCCCCCCCCGCCTTCGCCCCCCACTAGCCCCACTGCTTCCACTCTTCCCCCCCCCCCTCCCTCCTTCCCCACCCACTAGCCCCACTACTTCCACTTCTCCTTCCCTGTCGACCCATGGGGCAGGACCTTCCTCGACTGCTAGGAGATCTCTTGGCAGCGCTTTTGCCACGAGTCGCTTGGCGAGAGAGGGACAGCTTTTCTTGCGATCCCCCCTTCTAGTGCAGACGTCTTGTCACACCCCAATAGAAAAGAACTTGTATCCTTTTTGTATTAATCTTAACTTTTATACACAGTGGGTTAGAACAGAGATAGTGCACACTCCCACCTAGATAACCCAACAGGGCGCCTATGACTTGTAACTCGTGCATATTGGGATCATACTTGCACATAGGCAGGGTTGATGTCTTGAAGTGTGGGCCATATCCGCAAGAAAAGACAGTTACAATCAATAAGATGGCATGATCATGAAGATTGCTCATTATGCGTATGTGGGCCGAATGCATTGAATGCTTTTATCTCCTCATAGAGATGTTAAATCCATGTTTTGAAGCAAAAACCGTATTGTACTCAGAAAGATCTTTCAATTGATACCCATGTTAATGTGTGTTTTTGTCACCAACGTGTGACTACTATCTATCCTTTTTGTTGATTTCTTTCTTATTATTGATTCATTTTCACTTTTTGGAAGCACCCCTCGGGAAATCTAACTGCCCTGCATTGCATAGCTAGTGTGGAACTGTTCAGAGGTAGTCCAGGCCTGAGGGCAAGAGAGCACTAAGGTTGGACAAGGACTATGGTTAGCCAAAGTGGGGTCACTGACTAGCCAAAGTGGAATCCTTCGCTACATAGGCTACATTTCAGTTTTTCATGTGGCTGCAGTGTACAAAGAGGGTCGGATGACCTAGAAAGATACAATGGCAGCATCTCCTAAAATTTAGGGAACTGCTATTTTGGGACCTGAAAATGTATTCGCGTCATTACCTCCAGAATGACAAGGAGAACATTTTATTACTCTGCCGCGAAGTCAACTGGGCAACCGATCAGGATATTTTTAAGCGGCGAACCCGAAACGGGAAATTGCTTGTAAAGGCGCCAAGTGGCACATTTCTGTGCACTTGCCTCCACAAGGAAGAAGTGGCGCTGAATTTGAAGGGAGGAGGGCTCATTTGCAGCTTCTGTCACAGGTTAAGAGCTATGGAGTGCTTCCTTTCCCTCTTATGTACAGTGCGGTGCCAGGAGTGATGCCCTACACGCTATGCACTACCCTCTCTCTCCTCTATGGCAGTATGTTATGCCCCTCTAGTGGGCTCTTCAATTGACCAATGTACAGTTGTGTGGGTTCATGCGCGATTGCCGAGGCAAGAGCCTCTTGCACAGGTACTGGAGTAGCTAGCGGCTAACCCCCTGCAGGTACAGGTGAATTCGGAGAGGTTTCACGTCAGAAATCTCGTCCGATTCAAAGGGCAAGTAGCCCTACAAGTGCAGGAGCTCGAGGGCTTGCTACGGATGCGACCGGCGCGCAAAACGGAGCCCGAAACAGTAAATTACAGCCTGCTGTGTATTTTTGCAGGTTTAGGGTTTTGGCCCTAAAACGGACCCTAATACCCCCAGGAGGTTCGGGGACGCGAGAGGACCATTGTACAGGTGATCTGGCGCATTTTCGGGGCTGAAAACAGAGAATTCAGCGTGCTGCAGATTCTCACCAGGTTTTGCGAAGTGCCCGTATGCGTCGGGAAAGTCGTTCAATGCGTGGGAATACTAACTGTGAAGGGTCCTAGTACAGTTATGCTGCCGAAATCGGGCTGGAACAGTTAAAATTCAGCCAAGCTTGAGCATGGCAGCTTGTAGGGAACCACAGCGTTTTTTCCCTTTCTAAACAATAAAGAAATACCAAAAGGGGCGCCTAAGTTAGGGGCCAATCTGGCGTCGGTCTTCTCATACAGGTGCATTCTAGCAGCCTGTATCCCTTTCCCCTTTGTTGTGTCTTGAAAGTACAGGTAAAGTGGGCGACAAATTAAATGGGTGAAAGCAAATAAGGTTTAAGTCTAAGGCCTACCGCCCTCTTTGGATTAAACAGACCGGTTACATGGTTCCATCCCCGAGATTAAATCACTTTTTCCCATAGAAGTGAGCCTTGGTCAATTTGGGCTTGAAGACACAGGGGATCATAGATCAGACACAGGGAATTGCAATTATGGCTGACAGACCAGATGATGTGACTGAAGAGGTTTCCTCTTCGCAGGGTCAACAGACACATGAAGTGGGTGAGTCTTCAAGACCACCACAGACGGATGATGATATATTCAGGATCCAGTTGGCTACTGCTGTGGCTATGTTCACACAAGTAATGCAGAACCCGAGGTTTTTAGCCTTTCTGCAACCTTCTCAGCAAGTTGGGTCACTGGATCGTATTCAAAATCCTGTTAAGGCTCGAGCACATGTGATTCATACTGCAGAGTCAATGGAAACACCTGTACACTTGACGGAGAACATGCAATCTCCACAACCTGTGCCTAAGGTGCAAGAACAGGTGGCTGAGATACCAGTCTTTCAAGTTGTACCAGTTCAGCCAACCACTTTTCAGCAGCCTATAGCTGGTTGGGCACGGAATCAACTTACAGGCTATGCAACAAGTCTTCCCACCACCTTCAATACACCCTAGCTATTTTGGAGGTGGATCGGTATTCCAGAGCATGGCTGGTCATGCACTTGGAAATCAGTTTTACACGCCAAGAACAGTGTTCATGGGTGCTCAAACAATGATGCCCAACCCCATGTATGGTGTCACGGGCATGCTACCAGGGTTTCAAAGCACTCAGTGCCAATTTGGGATGCCACAGGCAAATTTTGGTATGGCTGGAATTACAAATCAACAACCAAATATGGCATTTCCAGGTCAACTTAATTACGGTCAGGGAACACAGATGAACCCTAACAGTGTTCCCATGTTTCATGCACTTCCATATGACAACTTAACGCCGTTGGAGAGACCAACTCCGTACAAAGAAGGTGGCAAAGGTGTGACATTCACGACCTTTACAGGGTTTGATGACAGGAAGAAGGCTCTCTCATTCCTCCAGCAGTTTGACAAGGCCTATGCAGGGGGAAACTTTACAGAGGCTTCAAAGGTCCGCAAGGCAGCCACTTTCTTGACAAGAAATGCGGGACAATGGTGGACAACTTTATTGCTGCAAGGGCAAGCTCCGTCCACATGGATTTACTTCAAGCAGATTTTTGCAGCAGCATGGTTATCTGATGACTTTGAAGCAGATGTCACGACAGAATGGCACCAACTTAATGCTACTACTTGCAAGAATCTGGATGACTACAATCGGAAGTTTTGGAAAGCTCTACTTCCAGTAACTTCCTATAGGTTTGTGCCATTGACAAAACAGATTGAAAAATATTGTTGTGGCCTACCCAAAGGATTGAGAAATTACTGTACGAAGACCAAAGTCACTACGTTGACGCAACTCATCGAGGTAGCAAACACTGGCAATGGTTTGCTCAAGGGAGAAGATTGTGAATTTAATACTGGCGTCAAGGAAGGATCAGCCAAGAAAAATTCAGCGAAGAAGCACGTTCCCAATGAGGTTCCAAAAGGGACTCAGGAGCCCGCCAACGCAGGGAAAGGAAAAGCTACGGCTAAATCAGAAAAGGGACCAGCAAAGAAATGGAAAAGACGTTTTCCTCGCAAGTCCGAAGAGCAAAAGAAGGTCCTGAGGTCAAAGAACAAATGCTTTACCTGTGAGCAGCCTGGCCACATTGCTTACAATTGTCCTACAAAGAAAAGGCCAGCTGATTCTGAAGACAAGGAGGACAGGAAAGGAAAGAAGCTCATGGCTGGTCTAGTGCCAGATATGGTGGGCGACAAGCCAAATTCAGATACAAGTGAGCTTTGCAGAGCATGGGGAAAGGTCAGGGATCAAACAGTGCTTATCTTCTTTGATCCAGGTGCCAAAGCCAACTTCATTTCCCCAGAATTGGCTTCAAAGTTGGGAATCAGACCTGAAGAGATGGGGTATACAGCAGAGGCAGGTTTGGCATGTCCTGGCCATATAGAGGCTGTGACACCCATCATCGGAAAGTTGCGCATACATATCCAGTCCTATGTAGATGCTGAAGAATTTTACATCATGCCACTGGACGGATGTGATGTGTTGTTAGGTATTCCTTGGTTATTTCGTGTACAGGGAATCATGGATGCCTACAACAAAAAGATCACTGTACAGAGCAGGGAAAAGACTCACATTCTGGATATAAAGCTTAAAGGGGAGTCTATGCCCACTGTATCAACTTCTACTATTACTTCTGTAATGAAAAAGCATCTTTCTGCGTACTTGGTTTTTGCACGTGAAGTGTCAGATTGTGATGAATCAAATTTATCTGTGCTAGATAAAGAAAGGTCAATGTTTTTACAACAGTATAGTGACTGTTTTTCCGATTCATTACCGTCTCAATTACCGCCAGAGAGACCCGAGGACCATGCGATAGATTTGGTGCCAGGTAGTAGCCCACCAAATAAGCCTCCGTACAGGGTTAGTGCGGCTCAGCAGAAAGAGATAATGAGCCAAGTACACGAGCTGTTAGAAAAGGGGCTGATTCAGCCCAGTTCATCCCCATTCTGTTCTCTAGTGTTGTTGGTGCAGAAAAAGGATGGCTCATGGCGTATGTGCATCGACTACCGTGCACTAAACAAGAATACCATCAAGAATAGGTTCCCTATACCTAGAATTGATGATATTCTGGACAAATTAGAAGAAGCAACCATGTTTAGCAGGATAGATCTAAAGAGTGGGTACCATCAGATCCGCATTAGATCAGAGGATGTGCACAAGACTGCTTTTAGAACAACGTTTGGCCTTTACGAATTTTTAGTGATGCCCTTTGGTCTCACAAATGCTCCTGCTACGTTCAATAGGATGATGGACAGAATTTTCCGTCCACACCAGCAGTTTGTTGGTACATTCTTTGACGACATGATAGTCTACTCAAAGAATGAAGAGGAGCATAGGCATCACTTGGCCATTGTATTCAAAGAGCTACGCAGCCATAGGTTGCTCATCAATGCAAAGAAAAGTGAATTTTTTCTAGAAGAGATTCATTTTCTCGGACACATTGTCTCAAAGGATGGTGGCAGAATGGATCCTGCAAAAGTTGAAGCGATCAAGTCATGGCTAGATTTGAAGACGGTGCACGATGTCCGAAGTTTCTTGGGACTATGCTCCTATTACAGAAGGTTTATCCGAAATTTCGCTGAGAGTGCTTCACCTTTACATGCTCTTCAAAAGAAGCCAGTCACCTTTAGATGGACACAGAAAGAGATTTCAGCTTTTAATCTCTTAAAGGAAAAGATGACTTCACATCCAATCATTGTGTTGCCAGATCTTAGGAAGTCATTTGTGGTCCAGTGCGACGCCTGCGGTAGTAGCATCGATGCAGTACTAATGCAAGATGGCAGGGTAGTAGCCTATGAGAGTAGAATCTTGCAAGGGCCAGAAAAGACTATGCAAGTCTATGAAAAAGAACTGCAGGCCGTGATTCATGCACTCTTAAGTTGGAAACACTACCTGCTAGGTGCAGACTTTGTTGTCCAAACAGACCATCAGACCTTGCGATACTTCTTGACACAGGCAAAGTTATCTGAGAAGCATATGCGATGGGCAAATATCTTGTCCATGTTCCACTTTCAGATTGTGCATGTGGAAGGCAAGAAGAACGTTGTGGTTGATGCCTTGTCAAGGAAGCCACAAATTTCAGCTGTATCAATTCCTTATCATCATGAACTTGATGATATGAGGGAACAGTATGCAAATGATGAAGATTTTGAAAGGGTCTTCGAGCAGCTAATGGATGGACAACGTCATGAACACTATCTTCTCAGAGATGGGTTCATGATGATGCATGGCAGATTGTGTGTCACAAAGCCATTGCAACGCAAAGTTATGGAAGAGAGTCATGTCCCACCGTATGCAGGGCATCGTGGTATCGATGCTACAGTTAAAGCAGTTGAGACATTCTTCTACTGGCCTACATTGAGAAGAGATGTGGATGCCTTTGTGCGAGAGTGCCTAATTTGCAAGAAGGTCAAGTTTGACAGGCAAAAGGCACCAAGGTTATTGCAACCACTACCTATTCCAGATAAACCATGGGAAAGTATTGCTATGGATTTTATCTTTGATCTTCCGAGAACGCAGACAGGAAACGATGGTATTTGGACCATCATTTGCAAATTCAGCAAGCAGGCTCATTTTATTCCTGTCAGGAAGAAGATAAAGCCAGATCAGATGGCACGCTTGTTTATGAGCAATATTTTCAAGTATCATGGCATGCCACGGTCGATTGTTAGCGACCGTGATCCACGCATGACAAGTTTGTTCTGGAGAGGCTTGTTTGAGAATATGGGCACAACGCTCAAATTCTCTTAGTCATTTCATCCTCAAACAGATGGGCAGTCAAAAGAGGCAAATTCTAGTGTCCTAGATCTGCTAAAGTGCTACGTGTCAGAGCATAAAGGAAAGTGGGAGCAGTATTTGCCATTGGTGGAGTATGCATACAATAATACAGTGCATTCATCAACTGGCAAGGCACCTTTTGAGATAGTTGAAGGTGGCAAGAAAGTTCCTCCCATACTGCATACAAAGGACAAGATATTTGAAGCAGATAAGTATGTTCAGGACATGGATGAAATGTACAAGAAGGTCAAAGTGGCCTTGGAAAAGACTCAGGCAAAGCAAAAGAAAGCAGCTGATCGTCACCGTCGTGAAGTGGTATTTTCACTTGGTGATTGGGTGCTTCTACGCTTTGAAAAGGCAAGGTTAAAGAAGATGAAGGGCAAGGAAAGATTGTTTCCAAAGCTCAACATGCATTACTATGGGCCTTTTCAAGTGTGCGACATAATCAGTGATGTTGCATATAGGCTGAAATTGCTTGACAGTTGGAAGATTCACAATGCGTTTCATGTGAGTCTTCTCAGACCCTATGTGGGTGATGTGCCAGAGGATATGCCAGCTGAAGATCAACCGGAAGTCGAGGAACTTGACGAGATCTTGGTCCCGGAACAGATTTTGGCACATAAGGAAAAAAAAGTGAAAGGCAAGGTTGCTAGGCGTGACTTGGTAAAGTTCAAAAACTATCCACCAATGGATGCTAAGTGGATGGAAGAAGGTGAACTTGCAGAGTCACCAACTGTGTTATCACTTTACCTTGAAGCCTTCGATTTGCAACCGACCTTGACCTCTTGAGTTTCAAAGCTACATGGATTGTCAGTGTGACAATGGCTTCTGAAACAAATGATGTACATGGTATTTAAAGTGAGCTCAAATCAAGTATATGTTACACGAATACTAGAGCTGTACAAATTGTCAGTTTGGCAATTGCTCTTATGGAATGTCCAAAAGTTTGGTTAGTGCTATAGAAGTGAGTATTTCTTGTCAGTTTGTCAAGGATACAGTAATTGCTTCTATTAAAGGGTACATGTGTAACTGCATTCTTAAACTGTCGATTTGGGTATGCTCGAAAGTGATACTGGGTCCAACGTGTACTATAAGACAGTGGCAAAATGTGTAGCTACCATTTTGTCATTGGAAAGATAGTGACTCAAAGCAATGGCAGAGTACGAAGCTACCACTATGTCATTGGGACAGGGTTCACACGCAGGCAATACATGTGTCGACGAGGTGTTGAATACACCAGGGTTGACAATGAGCATGTATGTGTCGTACAAGTGTCGACACATACATGCTCATGTGTTGAATACATCAGTGTTCACTGTGAGCATGTACGACATAGATGCAAACGAGGACGTTTGAGATTTCAAGAGGGGGGTATGCCACCAGCGTGTGACTACTATCTATCCTTTTTGTTGATTTCTTTCTTATTATTGATTCATTTTCACTTTTTGGAAGCACCCCTCCGGAAATCTAATTGCCCTGCATTGCATAGCTAGTGTGGAACTGTTCAGAGGGAGTCCAGGCTTGAGGGCAAGAGAGCACTAAGGTTAGACAAGGACTATGGTTAGCCACAGTGGGGTCATTGACTAGCCAAAGTGGAATCCTTTGCTACATAGGCTACATTTCAGTTTTTGATGTAGCTGCAGTGTACAAAGAGGGTCGGATGACCTAGAAAGATACAATGGCAGCATCTCCTAAAATTTAGGAAACTGCTATTTTGGGACCTGAAAATGTATTCGCGTCATTACCTCCAGAATGACAAGGGGAACATTTTATTACTCTGCCGCGAAGTCAACTGGGCAACCGTCAGGATATTTTTAAGCGGCGAACCCGAAACGGGAAAATGCTTGTAAATGCGCCAAGTGGCACATTTCTGTGCACTTGCCTCCTCAAGGAAGAAGTGGCGCTGAATTTGAAGGGAAGAGGGCTCATTTGCAACTTCTGTCTCACACGTTAACATCTATGGAGTGCTTCCTTTCCCTCTTATGTACAGTGCGGTGCCAGGAGTGATGCCCTGCACGCTACGCACTGCCCTCTCTCTCCTCTATGGCAGTATGTTATGCCCCTCTAGTGGGCTTTTCAATTGACCAATGTACAGTTGTGTGGGTTCATGCTCAATTGCCGAGGCAAGAGCCTCTTGCACAGGTACTGGATTAGCTAGCGGCTAATCCCCCGCAGGTACAGGTGAATTCGGAGAGGTTTCACGTCAGAAATCTCGTCCGATTCAAAGGGCAAGTAGCCCTATAGGTGCGGGAGCTCGAGGGCTTGCTACGGATGCGACCGGCACGCAAAACGGAGCCCAAAACAGTAAATTACAGCCTGCTGTGTATTTTTGTAAGTTTAGGGTTTTGGCCCTAAACGGACCTTAATACCCCCAGGAGGTTCGGCGACGCGAGGGGACCGCTGTACAGGTGATCTGGCGCATTTTCGGGGCTAAAAACAGAGAATTCAGCGTGCTGCAGATTCTCGCCAGGTTTTGCAAAGTGCCCGTATGCGTCGGGAAAGTCATTCAATGCGTGGGAATACTGACTGTGAAGGGTCCTAGTACAATTATGCTGCCGAAATCGGGCTGGAACAATTGAAATTCAGCCAAGCTTGTGCGGGGCAGCTTATAGGGAACCACAGCGTTTATTCCCTCTTTTAAACAATAAAGAAATACCGAAAGGGGCGCCTATGTTAGGGGCCAATCTGGTGTTGGTCTTCTCATACAGGTGCATTCTAGCAGCCTGTATCCCTTTCCCCTTTGTTGTGTCTTGAAAGTACAGGTAAAGTGGGTGACAAATTAAATGGGTGAAAGCAAATAAGGTTTAAGTCTAAGGCCTACCGCCCTCTATGGATTAAACAGGCGGGTTACAGTTTTTAGCAGTTCCAAGATGGAAGCTTCTAGAAGATTCTAGAAGAGAGATTCTAGAAGGAAGGTTCCAAAAGAAGACACGTGGCGGGACACTTGTCACAAACTTTCCAAAAGATGAAACACTTGTCAAAAAGCTTTCAAAGGAAGAGACAAGTGTGTGGATACTTGTCAAAAAGCTTTCAAAGGAAGAGACAAGTGTGTGGACACTTGTCACACCAACTTTATCTTTTACTAAACACTTGTCACAATCCTCTTCAACTTTTTCCTTTTCTCTAGAGGCAACTTCCCTATAAATAAAGCCTCTTTCCCTCTCATTTCACCATCTCTCTCTACGTTTACTATTCCTCTCTCTCTCTCTCTCTCTCTCTCTCTCTCTCTAGCTTGCTATTTTTTAGGGCAGCACACCTATAAATCTGAAAATTCAGCTTTTCCGTGGACTGACGAGCTTCGACATTTGTCGTGGGTGGGACGTTTTTGCCTACGACTTCACACGGTTTCTCGCCGACTCTTCACCAGACTTAAAGGCAGTTTGTTTCAGAGTTCATGTATTGTTTCTTGCAGGTAGAGGGATAGAGGTCTTGGAGACGGCAGTTGGCTTCTCTTTTCCCTTATGTGGCCAGGACCAGTCTGAGTGGACTCTGGACTCAGTGATGGATTGGCTACAGGCACAGCCCCTAAAGTTCTCTCACCACACGGGAGACCTTGGGGTTACAGACCTCGTACAGACTTTGTGGCAGTTGGCCAAGTTCTCAGTGACACCTCTAGACTCGATAGGATGTAGACATATTGTGGTACACTTTTTTGCTGACACGCAAAGCCCACCATGCTATGTATACATACATGAGGACTCTCGGAATCACACCTATCTTGGGACGCTCGGATGCCGATTATTCTCCATCCAAGCCAGCCTGGTTGTTGTTGCAGCATCGGTTCTTTCTCGTTCTCCATGAGGATTGTCTCATGGAATGTGCACGGATTGGGTGGGCCCTAGTTTCAACGCCATCGGGGTTGTTTGCGTCAGTAGCTTCAGCGATGCCTTGTGGGCGGAGAGATTGATCTTCTAATGCTGCAGGAGCATCATCTTTGTGAGAGCCCCATTAGACAATGTGGTCAGCTTTTGAGTGGTAGATATGAGACATTTTGGTCAGCTGCATTTGGAACTGGTGGTATCTAGGGAGGGGTATGTATGACTATTCCGGACTCTTGGCAACAGGCCATCGTGAACAAAGGTATTATTGTGCCTGGCAGACCTCAGTGGATTACTATGCAGGTTCAAGGCTGCCTCTTGGGCTTCCTGAACATCTATGAGCCCAATGTGGCAAGTGCACAAGCAGAGTTTTGGTTTCACATTGTAGAGTCTCTGCCGCATGCACAACAATGGTGCATTGGGGGTGACTTCAACATGTTGGAGGACCCCTCTGACAAGATTGGAGGTAGCCATGCTACTGCGCACGGGGCTGAGTTGGCAACTTGGGAGAGGCTTTGTATGACTTTGAGGGTTTCAGATGTTTGGCAACACTCTGGCATTGTGAGGCCCCCAGACAGCTTGGCCTTCTCTCGCTCGGACCGCAGAGTGGGAGGTGTAACAAACTGCTGACGTGTCAAAGCCTAAAGAATGGAGCCAACTTACAGATGCCGGCCGAGGGGCCTAAACCCTAAGAAGAGCAAGTTACAAAAGAAGTCCTACCTACTTATGGGGACCCCGTCCGATGGGGCCCCAAGTGACATAAAGATTAAAATAAAGCAGGACCCGCAAACTGAAGACATGGCAGATTTCCGAAAATTACGCTGACATGATGACGTGGCAGGCTATACGGATTTCCGTAAATTATGTTGGCAGCTTTTGGCATTGCTTTTTGGACCAGAAGCTTATGAGTTTTTAAGGCTTTTCACTGTAACTGCTTTTCAAGCCAAGGGCCTTTAAATATGAGGTTAGGGCTCATTCTCTGGCATGCTTCCTGGAGAAGGTGTAGAGTGAGGAGTTCCGGCTTGTACTGAGTTGATACAATATAAAGAAATACCGAAAGGGGCGCCAAGGTTTGGGGCCAATACTCTCAGGGGTGGAATTCTGCCACTCCGTGTCGCGTGTCGTCTCTCTCTCTCTCTCTCTCAATTCAATTGTCTTGAAGTGCTAAAAGTCTGTTCAGTCTGTTCTTTTCTATTAGCACGTGGTGCCCGTCTTGTGACAGGAGGAGTGAATCTATCTCGAATAGATCGCTTCTACGCCAGCGACCACATCAATGACTTGGGTGGGTCAGTTTGTATTTTGGCTTGGACATCTTTTTCAGACCATGCACCAGTGATCCTCACTGTGACAGATAGACAAAGAAGGGGGAGCACGATGCTACGCATCCTTGAGAGGATCTTGTTCGGCTCAGCTCAGAGAGCGAGTGGTGGCTCTTTGGACAGAGGGCTTGGACACGCAGGACTTCCCTGCTGATAGAGTGGCCTTTGGACTTGCTCAGCTTAGTCGCTTCTTTTTCTAGGAGTCTACAGCTTGCCTAGCTGCAGCGAGGGAGGAGGAGAAGCGTCTCCAACGGGGCGTTGCTTCCTTGCAAAGGATACAGGAGCACCACCCAGATAATCCTTGGTTGGAGGAGCAGTTGCAGCAGGCTCGCCAGGAGCTAGCCAGCATAGAAGAGAGGCGCCATGAGTTTGCTTTCCATCGACAGGCGTCTCAATGGACCCATGTGGGTGACAGAGTGACTGGGGAGTTCTTTGAGACAGTGGGACCCCGTCATGCACACACGAGTGTCAGCCACTTGAGGAGACCCGACGGGTCAGAGCTATAGAGGATATGCGTGCAATTGCTACAAACTTTTATCGTGACCTACTGTTAGCAGAGCGTCAGCATGCATGCAAAGAGCAGGTTTGGGCACAGATGCCTTGTCTTGTGACTGAGGAGATGCACCCGAGGCTTGAGTTGCCTCTTCAGCTAGAGGAGCTCCATGAGGCCCTCAGAGCACTTCCCCGAGGTAGTTGTCCCGATGAGGATGGTTTGACTCCCAATTTTTTCTTGGAGTACTGGGACTTGCTTGGCTCAGACCTTTGCAGCGCTTTTCAGTACATCTTGCACACGGGAGAGATGCCTGATAGCATGAGTGAGGGCTTGATCTACCTCATTCCCAAGGAGGGTGGCTCCTTGGATGAGATTCGGCAGTCGCGGCCCGTCACCATCCTCAACTCAGCCTACAAAATTCTAGCCAAGCCTCTAAGTTTGAGGATTCAATCACTTCTAGAGAGCATAATACATGGGACCCAGACAGGTCTTCTCAAGGAGCACAGTATCCTCACTTTTTGGGAGGCGTCTGCCCTCGCGCGCCTTTTAGGTGAGGATCTGGTGATACTTCTTCTCAGTACAATGAGCTACTGGATGTTGAGTTTCTAGACGACTCAGCTTTGTACTTGGAGGGCCAGGAGGCCAACCTACACAGGTGTGAGCAGACTCTAGAGACGTTTTGTTGTGCATCAAGCGCATTGATCAACTGGAGGAAGGTAGTGGCTGGCTAGGTTGGCAGTGCTCCTATGCCTCATGATTGCCAGTTGAGGGTTTTAGATGGATTTCCCCCAGGGACTGCAGTTCACCACTTGGACTGTCAGGTTGGCCTAGACTTGTCTCCTTAGGAACAGATTGGTCCCCTCCTCCTGTCCATTAGGAGAAAGTTGTTACATTGAAGTTCGGCACAACTCTCTTTGGCAGGCAGAGCTGTAAGGCTGATCAAGAACTTTCTTTGGTCATGGCCCGGCGCTCAGCTAGCCCGAGCCAAAGTAGCCTGGCAGGTCATCACTCTACCATGTTCTCAGGGGGGGTTGGGGATCATAGACCAAGCACAGCAAAGCCCTTCTTGGGAAGTTTGTTGTCAGAGGACTGCTTCCAAGGGAGGAGCCCTGGTAGGAGTTTTTGCTTCAGCGGCTTAGAGCTCGAGTGCCTCAGGCAGGAGGCCCTTAGAGACCCTCCATCAGATGGATCTTTACACACATGCGCAGAGTTGGTCTGAGCAGGAGACTGGAGGATCGTTTTGCTACGAGCCTGCTTCGCTCTTGGGAGCAGTTGTGAAGAGGCCTGGAGCAGCACTAGCCCACCTACATGGAGGAGCGCTCGAGACAACCCCTTGTTTGGAACCCCATGGTCAGCACTCAGAGAGGCCACTTGGTTGGCAGTAGGCCTCATGCTTCTTGGGGTCCCATGGCAAAGGGTCCAACACGCACTCTAGGTGACTGGCTTCAGTTCTCAAGTTTGCCAGAGGAGTTACAGAGCATGCAACTGCAGGGCATGAGAGAGTATGTGTCAGGACATCACAGAGGCTATACCAGCTGAGTGGCTCACACCTCTAGAGACAGCAGCTCCCGGATGGATGGGGGCCTTCACGCGTGGAGGTCCTCATCGCAGTTCGAGCTTGCTCAAAGACTGTACCCTCCATGTTCTTCGAGATCTAGGGCGAGGGTCGACTACACAGAGTCTGAGTAGAGGCTCCACAGGTTGCAGAGTGTTGTTTTCAGAGGATCCGGGTAGTGGGCATCTGCGGGAGGACTTGTGTCATCAATCCTGACCCAGCAGCTCTAGAGACTGGCCATTGGAGGCTTTGGGGGCTTGGGAGAGCTGCCCACTGGCACAAGTGCAGTGGGATCTTGGAGAGTGGTTTTGGAGGGACCCTTTCTCTTCAGCCGACCATCCAGGGGTCCCTTTCTTTCACTACATTGTTCGATTGGGACGTCACATACTAGCAGCACGGAGAGAGGCTCACCCTGATGCAGCACTTCATTGGCAGGAGAAGGGTCTCACAGATGAGTTCTTGTCATCCTTTTGGCCAAGGTTGTGGGACTCCAGACAGGAGGCGGCGAGTCACTTTGTTCAGTGGCTAGTTGCACATAGAGCTACAGCAATGGGGAGCTGGCTAGTACATAGTGGCCTTTCGGCAGCATGCGCAGCTTGTGACCATCCTTGGGAGAGTCAGCGTCACTGTTTGTGGGACTGTCCTATGGCACAACGGGTTTTGCTTTGGGTCCTTCAACTAATGCCAGCAGCTTGGTCCACCCCTCTTGGGCCCTGCACTACAGTTTGAGCTATCCTCCACCAACAGGATGATAGTGATAAAGGGGGGTCGACCTACTGCTACAGAGCTTACCCCACAGGAGTGGTGCAGTGAGAGAGAGGTGTGCTAGGAGCTCGCTTGTGGCCTGACACTCTGGTTCATTTGGCGGGCCCGTTACTTCCGCATCTTCGAGGCTTGCCTTGTGCCATCAGCGGAGACTGTTCGAGATTTTTGGCTGGAGTTGATCCATACTCTCAAGGAACAGTTCGAGAGACTTCAGGGCAGCTCCGACCCCATGTGGGAGCGCAGAGAGGCGTTCCTCCGACTCTGGCGCCCTGGGCCTTCTTCACCATGGTCCGGGGTGAGTCCAGATGGCACTACCATCCAGCTGTGTGGCTTTTCCCTCCTCCCATCTCCTAATTTAGCCCTCATTGTACATATGTTGTTTCTTCATTGGGAAAGTCTCCCCTTATGGTTGATGTAGCCCTCTCTAGTAGAGGTGGTTGTAGCCCTATGGTCAGTTTTAATAACTAATAGAAGGATCTTTTTCCACAAAAAAAAAAAAAATAGCATGCGAAGAATGTCATCTATCCGTGGAATAAGATTTTTCTTTTTTATGATTATCTTATTGAGGGCCTTGTGATCAATACACTTCCTCCACGATCCACTCTTCTTCTGCAAAAGAAGCGCTGGAGAACAAAAGAGTGAAGAGTTGGGTTGGATAAGCCCTTTAGCCAAAAGGTCATTGTGTTGCTTTAAGTCTGTAAGCGGGTTTGTTAGGAGGGAAGCTCCCTAGGGAGTTCTCCCGGTAAAGACTCTGAGAAACATTCAGCATAAGACTCCAACAAATTCAACCTCCTCTAACTCTGACAAAATAGAAATAGTCCCAGACTGCCCCCTCTCTCAGACAAAGATCAAGCAAGCAGAAATATGTGTTAATTAGCTGTGCGGACTAGCTTTTGGCTGCACATGTACATCTCACCCAAGTCCCCCGAGAAACAAAGAAAGGCAGTCTGCTCTTCTGCACATCAAAATGGCTGACCACCTACCCAAAAATAAAAAGCCCTACCTGTTAGATCAGAAATTAAATATGATCACAGAAAAGTGGAACATTCAACAGGGAGCCAAAATTAAACAGATTTGAATATAAACAAAAAACCAAGAATCAGATATGTACCAAACTGGCATGTGTGGTTGTGCAGGCATGCATGGAAAACACTATAATACCTTCCATCAAGAAGAAACAACGCAAGATGGCACTGAGAGAAGGCAGCCGATGTAAGCCCAGCTGTCCTTATCAAAACATTCTGAGAGTCTGCATCAGTCTCCAAGCCAGCCGTGTCACAAACTACGAAGCGTAAATCTCCAATTTTCGCAACACCTTCTCTTATGTCCCGAGTCACATGCCCTTGTGGCGTGTTGTAAACTAAAGCTTCCCTTCTCTTTGTCAACCTGCAAATTCAGTGTACAAATATGAGATGTTGAGATCTGTGAATTTATGGCTTGTGGCCACGCTGCACACATAAGAAGGGCCTTACAGACATACGATATGCACATCTTGAAGAAACTCATGACAGAATTGTGACAAATTTGGACTGTAGATAATACCAAATAGCATGCACAAACAACAAAAACACATAAACAGTTAGGTAGCAGATTGGTAGGAATGCACTTAACGTCATATAGTCCCCCATCAAACAACAAACAACTGTGAAATGTAAAACTTATGAAAGATCTCTTCTCATATCGTTTTGAAATTCGCGCACTACCCTTTGAAACAAGTGGGTAAACGATTTGGAAGAACTCCATCTCTAAACAGAACATCACATCTATTTGCTTAAGATATTTAAGCGGAATGAGAAGTTCTCTTAATAGTTCTCTAAATAAAACTCTTATAAACCTTAAACTGCAAGTCAATGACCTGTTAAACAAAGCTGACTTTCCAACGTTAGGCCTCCCCACAATCATTACTCTTGGTAGCATTTCAATCCTGGTGTCCACACCTGGCGCATTGTCGCTGGCAGCCTTCTTGGCACCTCTTCTTTGCTTCACTTCACTTGAGAGCACATCAGCAGACTCTTCTGATGAGAAACTGCTCCCCTGCTCTGAACTTACCTCCCCTGCATGCTGAGACGCATTCCCCTGCTTGCTGTTCCAATCTGTACAGATATCTGGACTCTCTGATCCCAAATCATCATAAATCTCAGCATCATTTTCAAGAGGTAGCAACACCTCGCCTCCGCTTTGACATGAAAAAGAGGTGCCTGCCTCATCAAACTTCATCCAAGGGCATAAAGAAAATCCTACAAAGACAATGTCATGCGATCAATCATATTCATGCATTTCTTCAACAAATCCAAAAACAAAAGAAAAACTGCAACATGGTAACCCAAGGTTTGCAAACAAGGACTCTGCAAGAGAAGAGACTCTGAAGTTGGTTTTGTTGTTCCATAAGACTGCCAGTGCATTAATCATGAGGGGAGTTTTGATCGAAGTTACAGCTTGTTCACAGATGGCACATGAAACATGGTAAAACCCTGAATGTTAAACGTCATAAAAGGGACCATATAATGGAGCTACATGTACGAAACAGGTCCATCATCAACACAACTTGTCAAAATCTTATTAGTGAGTAAAAATCGACAATAAGAATTGCTCATTAAACTAACTGAAATCTGAAAAACCTCAAAATATTAAACTTTATACAACTTCTGTCATTTAAGCGATTTTGCAACATATGCTTATTCCGTTTCAAATGGTGCTTGTTAATCTCATGTCCATCCCCATAGGGCTAGACCTGATATACTCGAGCACAAAACAGTTCCTCCTGCTCCAAATGGAAAGACAGGAATGCAGTTTTTACGAAGGACAAGGTCAAACTGTAACCACTTCGATAACTCAAAATTTGGGGGAATAGAAGGAAAGTGTAGTCACTCATGCTAGTCATCCACAGCATCAAACCCAGTCTGCATTAGTTCAACAACTACATCCCCATGCAAAAGTACTGGGTGTAGTCTGTAGAACTACACATTGATAAAGAGGATGCAGTCTGTAGCTAAGGGGATGACAAATGCTCTACAAACACACACCAGGCGCACACGGGTATAAATGTGGGGTTTACATAAACTCTTAAGAGCCTTTGCACAAAAATCCATCGACCCAAAACCTGAGCCCACCAAAAAGCAGGCCTGTCCCACGTAAGAGTGCCTTTCACGCAGCTCATTGGCTGATTTGCAGGCTCAATTTCCATGTGAGAGTGACTTTCAAGCAAGTCACATGCTAATTTGCAATCTCGGTTTTTAAACCCCCACATGGTCATCTGACTTAACCACCTAGCTTTTTGGATCTCACATATACACTGGCTCTGTGTGCCACATGGACATGCCAACCCTACTTCCAAAGCCAAATAATGTCTATAGAACCTAGGAATGTTTGTGCCGGTTACCTTTTGAGCCAGTTTGGAAGACCTAATGTCTGCACAAGTCCTTTACATTAGGCTTTATCAGTTGATAGCTCTTTTTGCATAATAGGCTTGCACATGGTGTTTGCCTTATTACGATTCAGTGGCCATCCACCAACATCAGCATGTGGCTTATAATAAGCCATGCCTCACATCTCATCACAACAAGTATGCCATTATGGAGATATGGACTCATTTGATGGTCTAAAACTTTAGTTGCACATTGTAACTTTTACCTCAAATTCTGGGGAGTTTACGAAGCCCAAAGTGGAATTGTGGACTGCTAGAAATCAAGGCAGACCTTTCAATGTGCAGCCGAAAGGACGAAGACACAAAAGCAAGGGTGGAGGAGAGAGGCGGGAAGAAGAAAGAAACCGCAAGAGAGAGAGAGAGAGAGAGAGATGTGAGAGTGTGCAATCAAGCCCTACGGGCTAACTCTTGAAATAAGAGGTACAAGGTGCCTACACAAGATGCTCACAAGGGAGACAGGCCTACTTGCCAACATGCTGGTCATTGAGGGCAGCTCGACTCCCCTCACAAAGCCCTACAACCTTAAAAATTCCCAATATGGGAATGTGTGGGGCCACCAAGCCTAAAACATAGGGTCCTCATAAATGGGTTGTAATTGGACCAACACCATGTGTCAAGCAGAGAAGGACTGAACTGCCTTGAATCATGAGTTGAAACTGCAGAACAGTAAGTAAGAGAAACAACTCCAAAAGACACGTGAGAGATGGAGTTTCTCCAGAGATGATTGGATCCTACGATAGGTGCCCTTGGCGTTACTTCTTTATTTTGTTGATATCGAGAAAACCTTATACAATACAATTGCTCGGAGAGACAGCCCTCGCAATTTGAGATACAGCTGGCACGCTGGCATCCATGGTTGTTAAAAAGCAATCACAAAGCAGCCGTTAAAAACAACTTAGTCATGAAAGCAACCAGTTGATTGTTGACAATTCAAGATTTACAAAAAGCATCTGCATTACCTGCCATGTCAGATTTTACTATAAACAATAGTTATTGATGCCATGCCCACACCACATGGTGTAAAGGCAGTGGAGCTCTAAAGATAGTCTGTACAAATAATAGAGGCTTCTAGAGCTTGGCAGACACTGATGGCAGGTCACTTAATTGCTATTTGGTGGATAGGATTTTCTATCCTAGTGCCTTACAAGTTTCCCTTCAGAGGTGTGTGCTTGATGCTGTGGTGGATTGGACTTCTCAGATTCCTTCATCCCTTTTGGTGGCCCCCAGATCCTTGGAATTATTGTGCACCTAGAATCTGAGGGGGTGAAAGGGCTGAGTAGGTCGTCTCATAGGTTTCTCGTCTAGATCTAGTGAGATACTCCTTCTTTGTGGCTATACCCAGCCTTGTGAGGCTCTACTAGGGTCTAAGTGTCATCATTTTTCTAGATTTTGGGCCACTTATGAGAGGGGTGCCTTTTTTATGCAATGTCTCTTCCTATTCCCACATTTTGGATTGTGAGCCATTATTTGGGAGTTGGGCAGCCGGTGTACACCCTGTACTAGGGAGGGGGGCGCCCCCATGTCTAGCAGATTGTGCAAAGCCTGCCCCACAGGGCTTGTCCACTCTCTCTCTCCTCTTCTGTTAGGTGCAGCGGAATGATTGTTTGCGCTTTGCTCAAGATGAGTGCTCCGAACTGTGCTCAAGGTCCCTTTTGTTCTTATGGAAGGGAGAGCCTTCCGTTCTTAATGAGAATGCTATGATCACAAACAAAGTGAATGGACACTGTGCGTGCAAGTGTATGAGACTGAGAGACAGAGAGAGAAGAGAGATACGACACCAGAGACGTTGTAAAACCCTCCTCCGAAGGCCCCACTCTCGTCAGCGAGAGTGGTCTACTTAAGATTGCACAAACTGGTACAATGCGGATGCAATGGACTGATGCAACTTGGGACTATGCCGATGACGACGACGGGGATGACCACGACGACTTTAGGGCTGAAATCTGTGGTCTTCTAGCTGCTGAAAATCTGCTAATCTTTGGGCTGTTTTGGGTGACTGAAAATGACTGTTTTGGCTGCGTTTTCGAGGGCTGAAAATGACTATCTTTTGCAACCAACTAGGGCTGAATCTGCTGCAAATCTTAAGTGTTGAAAACGCTGCTCATCTGCTGCGATAAGGGCTGAAAACCAAAAACGCTGGGCTGACTCCTAGCGTTAGTGAAAACGCTGGACCATCTGGGATTGTTGGCGATGTTGGCAGGGCTGAAAACGCCAAGGTCATGGGGAGATTGGCGATGAAGCAAATCTACAACCGCCGGGCTATGGTTGATGGGGGAAACTGAAAACGCTAGGCTTGGAGAGGGAATCGCGAAGGCTTGAGGGGTACAGTGGGTTCTTGTTGAGAAGGTGTCTGTTGAGTGGGCACCTCCTACTGCCTCTTCTGCCAGAAAGTGCTAACTTGGGTTTGCTTATATATTAACTTAGCAAAATTGCCCTACCTACTTTTGTTGGAAAGTCACTTAAAAATAATAAGTGAAAAATGTCAAAAATAGGGAAAATAGGATAAATGCACTGGAAAAATCCCCTAACTGATTCTAATGGATTCTGATGGGAATTCTGATGATCACGCTGTGTGCAACCAGAGGATATGCATCTACACTAAGTGACTGGGTATGCACGGTCTACGAATAGACTCACAAAAGTACCAGATCACTTCTAATTTAGACTGACTGGACTGATTGAACCCTGATCATGCTGTAGCTTGTCCACGCACACATAGGGCTGGATGTGTCACGTGACATCCCCTCCTTTTCAAAGTGAGGTACTGGTACCGAACTGTATGGCGTCAAGGGAGATCGCCAATAGCAACCGGAATCCTGGAAGGGACTCTTCGCCGGCCCACTCTGAGGTGTGGATCGTGCGGTACTTGAACTTCATAAAGGTCTGCAACGCTTGCTTCTTTGGGCCGCGCCGACAGCGACACAAAGTCTTTTGTGGCTCCTTCGATGCTTCAACTTCGTCTAGAGTCGTGCTTCTTCCTTTTTCAAGAATCTCCATGGCTGAAAATTCTTGAAACCACTTCCAACACAAAACCATGAACATACCTATTCCATGTAAAGTGAGTGGAAAAAATCTTGTCTTCCTCAAAGACTGTGCATGCAATGTAGATGAACAAAGAGATGGAGTGACAAACCGTTCATCAAACACATGCAAACAATGAGATCGAATCTTTCTCTTATGATCTAAATCAATCAACTGAGGCAATTTGCAATCGAAATGCCCATGCTTGGTGCTCATACTTTCATGTGCTCTTTCTACAACTGTGTCGTGCCAAGGAAGAGACAGGGAATGTGACTGCCTTGAATGCATACTTTTCAGCTTTTCATGAAAAATCCGCATACATTCATGCTCATCCATGAGAGAAACGTGCTCAACATACAATATGTCATGCCTACGAAAAGGGATCACATAAAGATGCTGACTAAAATAGAGGAAAGGATCACGAATGAAACATTCGAACAATGCGTGCGTATCAATCATGCGAACACATAATACTTCCTGTGATGGTTCTTTGGACCTAGGCTCGAGAGCCAAGATCGGTTCTTCCTGAATGATCGAATCCTCCTGTGGGGGTTCTTTGGACCTCGACTCGAAAGCCAAGGTCGGTTCTTCGTGGTTGATGGAATCTACAACGAGGTTAGCTTCGGTAGAAAAAGCATCCACTAACACATCATCCTGATTCCTTGTGAACAATCACATCATCTTCATGCAGCTCATCATGCTTGTGAGAAATCACATCTTGATCATGCAAATCATCATGCTTGTCATTGGCAATCAAATCATCATGCTTATCATCATGCAAATCATTGTGCTTATCATTGTCAATCAAAACATCTTGCAAGTCATTGTCAATCAAATCATCATGCTTCACACAACCATGCAAATCCTATGTGTCATGCTTTGGAGAAGAAGAGACTGAGAGAGTCTCCTTTTCCCAAATCTCTTGCATCTGTGTCTGAGCTTGAGAAAAGAGTCGCAAGAACTCTTCCCTTCTTGCTTTGTTCTCGCGATCAAATTTTGCTTGTCTTGCTTTGTTCTCTCGATCAAATTCTGCTTGTCTTGCTTTGTTCTCTGCTTGTCTTTCTGCGCGCTCACGATCCAATTTGGCTTGTCGTTCTTTGGCTTCCAAGCGTGCTTGCTCGCGCTCACGCACTATGGCTGCCATTCTTGCAGCATTTCTTGCTTCGCGTTATGAATTCTGTTCCATAAACAACAGCTCCAACTCCTCCATTGGAGTTAGTGCAATCGGTGTCGTAGATGGGGAAGGGGGAGGGTCAGAAAAACCTCCTGGTGGGGAAAATTCTTCTTTGCCTCTCTCATGCTCATCACCTCCAAGCGAAGTATACATTCCGCTTCAAGTGATGATCATTCTGAAGTCGTGGGTTCTTGTGGGGTCTTGTGGTCTTGGGTTCTTAAGTTCACAAGGAACTTAGGTTCTTGGGGGTCTTGGGTTCTTAAGTTCACGAGGAACCTGGGTTCTTGAGGATCTTGAGGTTTTCTTTCGCTTGCAAACCGCGTTTAAGAAGGATCTTCTCTTCATCCAAGTTCTACTCCTTTCCGTGGGCGCACCCCTTGGCGGCCTTGCGCTCACACCAAGGTTGCTTTTTCCCACCTCACATCAATTGGCCGGCCGCTAAGTGCACGGTCCGCTCTCAATGAGTGAAAAGAGACACAAGGGGACGCTGGACAAGCCCTTCTTTCTTGGGATTCCTGACACTCTTCAAAAACACGATTAGGAATCGACACGCCCAAGAGAACTTGGGTTCGTGCAACCGCAACAAGCAAAAAAAATTCTTGTGATTCTTTCCTTGAGTGATACAGAACGCTGCCGAAGCTCTGATACCAATGTTAGGTGCAGCGGAATGATTGTTTGCGCTTTGCTCAAGATGAGTGCTCAGAACTGTGCTCAAGGGCTCTTTTGTTTTTATGGAAGGGAGAGCCTTCCGTTCTTAATGAGAGAATGCTATGATCACAAACAAAGTGAATGGACACTGTGCGTGCAAGTGTATGAGACTAAGAGACAGAGAGAGAAGAGAGATACGACACCAGAGACGTTGTAAAACCCTCCTCCGAAGGCCCCACTCTCGTCGGCGAGAGTGGTCTACTTAAGATTGCACAAAGTGGTACAATGCGGATGCAATGGACTGATGCAACTTGGGACTATGCCGATGACGACTACGGGGATGACCACGACGACTTTAGGGCTGAAATTTGTGGTCTTCTAACTGCTGAAAATCTGCTAATCTTTGGGCTGTTTTGGGTGGCTGAAAATGACTGTTTTGGCTGCGTTTTCGAGGGCTGAAAATGACTATCTTCTGCAACCAACTAGGGCTGAATCTGCTGCAAATCTTATCCTGTGACTTCTTCTATGGGCACTCATTTGCAAAGTGTCCTTCCTATTCACAAATGTAGCATTTCTTCGCCTCCCTAAGAGCTTTCCTTTCTTGAAAATTTTTGCCGGAAAAATGCCTTTTTTGTCCTTGTCCTCGTTCCGAAGAAGATTTAGACTGCTTCTTGGACGTATCAGCTTCTTCAGTGGAGGGCTTCTTTGCAGGAGACTCAGAAGGCTTTGCTGCAACATTGCCCTAGGCTGAAAACTGTTTGCCCTGGGCCCCTTTCTTGTGGCTATTAAATCCATCGGAATCTCCCTTCGACAGATTGTTGACCACTCTTGCATTCTCTATCAACTGAAACATATTCATGATAGTAGTCTTTGTGCAGTAGTCCCTGATTTTCTTGGGCAATCCGCAACAGTACTTCTCAATTTGTTCTGACAAAGGCACAAACTTGTAAGAGGTGACTGGCAACAGTGCGGCCCAAAACCGTTTATTGTACTCTTCCAAGTTCGCACACTGTTTAGCATTCAACTCGTGCCATTCTGTCATCACATCCACTTCAAAAGTGTTTGTCAACCATGCAGGCGCAAAAAGCTGTTTGAATTGGACCCACGTTGTTGGGGCTTGACCTTGATTCAACAATGCGGTCCACCATTGAAGCGCATTCCCTTTCAAGAAAGTGGCAGCCTTGCGTATCTTTGAAGATTCCATGAAGTTGCCTCCAGCATAAGCTGCATCGAACTGTTGTATGAAGGTCAAAGCCTTTAATTGGTCCTCAGTTCCTCTGAAAGTTTCAAACTTCACTCCTTGCCCACCTTCCTTGTAATCCTTAGGCTGACTCAAAGGAGCCACATTATCATAAACAGGTGCCTGTAACAGTGGTGCTCCATGAGTGTTCATTCCAACACTCGCATCAACTGTTTTCCCTGTAATATCTGCATTTTGTACGTATGGCTGTGAAAAACCAGCCATACCAAATTGTGTTCCAGGCACTCGAAACTGGCCATAGGCACCCTGAAAACCTGGTTGGACACCCATGTTCCCGTACATAGGGTTACCCATGCCTGTTTGCATTGTCCCGAACACATTCCCTGGCATATAACCTGTGGAAGGTCCAGCCATTGAAACCGGCCCGTAGGGTGGTAGGCGTTGGCTTTCACCCGAAATTCTTTACTTTATACACATACACAGAGCACTTTGCAGAGAGAACCTACGACGGGAGTTAACACTTGCATACACACACGGCTCGGTACCTAAAATGCTCCGAGCAGACACCGACAACCTGTAGGCCCCAAAATTGGCGCCCCTTTCGGTATTTCTTTATTCTTTAGGAGGGTAAATTACAAGGTAAGGTCCTAAGAATCCTTCACATGTATCCACCTAGATACCATTTGATTTGGCCAAATTTCGGCAGCATAACAACCCCAAAACTTGCGCGAAACCAATTCCCCTGCTGGAACTCGCTTGCACTGTCGTATACCCTCTGATTCCTGTCCAAAAACAGTAAATTCAGCACGCTGTATTTACTGGTTTTTGCCCTGTTTTCAGCCCCAAACAGTCCCCTAACTGTCCTTTGCCAGGGGGGCACGACTCCCAATGATCCTGGCATCCGTATGGCTGAAAAACAGTAAATATATAGCGCATACACAGCGCTGATTTTGCACCTGTATGGTGAGGTTATGACCCTCACCAGTGCCTGCTTTGGAGCAGCAACTAGCTACCCCTGTTCCTGCTCAAGGAGGCTCTTGCCTCAGCACAAAAGCATGAATCCACACAACTGTACATCAGTCAAATGAGTAGCCCTCTTGTGGGGCATCACATAACTGCACGTAGGGGAGAGAGAGAGCAGTGTGTAGTGTGCAGGGCATCACTCCTAGCACCACACTGTACATGAGAGGGAAAGGAAGCACTCCATAGCTCTTAACCTGTGACAAATGCAAAAGGAGGCTCATCCCAGCTTAAAAATTCAGCGTCCATTTTTCTGGAAGAGGCAAGTCCCTGACAATGTGACACTTGGCGCATTTACAAGCATTTTCCCGTTTCGGGTTCGCCGCTTAAAAATATCCCAACCGACGCGTCAGTTGACTTCGCGGCAGAGTTATAAAATGTTCCCCTAGTCATACCGGAGGTAATGACGCGAACACATTTCACGGCCCAAAATAGCAGTTCCCTAAATTTTAGGAGATGCTTCTGTTGGGCTCCCACTGGTCTTCTGACCATCTATCCTCATTGGGACCGCATCCAAAAGTGCAATGTGGCCCAACTGTCGGATACTTTTTGTTGGTAGTCCCACCTTGACTTTACGCCTTAATTGAGTTCACTTCCTAGTATCCACCAACTTGCTAAGTGCGACGAGGGGACCTATATGATCTTGCTCTGAGCCTAGACATCCTCTTACCATACGAATTCTAGTGCCAACCACTTCCCGTCTGCGGGTGAATCTACCGTTCACATTGGCCATACAATGTCCGACCGTTTGCTACTTCAAAAAGAGGGTCTCAAAACAAATAAAATAAACCCCATTGGAAAGAAACCAACAACCAAGGTTAGCAGTTGCCACATCCTTGTGACATGGTTAATAACTGCCACGTCCTCGTGACAGCCATAGCTTGAAACACTGAACCACCTCCAAAATAACCAGGATAAGTATTAGGTAATGGAAGGGTCTGACACATAGCCTGTTCATTGCTCCCTTGACCATTCACAAACGGTTCTTGTCCAGCTAAAGCAAGTTGCTTTGGATCATTGGACACCGCTAGTTGCTCAACCACATGGGCTTTCCCTCGAGCATCATGAGTCCTCTGCGCATTGGAAATCTCCTTTTCCTGCAACGGCTCAGTCATGCCTTGTGTAGGAGGCTGAAAACCCTGTGTCGGAGCCTGTAAGAATTCCTGCATCCTTGGGTTGTTAGCCAATTGTTGAAACATGTCCATGCAACAACGCAGTTGAGTTCTAAACAACCTATCCTCTTCTTGAAGAGTTGAAGGAATTTTCTCTGTGCCATGTGAGGAAGATCCCTCTTCAGGTACTTGGTCTCTCTTCTCTGCCATATCGACAAGCTCTGTGTTGCTTTCATCTACAACAATCCACGCTGCACTTTTTGAAGAAAAAGTGACTATCCCGTCGATGGAACCATATAACCGGCCCGTACAACGTAGAGGGCGGTACTATTTCAATTACCTGTAAACTTTACACAGAGCACTGAGAAGGGAAGAGAACACAGTTGCGTCCAGCGACTAGAATGTCACTGCGCACACGAGACTGACACCTTGTAGGCCCCAAAGACTGGCACCCCTTTCGGTATTTCTTTAATTTAGAGAGAGGGAATTACAAAAAAGAGAGTCCTTGGAAGATAACACCTGCATCCAGCTAGTACGCTCCATATTCGGCAAAATTTCGGCAACATAACGATACCGAAATTAACCCGAATCAGTTTCCAAGCTCAGGACTCTATCCCACTGGCGTTATCCCTCCGTCGGGAGCACAAAACAGTAAATTCCAGGTCGCTGTAATTTCTGGTTCAGTCCTGTTTTTGACCTGATTTGGGCACACGACAGTCCCTACACTGTTCCCTGCACCTTGGGCTTGGTGCCCCTTGATTCTGGAAGCATCCCGGGCACAAAACAGTCTCAAAACAGAGTAAAAACAGCAAGCAAACAGTGCTGAATTTACTGCGCAATCGAGAGGTTATCACCCTCTCGTGGACCTGCTTTGGTGCAGCAGCTAGCTACACCGGTTCCTGCGCAAAGAGGCTCTTGCCTCGGCATGAAAGCATATTTCCCCATAGCTGTACATAGGTCAAATGAGAAACCCACTAGTGGGGCATAACATACTGTACGTAGGGGAGAAAGAGAGCAGTATGTAGCGTGCGGAGCATCACTCCCATCACCATACTGTGCATAGAGGGCAAGGTAAGCATTCCATAGCTTTTGTACCTGCTACAATCCACCTGAGGCTGAAAATGGCGCCCCCTTTGTTGATATGCAGCTCGTTTTTGCCTCCAAGAGTGACAGAATCGCTCACAGGCTGACACGTCGCCCAGTGTCCGAGTTTGGGCTTTCCCTGCTAAAAATATCTCAACCGGTGCGTCAGTTGACTTGGCAGCAGAGCAATAAAATGTTCCCCTTGTCATTCCAGAGCTAATGACGCGAACACATTTTCCGGTCAAAAATACCAGTTCCCTAAATTTTAGGAGATGCTTCCATGGCATCCCTATCGGTCTCCTGACCATCATTGAAGACTACCATTTGACCAACATCTACAATGTGGATTAATTTACTAGCCCCTTTCAACTTATAAAGTTGCAGTGACTTGACGAGTGGTCCAAATTCCAGTTTGGCGCACACGAGCTTCCATACTCATCAGAATTCAGTGCTAACTGGCCCGGGCAGTCCCTGTCTGACCGACCTAGATCCCCGATGTGAGAAACCCATTTGGCTACAGCCGTTTCACACTGGCCATGCAATGTCCACTTGCACCTTTTCAAGGGTTCCGGGACAAACAAGTAAAAATAAAATAAATATATTTAGTACTTATTTACGGAAGGCAACAGGAAAAATACACCTCCTGGTGACAGTCGCCCTTGAGAAAAGCCGAAACTACATCCATCTGAAAAATGGGCCACCCGAAAAAGGCAGCAAGGGCAAAAACTGTTCAAATGTTCGCCATCCTCGCAGTAGGTGCAAAGGTCTCGTCATAGTCCACACCCTATCTCTAAGAGAAGCCCTTGGCAACGAGTCATGCCTTGTGCTTGTCCAAAGAACCATCAGAATTGTACTTGGTCTTGTAGACCCATTTGACACCAATCACTTTCCGCTTGGCAAAACGCGGAACCAACTCCCAAGTGTTATTCTTATTGATGCAATCAAGTTCTTTCTGCATGGCCAACTTCCACTTTGGTTATGAAGCCCCTCCTCAACTATCAGCACAGGATATATGTCCTTGATCATAGGTTGAGGAGGCCTGACGGATCGGTTGCTTCAGAGCCAAAGGACATGCGAGCAGTTGCTACTGACTTTTACCGTGACCTACTGTCAGCATAGCCTTAGTCAGAGCGTCAGGATGCATGTAGAGAGCGAGTTTGGGCACAGATGCCTTGTCTAGTGACCGAGGAGATGCACCAGAGGCTTGAGCTACCTCTTTATCTGGAGGAGCTCCATGTGGCCCTCAGAGCACTCCCCCGTGGTAGCTGTCTTGGTGAGGATGGTTTGACTCCCAACTTTTTCTTAGAGTACTGGGACTTGCTTGGCTCAGATCTCTGCAGCGCTTTTCAGTACATCCTGAAGGGTGGCTCCTTGGATGAGATTCAACAGTGGTGGCCCATCACCATCCTCAACTCAACCTACAAGATTCTTGCCAAGGCTCTGAGTTTGAGGATTCAGCCACTCTAGAGAGCATTACACATGGGACACAGACCAGATTTGTCAAGGAGCGTAGTATCCTTGACAACATCTTTACTTTTTGGGAGGCTTCTGCCCTCGCTCACCTCCGTGGTGAGGATCTGTGATACTTCTTCCCGATTTTGAGAAGGCCTACGACAAAGTCGACTCGGACTTTTTGGAGGGCACTCTTCGCAGGATGGGCTTCTCAGATGCCTGGATCAGAGGCGTGTCAGCTCTTTACAGACGGGCACACAATCAGGTACTTTTGCCAAGTGGTAGAGGAGATCGTTTCATGCTCACACGTTCGGTCAGACAGGGTGCCCTCTTGCCCCCTTCCTCTTTCTGTTCTATGCTGAGGCGATGATCAGATTTTTGGCTTGACGGCCGGTTGATCTACGAGGCTTAGCACTCAGCTTTGTACTTGGAGGGCCAGGAGGCCAACCTTCACAAGTGTGAGCAGGCTTTGCAGACGACTCAGCTTTGTACTTGGAGGGCCAGGAGGCCAACCTTCACAGGTGTGAGCAGGCTCTTGAGACCTTCTGTTGTGCATCAGGCGCACGGATCAACTGGAGAAAGACAGTGGCTTTCTCGGTTGATAGTGCTCCTATGCGTGATTGGCTCCGAGGTGAGGGTTTCAAATGGATTCCCCCAGGGACTGCAGTTCGATACTTGGGCTGCCACGTTGGCTTGGACTTGTCTCCTGAGTAGCAGATTGCTCCCCTCCTCCTGTCCATCAGGGGGAAGCTGTTACACTCAAGCTCGGCACGACTTTCTTTGGCAGGAAAAGTTGTAGTGGCCAACCAGGTGTTGTTGGATACTATGTGGTACATCACATCTTGTTGGATCTTTTTGAGTTCTTGCATCAGCCAGGTAGAGAGGCTGATCAGGAACTTCCTTTGGTTAGGGCGCGACACTCAGATAGCCCGGGCCAAAGTGGCCTGGCAGGTCATCACTCTTCCTTGTTCTCAGGGGGGGTTGGGGATCATCGACACAGCACAGCACAGCATAGCACAGCACAGCACAGCACAGCACAGCCCTTCTTGGGAAGTTTGTTGTCAGAGGATTGCTTCCAGGGGAGGAGCCCTGGAAGGAGTTTTTGCTTCAGCGGCTTAGTGCTAGAGTGCCTCAGGCTGGAGGCACTTGGAGACCTTCGATCAGATGGATTTTCACAGAGATGCGCAGAGTAGGCTTGAGCAGGAGACTGGAGGACCGTTTTATTGTGAGTCTGCTCCGCTCCTCGGACTCGGGAGCATTTGAGGAGAGGCCCGGAGCAACACCACGGAGGAGCGTGCCCCTTGTTTGGAACCCCATGGTTAGCACTCAGAGAGGCCACTTGGTTGGTAGTAGGCCTCATGTTTCTTGGGGTCCCATGGCAGAGGGTCCAGCACACACCTTAGGTGACTGGTTACAGTTCTCAGGCTTGTCAGAGGAGCTTCGGAGCATCCAGCTACAGGGAAAGAGAGGGGTGTACAGCATGTGCCAGGACATCACAGAGGCAGTACCAGCTGAGTGGCTCACACCTCTCGAGTCAGCAGCGCCCAGATGAATGGGGGCCTTCAAGCGAATGGAGGTCCTCATCGAAGTTCGGGCTTGTTCAAAGAATGTACCTTCTTTTTTTTCGAGTTACACGGTGAGGGTCGTTTACACCGAGTTTCAGTTGAGGCCCCACAGGTTGCAGAGTGCTACTTTCAGAGGATCCGTGCTGTGGGCATTTGTGGGAGGACTTGCGTCATAGATCCTGACCCAGCAACTCTTGAGACTGGCCACTCGAGGCGGTGGGCTTGGGAGAGCTTCCCACTGGCACGAGTGCAATGGGATCCTAGAGAGTGGTTTTGACGGGACCCCTTCGCCTCAGCCAACCATCCAGGTGTCCCTTTCTTTCAGTACACTGTTCGACTAGGACGTCACATACTCGCAGCACGGAGAGAGGCTCGTCTTGCTGCAGCACCTCATTGGCAGGAGGAGGGCCTCACAGCTGAGTTCTTGTCAGCTTTTTGGGAGAGGTTGTGGGACTCCAGACAACCATGGTGAGTGACTTTGCTTCAGTGACTGGTTGCACATCGAGCTACAGCAGTTGGGAGCTCGCTTGTACATAGTGGTCTCTCAACAGCATGCGCAGCTTGTGACCATCATGTGGAAAGTCAACGCCATTGTCTTTGGGATTGTCCTTTGGCACAGCAGGTTTGGCTTCGTGTCCTTCGGTTGATGCTAGCTCTCTCCACGACACGGGAGTACACTTGGGGGGCAGCTGCTTGGTCCACTCTCAAGGGCTCGGCATTTCAGTTTGAGCTATCCTCCACCAGCAGGATGATAGTGATGCAAGGGGTCGACCTACACTCCAGCCTGCTACAGAGCTTACTCCACAGGAGTGGTGCAGTGAGAGAGAGGAGAGTTGGGAGCTCATCTGCAGCTTGACACTCTAGTTTATTTGGCGGGCCCGTTGCTTCCGCAGCTTTCAGGCTCGCCTTATACCACCAGCAAAGACTGTTCGGGATCTTTGGCTAAAGCTGGTCCATACTCTTAGAGGCCAGAGAGACTCCATGGCAGCTCCGACCGCATGCGGGAGCATAGAGAGGCCTTCCTGGCGCCCTGGGCCTTTCTTCCATGGTCCAAGGTGCACTGAGATGGCACTACCGTCCACCTGTGTGGCTTTTCCCTCCTCCCATCTCTTGATTTAGCCTCATTGTACATATGTTGTTTTCACTGGGAGAGTCTCCCCCTTATGATTACTGTAGCCCTCGCTAGTAGAGGTGGTTATAGCCCTATGGGCAGTTTCATTAACTAATAGAAGGATCTTTTTCTCGGAAAAAAAAAAGCTGCATGTAGAGTAGATAGTAAGTTCTCAAGGAAAGGGATGTAGGCAATTGTAGGAGATGATGAAGAAGTACAGTGTCACAAAGTGATGACGTGGCTACAGACAGCAGAAACCCTAATTTCTACCAAAAACCCTAAAATTCTTGAAAACCCTAATTTTTGAAAATCGCGGAGGTAAAAAAAAATGGAAATTCTGAGCGACGCAAATCTCTGCTTTTTGCTATGATTTGGGAGAAAGAGAGAGAAAAAGAGAACTTGCTTTTTATTCGCTCTCATTGAGAGAGAGAGAGAGAGAGAGAGAGAGAGAGAGAGAGAGAGAGAGAGAGAGAGAGAGAATCTGCTTTTGCTTTCAAGCTTTTGGGGCTCTGCTTTTGGGCATCCCTTGTAACCTTTAAATAAGTGGTGAGGGTCTCACTTCTCGGAGCATCTGGACACGAATTCTGAGAGTGAAACCCTAACTGCTCTCGTACTTTGAAAATTGATTAATACAAAAAGAAATACCAAAAGGGGCACCAGTCTTTGGGGCCAATATCTCTAGGCACGGAACTCCGCCGAGCCAGTGCAAATCTATTGTGATCTGTGAATTGTTTGAAGTGGTTATTTGGTGTTGTCGCGATTGATTCTTGACTTGGAGTGTCCAAGTCTGTTACAGTGGTATCAGAGCACGGCGGATTTCTCTTCTACGAGAAATCCGATCCCCAATTTTTTTTCCGCGGCACCTATGGCTTCACGCAAGGATCAATCGACTCCCTCTGCATCTGGAGATGCGGGCAGGGATCACAACGAAGATTCCGGCAGAGAGTATGGCCCGCCTCGGCCTACTCAAGCGGAGCGGCAAGAGATGGAGCGTCGCCAGTTGATCGGCGATGCAACGAAGATGATGCTCAATTTTGCGAAGGACCCAAAATTTGCAAAATATACGACCGAGACTTCTTTTCAAGAAGTGCATGAGCAGTGGCAGAAAACCACTACACCCACTCTCAAGAAACCTTCTGCTCACAAGAAATATTCAGAGAAGGAATTAGAAGAGGTGGTTGATGCACGGATTGCTCAGCTTTTTGACACGCAAAAGAAAGCCAAAAAGCACGGCAAAAAGTAGAAGAAAAGCACTGACTTCCCGGGATATTTGGGTCGTAAGTCAACTTTTGATAAGGCAAAGAAACAGAAGAAGCGTGTTCGATTTGAAGGAGTACTCAGTTCTTCTTCTGACAGCTCTTCTAGCTCTTCAGATTCGAGCGAAGAAGACAGAAAAGGTAAAAAGCGAAGCAAGAAACAAAGCTTCAGAAAGGGCAAGAAAAAGGCAAAGAAGGCTAAATCTCGCCCAGAGCCTGACAGTTCTACTGAGGACTCGTCTACAGACAGCTCAGATTCTGATGATGGAAACTTCTATGCGAACAAGAAGATTTTTACAAAGCCAACCAGTATGACTTTCTCAAAGATAAAAGCAAGAAAGTCCGAGAGTTTAAGGAAGGTGGCCACTCGATCAAGTTTGTTACTTTTTCAGGATACTCAGATGCTTCGAAGGCTTTGTCTTTTATACAGCAGTTTGACATCGCTTTCGCGGGACGACGCTATTCAGAGCATTCCAAGATTCGGAGAGCTACCTCTTACCTTAAGGGGAATGCTCGTACTTGGTGGTCCACGCTTCTTTTAAACAAGACTACGCCAGTTAAATGGATGAAATTTAAAAAGCTTTTTATTTCTTCTTGATTGATGCAAGAATATGAACGAGATATACGAGCTGCTTGGAACCATCTTCGGATGACCAAGAAAGATACAATCAATGCTTATTGTGAAAGATTCTGGAGCTCTTTTCTACCCGCCTCTTCATTCAAGAAGATCTCGTTCAGAGAACAGATTGAGCGGTTCACCTTGGGTCTACCTACAGACATCCGAGATCACTGCTTGGAACAGAAGTCAGCTTCTATTCAGGAGTTGATGAGTCATGCGAAGTGGGGCTTTGCCATTCACTCTGGCAGTCTGACCTACCCCACAGATGAGGCCATGACACAACGAGCCTTCTGGGAATGAAAGTAGAAAGAAAAAGAGAAACCCAGAGAAAAAGGATGCATGACCCAAGCTTACTCCTGAGAAGAGAGCTCGCTTCATCAAAGAGGGGAAGTGCTTTGGATGCGGGGAACAGGGACATATCTCCACGAAGTGCCCTAAAAAGGCACAGAAAGAATAGAATGATAAAGACGAAGACAGGCCTGAGAGTTCGAGAGCAGCTGAGGAACGTGGCAGAAAAGGCAAATAGAAAAACAGAACTGGTACCACATGGCGTGGGACCTGCACCGAATCTAATGAATGAAAGTACAAACTTTGCCGCTTTTGGGGCAAAGTGAAAGATCAGGAAGCTCTTTTGAAGGAGCCAAGGCCAACTTCTTTTCACTTGGAATTGGCGGCTCGATTTGGAAATTACGCTCGACAGACTGACGCCACAGGCGGAGGTAGTTCGATTGGCACCTGGATGGGATGTTGCCATTACACCAAGCATTGGCAAACTTCGTTTGCAATGACAAGGGTGTTCAGGGCACACGAAAGACGTTCTACTCAGGATCCCTTGGTACCACAAGAGTTACGCCGTGGTTGATTATCGGGCCGAGAAAGCGACTTTGATAAATGAAGGGCTTAGAGATTGTACTTGATGAACTTCAGTTTCTTTACTCATTCTTTTGGGAGATAACTGAACGATGGATAAAGGTTGAATATGTTTTGACCTCATCAAAAGAACGCCAAGATTGTTCTCCAGCTCATGCCGATTGTTTTTCAGAGGGCCTGAAGATCAGACTATTGACCTGATACCTGGAAGCACGCCACCGAACCGGCCACCTTACCGTGTGAGCCGAGCACAAAATGAAGAGATTATGAACCCAGTGAAAGACCTCTTGGAAAAGGGTCTTGTCCAGCGTAGTACTTCACCGTATTGCTCTCCACTGTTGTTGGATTTTAAGAAAGACGGATCTTGGAGAATGTGCATCGATTATAGAGCTCTCAACAAAATCACCATCAAGAACAGATTTCCGATTCCTAGGATCGATGATATACTCGACAAGTTACAGGGATCCTCGTGCTTTAGCAGGATTGACTTGAAGAGTGGATATCATCAGATCCGAATCGCGCCGGGAGACGTCTACAAGACAGCCTTTCGGACGACTTTTGGGTTATTTGAGTTTTTGGTGATGCCTTTTGGCTTAACCAATGCTCCTGCGACATTTAACCGGATGATGGAGAAGATTTTTCAAGAGTACAGGCTATTTGCACTTTCTTTGATGATATCATTGTTTTCTCCAAGAATGAAGCAGACAACAGAGATCATATGCTTTAGAGATACATTTTTTTGGGGACACTTTGTCTCAGCAACAGGAGTGCAAATGGATCAGGCCAAGATAGACACTATCTGTGATTGGCCCGATTTGAAGAATGTCTATGAAGTTGAAAGCTTCTTGGGACTGTGTTCGTACTACAGACGGTTCATTCGAAAGTTTGCAGAGGTTGCTTCCCCTTTACATATCTTGATACAGAAAGGAGTCCCTTTCTCGTAGGGATCCACAGAGCTGACTGCCTTTCAGACATTGAAAGAGAAATTGACTACATGACCAGATTTGACTTTGCCGGACTTGCAGAAGTCATTTGAAGTATTTTGTGATGCTTATGGTCGTAGTCTAGGTGCGGTCTTGATGCAAGAAGGCCATGTCATTGCTTACGAGAGCCGATTGTTCTCTAGGCCGGAGATGACAACACAGATTTATGAGAGAGAGCTTTTGGTGGTTATCCATGCTCTTACTCAGTGGCGGCATTACCTACTCGGAGCGGATTTTACTGTCGTTACAGACCATCAGAGTTTGCGCTACTTCTAGCCACAGAAGCAGCTTTTGGAAAAGCAGATGCGGTGGGCGAACATCTTGTCACAGTTTCACTTCCAGATTGTCCATGTGCAGGGACAGAAGAATGTGGTGGCAGATGCTTTGTCTCGAAAGCCGTTGGTTTTGGCTATTTCCGCGATACATCATAGGAGCTTCGAGGATATGGCCGATCAGTATGCCACAGATACAAATTTTACAGATATTTTCACACGGATACGAGATGGAGAGACAGTAGCTGGATACTCCCTTCGGGAAGGCTACTTGATGAGAAAGACTATGTTGTGCGTTACACAACCGTTGCGGGAAAAGGTTATGACTGAATGCCACTGTCCACCTTTTACAGGTCACCGCGGCATTGCTACCACCATGAAGGGGTAGAGAGATACTTCTTTTGGTCGAGACTCAAAAAGGATGTGGAAGAGTTTGTGCGCAGTATGCCAGAAGGTCAAGTTTGACAGGCGTAAGGCACAAGAATTGTTACAGCCTTTACCCATACCCACCCGCCCCTGGGAAAATATTGAAATGGATTTCATTTTTTATCTCCCGACAACACAGAATGATCACGATGATTTTCCAATTACATGGCACGTCTGAGACGATTCTCTCCGACAGAGACCCCAGATTTATGAGTTTGTTTTGGAAGGCAATTTGGGAGAACATTGGCACGCAGTTGCAGTTCTCGTCATCGTTCCACTTGCAGACTGACGGGCAATCTGAGATTGCCAATTGAGTGGTTTCAGATTTATTGAAGTCTTGTATCTCAAATCAAAAGACTCAATGAGAAAAGAACTAACCTTTGGTGGAATTTGCCTACAATAACACAATACACTCTTCGACGGGGAAGACGCCATTTGAGATTGTTGAAAGTGCTGCGAAGGTTCCATCCTTCCTGAGCACGAAAGATTAGATATTTGAAGCGGATGAATATTCGCGAGATTTGGATACGGCTTTTGCCAAGGTTCGCGAGACTTTGCAGAAGTCTCAAGAACGACAGAAAAAGGCAGCGGATCACCATCGTCGCGACATGAAATTGAAGGAGGATGATTGGGTGCTCTTACGTTTTGAGAAGGCACGCCTACGAAAGAAAAAGGGAAAGGAGAGGCTTTTTCCAAAGCTTAGTATGCGATACTAAGGACCTTTCCAGATAACTGAAAAGATAAATGATGTCTCCTTCCGATTGAAATTGCCAGATACTTGGAGGATCACAATGCAGTGCGTGTGAGTCTCTTGAAACCTTTTAAAGGTGATGTGCCTCATGATGGGGAGCCTGATGAGCAACCCGAAGTGGAAGAAAACGCGGAGATCCTTGTTCCTGAACAGATTTTGGCACATAAGGATACGAAGAAAGGTAAGTCCGAAGGCGGTTCTTGGTAAGTTCAAGAACTTTCCTGCATTTGATGCGAAGTGGATGGAGGAGGAGGACCTAGCAAATACTCCTCGGATTGTGAAACTTTACCTTGATGCTTTGGTTTAGCATAGTCTACTCCAAACAGAACCCAGACATTCAGCTTAGCCGAAGATCTGGTGCAGTTGGGATGCACAAGAGGGGAGTTACTCCGCTCCTTTGTCAACAGATACCTTGATTTTGATACTAAAGTCACTGATGTCTCTTTGAGCTTCAGGGATACTGAGAGCTGACAGTATTCTGCTGGATGACTATATGAAATGGAATTCTTGATAATGATACTGATTTGTTTCTTCACTTCTTTGACTGCAGGAACTGATAGACGAAATGACTGCAGCATTTTGGTCTACTTGATCTCAAACAGACATGGTTGCAATAGGGGTTAGTCAATCGAACATCGATGAGATCCCGATTGGACCTAGATGTGATTGCTAGCAACATTGCCGATAAATCACGGTCTCAGATCCGAATGAATGTTCAATGTCATGTGATGTCCTGTGATGTCTGGTGATGTCCTGTGATGTCGTGAGATGTGACTGTCGATTTTGTACATGTGCTAGATGTGTGTTCCTAGTACGTAGGTACTAACAGTCAGTGTCTGCTAAGACGGTTTATGGCTTTTGTCAGTTTTGCAGGCATAATCGCGGTCGATTACAATGCTTTCAAGAGGGGGGTATGTCACAAAGTGATGACGTGGCTACAGACAGCAAAAACCCTAAAATTCCTGCAAACCCTAATTTTTTCCAAAAACCCTAATTTCTGGAAATCGCGGAGGTCAAAAAAAAAATGGAAATTTTGAGCGACGTAAATCTTTGCTTTTTGCTATGATTTGGGAGAAAGAGAGAGAAAAAGAGAACTCGCTTTTTACTGGCTCTGATTGAGAGAGAGAGAGAGAGAGAGAGAGAGAGAGAGAGAGAGAGAGAATCTGCTTTTGCTTTCAAGCTTTTGGGGCTCTGCTTTTGGGCATCCCTTGTAACCTTTAAATAAGTGGTGAGGGTCTCACTTCTCGGAGCATCTGGACACGAATTCTGAGAGTGAAACCCTAACTGCTCTCGTACTTTGAAAATTGATTAATACAAAAAGAAATACCAAAAGGGGCACCAGTCTTTGGGGCCAATATCTCTAGGCACGGAACTCCGCCGAGCCAGTGCAAATCTATTGTGATCTGTGAATTGTTTGAAGTGGTTATTTGGTGCTGTCGCGATTGATGCTTGACTTGGAGTGTCCAAGTCTGTTACATACAGACACCCTGCAACGAGAGAATCTGCCAGAAGCAGAAACTGAAGAATGCCCCAACATGAACAAAAGCCTGAAAGTCACAAGGCGACTATAAATGGGCCAAAAGGCGAAGAGTTGGCTACCAGAATGCTCCCGGGTTTAGATCAAGCTTTGAATTCGCGAAAATTTTTCGGTATTCTTCAAGGCAAGCTCAAAATCTGATTGGAACTCTGCCGGTGAATTTATCAATGCCTCGTATCTTGTTAACACTGAGAGTGGAGGGGAGGGTAGGGGATAAGGTGGTGAGAACTAGGAAGGAGGGGAGGGGGGTGGGTAGGGGCTAGGAGGAGGGACGGGGTGGGTAGGTACGAGAGGGACTGGGTAGGGGCGAGGAGAGAGGGAGGGGGTGGGTAGGGGCGAGGGGTGAGGATAGGGTCTAGGGGGTGGGTAGGGGCGAGAGAGAGAGGGTAGGGGCGTGAGGGGTGGGTAGGGGCAAGTGAGAGAGGGTAGGGGCAAGTGAGGGTGGGAGGGGGTGGGTAGGGGCGAGAGGGGATAAATAGGGGTGGTGAAGCCAAGAAAGAGTAAGCACAAAAACAGAGTTTGTACAAACCAATCTCTTGAAAAATCATAGTCCGCTCCTGCAGAAGGGGCTACATGGATCTTGTTTTGTGACCTAGACCCGATCAAAGATACACGTTTGCGCTGCACATGGCCTAGCAGAGCCGGGTGGGTATCAGAAATGCCGAAGTTTGCTCCCTTTGTGGGGTCTGGAAAGGGCGCTGCTGAATATTGCATTGTAGGTGAAGAAGTTGCCGCGTCTAGGAGTAGAGAGACATCAATGTCATCCCCTTTGAAATTGACATCTTTTTGTTGTAAGTCGCCTTGAAGCGGCTTGGTGAAGGGTAGTTCACCAGACATAGAGTATGAATAGGGCTTGGCCGGAGAGTCAGACACAGATGGGGTGGAGGTTGAGGTGTGTGGAAACTCTTGTAGGTCTTCTACATTGGCTGTTTGCTCAGTTGGCTCATTGGGCTTAGATGTTGTAGAAAATATGGGATAGGGTGTATCCTTTGGCAAAGATTCAATAGAGACTCCATAGCAAGGCATAGACTTAGTATCTTCCAACCACTCCACCAGATCCTCGTCTGACCCGCCAGGTGGAGTAGGCTGTTCCAATCCAAGGTTGGTTTTCAGTGACAAAGAACTATACTGCACTACAAGATCCATGCCGCCTTCAAGGTGAATTGGTTTCAGGTATATGTATCCACATTGCGTCATTCCCCAATCATGCAATGCTTTAGTGTGCCGCAGCCATGGTCTACCGATGAGCAGAGGAAATCCTCCTCCAACCTACGGGAGACGAACAACAACAAAATCCAAGCTAAAGGTGAAGTCTTGTACCTACAGAGGGCACCTTGTCCACTATGCCCACAGGGTAGACTGTCCTCTGGTCGGCCAATGTAGCTGTGAAGGGAGCAGGACCGGTAGGCCGCAGGCCTAAGGCCAACATGGTGAACTCACGCATCAAGTTGATGCCAGAGCCACCATCCACAATCACTCCTCAGAATTGTGGACCCAAGATGGACACAGTGAGGCCAAGGCTTTGATAATCAATGAGGGGAGCAGCGGGATAGGATATCATATAGGACTCAGATGGTTGCACTGGGAGGTGCCCGCCACTAGGACCTACTCCAAGGTAAAGTGATTGAATAACTGCAAGGGTGTCACTTCTAAAAGTCGCATCTAGCCGCTAAGCTCTGAGAGGTTGAGGAGCATGGCCATGATAAAAGATCCGAGAGGGAAAAGTACTCTGCGTACCCTGCATCACGGGGGTTGTCAACAAAGGTGGCATGTGGTTTGGATGCCCATAGGGGGAAACCATGTTGGATGCAGGTGGAGGCCCTTGTTAAAGAGTAGGACCAAGACATTGTTGTATTTGTCGCAATCCCTTGAGGTAGTAGCAATCCTTGTCCTCATGTCCAGACTTTTCACAAAAGTGGCAATAAACCCGAAGGGGGCATTCATGTGGAGGGTGCCCCTGTGTCTAATCAACCTTGGGAGAGTATTTCCATGGATTTTATTATGGATCTCCCAAAGACTCATACTGGAAATGATGCAATCTAAACCATTGTGGACAAATTTAGCAAGCAAGCTCACTTTATTCCAGTCAAGAAATCGATTAAAGCGGATCATATGGCTAGGATTTTTCTAGCACAGACCTTTCAGCATCGTGGGATTCCCAAGTCTATTGTGAGTGATCGAGATTCTCGCATGACATCTTTTGGCGTGCCTTGTTTGATAACCTTGGCACGAAGTTGAATTTCTCTTCTGCATATCATCCTCAAACGGATGGGCAAAGTGAGATCGCTAAATCCACAGTATTGGATATGCTGAAATCTTATGTGTCAGAAAGACAATCTGACTAGGAGAAGTGTTTACTCCTTGTCAAGTACGCGTATAACAATACCGTACATTCGTCTACGGGGAGAGCACCTTTTGAGATTCTTTATGGTAAGCCTTTGCTTCCACCGATCCTTGTCACTAAGGATAAGATTTTTGCAACAGATGAGTTTGTCCGAGATCTGGACACGGCCTACAGGCAAGTTAAGAGAGCAATTTTGCATGTATGTGTGTGTGTCTATGTGTAGGAGAGAGAGAGAGCTTTTCTGTTGGTCACAGAGAAAGAGAGAGAGAGAGAGAGAGAGAAGTGAGAATTTTCATGCATGAATTTTGTTTAAAGCTATAGATTTGTGCTATCATAATATGCTTGATTCCCATTTTTGAGCAAGCAACAACAAAATCTCTTAGCCTCGATCTAGGAGGTATGACTTGAAACTAAGTAGAAGTCTTATCCTTTAAAGTCATTCCAAAACCCTCAAATTGAGTATGAAAATTGGAAATTCTTTCAGCTCTTAACAATTGTCTGAAAAACATAAGAAAGTTGCAAACAAGCACAGAAGAAATCTGGACTTAACAATAGGAAAATTAGTCTTACTCAAGTTTGAGAAGGCAGGACTAAAGAAATGAGCGACTGAAACCGGCCCATGGGGCGGTAGGCTTTGGCTTTCACCCAAAATTCTTTCCTTTAGACACACACACAGAGCACTTTGCAAAGGTAACCTATGACGGGAATTAACACTTAAGCACACACGTCTCGGAAGCTAGAATGCTCCAAGCGTACACCGACAACCTATAGGCCCCAAAATTGGCGCCCCTTTCGGTATTTTTTTATTCTTTAGGAGGGTAAATTACAAGGTAAGGTCCTGGGAATCCTTCACCTGTATCCAGCTAGATACCATCTGTCTTGGCCAAATTTCGGTAACATAACAGCCCCAAAACTTGCGCGAAACCAATTCCCCTGCTAGAACTCACTTCCACTGGCGTATACCCTCTGATTCCTGTCCAAAAACATTAAATTCAGCATGCTGTATTTACTGGTTTTTGCCCTGTTTTCAGCCCCAAACAGTCCCCTAGCTGTCCTCTGCCAGTGGGGCAAGATTCCCAAGGGTTCTATCGTCTATATGGCTGAAAAACAAACAATTTACAACGCATACACAGCGCTGAATTTGAACCTGTACGGTGAGGTTATGATCCTCACCGGTGCCTGCTTTGGAGTAGCAGCTAGCTACCCCTGTTCCTGCTCAAGGAGGCTCTTGCCTCAGCACAAAAGCATGAAACCACACAACTGTACATCAGTCAAATGAAGAGCCCTCTTGTGGGGCATCACATAACTGCACGTAGGGGAGAGAGAGAGCAGTGTAGCGTGCAAGGCATCACTCCTAGCACCACACTGTACATGAGAGGGAAAGAAAGCACTCCATAGCTCTTAACCTGTAATAGTAGCATAATGAAGCCTCCCCTCTCTTAAAATTCAGCGCCACTTCATCTGTAAGAGGCAAGTCCATGAAAAAGTACCACTTGGAGCGATTACAAGCCGTTTCCCATTTCGGGGTTGCCGCCTAAAAATCTCCCGACTGGTTGCCCGGTTGACTTCGCGGCAGAGTTGTTAAATGTTCCCCTGGTCATACCGAAGGTAATGCGCGAACGCATTTCATGGCCCAAAATAGGAGTTCCCTAATTTTTAGGAAATGCTTCCATTGGGCTCCCACTGGTCATATGACCATCTATTCTCACTGGGACTCCATCCAAAAGTGCAATGTGGCCCAACTGTCGGATACTTTCTGTTGGTAGTCCCACCTTGACTTTATGCCTTTATTGAGTTCACTTCCTAGTATCCACCAACTTGCTAAGTGCGACGGGGGGACCTACATGATCTTGCTATGAGCCTAGACATCCTCTTACTATACAAATTCCAGTGCCGACCACTTCCCGTCTGCGGGTGAAACTACCGTTCACATTGGCCATACAATGTCCAACCGTTTGCTACTTCAAAAAGAGGGTCTCAAAAATAAAACAAAAATCATTGGAAAGAAACCAACTAAGGTTAGCAGTTGCCACGTCCTCGTGACATAGTTAACAGCTGCCACGTCCTCGTGACATACCCCCCTCTTGAAATCGCAAACGTCCTCCATTGCATACCATAAATACACGCCACTGATGATTTTGTGTTGTTAGCACTCTTTTATCATCGCATGTATCCGCAAGAAAGGTCGTAACACATAGATACAAATGACTTAATGAGACCTTCCTACTTTTGTCATTTCCATCCATTACACTGAATTCATATAAACATTTGATGTGCTAGCTCTATCATTACCCCTCCTTTGCACACGTTGGGTTGGGGCATACGCAAGCTGTAACCCAAAGGCTTCAAGGTAAAGCTGCAATACATTCGGTGACTCTAACAGTTCACACTCTTCCATCCACTTTGCATCGATAGGCGGATAGTTCTTGAACTTCACCAAATAGCGTTTTGCAACTTGTCCTTTAACTTTTATGTCCTTATGTGCCAAAACTTGCTCAGGTACCAGGATCTCATCAAGTTCCTCAACTTCTGGCCGATCCTCATCTAGCATATCTTCTGGCACATCACCCACGAAGGGTCTTAGAAGACTCACGTGAAACGCATTATGGATCTTCCATGCATCACGCAATTTCAGCCTGTAAGCCACATCGTTGATCTTGTCAAGCACTTGAAAAGGCCCATAGTAACGCACAATGAGCTTAGGAAATAGCCGTTCCTTGCCCTTCATCTTCTTTAACCTTGCCTTTTCGAACCTTAACAATACCCAGTCACCAGGTGATAACAGCAATTCACGACGGTGACGTTCAACAGCCTTTTTCTAATTTGCATGAGTCTTCTCCGAGGCAACCTTAATTTTCTTATACATTTCATCCATGTTCTCAACATATCGATCTGCCTCAAAGATCTTGTCCTTTGTATGCAAAATGGGAGGAACCTTTTTGCCGCCTTCAACAATCTCGAAAGGTGCTTTGCCAGTTGACGAATGCACCGTATTATTGTACGCATACTCAAGCATAGGCAAATATTGTTCCCACTTGCCTTTATTATCTAACATATAGCATTTCAGCAGATCTAAGACAGTAGAATTAGCCTCTTCTCGGGCACTATAGATGAATTCGAACGCTCGCTGCTGCTGCACGCTCCCCCCCCTGCGCCATCGTTGCCCCTCACCCCCCCTCTCTCTCTCGCCCTCGCGCTGCCTCCAGCCCCCCCGGCGCTGCCCCCCCTCGCCCTCGCGCTGCCTCCCCTGCCCCCCCTCTCGCCCTCGCACTGTCTCCCTCGCCCAGCCCAGCCCGCCACCGCTGCCCGCCGCTCTCGCCCCTAGCTGCCGTTTAACCCGCCCGCTGCCCCCCCCATTCCCTGGCTGTTTTCTCCCCCCCCGCCCCCTCCCCGCAGCCTTTTGTTCCTTCGCTCGCCACTGTATCCTTCCCTCCATCCCCCCCCTGTCCGCATTGCCCCCGAAGGTTTTCTGCACCTGGCTCTGCATCGCTTTTTCTTCGGACTAGTGTTCGGCGTACTCGGTTGCAGTTCTTCTTCACCATCCGCTTCTTCGACTCAGCAGTAGACACAGATGGAGGCTCCAGCTCCGCCACAGAGGGACTCGCATGAAGCCCCCTCGCCCGACCCCGCTGAGCCCACCATTCGACTTGCTCTTTCGCCGACAGAGCAAGCGAGCCTTGCCGCAGAGGTAGAGCGCTTACAGGCGACTTCTCTCATCTGCAAGGTTCTCGGCACCCGTCCTAGCAGAGGAGAGCTGCGAGACCTTCTCCAGGCCCGCCTTCTCGCAGAGGTGGGCAAGATTTTGGATGTCCAGATCCTCGGACGGGGGTACTACCAGATCGAGTTCGAGACTTCCGAGATGGCCTCCAAGGTCATAGCTATGAGTCAACTGGACATCCGAGCATCATGCGCCCACTTTCAACAGTGGCGACATGGTTTTGACCCGACTTCGGATGTGCTAGTAGAGGAGGCAGACATCCCCATCTCAGTCTGCTTTCCGGGTTTACGGAGGGAGTACCTTCCACTTCTCTCCAGGATTGGCTCCGCCATCGGGACTGTCCTGGAGACACCTCGTACGGCAGCATCAGTAGCTGCCAAGGCGGCTGGCATCCCTTCAGTTCGAGTTTTGGTCAGAGATACCCACATGCTCCCGAAGGTCATCCTTCTGCCTCGGGTGAGTGGGGGTTGGTTTAGACAGAGTGTGGAGTACTCGGGTCTCCCGAACCAGTGCTTCATTTGCAGACAGATGGGCCATCTAGCGAAGGCCTGTCCATAGAGGAGGCCACGACCTGCACCTCAGCTTCAGCCCCAGCCTACCAAGGCTGGGCCGCAGCCACAGCCAGCGGCACAGCGCACAGATTCTGAGCCACACTCTGAGCCTGGGGCTCCAACGGAGGAGGGATGGAAGCAGGCCCGTGGCCGTCGACGCCAGAGGCCACACCGGCAGCCTTGCACTCAGAGTGGCCCTCAGGTGCCTACTCAGCAGCAGTGGGTTCCCACAGGGAACCGCTTTGGTCCTCTTGAGCAGGAGGAGCCCCCTACGCCAGCCTCCACTTCCGCTTCACCCTCGCCAGCCACCCCACCTTCAGATTTCCCCTCTTCCTCCTCATACCCTCCCCGGCCCTCTCCTCCCGCCCACTCCCCACCTCGCCCCCCTGTCTTTGTCGCCCCACCCCGCTTCTCTTCTCCTCCACACCCCCCCCCCCCCCCCCCCCCCCAGCTCCTTCTCCCCCTCCTCCTGCTTCAGTACCACAGTCGACTCAGGAGACTGGTCCCTCGCCGGCGGCTAGGAGATCTCTTGGCAGTGCCTTTGCCACGAGTCGCCTAGCGAGAGAGGGTCAGCCCTTCTTGCGGCCCCCTCTGCAGATTCAGACATCTTCCCTTGCAGCTATCCCTCTTGGTCTGACGAGCATTGACCTCCGACGTCGCTGGGATTTCTTCGATTACGGATTCACTCGCTTTCTCGGCGATTCCCCAGCAGACCACGAGACAGCCTGCTTCAGGGTCCACGCTGTGTTCCTCGCCGCTAGGGGGACAGAGGCCTTGGACTCAGCAGTTGGTTTCTCCTTTCCCCTCTGTGGTCGGACCGAGACAGAGTGGTCCCTAGACTCAGTGGTGGGATGGTTGCATACACAGGTTCTCGAGTTCTCTCACCACATGGGAGAACTTGGAGTTACAGATTTGCTGCAGACTTTGTGGCCACTGGCCAAGTTTGCGGTGACACCCCCAGACTCAGCAGGATGTAGGCACATTGTGGTGTACTTTTTTGCTGATACGCAGTGTTTGCCTTGCTATGTATACATTCATGAGGACTCCTGGACAGAGGAGGTTGCTTTGCGCACGGCTCGCTCTGCTTGGGCTTGGGCCAGGCACTCACTACAGGCTCGCCTATCTAGAGGACGCTCGGATGCGGATTACTCCCCATCCAAGCCTGCCTCGAAGATAGCCCGTCTTGCTGCTGCGACAGCATCTGTTCTCTCTCGCTCCCCATGAGGATCGTCTCGTGGAACGTGCAAGGATTAGGTGGGCCCCAGTCTCAACGACAGCGGGGCCGATTGCGTCAAGAGCTTCAGCGTTGCCTTGTGGGAGGAGAGATTGATCTCCTTATGCTTCAGGAGCACCATTTGTCTGAGAGCCGCATTCGGCGATGTGCTCAGATTTTGCGGGGACGTTATGATACCTTTTGGTCAGCTGCTTTTGGACCTGGAGGCATACAGGGTGGGGTATGTATGACTATTGCGGACTCATTGCAGCAGGCCATTGTGGGCAGAGGGATTATTGTGCCAGGCAGGGCTCAATGGATTACTTTGCAGGTTCAGGGTGTCCTTGTGGGCTTCCTGAACATCTATGCGCCCAATGTGGCGAGTGCTCGTGCAGAGTTTTGGTCACAGATTGTTGAGTCTTTGCCACAGGTTCACCATTGGTGTGTAGGAGGGGACTTCAACATGTTGGAGGACCCCTCTGACAGGATCGGAGGCAGCCATGCTACTGTACATGGAGTCGAGTTAGCAGCTTGGGAGAGGTTGTGTATGACTTTGAGGGTCTCGGATACATGGCAGCATTCTGGCTTTGTGAGGCCTCCAGAGAGTCTTGCCTTCTCTAGATCGAACCGCAGAGTGGGAGGAGTGAATCTATCGCGGATAGATCGCTTCTACACTAGTGACCACTTCAGTGACTTGGGGGGATCAGTGGGCATCCTGGCAGGGACATCCTTCTCGGACCATGCTCCAATGATCCTCACAGTGGCAGACAGGCAGAGGAGTGGGAGCACGATGCTTCGCATCCCAAAGCGGGTCTTGTTGGACTCAGCACTCAGAGAGAGGGTAGAGGCTCTCTGGACAGAGGGCATGGACAACCAGGCTCTACCTGCAGACAGAGTGGCCTTAGGCCTAGCTCAGCTTAGCCACCTTTTTCTCCAGGAGTCTTTGGCTCGACGGGCTGCAGCGAGAGAGGAGCAGCGTCTCAGACGAGGCATTGCTTCACTACAGAGGATACAGGAGCAGCATCCAGACAGTCCATGGTTGGAGGAGCAGTTACAGCAGGCTCGACAGGAGCTTGCTTGCACAGAGGATAGGCGCCATGAGTTTGCCTTTCACCGACAGGCATCTCAGTGGACTCAGGTGGGTGACAGAGTGACAGGTGCTTTTTTTGAGACAGTGGGACCTCGGCACTCGCATGCCAAGCTCAATCAGCTAAGGAGACCCGATGAATCAGTTGTTTGTGATCCTGAGGATATGCGTGCAATTGCTACTGACTTTTACCATGAGCTACTGTCGACTGAGCCCCAGTCAGAGAGACAGGATGCATGCAGGGAGCAGGTTTGGGCGCAGATGCCTTGTCTTGTGACTAAGGAGATGCGCCAGAGGCTAGAGATACCTCTTCAGCTTGAGGAGCTGCACACGGCTCTTAGGGCCCTCCCTCTTGGTAACTGTCCAGGTGAGGATGGGCTGACTCCCAGCTTCTTCTTGGAGTACTGGCACCTGATTGGCCTAGATCTTTGTAGTGCCTTTTAGTACATTCTGCACACAGGAGTGATGCCGGATAGCATGAGTGAGGGCCTGATTTACCTCATTCCGAAGGAGGGTGGCTCCTTGGATGAGATTCGACAGGGGCACCTCATCACCATCCTCAACTCAGCCTACAAAATTCTTGCCAAGGCTCTGAGTTTGAGGATTCAGCCACTTTTGGAGAGCCTTATACATGGGACTCAGACAGGTTTTGTCAAGGAACGCAGTATCCTTGACAACATCTTCACTTTCTGGGAGGCTTCTGCCCTGGCACGTCTCCGTGGGGAGGACCTTGTGATTCTTCTTCTCGATTTTGAGAAGGCATACGACAGAGTTGACTAGGACTTTCTAGAGGGCACGCTTCGCAGGATGGGCTTCTCAGATGCTTGGATCAGAGGGGTGTCAGCTTTATACAGACAGGCTCACAGTCAGGTGCTTTTGGCAGGAGGTAGAGGTGAGCGCTTCATGCTCACACGATCGGTCAGACAGGGTTGTCCTCTTGCCCCCTTTCTCTTTCTGTTCTATGCGGAGGCGATGAGCAGATTTTTGGTGTCACAGCAGGTTGGTTTGAGGGGCTTAGCACTCCCTATACGGGGAGATGAGCTTCTGGACGCTGAGTTTGCAGACGACTCAGCCTTGTACTTAGAGGGCCAGGAGGCCAATTTACACAGATGTGGGCAGGCTTTGGAGACCTTCTGCTGTGCATCGGGCGCACTGATCAACTGGAGAAAGACAGTGGCTTTCTCGGTTGGTAGTGCTCCTATGCCAGATTGGATGCCAGGAGAGGGTCTGAGGTGGATTCCTCCAGGGACTGCAGTTCGGTACTTGGGTTGTCAGGTTGGTTTGGACTTGTCCCCCGAGCAGCAGATTGCTCCTCTTCTCCTGTCCATCAGGAGAAAGCTGTTACATTGGAGCTCAGCACGACTTTCGCTGGCTGGTAGAGTAGTAGTTGCCAACCAGGTGTTGTTGGCGACTATGTGGTACATCACTTCTTGCTGGATCTTCTCGAGTTCTTGCATCAGCCAGGTAGAGAGGCTGATCAGGAACTTCCTTTGGTCAGGTCGCGACACTCAGATTGCCCGAGCCAAGGTGGCTTGGTCGGTCATCACACTTCCTTGTTCGCAGGGAGGGCTTGGGATCATTGATCCAGCACAGCAGAGCACAGCCCTTCTTGGGAAGTTCGTCGTCAGAGGACTTCTTCCAGGCGAGGAGCCCTGGAAGGAGTTCTTGCTGCAGAGGCTTCGTGCCAGGGTGCCTCAGTCAGGAGGCCCTTGCAACCTTCGACCAGATGGATCTTTACAGAGTTGCGCCGAGTTGGTTTGAGCAGGAGACTGGAGGACCGATTTGCTGTGAGTTTGCTGCGTTCTTGGGAGCTATTACGGCGTGGCCTAGAGCAGAGACAGCCGACGTGCACGGAGGAGCGCCTACGGCATCCCCTCATTTGGAACCCCATGGTTAGCACTCAGAGAGGCCACTTGGTTGGGAGTAGGCCTCATGTTTCTTGGGGTCCCATGGCAGCAGGTCCAGCGCGCTCTCTAGGTGACTGGCTAGAGTTCACATGTTTGTCAGAGGAGGTGCAGGCTGTCCAGCTACAGGGCATGAGAGGGATTCAGAGCATGTGTCAGGACATCTCAGAGTCAGTTCCAGCTGAGTGGCTCACGCCTCTCGAACCAGTAGCACCCCGGTGGATGGGAGCCTTCACACGACTGGAGGTTCTCATTTCAGTCAGGGCTTGCTCAGAGATTGTCCCAGCCCTGTTCTTCGAGCTTCAGGGTGGGGGACGATTACAGCGAGTTGCAGTAGAGGCGCCGCAGGTAGCAGAGTGCTGTTTCCAGAGGATCCGAGTTGTTAGCATCTGTGGGAGGACTTGCATCATAGACCCTGACCCAGCAGCTCTTGAGACAGGACACTGGAGGCTATGGGCTTGGGAGTGCTGTCCACTGGCACGAGTACAGTGGGATCCTGGTGAGTGGCTTTGGACGGACCCCTTCTCTTCTGCAGACCGCCCAGGAGTCCCTTTCTTTCAGTACACTGTTCGGCTTGGACGTCATATACTTGCAACACAGAGAGGCCCGTCCCGCTGCAGCACGTCATTGGCAGGAGGAGGGCCTCACAGTTGAGTTCTTAGCAGCTTTTTGGCAGAGGCTATGGGACTCCAGACAGCCGAGGCGCGTCACTTTGTTCCAGTGGTTGGTTGCACACAGAGCCACAGCAGGAGGGAGCTGGCTTGTGCATAGTGGTCTCTCGGCCGCATGTACAGCATGTGACCAGTTGGTGGAGAGTCAGCGACACTATCTTTGAGACTGCCCCTCGGTCCAGCAGGTGTGGCTACGAGTTCTTCGGCTGATGCCTGCCCTCTCCACGGCTCGACAGTACACTTGGGGAGCAGCGGCTTGGTCCACCCTCACGGGCCCGGCACTTCAGTTTGAGCTATCTTCCACCAGCAGGATGATAGTGATACAGGGGGGGCGACCTACACTCCAGCCTGCTACAAACCTTACTCCACAGGAGTGGTGCAGTGAGAGAGAGGAGTGTTGGGAGCTCATCAGCGGCCTAGCTCTCCGGTTCATCTGGCGGGCCCGTTGTTTCCGCATCTTTGAGGCTCGCCCTGTGCCACCAGCAGAGACTGTTCGTGACTTTTGGCTAGAGCTGATCCATACTCTCAGAGGACAGCTTGAGGGACTACAGGGCCGCTCCGACCGCATGCGGGAGCGCCGCGAGGCTTTCCTTCGACTCTGGCGCCCTGGGCCTTTCTACACCATGGTCCAGGGGGTGCTCAGATGGCACTACTGTCCACCTGTGTGGCTCTTCCCTCCTCCCATCTCTTGATTTAGCCCCATTGTATATATGCTGTTTTTTCATTGGGAGAGTCTCCCCATCATGCTTGTTGTAGCCCTCTCTTGCAGAGGTGGATGTAGCCCTATGGGCAGTTTTCATTAACTAATAAAAGGATCTTTTTCTCGGAAAAAAAAAGAATTAGCCTCTTCTAACTGTCCATCAGTTTGTGGGTGAAACGATGACAAGAACTTGAGCGTAGTGCCCATGTTCTCAAACAATCCTCTCCATAACAAACTGGTCATGCGAGGATCAGGATCACTGACAATCGATTGTGGCATACCATGGTACTTAAACACATTGTACATGAACAAACGTGCCATCTGATCAGATTTTATCTTCTTCTTGATAGGGATAAAATGGGCCTGCTTGTTGAACCTACAGATAATGTTCCATATACCATCATTCCTTGTTGGCATTCTTGGAAGATCAAAGATAAAGTCCATAGCAATGCTTTCCCATGGCTTATCCGGAATCGGCAGTGGTTGTAACAACCCTGGTGCCTTTTGCCTGTCAAACTTGACCTTTTGGCAAATTATGCATGCTCGCACAAAGGCATCCACATCTCTCCTCAAGGTAGGGCAATAGAAGAATGTCTCTACCGCTTTAACTGTCGCATCAATACCACGATGCCCTGCATACGGTGGGACATGACTCTCTTCCTTATGTCGCAATGGCCTAGTGACACAAAGTCTGCCATGCATCATCATAAACCATCTCTGAGGAGGTAGTGCTCATGATGTTGCCCCTCCTGCAACTGTTCAAAGATCCTTGCAAAGTAGCATATTGTTCCTTCATGTCATCTAACTCATGATGATAAGGAATTGACATAGCTGAAATTTGTGGCTTCCTTGATAATGCATCAGCCACAACATTCTTCTTGTCTTCCACATGCATAATCTGGAAGTGGAACATAGAAAGAATGTTTGCCCATCGCATATGTTTTTCGGATAACTTTGACAATGTCAAGAAGTATCGCAAGGTCTGATGGTCTGTCATGACAACAAAATCAGCACCTAAGAGGTAGTGCTTCCAGCTAGAAAGCGCATGAATCACGGCCAAGAGCTCTTTCTCATAGACTTGCATAGTCTTCTCTGGCCCTTGCAAAATTCGGCTTTCATAAGCTACCACCCGTCCATCTTGCATTAGGACTGCTCCAATGCTACTGCCACACACATCACATTGGACCACAAATGGCTTCTTGAGATCTGGCAAAACAATTACTGGATTTGAAGTCAACTTTTCTTTTAAGAGACTAAAAGCTGAAATCTCTTTTTGAGTCCATCTGAAAGTGACCTCTTTCTTTTGCAAAGCGTGAAGAGGTGATGCTATCTCTGCAAAATTCCTAATAACCTTCTATAGTACGAGCACAATCCCAAGAAGCTTCTGACATCGTGCACAGTCTTCAAGTCTGGCCATGTCTTAATAGCTTCGACCTTTGCGGGATCCATTCTGACACCATCCTTTGAGACTATGTGGCCAAGAAAGTGGATCTCTTCTAGGAAGAATTCACTTTTCTTAGGATTGACAAGTAGCCTGTGACTGCGCAGCTCTTCGAACACAATGGTCAAGTGACGCCTATGTTCCTCTTCATTCTTCAAATAGACTATCATGTCATCAAAGAACATCCCAACAAACTGTTGATGGGAGCGGAAAATCCAGTCCATCATTCTGTTGAACGTGGTAGGAGCATTTGTTAGCCCAAACGGCATCACTAGAAACTCATAAGACCAAATGTCGTTCTAAACGCAGTCTTGTGCACATCCTCTGGCCTTATACAAATCTGATGATACCCACTCTTAAGGTCTATCCTGTTGAAAATTGCAGCACCCTCTAAACGATCGAGAATATCATCAATTCGAGGAATAGGAAACCTATTCTTGATGGTATTCTTATTCAACGCACGGTAATCAATACACATGCGCCATGAGCCATCCTTCTTGTGCACTAGGAGCACTGGGGAGCAAAAGGGTGAAGAACTAGGCTGAATCAGCCCCTTCTCTAATAACTCCTCAACCTGGCCCATAATCTCTTTCTGTTGCGCCGCACTAACCCTGTAGGGAGGTCTATTTGGTGGGCTACACCCTGGCACCAAATCTATCCGATGGTCCTCAGGTCTCTCTGACAGCAATTGCGAAGGTAATGAATCAGAAAACCAGTCACTAAACTTTTGCAAAAATGCTGACCTTTCTTTATCTAGCACGGATAAATTTGACTGATCACTATCTGAGACATCACGTGCAAAAATCAAGTACACGGAAAGATGATTCTTTATTATAGAAGTGGTAGCAAAAGCAGATACAATAGGAACAGACTCCCCTTTGAGCTTTACATCCAAAACATGAGTTTTGCCCTATGTTGAAGGGTATCGTCTTGCCGAAGACATCCAGCACGCCATGTACTCTGAACATCCAGGGAATCCCAAGTAGCGCAACACACCCTTCCAATGGCATCATATAGAACTCTTCTATGTCCACATATGATTGAATATGCACACGCAGCTTTCCAATAATGGAAGTAACACACTCTGAGTAGCCAGGACATGCCAACCCTACCTATGTTGTGTACCCCATCTCTTCAGCTCTGATGCCCAGCTTCATAGCTAACTCTGGTGAGATAAAGTTGAATTTGGCACCTGGATCAAAGAAGATGAGTGCCGTCTGATCCCTAACTTTACCCCATGCCCTGCATAACTCACTGGCATTTGTATTGGGCCTATCATCCACCATGTCTGGCACCAAACCTGCCGTGGGTTTAGGCTTCTTGCCTTTCTGGTCTTCTTTATCACCGGAGTTAGCTGGTCTTTCCCTTTGTGGACAATTGGTAGCAAAGTGACCAGGCTGCTCGTATATAGAGCATTTGTTTTCAGCCACTAGGACCTTCTTTTCCTCAAACGACTTGCGCACAAAAGGCTTCCTTTTCTGTTTCTTTGCCTGCGCTCCAGAAGTCCCGACTGAATCCTTGTCCTTGGTGGCCTTTTCTAACCCCGTGATGCTTCAGGAGCCGTTTTCACAGAGGGCTTCTTCGCTAAATTTTTCTTTTGCTGCCCTCCATTCTCATTGCTCGGAAACCCACTGTCCTCTCCTTTCAACAAGGCAAGACCAGTGTTCGCAACTTCCATAAGCTGAGTGAGGGTAGCCACTCCGTTCTTGGTATAGTAATCGCGAAGCCCTTTAGGCAGCCCACAACAATACTTCTCTATCTGCTCTGTCAATGGCACAAATCTGTAGGTCACTGAGAGTAACGCTTTACAAAACCTCCGATTGTACTCCAGCAAGCTCTTGCATGTAGCCGAAGTAAGTTGGTGCCAATCTGTCATGACGATGGCTTCAAATTCATTTGACAGCCAAGCAGATGCAAACATTTGCTTAAAGTAAACCCAAGTGGCGGGTGCCTGTCCTTGCATTAACAATGTCGTCCACCATGTAAGCGCATTGTCCTTTAAGAAAGTGGCAGCTTTCCTGACCTTCGAGGCCTCTGTAAAATTCCCTCCTGCATAAGCTGTATCAAACTGCTGGAGGAAAGTTCGGCTTTTCTAGTGCCCCTAAGTTGTCATACGGCATAGTCTGCAACTTGGGCACTATAGTAGGCATGATCGACACATCTTGGCCATTCACATTTTGCGTCAGAGGTGCGATATCTGGCAGAGCTGTCCAGAAAAACCAGAAATGCCAAAATGACCATGTGGCACCCCAAACTAGCCCTGGTTGCACTGAAAACTTTGCTGCATGCCGATACTACCATACATGGGGTTTGGCATCATGCCTTGTATACCCCCAAACACTGTTCTTGGCATGTACGGCAGGCTTCCAAGCGTATAACCAGCCATACTTTGGAACACTAATCCACCCCCGAAATACCAAGGATGTACCGTGGGTGGTGGAAAAACTGGGTGCATAGCCTGGTATCCAGTTCCCTATCCATTCAAGACAACATGCGGGCTCTGAAAGGTGGCGGGCTGAACTAGTATAACCTGTGGAATAGGCGTTCTAGCCACCTGTTCAAGCACGGGAGGAACCTGTTTTGGAGCCCCTGACTCCGCAACATGCGAGTGTTCCCTATCCTGCCGCATGAAGTACTTGGGCTCATAGCAACTAAAATACGCATATTTTATTTAGAATACACGACGTCCCGTATTGAAACGTAAAATACGTCTCATAAAGTTTTCTATTCTAATGTTTTTTTGCTCAAAACATATGTCTTTTCCTAGTTGATCAATTGTGTTTTAGAGCTTCATGGTGCTTGTTTATGTATGCTTGTAATTAAATATTGAAGAGTCATTGAGGAGGTCCATGAACCGCTTCATTTGTCCTTATTAAAGTATCATATCTAAAAAAGTTGACGTATTTTATTTTTGATTTTCAAAAATACGTCTAGTACGCGTATTGTATACCGCGTATTAAACGTCCCGTCCCGTACTGTAGCTGCTATGCTTGGGTTTGAGCCTCAACAAGCTCTGTACGCAGTGTAGGTTGCCTATTTTGCTGTGGCACTCGTGGCGCTTGCAAGAACTCCATAAATCTTGGATTCTGCACCAATTGCGAAAAGACATTTACCGCGGCAAATGACTGAGTCCTGAACGCATCATCCTCAAGTTGCCCAGTCATAAAGCCCTGTACTACTGGAGGGACATTCACATCGACAGGAGGTACACACTGACGTGGCCGTGAGCTCTCGCCAATCTCGAAAACCATAGGGATTTCCTATATGTCCTTTGAAGAGGAACCCTCTTCCTAATGCCCTTCCCTTTGTCGGCCATAGTATAATCCCGCGTTCCTGTACTCTGTGTCTTTACCCAAAACAACCGAGGCTCAGTCTTTGAGGAAAAAGTGATTGAGATCCCGGCAATGGAATCTTGAAACCGGCCCGTGGGGCGGTAGGCTTTGGCTTTCACCCGAAATTCTTTACTTTAGACACACACACATAGCAGTTTGCAAATGTAACCTGTGATAGGAATTAACACTTAAGCACACACACAGCTCGAAAGATAGAATTCTCCGAGCGTACACCAACAACCTGTAGGCCCCAAAATTGGCGCCCCTTTCGGTATTTCTTTATTCTTTAGGAGGGTAAATTACAGAGAAGAGTCTTGGGAATCCTTCACCTGTATCCAGCTAGATACCATCTGCCTTGGCCAAATTTCGGCAACATAACAACCCCAAAACTTGCGCGAAACCAATTCCCCTGCTAGAACTCACTTCCATTGGCATATACCCTCTGATTCCTGCCCAAAAACAGTAAATTCAGCACGCTGTATTTACTGGTTTTTGCCCTGTTTTCAGCCCCAAACAATCCCCTAGCTGTCCTTTGCCATTGGGACACGATTTCCAAGGGTTCTGGCGTCCGTATGGCTAAAAAACAGTCAATTTACAGCGCATACACAGCGCTGAATTTGCACCTGTATAGTGAGGTTATGACCCTCACCGGTGCTTGCTTTGGAGTAGCAGCTAGCTACCCCTGTTCCTGCTCAAGGAGGCTCTTGCCTCAGCACAAAAGCAACACAAAAGCATGAAATCAGTCAAATGAAGAGCCCTCTTCTGGGCCATCACATAACTGCACGTAGGGGGGAGAGAGAGAGAGAGAGAGTAGTGTATAGCGTAGAGGGCATCACTCCTAGCACCACACTGTACATGAGAGGGAAAGAAAGCACTCCATAGCTCTTAACATGTGAAAGTAGCATAATGAAGCCTCCCCTCTCTTAAAATTCAGCGCCACTTCTTCTATAAGAGGCAAGTCCATGAAAAAGTGCCACTTGGCACGATTACAAGCCGTTTCCCGTTTCGGGGTTGCCGCCTAAAAATCTCCCGATTGGTTGCCCGGTTGACTTCGCGGCAGAATTGTTAAATGTTCCCCTGGTCATACCGAAGGCAATGGCGCGAACACATTTCATGGCCCAAAATAGCAATTCCCTAATTTTTAGGAAATGCTTCCGTTGGGCTCCCACTGGTGACTGCATCCAAAAGTGCAATGTGGCCCAACTGTCGGATACTTTCTGTTGGTAGTCCCACCTTGACTTTATACCTTTATTGAGTTCACTTCCTAGTATCCACCAACTTGATAAGTGCGACGGGGGGACCTACATGATCTTGCTCTGAGCCTAGACATCCTCTTACTATACGAATTCCAGTGCCGACCACTTTTCATCTGCGGGTGAAACTACCGTTCACATTGGCCATACAATGTCCGACCGTTTGCTACTTCAAAAAGAGGGTCTCAAAAATAAAACAAAAATCATTGGAAAGAAACCAGCAACTAAGATTAGACCTTGCCATGTCCTCGTGACATAGTTAACAGCTGCCACGTCCTCATGACAACGGCTCATAAAGGAAAATTGGTAAAACTTTCCAATCGTTATTATGGGCCATTTAAGATCATTGATCGAGTGAACAATGTGACGTTACGATTAGATTTACCATCTAATTGAAGATTCCAAATGCTTTCCATGTTCGTTTACTCCGGCCATATGTGGGACCGCCTCCAAGTTATCCTATTGCTAAAGAGCCTCCTGAGGTTGAGGAAACAAAAGAAATACTCCAACCGGAGTAGATCATTCATCACCAGGAGCAGTCACTCAAGTCCCGGAAGATTACACTGAAGTATTTGGTAAAAAGTATTGCGATCTCTCTCCGTGCGCCAAAAACAACCCGCAATCCACTCCTAGCGCTACCTAGCTGCTCTATTCCTGCCAGCTCCGCACCGGCTATTCTTGCCGGGTGCGGGAGCCTATAAAAGCAACCCGTTCCCTCTCTCAGATGGAAGGAGGTACCAACGCTAGTAGCCAGAGTCCACACGGCAAGAGGAGGCGTCATCACACGGAGTTCGTTTTTTCGTGGAAAGAGCAACAGGTATCAATTGTGAATTTGCCATACGAATTGTTGTCTCTCATGTTTGTGTGTTTGCAGGTACTTCATCGAGAAGGAGAAGCGGAAAGGCCTCAGCCTATGCTTAGGAATTCCGGGAACGGAATTCAGAAATTGTCTGCGGAGCCTCGACTCCGAGTACAGATAGAAAAAGGATTGAGAGCTCGTCTCTCAAATTTCCCCTCCCAGAAAGGAACGACCATAGTGTCTGAGAATTAGAAAAGAGGGGTTTTCTCCGATTCTTGTGCTTGTAAAAAGATTGGGGTTTTCTCCGGTTTTTGTGCTTGTAAAAAGATTCTCCCTAATAAAGATTCTCTTTAAGGGGGAGGACCAACCCATCTTCTTGTCCCAAATACTGTGTCGACCTCCTTCTTCAACTCTTTTTAGTTGAAAGATTATTTATTTTCAGCTTGTTGATTATTCATGTGCGCTCCCGATTGTGACACAAGGTTATCGGTTTGAGAAGAGACACCTGCTGAGAGATGTCGAGGAATTTCAAGTTGTAATCTGCTAGGATTCTGTGGCAAGCCTTTCAAGCATAGTAGTTTTCGTATGATGTACGGAACGTCTCGTTCGGTACGGCAGATCACGTCCCGTCCCGTCCCGTTCGTTTAGTACGTTTCATACGGTCAGATTTTAAGTGGCCGTTTATAGCCGTTGGCAACTCTTGACTGTTGACCAAGGGCCATTGAGGACAATTTTTGGGGCCGTTTTGGAGCGCAAATTCAAGCACTTAAGCCACATTGGATTCTATGTGCTAGGGCTCCACTTCTCTCATGCTCATGCTCATGCTCTCATTGCTCAATGCTCCCATGTTCTAGCTCTCAAGTGATAAGCTGTAGAGACTAGAGTCTTGCCTCTCCATCTTCTCTCCCTTGCGTCTCTCCCTCTCAAGCTCCCGTTCAAGTTCTCATAATTCACGTATCCATCCCCCCCCCCCCCCCCCCCCCCCCCTCTTCCCTCTCTCTCTATTATTTGTTTTTTTTATTTTGAACGTACATAACATCGTCGTACATCTTAATTTTTTTTAGTTCATTTAGTACCGCACACCGTCGTACGTGTACAAAACGTACGGGACCGTACGAGACCACTATGCTTTCAAGATACCCCACTCTACAAGAAGCTGCAATCCAAAGGAAGATGTCAAAAAGCATGTAACTTCGGGCAAAAATTTTCTTGAAAACTTGCCAAGTCCTTGGAGTGGGTAGCTTGGTAGCTACAAACTTCCACCACTACATGGCACTACCTCTGAGAAAAATAGTGACTCGAAAAATCATTGATCCTTCTCTTGCAAGTGATCTTTAGGGCTTATGCCCTGTAAGACAGAGTGATGAAGATGGGAGCGCACCCGATCCGCAATGAAGGAAGGGTGGAAGTGGCTGATACGTACGGGGTCAAGCCACCAAGATACTTTAATAAAATCCCTATAAAACTTGTAAGCGCCATCTTCCTCCGTCTACTCTTTAGTAGGACCGGTATGCTTTCAGAAAAGCACACCCCTGAAGCTTTGATACCACTGTCACGGGGCCAGGCACCACATGCCAACGGAAAAGAATAGACTGAACAACTTTAAGCACTTCAAATAACAATCAGACTGAAAGAGATGAACGACACACAAGACGGGGAGTGGCAGAGTTCCACCCCAAGAGAACAATGGCCCCAAACCTTGGTGCCCCTTTCACTATTTCTTTATATTGCTTGAACTCTATACAACGCCAGTACTCCATCCTCTGCACCTCTACGTGGGAGCCCTACCAAAGAATGAGCCCTTGGCTCATATTTAAAGGCCCTTAGCCATGAAAAGCTTTCAAACTCAAAAGCAACTCGTCCAAAAGCTGCTAGCGCGTTTTGCGAAAATCCATACAGTTGCCACGTCATCAGCGTAAAACACGAAAATCCGTTCAAGTGTCACGTCAGCATGTCAACGTAATTTTCGAGCATCCGTACAACTGCCACATCATCATCTTCTACGCCAAATATTTTGTGTGTATTGGTCCTGCTTTATTTTAAGTTCTTTAGGTCACTTGGGTCGCATCGGACGGGGTCCCATAAGTTGGTGAGAACTTCTTCTGCTTCTTCTTCTTATGCTGCTGTTGTTGCTGCTTCTTAGGATTTAGGCTCCTCGGCTGGATGTGCAGGTTGGCTCCGTTCTTCAGTGGCTTGACACGTCAGCAGTTTGAGGCAAGATCATTGGACAAAACGCCACAAAGAGAAATCGTTGGTGGAGAAAAACACTAGAGAGAGTGTGTGCCCAAACGCTGGAACTCTACACTGAACAACTTGCCAAAAAGGAGGGGAGGGGGGAGTGGGCGGGGGATGGGAAGGCATATATAGGCATTTGCAAAAATTTCCTGCCTAGCTTGAAACCCCATGGGAACGGGGGTCCCGCCTCATGCCAACCTACCAGGTAGACAACACCGTGGAGTGCATCGCCGAAAAAAGCTACAGCTACCTCAAATACAGTCAGGCACATCCACTAAACAGCCCTCACTCCCTAATCTGATCTTGGGAGATACTAGAGCTACCACCGGACAAGAATCTGAACTCTACCAGAACTATCATCCGCATCTTTTGGTTCTTTCTTTCCTTGGAAGACTCTTGCCCCATTGAGGTGGACACTCGCTTGTCCGTAGGATAGGTCAATGAGTCAACATGCACACCAAAACCTTCCTTCGCATGTCCCATAAGTCTCTGAATGGAGCCAGACTTCTTTTGCAAGCAATACCGTTGAATCTCTTTTGGCAGAATCGCTCAATCTGGTCCTTCGAAGTAACCCTCCGAAACATATCCCAAAACCTTTGGCAATAGTCATCCTCACATGATGCAAGGCCATGATGACATCTTCTTCATATTCTTCCGTTAATAACTCTTAACTTAAGCAACCAAAGATTCTTCCTATTTCATCAAGAGATGATGCCAAGCCGTGATCACATCCTCTTCATACTCTTCCATTAACCATGCTGAAGTGAAGATTCTTCGGAATTTAATCCACTATTTAGATGCTTCTCTCTGCGTCCAGATGCTTTGCAGAGAGTGGCCCCAAGGGTCCTTATAAACATTGCAAGGATGCTCATAAATAGAGCCCCAAAAGCATCTCTTCCAAAAGCTCCTGGTCCTCAAAAAGCTCGCGCCCAATTCTCTAGGCCCATGCTCTACTGCCACATCACCAAATCCCACGTTTTACAGCCAGCATGCCATGCCAGCAGGTTCCACAGTTTCAAGACTTCCGTATAGCCCAGCCACATCAGCATGTTGCGCCAATTTTTTGGAGAAACGGGGGGTTTTAAGCCCCTCGACCATAAGTTCTTAAGTTGGCAAGGGTTTAGGTTTAGAAACCCTAACCTCCATCAGTTCCCTAGGCTGCCACATCACAAACTTGTGACACGCATCGAATATCTCTTTGTTGTGTAGGCAAGCAGCAAGCCTCAAAATCCTCTTGAAACTCTTCCCGTTTGTAGGTGTCAAAAGTATCACATAAAATCCCCTCATTGGCAACTTTATGTAAATGACCTAGAGATCGTTGCACTCTCTTCTCCATCTCTTCTGCCTTCTTGTGCCGGTCTTTCCAACTCTCATCTAATATCTTGAGCCTCTCACTGCTCTTACGAGAGGTACAGAGCAAACCCAGTCATAATTAAACCCCGAGAAAAAAGCAAAGAACCGTTGTTAGTGGAATTTATACACCCATCCAGCACCCAAAATGTTAATATCATTTGAAGGACAAATTAATTCCAAACATATGAAGGCTACAACGTCTATGTTGAAATCATCCTCTTATTGACCTTTCTTCACCCATCCCCCCATGGGCAAACCTAAAAGGCCACTTAAAACCAGACTTTGATAGTGTGACACTCTCCTTCCACAATGAAACTGAAACAAACTGGTTCAAAAATACTTGAAATAAAAAAGCTGTAAAAAGGCATACCATTGAGAGCTCTTTTGCATACACTGTGAGGAGAGTGAAGCTGATTAGGCCGCGGATAACTGAAACTTGCTTGCACAGCAGAAGCCTTGGACAAATATTAGTAGCACTGTTAGAATTGCTCTCTCTCTCTCTCTCTCTCTCTCTCTCTCTCTCTCTCTCTCTCTCTCTCTTGCATACACTGTGAGGAGAGTGAAGCTGATTAGGCCGCGGATAACTGAAACTTGCTTGCACAGCAGAAGCCTTGGACAAATATTAGTAGCACTGTTAGAATTGCTCTCTCTCTCTCTCTCTCAAACAACACCACCAGCAACGACGACAACAATCAAAGTAGCTACCTGAGAGCGGCAAAATCTGAGAAACAATGATGCTACCGAGCGCCGAAATGTTCCCCGCATGACAGCATGGGTCTCAAGAATAAGCTAGGTGACATTCATGTTGCAATTAGAGCTGATCATTGTCATAGCTTGGTAATTTGTTAGCAGCATTTGAAATGAAATAATGTGTGTGAGGTGAAGGCAAAGGGAAGAGCAATCACAGTAGAAGCTAGATATAGGAAGGAAAATAATATTATGCATCTTAATCATACAATATAAATTTCATAATGCAAAAAATCTTGTTTATCGTACTTCATTAGTTGCATTGCATTGAAATTGAATTAGTATAAAAGAATAAGCGTAGCATTTTGCCTAATCACACTTTGTTTCAAATTCTTAGTGTATGTTTTTTTTTGTCTAATTTGGAGACTATTCTCTGTTTAAATTTTCTCTCATCAACTACAAATCCTTACATTAATGCAATCTTGCATCATGGACAAGCTCAAGGCATATCTTGCACTCGATGAATTGTTGGACTATATCTTGAGCATAAAAATATGTTTCATCTTCAAAACAACACCAGGATATACATACATGATAATTGAAACATCACCCAACAAAAGTTTTTGTCTTTCAACAATCTCCGTCAGACTAACAAGCTCATCAAGAATTTGTTTACCAATGATGGATAGTGTCAAATAATTTTGAAATGCAAACATATGCAACTAAATCATTGCCATGTATGACATTTCTTTTTAAGAGCCCATAGCTAGAGTGCTTAATTAGTTATATTTGTGTTGAATTGACGTCAAGCCAAATGAATTTGTAAAGAGCGTGTCTAAATTTTCTTCCAAATAGTAATATCTCTTTGACCCTATCTTCTCTATTGTGTGCATTCTTGTCAATTGTTTAAGAATGTGCTTAGTAATTTGTGGTAGTGCCATTTTAACATTAAACACGGCCCATAATAAAAAGCTTGACCCAATCTCGCTCTATTGTGTGCATTCTTGTCATTTGTATAAGAATGGGTTTACGATTTTTGTATTGTCATTTGAAGATTCAGTAAGAGTATGCATCCTTGAAGAAGAAATTGGGGGGGGGGGGGGGGGGGGGGGGGAAAGGGAGAGAGAGAGAAATAAAGCTTGTTAGCTTTCATCAAAGCATATTTATGTTTTTTTTAAATTCAGTACCATCTCTAGTACGTTATGATCCAATTTTGGTCCATCTACCTCGCAAAAGAACATAAGAAGGGTTAGAATTTATATAAACTAATGATTTGGATCATTTGTAGTATGTCCTCTTTCAAATGTTGTTCCAATTTTTTTATATTTTTATATTTTTTTTGGGGGGGGGGGGGGGGGGGGGGGGGACTTGCAAGTCTCCTTGCATGGGGGAGTTTGCACAGTCCTCAATTTTCATAATACATGGGGACGTGCCATCCACACCACAACTGGCAATTCTTAACGCATTCGTTCACTGGGTTCTCAGTGTCAAAAACCAAAAGATGGTAGTGCTTACTCACCGAGCGATTGAATGTTTTTCACCAATGTGCACAGGTTGTGGAAATGTACATGATAGTGAAGGCATAGTGGCCAATGCAAAAGAAACCTGAAATACTCTCATAGCCTTGTCAGCAAATGCCCTCAAGTTGAGAACCACTCATATGTGAGATATGCTCGCTTTGTGAGTTCACACATCCATTACCGGTATTCAGATTAGCTTTCTCGGTATCACTTGTAATCAACTTCTTAAACAACTCACTTTCCTTCACTTTGATTTCTTCCTTTGCTTTCTTGCTTAATGACGTCATGACCAGCCTGAGACGATGGTACTTAATAAGCTGGCCAGGCTATACTGACAAATTTGGAAGTCAAAAGTTTGAGCAAAAAGTGAAAATTCATCAGTCTCATGCTCATTGCTAGTATACATATGCACTCATTATTGATTATAGCAAGATTGCCTTCTAAATAGAAACAAAGCTAGGCTTTCCCCTTCACAATTTACATTTACAAGCAACATAAGGTGTTTCTTTGGGATGCCTATCGGGCAAACAAACAACATTTCCCTATCCATACACACACACACACACACACACACACACACACACAGGTATTGCTACCGGCTTTGATTAGTTAAACAATGCCCTCCTTTTTTTCCCCTTTTTCTCTCCCCCCCCCAAAAAAAAACATATCTTTGATAAGCTTGGGGTTCCCCTACACCAAGAGCATGCTATAGCTTCTAGTACTTACTCACTCACATATTTAATTTGAGCCATACACAATTGGAACATTGCACCGTGAGTACATTTTCAAATTCTCCCCCCGACCACTTTTATGAAAAAAGAATCTTAGAGGGTTAAAACACCTACCCCCCCAAGGTAGCTAGTTTACTTTGCTCTAGCTTGCTCTGGTTGCCTGTTGTATATTTTTCATCCCCGTTGACCCCAATGGTGGTTTACCATTAAAAGGGAGCATGGTAAAAACCTAAAACCTTGTCGCTGAACGTGGAATTTTAATGCCCCATTCTTGACTCACCTGTGCAAATTCCTACCCTATCACTCTCTTAGCCTCCACTATACAAATCGAGGTGGCCGCATTACCTTCCTGTCTGGAAAGGCGCATTGGCGGATTATATTGATTGTGGGGGATTTACCACCTTGAGAAAATCATGATGCCTCAACCTTGCAGTACTGCTATATAAAGAGGTGAGGGCGCTTTTGCCTCATTTAGCCTTGGTTATGTTTGGTGTGTGTATGTGAAAGAGAGGGTGTTGTCATGGAGTTTATTGAACAACCTTCGCAAGTCGATGATTACCAAGCTTGATCTTGTTGATAGCATGTACATGGGCTTGTTGATTGAGTAATGCACTTTGTTGAGTTTACTTATTGTCTGCATATGGACAAATACTAAATTTGGGCGCATAAATTTTATTTAAAACATTTTTTTTGTATTGCACCATAGCTTAGTATGTTGCTCTGCATAATAAACCCAATGCAAGAAAAAGTGGCACCCTTCTTGCCATGGTCTGAGCATACTTTATAAATACCTCATTCACTTGTTTAGGCATAATGATTACTTAAAGTGATAGAATTTGGTTGTGGAAGACCATGGTAATATTAGACTCATTTAAAGACCAAGGTATTCAAAAGTGAAATATACCTAATGGATGGATTGGTATGTAGATACACAATGATTTGGGACAAAATTGGGAGTTAAACACTTGGATCCAAAGGGGTGGTGGCTTTTCGATCAAAATTTTATGCATATAAATAGCTATATAAGGTCTTAAAATTGGGGTATATAATAACCTTATCTATAAAACCTACAAAAATTTACTTGTATCTTAAAGGAGTGATGACCTTTATGATTTACAAGTTTAAAATGAACTTAAAAAGAACCAAGATACACCTTATACTTGGTTAAACAAGAATTCATGATTGCTTTAGACGATGGTTTTAAGTTAAAGAGGTTGTAATTTGGACATGGATAACAACATATATACTCCGTTGACACTTGTAAAACGTATTTAAGGCTAACATATGTGTTGTCTTGTTTGCATGGATGCAGGTGAGGACTCTATCTTTTCTTTGAATGTTTTTGTCTTAGATGTTGTTCGTCCCTGATGTACCAGACTCTTGCCACTTTATGGAACAATCAATTTAGATTACCATGCGTATATAAACACTAGAATGAGGCCTCGTTCTTATAGCTATGTACAAAAATAATTCTAAGATTGAAATGTTTTTGTGCTACCCCTTGTCACTTGTTTAAAGCCAGTTGTCTTTTGAACTTTTATGCTCTTTTGTGTATATTTATTAAAAAAAACAGCAACACACACATCCTACACACAAGGCTCTCCTAGTTTTCTGGGAGAACCAAGACGTTGGCTTTAGAGAGTAGTTTGGATTATAGTGCTAAGTCGGACCCACTGTCTATAATTCTTGTTTAAGTTGGCTAATGTTAGGTGGTCCCTCTTAGAGTGTAGTTCAGGATTCTTGCTCATGGCTATCATAGTTTTTTGACTTTGCTGATTTTAGGGTTGCATGTTTATCCACGTTTATTGGCCTTGATTTTATATAATCTTTCAGAATCACACTCAATATAAAATGACTGCTCGCATGAGAGTCATCCAAGACCCGGAGAAACATGCAAGAACTTTTGAACAGATTAGACTTTACCTAAAGGACCATTCTTCAAAAAAACCCATGCTCCTAGAACTACGCCCTTTCTTGCCCGAAAGGCCAAAAGCACCCTAAATAGTCTCTTTCTAACTCTTCAAAATGTTACCACTCTCCCAAGGTATAGAGTTAACTTCCAAACCTCTTCATGTGGTAAATTCCCTTGTCTTGAGATGTATAATCAGTTTGGAAGCATCACAACTTATTTATGAATTGACCCTGGCTTCTGACAAAAAGTCTTCTATTTTACACATGCTCTCTTTTAATGCTTGGGTCAAAATCTTGGCCACTTTAGACAAGGATAGTAAGGATGGAGTTAGTTATGATCTCCTAGTACATTGCCCTATTGCATGTACTTACTTTACAATACAACCAGGAATTAGCTCAATTCTCTTCATCTGGGGTAGAGCTATCCAAATTTCTTAAGAAATTATGCGGCCTCAATCCAACTTTTATTAGTACCTCTACTACTCATGGTATCCCATAAACTGGTGGTGGTATCTTCTGCAGAGACGATGCTACTTTGGAGGCCGTCAAAGAATTTCAAAACAACCTTTGTCCCTCAGTGACTCTAACTTGTTAGAGATGATGCCCAAAGTTTCCAAAGTCTTCCCTTTTCTGCCTGTCACACAAATAGAGCCTGAATCATTTGGAGTTGACCACCAGCTTTGGGTCCTCCCCAACAAAGCCTAGAACCTATCCTTAGTGAAACGTGGGTATATCTAGCCAACCTCCCTTCTTTCACTGTGGAGGATAGGAGACTCAAAGTTCTAAAAGGAGGGCGGTTCTTGGACAAAGGAGCACTCATCAACGCTCCCTTCAGCCTCAACTTTGTTGACCACTCTAACTGTTTGTCTAATGCTGGTCTATATATTTGTAGCAAAGGCAATATGGATTTTGCCAAGAGCAATCCAGGATTCTACATGGCGTCTATTTGGAATTTTTTTTTAACCTTATCTTAAATGTGCTTGCAAATTTATGGACCCTAAAACCTCGTGTGATTCCAGTATTATGTGGTTTGACCATGCAATTTGGTATATTCTCCATAACTTAGAACAACTCTTCCCTGAAAAGCCTGTGGAAGTTCATTTATCCCTTATTTTCTCTTGGTTGGGCGGGCAAGCCGCCAAGCCACTAGTTATTGCTTAAATTGTTTTTAACATCTTTTGTGGCCTTATGCTTGATGTTCTTAAAGAACTCAAATCTAAGGAACCAGGCACTTATCTCACCACCTATGTCAATTACAAAGGAGTTAAGAATCATTATTGGATTACTCAAACCTTGCATTGAAGATAATGATTCCCCCTCACTGAGAAGACCTAACTCTTTAACCACCCCCAATAACTCTTTCACATCTTTCCTAACACCTAGTACTTCTTCTAGCTTTTATAGAGGAAAGTCTCGTAGCTTTACTAGAGCAAGAGGAAGAAATGCCCCCATCCATCACCTCCTTGACTTGTAATCCTCTGTACATTGAAGGTAATTTTTGGCCCTTGTGAAAGGAAACGTCTCTCAAAAAAGACTTCTACATTAGATCTTATCTATATACATTGCTTGTTCCATAATGAACTTTTGGATTGGTTTTCACCCAAGTCAATCTTTTGTGAGTGTTTTGATCTACTTTTTGGTAACCATAAAATGTTAGATAAAGTCTTAAATGATTGGACATATCATCAGCCTGTTAAAAGTTTAGTCTACAACAATGACTTTCTTTGCGATACTATCGCTGATTGTGCTTGTGATAAGTGTTGGAATTAGGGTTGAAGGAAAACACAGACAGCTTGGAGAAGATGAAGGAAGCTCAAGGCACACAACGAAGAGTATAATACTTAGTGTGAAATGGAAAGATAGATAGCCCTAGAATGAAGGGCGTATATATAATGTACAGGGGAAAAAACCTCCTAGTGAGGGAAAAAATACCCCGGCGGTCCTAAGTGTGTTCACACACATCACTACCACATGTATATGGTAACAAATCGCCCCTGGAGTGATGCGGTGAATGAGAGCTGGCACATAGAGTAAAAGGGAAGTGCCATGCCCTGAGGACATGATCAGTCCACAAAGGGGAGTAAGCCCAAAGCTTTGTAGAAAGCTTCAAACTTCTCACAAGACAATGCCTTTGTGAAAAGATCTACAAGGTTGTCTTGTGTTGGCACATAAGCCAAGTTGATCTCTCATGCTAAGAGCATAGTGGTAATGCACCTCAATGTGCTTTGTGCGAGCATGAAAAAATGGGTTTCTTGCAACTGCCAATGCACTCTGATTGTCACTGTAGATAGTGTTGGCAGTGTCCTATCCAACACCCAAATCAACCATAAGGCATCTGAACCATACATACTCAATCGTAGCTGTGAAGACTGCCCTGTACTCACCCTCATAACTCGAAGTGGCCACAATAGGTTGCTTCTTGCTCAACCATGATATACATGAACTACCAAGCATGAAACAAAAACCACTTGCATGTGAAAACAACCAGGCCAATTTGAGTCCAAAAAAGCATGTAGGTCTGGCAGCAACGATCCCCCCTTGGGATAAAACACGCCAAGATGTAAAGTGCCACTCAAGTAGCAAAAAATCCTCGATAGCCTGCCAATGCTTACACCCTGGGCTGTGCATAAATCTGTTGGCTTGTGAAACTGCAAACTAAATATCTGGCCTCGTGTTCCATACATAAATGAGGCATCCAATAGCAGTTTGGTAAAGAGTGACATTTGCAGGATCACCAGCATCATGAAGATTCAATTTCAAACTTGTTTCCATGGGAGTGGCAATAGGTTTGCAATCCTCAAGTCCAAACTTACATAGAAATGTCTCTATGTAACTTTTCTGACACAAGGCAATACCACCATCACACTGCTTAAACTCTATATCCAAGTAATGATGCAACAACCCCAAATCTTTCATCTTGAAAGTAGCATTCAAATCAACCTTAAATTCAACAATATGTAGACTCTCATTTGGTCCAGTGATCAACAAATCATCCACATAAAGAACCAGAATGAAAAGCACATCACCCTCACGCTTTACATACAATGTGCCTTATGTTGGACTGTTACGAAAGCCTCGTTTGACCAAATGAGTGTCAGCCTCCTCATACCAAGCACGAGGAGATTGCTTCAACCCATACAAAGCTTTGTTACATTTGCACACCTTATCCTCTTGACCTTTCTTGACAAAACCACGAGGCTGCGTTACATAAACTTCCTCAAATATGTCACCGTTCAAGAAAGCAGTAACAATGTCTGATTGATGTAGATCCCAACCAGAATGAGCTTCCAATGCACATAGAAAATGCATAGTAGTCATACAAGAAGTGGGAGCAAAATTCTCTTCATAATCTATGCCTTTTTGTTGTGCATAACCCTTTGCAACAAGTCAAGCCTTATAACGATCAATCTCACCATCCTGCTTCTGTTTCAACTTGTAAACCCACTTCGTACCAGTGGCCTTTTTGCCAGGAGGAAAATCACATAAAGTCCATGTTCATTTTCTATGTGCATCATATTCTAATTGCATGGCAGCCATCCAATTTTTTGAATTTTGTGCTTCATAAAAACACAGAGGTTCCTCAACATCATGTAAGCTAGACACAGCCAAAGCATAACAATCTAATGCATAAGATGCATGGCAAGAGCCTGAACGAGTGTGACTAGACAAAGCTGCATCCAATTTACTGTCACGCAATGTATGCACCATCAATTTTGGCATACCTCTAGCCTGCTCATTTTCAGTCCTTTCCTCATCAAGTACATTATGTATATCTGCATCAGTAGTAGGCTGATCTGTAACATTTTCAAAATCCCCCACAGGTTGTACATTTGCCTCATTGGGTTATACATTCAAAATTTCACCACTGAAAAGAGGCAACAAAGTGTCATAAATGTCCTCTAAGCCTATATTATTGTCTCTAGTACATGACAACAAGGGCTGAACAGAATCTTCCACAAACATAACATCCCGTGAAACTAGAATACGTTTTGTTTGTGGATGATACAACCTATAACCTTTGCTTTCAGTACTATAACCAACAAAAATACATTTGACAACCTTGTCATCAAATTTTTTGTGTTGTGTTTGTGGCACCAAAGCATATGCCAAACAGCCAAAAACACACATGTGCTCAATAAAAGGCTTTCTATCATGCCATGCTTCATATGGAGTCATAGACTACAAAGCTTTCATAACACACATGTTAAGCACATAAGTGGCACACATGATGGCTTCAAGCCAAAAAGAATGCGACAAAGCTTGACTTTTGACGATACATCGTGCCATGTCCGTAAGTGACCTGTTTTTCCTCTCAGCAACACCATTTTGTTGAGGCATATAAGGCACTGTACATTGGTGTTTTATCCCACAACTAGCCAGAAATGCATATACTCCCCCCCTCAATCGGAACGGAGGGTGCCCATAGTACATTTTGAGACATTTTCAGTCATAGTCAGAAATTGTTTGAAGCACATAAACACTTCAGACTTTGCCTTAAGCGGATACACCCATGCATGCCTAGAGTAATCACTAATAAAAGCCACGAAGTAAAGGTAATTTCCCAAGGACGGAGTTTGCATGGGACCACAAACATCACTATGGACAAGCTGCAACCTGCATGTGGCCCTAATTGAACCATCCTTTGGAAACTTTGAATGATGCATCTTACCCAAAATATAGCCTTCACAAAAATGTTTGACAGGTGCTTCAAGAGGCGGCAAAGAAGCAACCATATCATATTTTTGCAAACGCAGCAAACTGGAAAAATTCAGATGACCAAAACGTGCATGTCAAAGTTTTGCATATGAAATAGCCTTTGAATCCACAACTGCATTTGCAAAATTCTACCCACACTTGTATGCAAAGTGAGCTTATACTACCCATGGCATAAAATACCAGATGCAACTATTTCATCACCAAAATTGGATTATGTATTGTATATGTGTCATCCACAAATTTGACTACAAGACAAAGTCTAGCAAGTGCAGATACAGAAAAAAGATTCTTCTTGATCCCATGTACATAAAGTGCATCAACAAGTGTAAAAGAACTACCATTCGCAGCAGTAAGCATAATATTTCAACCTCCCTAAATCGGATAAGACGCATTTTTTGCACAAGTAATTGAATTCCCATGAGGGACAAACTCAAGAGAGGTGAATAAATCACGATGTGAAGTAATGTACTTTGTAGCACCACTGTCAAAATACCACACATCTGAATCTGCAGCGACTAACATGAATGCATCATGGACAACAGGATTATATGTACACTCTGCACTAAAAACCCATTTTGCATCAACATCAGCATCACAGTCTCCTTTCACAGAGGACTCAACAATAGCTGCATTTGTAGTGGAATCAGCATTTGCAGCGGAACCACCCTCTTTCTTCTTAGCCTCTTTGGCCTTCAACTTAGGACACTGCTTGATCAAGTGATCATTAGCTTTACAGTAATGGCAATGCATCTTCTTTTTGCCCTTATCACCAAAATTTCCAACGAATTCCTGCCAACACAAGCATTAGGAATAGGTGATTTCCCACTCTCGTAGAAGAACCATGAGAAGTGGCTGCACTATTGTTACCACCTTTTCTTTGAGCAGCAATAAAGTCCTATTCAACTGCACGCTGTCTAGTCCTCTTTTTCCTAAAAAGCGACTCTTGCAACAACAATGTGCATCATGCATCAAACTTGACAACTTCAGGATTTCCTTGAGTCATGAGTCTCCAAGTACTAACAAAAGTCTGGTAAGAATCTTGTAAGGCATCAGAAACAGTCTGCACAAGGGAACTGTCTAAAATGACTTCAACTGCAAAAATAAGTTGCTCATTGATATCCTTGACACCAGCAAGGAAAGTGTTCATATCATCTTCCTCATGCATAATCTTCAACTCTAGCTCTTTCCGCAACAATGCAATTTTAGCCTCATTGTGACTTGCGTAAAGACTAGCTAGAATATCCAAAGCCTATTTTGTAGATTTTGCTGAACAAATGTGAGTAATAGTGCACTTCACAGACAATGCAATCAATGCATGAGCCTGCGCATCTTTTATATCCCAACGAGCTTGTTCTGCCGTAGGCAAAACAACTCTAATTGCAACAATCCTTGCAACAAGACCTACAACATCCTCAACATCGCCTACATCCTCAGAACTAGGACGTACATCAATACCCTGCACTATATTTTAGACACCCTTTGACACAGGAACATGTTGCATCATGTAAGCCCACATAGGGTAATTGTCCCCATCCAATTTGTCCTCAGCAGCAAACATCTTGAACACATCTGTGTTAACGTCGGCCATGACGAATGCTTGCTTTTGATGTGAAAATTGCCCAAAAAGAGGAGAAACAAAGCGGGAACAACACCACTATATAGCACAAACCGTAGAAGACTATAAGGGACTTGTTGTGCAAAAAACGACACTGACAAAAATTTTGCACAAAATGACAAAACATCATGTGCAGTACTGCCTGTAGTAGAAATGGAGGTCGAAATGAGCCCGAATATTTTGTTGACCTGCGAATGCTCGCTAAAGCTCACAAAAATTAAAGAAAGTGAGCAGGCGTGTGCTGGAGCTGTTGGTGGCTAAGCCCGGGAGGACGCAACCTGCTGTGATACCAATTGTTGGAATTAGGGTTGTAGGAAAGCACACACAGCTTGGAGAAGATGAAGGAAGGTCAAGGCACACAATAGAGAGTATATTGCATAGTGTGCAATGGAAAGATAGATAGCCCTAGAATGATGGGTGTATATACAATGCACGGGGGGAAAAACCTCCTAGTGAGGGAAAAATGCCTCGACGGTCCTAAGTGTGTTACACACATCACTACCACATGTATATGGTAACAATAAGTTTAACACTTTTTGTAAAGATTTTGGTGATCTAGGCAGGCAAGTATGCACTTGTGATCTCAATGTAGTTAACGACCCCATAGTCCAAATTTTTTTGGCTAACGGACTCAATCACACTACAATTTTTCCAAAAAACCCCTACCTTGCCCTATCAGCTTTACTTAGCTACTTAACTGACCTAGTCAGTACTCTCCGATTGGAGAAAACAATCCTACTCTACTTAACCAAATTGGTTCAACATTGTTTTTCTCAAAAAGTAATTGTTTTACCACAAAAATGGCTGTCTACTGATAGCATTTGGATCACACATGACCTCAGTTTTAAAATTTAAAAAACTCGCATAAAATTGGTTTGTTGTTGGTCTTTATAAGGTGCCAATTTCCCTACTCTTATCTACAAAAACCTCGCTTGGAAAGCTTCTCAATTACGTCTATCTGAAGGAGAGTTTACTTTGCTTAACTTATCTCCTATGAGATCACCGATATTATTGTTTAATCACTATAATGATCTCGAATACTCTCTTGAGACTGTCAAACTACTTGTATTATTTCCCACCTATAAACATCACAAACACAAGTTCCGTTGGACATATGATGCCTCAAATAGGATATTTACCAACATTACTAAAGACATTACTCTATGCCTTGACCTTATACTTTCTAAGTTTGGACCAGTTTGTGTAATGAAACAAAAAATTTGTTTGGACTTTCTCAAAATACATTATAACCCCTTTTGGCTTGTTCACGACTTCACTGAGGTCACTCTTAGCCTCCCCAGTTACATCTTTCATCTCTTTTTTGCTAACATCACTCAATGTTACGAGAATATTCCCCTTAACGGTGATACAGGGTTGAAGAACGTCTGAAAGAAATGGCTAAATTTGCATTTAACCATCTCATCTAAAGAGATTTTTTCTACATCCCTCTCGTCAATAAACCTAGATGGATTAAAAACCTCCCACTTCAACAAGAATAACCTTAATGATGTCATTACACGGATTTTGGATAATTGTTCAGTCCAGTTTGGTGGCCATTGCTATAACCAATGCCTTGGTATTCCTATGGGCTTTTCCTACTCACCCCTTATGTGCAATTTATACCTAGCCTTTTTTGAATATAAATGATTTCTTGAGACCATGAAGAATAAAATTACCAATCATAAAAACTCTCTGTTTAAGCATACCTATAGATACATGGTGAGCCTCAAATAATAGAACCTTCCTTGACGAGATTAATGTGATTTACCCTGACTGCCTTAAAGAGCCAACTTAAGGTAATGGTTTTGATATGTCTTCGGGTTTTTTTTTCACCTCTATACAATTGCTTTACTTTTCAATTCTACTACACAATCCCTTTAATGGTAAGTTTGACTACCGCTTCATCTGGAAAAGAGACCATCTTAAAATCTCTTCCATAGAATTTATAAAAAAGAGGAGTAACCGACCACATAAAGCGGCTCTAAACGCATGTATTAGTCTTCTTTACATGATCCTATATTCTTCTTCTACTAGCTTTGTGGATTGGGAAGACATCAGGCATCTCATTCACAAATTCTGCCTGAATGGCTTCAAAAGAAACAACCTAATTGATACTATCACTAAAGCTATTTCACTAAATAACTGGCATGGTTTGAGATTTAGTCGCACTAATCTCATTTCTTTAATTAGGAATGAGGCCATACACAATGGGCCTACTACCTACCCATTGTGTATGGTGCTTGGGATAGGGTGGGCACACACACACATGTATTGCTACCGGCTTTGATTAGTTAAACCATGCCCTCTTTTCTCCCCCCTTTTTCTCCCCCCTCCCAAAAAAATTGTGTCTCTGATAAGCTGGGGGTTCCCCTGCACCAAGAGCATGATATAGCTTCTAGTACTTACTCACATATTTAAGTTGAGCCATACATAGTTGGAACATTGTACTGTGAGTAGATTTTCATATTTTCCCCCCTGACCACTTTTATCAATAAAGAACCTTAAAGGGTTTTAACACCTACCCCCCAGGGTACCTAGTTTACTTCGCTCTAGCTTGGGACTTTGTACCTGGTTGCCTCTTGTATATCTTTCATTCCCTTTGACCCCCATGGGAGTTTACGCTTAAAAGGGAGCATGGTAAAAACCTAAAATGTGGTCGCTAAACGTTGCATTTTAATGCCCCTTAAATTTCATCTCGTCCTTACAACGACCTTTCGTACTCTTGCAACCCTCTCTCCCTCTACCGCATTACCATCACTCTAGCGTCTCGACTCACCTGTGCAAATTCCTACCCTATCACTCTCTCAGCCTCCACTATACAAACCGAGGCAACCGCATAAGCTTCCTGTCTGGAAAGGTGCATTGGTGAATTAAACTGATTGTGGGGGATTTACCACCTAGAGAAAATCATGATGCCTCAACCTTGATGTACTGCTATATAAAGAGGTGAGGGCGCTTTTGCCTCACTTAGCCCTGGTTACGTTTGGTGTGTGTATGTGAAAGAGAGGAGTGAGTGTGTTGCCCCTTACTGTGCTGTCATGGAGCTTATTGAACAACCTTCGCAGGTCGATGATTACCAAGCTTGATCTTGTTGATAGCATGTACTTGGGCTTGACTATTGCACTCTGTTAAGTTTACTTATTGTCTGCATATGGACAAATACTGAATTTGGGCACATAAGTTTTATTTAAAACATTTTTTTGTATTGCACCTTAGCTTAGTATGTTGCTATGCATAATAAACTCAATACAAGAAAAAATTGGCACCCTTCCTACCATACTATTGGTGACACACATGGTGGTGGATTGTTTCATTACTGACGATTGATATGTTTTGCCATGTTCTGCGCATACTTTATAAAATGGAATGTTTCCTTCGAACTTTGTATTCTAGTTGTCCTGTACATAATTTGGACACCTGGTATATAGTTGGGCGACTTGCTCAAATCACATGATGTACATAATTGTCTAATGAGCTTCTGAGGATAAACTCTGGATTCATTTGCCTGAATGCTGACTAAACTTTCTATTTGAAGCCGCATATAGTGATTAGGTTTTGCTTCCCTCTTGCCATTTGGAGAGTGTTGCACCTGCCAGTAATTCCCTTACAAACCCCTGCTTGATGTATTTAGCATGATATCTAAATTGGTGGCTATGTTGTTAAATATGTACATAACATTGTATATTTTAGTTTATGTGTTTGCCGAACAGGCGGTAAAAGGGCTTCTCGTCACAAGTTTAAAATGAACTTAAAAAGAACCAAAATACACCTTGTACTTGGTTAAAGAAGAATTCATGATTGCTTTAGACGATGGTTTTAAGCTAAAGAGGTTGTAAGTTGGACATGGATAACAAAATATATAGTCCTTTGACACCTGTAAAATGTATTCAAGGCTAACATATGTGTTGTCTTGTTTGCATGGATGCAGGTGAGAACTCTATCCTTTCTTGGAATGTTTTTGGCTTAGATGTTGTCCATCCCTGATGTACGAGACTCTTGCCACTTTATGGAACAATCAATACAGATTACCCTATGTATATAAACACTAGAATGAGGCCTCATTCTTATACTATGTACAAAAATAATTTTAAGACTAGTTGTTTTTGTGCTTCCCCTTGTCACTTGTTTAAAGCCAGCTGTCTTTTGAACTTTTATGTTCTTTTGTGTATATTTATTAAATTAAAATAGCAACACACACGTCCTACACACAAGGCTCTCCTAGTGTTTTGGGAGAACCAGGACGCTGGCTTTAGAGATTAGTTTGGATTATAGTGCGAAGTGAGATCCATTGTCTATAATTCCTATTTAGGTTGGCTGGTGTTAGGTTGTCCCTCTTAGAGTGTAGTTCAGGATTCTTGCTCATGGCTATCATAGTCTTTTGACTTTGCCGATTTTAGGGTTGTAGGTTTATCCACACTTCCTGACCTTGATTTTATGTAATCTTTTAGGATCACATTCAATTTAAAATGACTGCTCGCATGAGAGTCATCTCGGACCCAAAAAACTTGCAAGAATTTTAGAGCAGATTAAAATTTACCAAAAGGACCATTCCCAAATAAAAAACCCATGCCCCTAGAACTAGGCTCTTTCTTGCCTAAAAGGCCAAAAGCATTGTAATTTCTTACCCTAAATAGTCTCTTTCTAACTCTTCAAAACGTTATCACTCTCCCAAGGTCTGGAGTTAACTTTTGAACCTCTTTCTATGGAAACTTCCCTTGTCTTGAGATCTATAAGCATCTTGGAAGTATCATAACTTATTTATGAATCGACGTGGCTTCTGACAAAAAGTCTTCTATTTTACACATGCTCTCTTTCAATGATTGGGTCAAAATCTTGGCTACTTTAGACAACGATAATAAGGATGGTTTATCTATGATCTTCCAATACATTTCCCTATTGCATGTACTTACTTTATAATACAACCAGGAATCAACTCTGTTCTCTTCATCTGGGGCAATGCTATCGTTTTATTAGTACCCCTACTACTTCTGCTATCCTACAAACTAGTGATATCTTCTGCTGAGACAATGCTACTTTGGAGACCGTCAAAGAATTTCAAAAGAATCTTTGCTCCCTCAGTGACTCTAACTTGTTAGAGATGGTGCCCAAAGTTTCCCAAGTCTTCCCTTTTCTACTTGTCACACAAATAGAGGTTGAATCATTTGGAGTTGACCATCAACTTTGGGTACTCCCCAATAGAGCCTTTTTAGCACCTATCCTTAATGAAACTTGGGTATATCTAGCCAACCTCCCTGCTTTCACTATGGAGGACAGGAGACTCAAAGTTCTAAAAAGAGGGTAGTTCTTGGACAAAGGAGAACTCATCAAGGCTCCCTTTAGCCTCAACTTTGTTGACCACTCTAATTGTTCGTCTAATGCTGGTCTATATATTTGTACAAAAGGCAATATGGAGTTCGCTAAGAGCAATCCAGACTTCTACATGGAGTCTATTTGGAATGTTTTTTTACCTTATCTTAAATGACCTTGCAAATTTATGGACCCTAAAGCATCATGTGATTCCAGTATTATGTGGTTTGACCATGTAATTTGGTATATTCTCCATAACTTAGAACGAATCTTCCCTGAGAAGCCTGTGGAAGTTCATTTATCCCTTATTTGCTCTTGGTTGGGGCAAGCCAAGCTAGTAGTTATTCCTTAAATTGCTTTTAACATCTTTCGCGGCCTTATGCTTGATAATCTTAAAGAACTCAAATATGAAATCATTATGGAATTATTCAAGCCTTGGATTCCCCCTCACTGAAAAGTCTCTTTAACCACCCCCATAACTCTTTCACATGTTTTCTAACACCTAGTACTTCTGCTAGCTTTAATAGAGGAAAGTCTTGTAGCTTTGCTAGAGGAAGAGGAAGAAATACCCATGCGTCACTTCCTTGACTTGTAATCATATTTACCTTGCAGGTGATTTTTGGCCCTTGTGGAAGGAAGCGTCTCTTAACAAAGACTTCTACAATATATCTTATCTATATACACTGCTTGTGCCAAAATGAACTTTTGGATTGGTTTTCACCCAATTCAATCTTTTGTGAGTATTTTGATCTACTTTTTGGTAACCATAAAATGTTAGATAAAGTCTTAATTGGCTGGATATATCATCAGCCTGTTAAAAGTTTAGTCTACAATAATGACTTTATACGTTGTAGTACTATCCTTGATTGTGCTTGTGATAAGTTTGACACTTTTTGTAAAGATTTTGGTGATTTAGGCAGGCATGTCTGCACTTGTGATCTCAATCTAATTAATGACCCGACAATCCAAAACATCTTGGCTAAAGGACTAAATCACACTCCACCAATTGTTGCAAAAAAACCATACCTGGACCTATCAGATTTACTTAGCTGGTTAACTACCTGACCTAGTCAATACTCTTCGATTGGAGAAGGGAGTCCTACTGAACTTAACCAAATTGGTTCAACATTGTTTTTTTCAAAAAGTAACTCTTTCACCACACAAATGGCTATCTATTGATAGCACTTGGATCACACCTGACCTCAGTTTAAAATTTCAAAAACTCGCACAAAATTGGTTTGTTGTTGGTCTTTTTAAAGCCGCCAATTGCCCAACTCTTATTTGCAAAAACCTTGCTTCAAAAGCTTCTCACTTACGCCTATCTAGAGGAGAGTTTACTTTGCTTAACTTACCTCGTATTGAGGTCACTGATATTATTCCAAATCACTATAATGATCTTGGATAGTCTCTTGAGACTGTAGTACTACCTGTATTATTTCCCACCTATGAACATCACAAACACAAGTTCCGTTGGATATTTGATGCTTTGTATGGGTTATTTACCAACATTGCTAAAGACACTCTATGCCTTGACCTTATACTTTCTGAGTTTGGATCAATTTGTGCAATGAAACAAAAAATTTGTTTAGACTTTCTCAAAATACATTATAACCCCTTTTGGCTTGTTAACAACTTCATTAAGGTCACTCTTAGCCTCCCCAATCACATCTTTCTGCTGACATCCCTCAATGTTACGGGAATATTCCCCTTAATGGTAATACAGGGTTGAAGATGTTCTGAAAGAAATGGCTAAATTTGCATTTAACCATGCTCGGCTAAGAGGTTTTTTCTACATCTCTCTCGTGAATAAACCAAGATGGATCCAAAAATCTACAATCGTCTCATACCTCCCACTTCAACGATGAGAATAAGCTTAACGATGTCATTACATGGCTTTTGGATAATTGTTCAACCCACTTTGGTGGCTAGTGTTGTAACCAATGCCTTGGTATTTCTATGGGCTTTTCCTACTCACCCTTATGTGCAATTTATACCTATCCTTTTTCGAATATAAATGGTTTTTTGAGACCATGAAGAATAAAAATACCAATCATAAACTCTCTTTCTGTTTAAGCATACCTATAGATACATGGACGATATCCTGAGCCTCAATAATAGAACCTTCCTTGACGAGATTAGTGTGATTTACACTGACTGCCTTAAGATCGAGCCAACTTAAGGTAATGGTTTTGATACCTCTTCGGGCTTTTTTTTTCACCTCTATACAATTCCTTAGCTTCTCAATTTTGCTACACAATCCCTGTAATGGTAACTTTGACTATCGCTTCATCTGGAAAAGGGACCATCTTAAAATCTCTTCCACAGAATTCATCAAAAAGAGGAGTAATTGACCACATAAAGCAGGCTCTAAACACATGTATTAGTCTTCTTTACATGCTCCTATATTCTTCTTCTAATTGCTTCGTGGCTTGGGAAGACCTCATGCATCTCATTCACAAATTCTACCTCAATGGCTTCAAAAGAAATGACCTAATTGATACTATCACTAAGGCTATTTCACTAAATAAGTGGCATGGATTGCACTAATCTCATTTCTTTAATTAGGAAGTAGGCCCATACACAATGGGCCTATGCCGACCCATTATGTATGGCTTTTGGGATAGGGAGGACACACACACACACACACACACACACACACACACACACACACACACACACACACACACACACACACACACACACACACATAGAGGTATTGCTATCGGCTTTGATTAGTTAAACCATGGCCTCTTTTCTCCCCCCTTTTTTTGTCCTCCCCCCCCAAAAAAAAACAATCCTATCTCTGATAAGCTTGGGGTTCCCCTGCACCAAGAGCATGCTATAGCTTCTAGTACTTATTCATATTTAATTTGAGCCATATAGAGTTGGAACATTGCATCGTGAGAAGATTTTCATATTCTCCCCCCTGACAAAATGTTTTGGGAAAGCTTTGATGAATTTTAATCTTCTTGTTTGGATAGTCATGACGTGCATCTGTATATGATTAAGCTGACCATTTTTATAAATAAAGAATCTTAAAGGGTTAAAACACCTACCCCCCAGGGTAGATAGCTTACTTTGATCTAGCTTGGGACTTTGTACCTGGTTGCCTCTTGTATATTTTTCATGCCCTTTGACCCCATGGGAGTTTACCCTTAAAATGGAGCATGGTAAAAACCTAAAACTTGGTTGTTGAACGTGGCATTTTAATGCCCCTTATATTTCATCTCGTCCTTACGAGGACCTTTCATGCTCTTGCCACCCTCTCTCGCTCTGCTGCATTACCGTCACTCTGGCGTCTCGACTCACTTATGCAAATTCCTACCCCATCACTCTCTCAACCTCCACTATACAAGCTAAGGCGGTCGCCTTAGCTTCCTGTTTTTAAAGGCTCACTCGCTGATTATACTGATCGTGGGGGCTTTAACGCCTGTAGCAAATCATGATGCCTTAACCTTGCAGTACTGCTATATAAAGAGGTGAGTGCGCTTTTGCCCCTCACTTAGCCTTGGTTACATTTGGTGTGTGTATGTGAAAGAAAGGAGTGAGTGTGTTATCGCTTACTGTGCTATCATGGAGCTTACTAGAACAAGCTCTATAGGTCTGTGATTACCAAGCTTGATCTTGTTGATAGCATGTACTTGGGCTTGTTGATTGACTCCTGCACTTTGTTGAGTTGTATTTAATGTCTGCATATGGACAAATACTAAATTTGGACGCATAAGTTTTATTTAAAATATTTTTTTGTATTGCACCATGGCTTGGTATGTTGTTGTGCATAATAAATTCAATACAAGAAAAAATTGGCACCCTTCTTGCCATACTGCTGGTGACACACATGGCGATGGATCATTTCATTACTGATGTTTGGTATGTTTTTCCATGGTGTGTGCACATACTTTAAAAAATGGAATGTTTCCTTCTAACTTTGTATTCTAACTATCCTGTACATAACTTGGACACCTGGTATATAGTTGGGCGACTGGGATTGCACTACCTAGGGTGGATGAAAGAGAAACATCATGCACACAAGTGAGTGTGTGTCGGCTAGATTATCACTCAAGTGAATTAGGTTCCACGATCAATTAACTTGGACTCATAAACACGATCTTGAGCATTTGCTAAGCCGTCACAAGCTCATCATAAACAAGGGAGATGTAATGCATAATAGACTTGGTTTATTCATTCATGAATTGAGCTTTAAGTAGCTTGCACCAATACATGTGAGATAATTCCACTTTTCCCTTCTTGAATCATATTCTAGTACTCTAGGACAAAGCTCACACTTTACAATCCTTGCCTTGAGGTTTGGACTAATAAGAACTCAAAGAAACTAACATGCAAGTATGTATATTATGCATCACGCATAACAAGAGCATAATTATCCAATTAAGCGAGTACCTAAGGAAAATTTAGCATAAAAAAACTTCATTACCTTGTTAATCCACTTGAGGTATTGATCTCAAAGTGGTTTGTGGATGCTCTTCTCTTGGGAGAAGGATACGCCTCAAGTGCAATGGAGTATGTCCAACACCATGTATTTTTTAGTGATGTCTCTGGCCTTTTTATAAGTTTTACCAAGCAAGGGGCCTGCTAAAAGTTGCCCCCTGCTATAAGAGCAAGTCCCCCAACTTCATAACTCACGCTCGCATGATATTTTCAGCATGGTGAGGTCTTGCATGCCACCTACTACTTTTACACTGCCTAGTTGGTCAAGTTCTAGGGTTTCCATGACTTGTAGTTACTTCCTTGCTTGATTTGAGTGCCACAATATCCTCATGTGACTCAATGTGCATCCCATGTGATTAATTATTTATTCTAGCCAATAGGGTTGCATGATTTTTAACCTTTACAATTTTCAAAAGATTTGCAAAGTTGAAGGTTCCATTCAAGCTTCAATCTGAGTTTCAAGATTTGTCCGGTTCTAGAGCAAAAAATTTCTCTATGAAGTAATGCTTAACTTAAGATTCATAAAATATCATCCTTTAACTAATTTAGAATTCCTTTAGCCATTTGTAGTAAAAAAGTGCTAACTTTAGTGGTTAAGAAGGTGGGTACCTTATAGTCTCTCTCTCTCTCTCTCTCTCTCTCTCTCTCTCTCTCTCTCTCTCTCTCTCTCTCTCTCTCTCTCTCTCTCTCTCTCTCTAAGCTCACACGATGCATAAGTAGCATAGAATTTGGAGACTCACCCATTTACCCGCTTATCGGGCCTGACTTAACATGTGTGTCTCTGATCATTTCTAACATCAAAACTTCATTTTACCCACTTTTGGATTCAAATGTGATTTGTTTGGAGTTTTTGGACCCCACCCTACAACATCATGAATACTTCATTTTACCCACTTTTGGATTCAAATAGGATTTGTTTGGACTTTTTGGACCCCATCCTACAACATATTAGTTCCAACTAGCTATGACAGAGATCACCTAAAATTTGGCATCCTCAATTTGTCCAAATTTTCTAAGGTGATTCATCCTATATATTTGGCATTTACCTTTTATTCTTTTCATTTTGATCATGTAGTTACTTTTTATTAATAACTTATAAAATCAAAATGGAGAAAAATTATGAAAAATAACAAAATCACACCCAAAAATGATTTCCATAAAATAAAATTTCAATCAAATTCTTATTTATTAGTATCATTGCACTTTTTTCTTGTGTTTTGGTCCCTATTTGAAGAATATCTAGCTAAAAATTTCCGATTCGGCTTATTTATGTACATATTGAAAAATAATTACCTTCATTTTGTGAATGATCACTATTGATCTCCCTTAAGTTGGGAAATTTTAATGTCTTTAGTGAGAAATCTAGCAAAGAAATCAGAATCCCAAAAACTATGCCAGCTTATTGAGCCAAGCTACAATTGGCTTGCCGTGCTATGATTGGATCTCCTTCCCCCATCCCATCATGCATGTGAAATCAAGGAAATTCAAGGACATATTCTCTACAAAAGGAAATTCTTGAGTGATATCCAATAAATTCATTATTGACATGATGTTGGCCCAGCTATTAACATTATTGTAAGTAGCTACAATACACAGTGTTGGACTGTGCATCGATAGCATGCAACACTTGTACATTTTCTTTGGCCTCCAAATAAATGTAGTATCCGGTATTGAAGTAGGAGGCTTAGGCTTGGGTCTCCATCTCATGCAATGTGTCTTCAATGTTGATGTTCAAGATGGAATATTACAACTCATGCAATATCCTTTTTGTAAAGCGAAGCATTTTGATTTCAAAGATGACTAATCACGTTGAGGAGAAGTCAAGTAGCAAGTCTCATTTCAAAATATTTTATCTCATAATGAGTACAAAGTGTTTTAATTTTTGTCACTATGACTCTCTTGCAACTCTCAATAAAGTCCTCAATTTTACCACCAATTTCTAATAGCAATTGGCTCTATGTTTTCACATTTACTACATTCCAATTTTGCTGATAGGAGCATGTCTATGCTTAAAGCATAGTTTATGCCATCCTATAAACCTACCCTTTTAGGAATAAAAGCCTCGTGTGGAGAGAGCAGAGATTATGATGTAGGTAGAGGGAGTAGATAGAGATTAGGTAGAGAGAGGTGTAGATAGAGGATAGGGTGTAGATGGAGGGTAAAGAGAGGTTAGGATATAGATAGACGGAGTAGAGAGGAAGGATAGAGATAGAGATTAGGTAGCAAGTTGACAAATAAGGTTAGGAGCTAGGAAGAGATTAGGGTGTGGATAGAGTAGATAGAGAGAGTGTAGATATTAGGTAGAGAGGGAGGATATGTAGAGAGTAGAAATAGAGAGAGTGTAGATAGAGAGATTACGTGTAGATACGTCCTCTCTATCTACCTCTCTTTCTCTACACCCTCTCTATCTAGGTGTGTAGATTAGGTAGAGGCTAGGTGTAGAGAGAGATAGATCGATGGATAATAAGATTCTCTATGTGTGTGTATGCGCAATGCTGCAACCCTAGCCTTCTCTTTCTCATGGCATCCTCAACCCCTTGGGTGTGGGGCTGCCTTATGGGGGATGTTAACATAGCCTTGCCCTCCCAACCAGTCTCACCTTGCACACACATCTAATCAGCCCCACGATTACGACTCTATCGGAACTATCCACAACCCTGACTCTATCCAACCAGCTCGACTTTGGCTCTGCTTGAGCTGCCCTTGAGTCTCAAACTCACCTTGAGTGTCGACCTTGACTCTGTCCAAGCTGCCCTCAACTTTTTGGCAGTTCTGCTATAAGTCCCTCCATAGGAAGCCTGCCTACCATGGTCACTCGGATCTCATCCCAAGGCAAGTCTACATTCATCAGGGTTGTGGCAACACCCCCAAAGACGAACAACATAGCACACATTCAAAATGAAGTTGAGAGACTTTGCAAGGAGATTGAGGAGGTGAAGAATAGACTCGTCGCCATTGAGTCTCGTCTCACCACAGTGGAGAATTCCAAAAAGGAAGAGATGGATGAGATGGAAATCAAGTTCAATAACACAGGTGGAAGTAGAGACCACCTCACAAACGAGGTTAGAATGCAAGTGCATGATATCATCTTCCATACCATTGAAGATTGTGTGGCATCCACGCTACACGAACGACAACGCCAAGAGGATATCAATCTCAATGTTCACATTGGCGGCCTTGAAGTGACTAGAAAAGGGAGGGGGGCCTCAAGTTCCATGAGGCCTTTAATCGCATCCAAACAACAACCCACATGGTGCAATGGGACCTAGCCACAATCACCTCTCTTAGACATGAACATTGTACCAACCATGCAATCCTCACTTTCAAGACCAAGGCGGATCAAGACAAACTCCTTGAGCAATTGAGGCTTCTCAAGGACACCAAAATTTGGTTTGCAAAAGATCTTACGCCCACCCAACTCAAACAAAAGAAGACAAAATTCCAAAAGAGGCGAGAAGCGCGCGGGGCAAGGAAATGGGTAGTTTATCGAGAAGGTAAAGCCATTGTCCAAGAGTTTCAAACTCCCAAACCGGATCCCTCATCACCTATCCCTCCTTAGATTTCCTTCATTTAATATGATCTTCCCTTTATAACCCCTCGTTGGACCCTCAATCCTTAACTGAGATCTTCAATCGGCATTCAAGGATAAGAAGCCAAGATGGAAAGCAGTCACATGTTTGGTTTGGAGATCAATCTCTAAGTGGGAGATTGTTAAGTATGGAGCCTGATTTACCCTTGTAATTTTCTATGTTAAAAATGCACATTTGTAAGGCCCCCATTATGAAGAGAAGCCATTGTGCGTGAAGAAAATCACTCGCTGGAAAACTAAATCACTCGTCGAGAACCAAAATTTTCACGGCCAGACTCAAGCAAATCACTACTCGAAGGAGCACTACTGGCTATGTCTTCATGATTGGAGGCACAACAGTAAACTGGGCTTCAAAGCTACAGAAAGTGGTCTCACTTTTTGCCACGGAAGCAAAGTATGTAGCAATGATGGAGGCAAGCAAAGAAATTATGTGGCTTCACAGATTCTACGAGCTTGGATTCAAACAAGACAATTGTGTCTTGTATAGTAATAGCCAAAGCGTTATCCAGAACTCAGCCTTTCATTCAAGGACAAAGCACATTGAGGTGAGATATCACTACCTACGCACTCTTTTGTAAGAGGGACAACTAAAGGTAGGAAAGGTGCATACAAGTGAAAATCCTGCATAAATGTTTACAAAGGTGGTCAACAAGGATAAGTTGAGCGTTTGCTCATCTTCAATTGGCAATCAAGGATAAGAAGCCAGGATGGAAAGCAGTCACTTGTTCGGTTTGGAGATCATTCTCCAAGTGGGAGATTGTTAAGTATGGAGCCTGATTTACCCCTTGTAATCTTCTATGTTAAAAACACACATTTGTAAGGCCCCCATTATGAGGAGAATCCATTGTGCGTGAAGAAAATCACTCGTCAGAAAACTAAATCACTCGTCGGAATATTCCTTTTCGCTGGAATATTATGGCCAGCCGGCAGGTCGAAAAGTGGTCAGAAAACGGCCGGTGGCCGGTAGTCAATGGCCGGTGGCCGAATTCAAAAGCGGACTTGTCTTCTCAAGGGCGGCCACACATGGGGGTTCCGATTTGGACTTATCTACACAAGGGCGGCTACAAATGGCTGCCTCTCATGAGAGAGGGCAGTGCTTTTGGCCTATAAATGGAGGCCATTTCTACACACATTTCATAGTGTGAAGTTGATACAACAAGGTGGGTGTGAGGTGGTGAGAGTAAAGCAAAGCAGGAGCTCTATTAAGGGTGTAATCCCTTTGTAACCTACTTCTTGTTTGCTACTTTCCCGTGGATGTAGCCCACATTGGGTGAACCACGTATACCATGTGTACTCTCTCTCTCTCTCTCTACTCTATAATCTCTTGTGTGTGAAAATTATCTCTCTCCATTAAGTAATCTACTAAATTTTCTACTTAGCTACGTCATATTTCCTAACAACACACACACACACACACACACACCTAATTTAAGTACTAAAATTGGGCATAGGGATGAGGGAGCTCTTTAGCTCAAATTGAGGTGCTTGAGAGCTCTTCGGGTAGCTTGTGAGTGTGGCTTTAACATTATGTAGCCAATGGAAAAAGAAAAAGCACTTAGTGAAATTAATAGAAGATGCAATAAGTGCAAAAATTGACCATAATTTAGTGCAAGGATCTCTTACTCAAACTCGACCTAGCTATGGAGGGTAGTGGCTCAATGGACTTTCACCATGAACTTGCCCACACATAGCTTAGTCTTCGTGAATGATTAGAGGGTAGATAAATCTAATGGAAATGCTAATGATAATCAAAGACTGATAATCATACTAACACAAAAGAGGGTAGAGGAATCTAATGGAAATGCTAATGATAATCAAAGACTGACATGGTAATAATCTAGCTAGCACACCAAAGCTCTGATACCACTTGTTGGGAATGGGATCGTGCTAGCTAGGGTGGATGAAAGAGAAACATAGTGCAAGTGCATGATTCCTCGCCGCGATGAAGAAGAAGCTGCAGTCGTGCCGCGCTCAACCGCTTCGCCGCCGTCGTGCCTTCGTAATGCTCGATCGCACACACACTCTCCCTCTCTCTCTCTCTCTCTCTCTCACACACACACACACACAAGGAGGTGAAGAAGAAGAAGATGGAGATGGAGCAAGAGCACTCTTCAATTCCACAAATGAGAGAATGAGTAAAAATTAGGTTTAGTTGGCTTTTATAGGAGCTCACCCCATTCACACTTGGGTGCCCATGCTTAACCAACTAATCCCTTGAATGTCCAAGTTAAAGTGCGCCTCTCATCGGCGATCACTCTACCTTTCCCTATTGGTCCGACAAGCCCGGTACCTGACTCTACCAAATACATAATACGCGTCCATCGTAGGTGATGGGTGTCCGTGTGCCGTGAGGGTTAACATGCCCCCCTTCTTGATGTAGATTCCGTCCTCGGAAGCTATTGAGTTGAAGCTGGATCGTCGAGGTGGAAGAGCATTTGAGATGAATGTCCTTAGCCTTCTTCAGTCACTGCAAAATCAAACAACATTGGCACAGTAATTGCATTCTCTTAAAAAGCATATGCAGTTTTAGATAGAAAAATTGATTGGTAAAAGAATTTCAAACAATTTGTTAGCAATGAACATTAAATTGCAATGTAATCAAATGCATAAACAGATGTAAAGGCAAAAAATTAAACAAGTCTGGGGTCGCTAATTTGACGGTCGAAAAGCACTAGAGATCGAATATTAATACCATGGGTAAGCTTCTTAATTTTCTGTGGTCAATTAAGTTGTTTAATCGCGAGAGCCAAGTATTCATGTTCAAGGACTGACTAGAGGCTATATCTAGAAGACTTTGTAGTTAAGCTACCATAAAAGGAATTTCTCATGAAATCATCGCCTGACTGATTACTTTTTCTTTGACTCCCCAAAGTCTTTTCACATTGATTCAATTATGATGTGTGTGCTTATTTTGTATGCCTTGGGTTTTTTGCTTTTCAAGGAAAAGCGCCCACACTGGGAACCTCTAGGGCTCTAGTACCATAGGCGATACATGTGAGTGAAGTACCAAATCAAGCTGAGATTTCTCTTCCAGCTTAAAATTTTACATTGTGGCACTTTGATTTTTTGTTTGTTCATTTTCAACATTTTAATTTTGTAACTTTGGGAGGTCATATAACACTGTTACATTCCCCAGGCTCATCACATTAGTAAACTCCCTTTATAATACTTAAGCTAAAGGTCAATAGGGTTAAGCCCACTAGAAAGCCCTAGTACATTTCATACAATGCTGCCTAAATCGGATTAAGAACCTAAGTAACCATTGATTATTAGGAAGGCATTCCCCATGGTATTAAGAGAAGATTTCTAATACCTAGCTTGGTCAAACTAGCTTAGTCGGACTGCTTGATTTTTACACCTAAACAAGTGATTATGACAAAACACTACATTGAATTAAATGTTTGATACTAACCAATGCGCTGAATATTATGCTACCAATCACAATCAAAGCAGACAAACATGGATGCAAAAAAGATAAGGGCAATGCTAATGGATAAGAAACACCTGTTTGTGTTGATGGTCGCGCTTGATTTGAAGTGTGAACAAGAGAAAGGTTCCATGAAGGTCCAAATCCTATCAATAGCAACACGCTCCTGTACACACTAGGAAACAAAAGGAATACCTCCAGGAGGCACATCAGTGGGAAAAATTAAAACTCCTAAAAAACAAACTCAAAACACAATCTAGACCCCTAACCTACCTATCTGTCACCCCTTTTAGAATCAAGGAAAGAGGATATTATATAAACCGGGTGGCCACCCTAAGGCTAGGCCTCTATCCTCATCATCTAGATAAATAAAATCGTTGTCCGTGAGGCCATAGTCTTCCTCGGTCTCTATTAGTTCCTCTTCATCATCCTCTTGTGCAAGCATGCTAATCAAGAACCTCGTGATGCGTGGATACTCATCTTGTGCAAAAGAATAAGCATGTGCCATTGGAGACACATTCGCTACTGGGTAGGGATCACTAGTTAGCCATAGACGTATCAGCCATTCTAACTCCTCAAAATTTCTCTCACATGCAAGGCTCTCTATCAAATCCCATTCGCAAGAAAGTATAGGGTAGCATACGTAGAACACTTGTTGAAAAGACAAGGGGTACCTTTCATCAAAAATAGAAGTGCATGCCTCTGGTGAAGTAGCCATTTCTGACAAGACAGATAGATTTGGTTAGGCCTTTAAAACATAAGAGTTGTTTTTGTGTGTTGCTTGACTTGACACGGTAAATTTGGACTTATATGTAAGATCTGATAGGGTGCTCTCTCATTGCTAGGCGCTCTTGCTCTTTACTATTTTTGTTTTTTTGCGAGTATAAGGCTATATATATACATTCCCTAAGATCGGAGATTGAGAGGTCAGGGAAAAAGGTTGAGAGGGAAACAAATGAATGATGACTGTCAGCAAACACTCCCCCCTTCCTTGGGTAGATCATACCGTTTGAAATGAGCTTGTCACCCTTTGAAACCAATTGTTCCAGTTGGTAATAGGTGAGGATTTTTGCCAGTAGTTTTCTATTACCCTAGGTGCCTCGTCAAGCTGCAAGGGTGGTAAGGTACTCTCCCAGGATCGAACTTGAAGTGGTTCATTAGGTGATTCTTGAACACTGGGAGGTGTGGATTCTTTTGTAGCTTCATGGAGGTCCACTACTATAGATGGAGGCTGTGTAGAAGCTTTTACCTCTATGGATGTATTACATGAGGAGCTAGAATCTCTATGGGACTCCCCCCTTCCTGAGCTAGGTGGAACAAATCGTTCTTTCTTTGGTACCCAAACTAGCTCGGGAGCGGGTGTGTAGCATTCTGTGATTTTTTTCTTTCCATGATCATTGATTCGTTTTGGAGCTACGGGATTGGGCTCACTTGGGTCAGGTGACAGGTAAGAGCACACTTTACGTTTTGGCACCCAGATTTGATCATTTCCTTGATAGTAGCCTTGGGCTTCGAATAGTCGTTTAGGGATCCATCGCAACATTTTCTTACTTTTCTTGGAGCGAGTGGTACGTTTCTTACAAGGCTTCTGTTTTTTAGCACTAGCTATGGTCACTAAAGAAGCTTTAGGGACCCACTTGTATGTTTTCTTCGTTACATTAGGATGAGTCTTGTCGGAAGCGATATGCATTGCTTGTAGCATATTTAAGGGTATAGGCATTTCATCCCCCTCAGGTGTTACCCAGGTCGTCCCTCTATTTCCCCAAGTGTCTATGGTTGATGCTAGGTGGACCCAGTCTACATTGTCTGATTCCGTCATACCCGGTAACACATCCATGTAAGGAGAATCTTGGCCAATGTCTGTATCCTTCTTACAAGTGTAACAATATTGTAGTGGGGCCGAGTGAACTGTGGTGTCAGAGCGATGATCAATAATGGTTTTACTCCCTAAGGGGTGTACCTTACCAGTCACCAAATCCACTCTAAGGACAGAGTCTTGGAATTGCAAATAGACATGATTTTTAGACCAATCGTGAACCATTTGTGCTTCCCTCATGAATGGTCGTCCTAAAATCATTTCATATGACATAAGGTGTTTAGAGAAATCCATTACAATGAACGTATGTCGTACCTTGTGTCCTAGAACTTTGATCTTAAGATCCTTGAGCATCCCCATAGGTTTGGCTATGGTACCATTTGCCATCTTTACCACAATGTTAGTAACACTGAGGCGGGGTTTTCCCATGGATTCCCAACAATCTTTTGTAACGATGCTAACTCCTGCACCACCATCAAGAATTCCCTTTATAGTTAATCCCTTGGTAGTGATGGGTAGGGTCGCATTAGACTCGTCGCCTTCAAAATACTGCCCTAATTCGTTAATGGGTACCTCGATCACAGACTCGTGTCCATCTAAGTCAAGTGATTGCACATGATTTTCCTCATCAATCATAATCGAGTCAGGCCTATTTGGTTGCGCAAACTGCGGTAATCCCGTTCGTAGCTCTCCGTTAAGGAATGCTCGAAGTGCAAGGAATAACTCAGGATCTCCATACAGCTTTGCTATGATCGTGGTTCGGACCTCAGAAGACATGAAGTCCACTAGTTTGGCAACATTCATTGGCGTTTTGCAAGGTGTAGGTCCTTGACTAGGAACTGGTGAGGATGGAATCTCATATTCCTCAATGGGATCAGGTATTCCTTCGTTAAACATCCTTTCCAACAAGAAGGGTGTATGCTCACTTTCTGATGTCCTGTCCTCACTCCCTTCTTGGATGATACTAGATATGGCTAACGGTCTATGGTTCATGTGGGGTGGATGAACTTGCGTGGGAAACACTGTGTCATGAATTTTGATATGCATGGGTTCTGGTTCTAGTTTCCTTTGAGTCTCCTCCACTAAACCTCTTAGATGTTTCACCTGCTTAATCTCGTCTACTGGGTTTGGGTACGTCCCAATCTTCTTTTTACGATTCTTCCCTTTTTGCCCCTGCGGTTTATCTTGGGGGTCTTGGATTGGATTTGGAAACACTTGTGGTGTTTTCAGAGGCTCTTTATGGTTTTCTCTTATTCGGTTTTCATTTGGTTCCATGTTACGGTTTTCTTTGTCGGTCTTTCCCTTTGTGGTATTGGTTCTAGTCTCCATTGTCTCGACTGAATCTGAATCATCCTCGAGGTCATTCATATACACGGGGTCATCTCCTGTTCCTATGTTTGTTTTGGAACTTGGCTTTGAATTTTCCGTATTCTGCGACTTCTTCCGTCGTGTCTTCTTTTTCTTTGCTTGGATAACTGACGCGGTATCTCTCTCTTCGAGGATATGGCCTGGCCCTTGAAGCATGGACCGTGTAATCGCATAAGCGGGTGCAACGGGTGGTATTGGCGATGTCACACTAGCAATTTCGACCAAATTCAGGGGTGTGATTTTAGGCGCATTTGGGTTATAGGGGCATTGGGCAATCAAGTGATCTATGCCACAACGATTACATGTGAGTATTGGCATTGCAGACGTGCTCCCTTGATTCATTTGCATCTGTGCAGCATTCTTTTGCAGCCTAATAGGGCACTCCGCTACTCGATGTGGTCCACCACACTCGTAGCATTGAAGAGGTGGCCTCCTAGCCTGGGTGTTGATATTTTGACCTTTGGATGCGAGAGCAGCAGCTTGATAAACCGGCTTGACTTGTCCCCAACAATCTTCCATGTAGTATATAGGACACTCTTCCAATGTATCAAGTCCGTAGGCAATACTAGTGTCTATTTCCTCCTCACAGCCATCTGCATAAGCATTTGATGGCTCGCAACCCACTTGGTTCATAGGGGCGACTCTTGGATGCGGGGGCTGCGGTCCTAGCACAGGAGGTGGTAGCGGTGTAGCTTGTACAACATTTTGAGATCTAGGGACCATGTGTTGCGGTAGTTGCTCAACAGGTGGAGTAGGCATCAATACAGGAGCTCGAGGCGCATCCGTCCAGGCTACAGGTGGTCTATTTGCCATCATACGTTTGATCATTAAACAATCCTTAGCTTGGTGATCATACCTACCACATGCGTTGCAAGTTCCATTAAATTTTACTCTAAACGTAGGGCACTCACTAGTGCTATGTGGACCTAAGCAAATGGAACACCATTGTTGCTCCCTTCTTGGATACATGTGACTATTTTGAGGGGGTCGATTATCCTTAAGAGACTCTTGGATTGCCTTGGTGAGGTCTGTCAAGAATGTCTCAAATACCTTTGGCTCATTGGCAATGGGCTTTGCAGTCATGGGTTCATACTCAATGGCTTGTGAGCTAGTGGATCTCGTGTCAGTAGACACCCTCATGCCTGCTATCATCAAGTTGTCCTCTAGTTGGATTGCATTGGCAGTGACATCTTCCCAGGTTGTGATACCTCTAATCACTAGTCCATTATAGATTCCTTCATTCCTCAACCCTCGAATGAATCGATCAAGCAGTTGGTTATTGTTGAAGCGCTCATTTACAGGGCAGCGAGAGTTTAAGTGCTTTAGACGACTAATGAAGTCCCTTACTGACTCTCCTTCCTTACGTTCGGCCTTCTGTAGCTGAGATGCTACACCCCAAAGCACACCTTCTCGTATGTACTCCTTTAGAAACAACCTTCGAAGGGTAGGGTAGATTGTTTTCTCGTCCACCCTTAGGGTCCTATACCAATCTCCAGCCTTCCCACTTAATGTCAAGCTTAAGGCATTGCACTTATGTAGTTCGTTGCGTTCCCCTAAGGAATCACATACTTGTTCAAACACTTCAATGTGTTTTCTAGCATCTTCGTCCCCATTGAATTTTTGCGTGAGTTTGGCAATTTGTACTGCCTTACTTCTAGGCTCTCTATCAGATGCATGACGCATATTTTCCGCGATAGATCGACCTATGGTTTGAGCAAACGCTGCCAAGTCACCTATGTGAGGAGGTAGGGCCGGTGGAGGTACTCTTGGAATCATATCTGGGAGAGGAACGGGTACCGGTCTTGGCATATGTGTAGATGATGCAGGATATGGAACATAACCGGGCATAGGTCCACTCGGATAAGAGCTAGGGAGCGGCACTCGAGGAGCATAAGCAAGTGGTACAATTGGAGGTGTGGGGGCCATGTGTGCATAAGGGGCTAGAGGTACATATGGTCGAGGCCCCATATTAGGTACTACGACACTAGGTAGTGGCACTGCGCTAACCGTAGATGTCATCGGTACACTCTCTGTCAGGCTTATCCCCGGAGTGAGCACTGTGTTTTCCTTGATAGAGGGTTGAGCCAAGTTAGGGAAGCTAAAGTTTTCGCTCGGAGGCTCAGATTGCATAGAGACCCCAGGTGAAATGACGTAAGATGGGTCCATGGGGCTCATTAGAGGAGTCTCCATTTGTGATAGAGTAGGCTGTTGAGCCTTGCTCGTATCCAGAAATCTCATGGGGCCAGTTGAGAGTATATTTACCCCTCGGTTTTGCCTTTCTGATTGAATAATGCCATGGATAACATTACAGATCATTTTCTGTTGATCTTCGATGCTCGTGGCACTAGAGGTGGATTGTACAATCTCTATCCATCCTACATGGTAGGCATGGCCAGAGTGTAGATCCGTCAACACCTCAGTGTGGAGGTCATATGTCCAATGATCATTAATGAACCATCCTTCTAGAGTCGACGTGTTAACGGTTTCTTGTGAGGTAGAAGCAATATTGCTCCCCGTGGTTTTACTTGCCACCAACGGTACTCTAGAGGGAACTTCTGAAGGAGGCAACTCAACAGGGCCTTCTTGGTAAGAAGTTGGTAGGATATCCACATGGACACTCTTTGGGGGTGTGGGGTCCACGTGCGATGTGAAAGGAGATTCCACTTTCCCACCCCCTTCGCGTGCTTCATCTGCATCAGGTTCCGAGCGAGTAGCTCTACCTAATGTTTCCATGAAACGGCTAAACATACTAGTACTAGGCTGTGGAGCTTCGGGAGGTGCATGGCCTTCTCTCTCAGTGTTTTGGGTAGGGTATGCTTCCATGATTTCTGAGTCGGAGGAGGAATCACTAGCGGCTATTTTAGGGTCTTGGGTGGTGCTACCTTGTGTCCCCGCTGAGGGTCTAGAGCTTATCGTGGATGGGTAATGGGTGTCCGTATGAACAGAGGCACTCTCAATATGCTCGTGTTCTAGCACCCGCCCAGAGCGTAAGTGCATGTGCTTTTGATACCCTAAGGTGTCAAAAAGCTGCTCTAGGAGGCCTTGTGACTAGTTTTTAGCGTGTTTTTTGTTTGTTTTTTTGCTAGATTTTTTAGAGTGTGTCGTGGAATGGGCCGTGTGATAGCTCAAAACGAGCGTATCGGTCAGAGGGTCGTGCCGTGCTTTACAGCCCTCCGTTTGGTCACTCTATGCCCTCGGAATCCCTAAAACTGTCAATTTCCAGTAGGGAACTAGGCCCAAACTAGAAAGTCTAAGGGTGCAAGTGGGAAGAGAAAGGAGGAGAGTGGAGGACTTGTCCCACATGCTCTCATTCTCTCTTGAGGGAGTAGGGTATATATATAAGAGTGAGTCTAGTATATATCATAGGACTGAGGCTTGGGCTTGGGCTTGGGCTTGGGCTTGGGCTTGGGAAAATGATCCCGATCCCGATCTATCTTTTATACAAACCAACCCGTCCGTTTTAAGAGTCACGTTTTTTATTTTCGAAAAATATCGCCGCCCACTCGCTCGCGTTTTTAATTGACAGAAATGCAGCAAATTGACAGAAATGCAGAAAATTGCAGAAATTGAAAACGCCGAACTTGAAAATGCAGAAATTGCAGAAATTGAAAAAACGCAGACAATAGCAGAAATTGAAACTTGACAGCAATTGCAGAAAACGCAAAAAACAGAAATCTTCCACACACTCCTTCCCTGCCTTTCCTATGATAGAAATTGCACCACAAGGAAGCGTAAAGTGCTAACCGAGCTTAGTGTAGGGCATATCCCCGGCAGCGGCGCCAAAAATGTGCGCTCCTTGCCGCACTGTCGAAGCAAGGGACTTGCCAATACACCGTATGCGAGCCACAAACGGATCCAAGCACACAACAAGCCTAAACTAGCAAGCTCAAGAAAACAAAGGGTGCGTCACTCACCGCTCTACGCTCGCCTTCGTGGTGGATTCCTCGCCGCGATGAAGAAGAAGCTGCAGTCGTGCCACGCTCAACCGCTTCGCCGCCGTCGTGCCTTCGTAATGCTCGATCGCACACACTCTCCCTCTCTCTCTCTCTCTCACACACACACACACACACAAGGAGGTGAAGAAGAAGAAGATGGAGATGGAGCAAGAGCACTCTTCAATTGCACAAATGAGAGAATGAGTAAAAATTAGGTTTAGTTGGCTTTTATAGGAGCTCACCCCATTCACACTTGGGCGCCCATGCTTAACCAACTAATCCCTTGAATGTCCAAGTTAAAGTGCGCCTCTCATCGGCGATCACTCTACCTTTCCCTATTGGTCCGACAAGCCTGGTACCTGACTCTACCAAATACATAATACGCGTCCATCGTAGGTGATGGGTGTCCGTGTGCCGTGAGGGTTAACAAACTATAAGCATGACCATAACTTCAAGCAATAACAATAACGAATGTTGATACCATAATCATAAGCAAATTTTGAAACCATAACCGTAACCAAATTCTAAAACCATAATTATAACCACATTTTGAAACCATAACCATAACCAAAATTTGAAATCATAACCATAACTTCAAACCATAACCATAATCAAATTCTGAAACCATAACCATAACCTTAAACATAACCATATACAAAACTGACATAATCATAAACATAATCAAAACTTACTCATAACCAAATTTTGAAACCATAACCATAACATTAAACAAAATCATAATCAAAACGGACATAGCTGTAAACATAACAGGTTTCATGTAAAAGTATATATCAACCAAACATAAGTAGCTATACATCCACATGTACAAATGAAAATATACCACATGAAACTGATCAAGGTAAGGCCTCTCAATTGATGTTTCCTCCCTCATCATGAAGCTGCAGAAGAAGAGCTGATAGTCCATGCTTGAATAAATACTTCTTCTCACTACACGTCGAAGGACGCTTCATGGCTAGCTCCTGTAATATATATCCCTCTGCTGCCATGTACTCTCTATGAACGTCATCAACAATGTAATTCTTTCTCTTTGCATCCTGATCCTAATTTTCCATCATAGAGTACCCAAACTGCATTGGACAAAGCTGGTGCACCCTCTGACACATGGCCTTTTTGGCCCTATCCATAACTGGTGCCCCGTCGTTGGCCTTGTACAACTTGGTAGGATCAAACTCATGTGATCCCCAGGGTGTATGTGGTGTGCCCGTCAGTGTAGTATCTATTGAAGAGAGATGTGGACACTCTCTCAGAGGTGTGGACGCATCGATAGCGCCACTACCACAAAAGGCCTGAACAACGACCTCGTGTAATTTTGAAGAGGAGCAAGAAAGTTCAGTCCGATGTAAATCAATCAATCGGTGTAGTTGGTACGCTGGCCTGAGATGTGACAGCACCAATTGGTGTGACTAAAACGCTAGTCTAAGGGGTTGAAGTAGCTGTGGATAGTCTAGAAGGACCTGCTATCCAAAACTATTGTGCGATCACACACTGCTCTGATGAAAATTATGAGAAGAAACTATTATGCCATCGCACACTCCTCTGATGAAAATTGTGAGAAGAAAGTCCACATCTGCTCTGGTGAGATGTTAGCTGGAGTAACTGGAAAATTGAAACTTGAAGAGTATGGCTCCTCATCATCTACCATGGCTACAAAAACTAATTCAACAACATATATACAATATGTTAGTTCACTTAACCACAAATAATTTCAATCAACACAAATAAACCACAAATCACTAGGAATTCACTATTGGTGGATAATAATTAAAATCTATTAACCAAAAGTGGACATTACAAGAGAGGTTCTAACAAAAACCACTAGTCAATCTCTCATCTCTATATGTCCTCTCTATACCTATTTGATCCGCATTTGGGACATTGTTCCAAATACACATACTCATTTTGAAAGAGCACACAATCATAAGGACAAGCATGGATTTTATTATAATCCATGCCCAAGTTCATAAGCAGCTGTTTGACGGAGAGTCAAGTAGGGGGCATATGATTTCCTTCTGGCAAAATCTACTCGTTGAGCAATGTATCAAAACCATCTAAACAATTTAAACAAGAACTTTGGATTTTTAGGTAAATTATTATGATATATTTATATTTACCTGAAAAGCTCTATAACACTCGTGTCGGTCATCCATAAATAGATTGTAGGTTAAGCATTACCAAAGCTATACGAAGAACAAAAATTTTGGCACCACTATAAAGCGGCATGCGGGCAAGCCTTTTCATCATCTCTTTTTTATCTTTATTATTCTCATGTCGTCATTGTGGACGGGCTGATTGAGGTTGATAGACAATGTCGCCTTCACTGCTTGCCCTTTCTCCACCTTGGTTTTCAATCATGGTGTCTATGTCAAAGAATTCATCCAACATCTGATCCATCTCAACTTCTTGAAGAGTAGCATTGATGGTTGATGGAGAAGACTCCACCGATAGTGTATTATTTGATGTTCACCTCCTCTATCGAGTCCGTGTTGAGATTGGAGCGATATCAATATCCAAGATTTTACCTATTCTCACTTGACTATGAGATTGATAATGTAGATCTTGTAGCTGCTCTATGAAAAAAAGGTCGTTGTTTCATATATGTTGATCACAGATCTTTTGTTTTTGAAAGATTTGATGCTTACATAGCATACAAGGTCATGTCATCCTATCGTCCAAAATTAATTTAAAGATTGCAAAACAAAGTAGCAAGTAATAGTGAGTGCACATGGCTTGATTGTTATTGGAGTATATAACATGAGCTAATAGAATAATTTGAACAAACGGCTAGCTCGCCTTAAGCGAACCAATAGCCAACAAAAAAAGTCTTTGCACAATTAACCATAATAGCCAAACCGAAGCCACTAGCCCTAATCGGTCAAACCATGAGTGTCTTCGCACGTCTTATGGAAATTGGCCAAACCATCTACCACTGGCCCTAATCGGCCAAACTAACAGTGTCTTTGCATGACCAGCCCTAATTTGCCAAACTAAAAGTAGATAACAATGTAACTTAACTATCTCACATTCTCTAGCTATGCCCGATCCCCACACACCTCGGTCTTGAGGTACACGGAGATAAGGACCACTGGGTAATACTTTTTTCTTTATTAGTCAATGTCTATATTCATGGGTGCGACATAAGTACACACCCACGTCTACATGATAGTGCATGTAGATCGAGGACAAACCCTGATATGTAACAGTCTATCCCAAAACTCTTACAGGTCAAACTAAGCCTCTAACCCTTAACTAAAATAGCTTAAGTGGATTGAAATGGCTAAACGCTACCCTAACTCAATTTGGAGCAGCCAAAACTAAGTGACTTTACATGGCCTACCCTAACCATCCAAACACAGTCATCTAAAAGCGGCCAAACGTAAAACCGCTAATCCTAAGTCGCTAGCCCTAAGCATATTGAAATGGCTAAACATTGCCCTAATCTAATTTGGAGCAACCTAATCTAAGGGCTTTCTAAAGCCTACCTTAACACCCTAAACACGACCATCTATTAGTGGCCAAATCCTAGGCAACTAACCCTAAGCCACTTACCCTAAGCGGCTAGCCCTAAGCATACTGAAATGGCCTACCTAAGCGGCTAGCCCCAAATAGAATGAAATGGCATAAACCTAAGTGGCTAGCCTAAGCAAACTAAAATGGCCTAAGCTAAACCGTTAACCCTAAGTGGGTAGCCTTGAGCGGATTGAAATGACTAAATTATGCCCTAATCTAATTTTGGAGTGGCCTAACCTAAGCAGCTTTACATAGCCTACCATAACACCCTAAACATGGACATCTATTAGTAGCCAAACCTTAAGCTACTAATTCAGGATGCAAGAGAGAAGGGGGAAGGAGAAGAACATAGCCTGTTCGGTGGAGCTTATGAGAGGAGTAACCTCTCAACTCCTTATTGATTCCATTATAACCAAATAATAAGAATGGACGGGCGCCCAACCAAATTGGCCACAGGCCACTGGCCTGAAACCTAACAATCTCCCACTTGAAGGCCAATGTAGCCCAAGTGGTTAAAGAATGTAGGGGCTATTATGTACAGCTATACAAGATGTGAAGCATGACCATAGCTTCACCCTACGCCCATCATCTTTATGCAATGTGTGAACCGCTCTTCTTGAGAGAGTTCAAGTATAACACGTTTATGATCTCTCAATACGCATACCAAGGAAGTGATGTGCATTTCCCAAATCTTTCATAACTACCTGCTTTCTTAAGGCAGCCTTGAGAAGTGCAATCTCATCTTTTGACTGCCCAGCTATGAGCATGTCATCCATGCACAAGATCAGAATGATGAGGGAACCATCGTTCAACCTCCTTGTGCACAAGCAGTGATTCTTTTGGCTCTGTATGTAGCCTTAGGACTGAATGTACTTATCGGACTTGATGTACCATTGCCTTGAGCCTTGCTTTAACCCATACAAAGCCTTCTTGAGTCTACACACCAGTTCTATCCGTGTTGGCTTCCCAAGCTTTATCGTAAAAACTTATGGTTGTTTCATGTAGACATCCTTTTCAAGATCCCCATGAAGAAACGTTGTCTTCACATCCATTTGGACCAATTATATGTCCTCGATGGCTAGTAGACCAAGCACAAGACGCCTTGTAGTCATCTTGACCACGGGAGAAAAGATTTCATCGAAATCCACGCCTTTGGTTTGCTTCAACCCTTTAGCAACCAATCTAGCCTTATACTTAGGCTCAGGATCATCTATGGTATACTTCTTCTTGTACACCCATTTGCATGGGAATGCTTGTTTCCCCGTAGTTAACTCTGTCAGTTCCCAAGTTTCATTTGCTAAGATTGAGTAATACTCAGATTGCATAGCCTCTTCCCACTTCACGCTATCGTCCATTTGAATGGCCTCTTTGTAGCAAGTGGGCTCACCGCAGTAAATGACAAGCAAATAATCCAATCCTGGCTCAAAAAACTCAGGTGCACGAGATGTACAAGTGGATCTCTGAAGTGCCTGACTACTAGATTTTTCTCTCAAGAGGAACATGTGTGTGTGTACTAGTGGAAGGTGCATCACTAGCACGTCCAACATTCTGAGTAATTGGTAGTGAAGAAACATCCTCAAACCATACTCTACAATACTCAATGTCTTTCATTGGTTGTCTAGATGCATCTTAAACTCGTTGAATATCACCTACGAGATTTGTATAACCTTCTTAGGTTCTGGGTGCCAAAGATGATATCCCATCTCTCCATCCACACAATATCCAATGAAGATGCACTTGTGTGATTTGGAGTCCAGTTTTTGTCTAAGCCCTTTTGGCACATGTGAGAATGCCTCACCCCCAAATAGACATAATCTATGATAGTTGGGTTCTTTGTCCGTCCACATCTTTTGTGGAAACTTGTACTTTATTGGTGTACTAGGTGAACAATTTAATAAAATAAGCAACCGTCATAACACCTTCTCCCCAAAATTCTTGAGGTAAGTTGACCGTAGACAACATAGAATTGACCCATTATTGAATGGTTCTGTTCATCCTCTCAGCCACACTGTTCTAGGTGGGTGTGTAAGGCGTGGTAAACTGACTTCTAATGCCTCATTTACTGCAAAAACCTTGAACTCAAAGGAGATGTACTCACCTCCATTGTCACTTCGCAAAGCTTTAAGATTTCTACACGACTGGTTCTCTACCAACACTAAGAATTTTTGAAAGACACTAAAGACATCGCTTTTTTGCTTCAAGAGATAAACCCACACCTTTCTAGTAGAGTCATCTATGAATGTCAGGAAGTATAATGCTCCCCCACTGACTTGACTGGCATGGGTCTACACAAGTCGCTATGAATGAGATCTAGAAGACTTCCTTAGTCTTTGTCTAAAGGCATTGATGTCAACCTAGTTTGTTTGCCATAGATGCAATGCTCACATAAAGAGAAGTTAGAGTAATCTAGCATAGGGATATAACCAAAATGCTACAAGACTTTCACTCCCTTCTTACTTATATGACCTAACCAGCTATGCCACAACTCTGTAAACGGCAGCTCGGCTACACAAATGGATATCTCTTTCATTGAAGAGACATAAAGTGAGTACAATGAGCGAGTCTTCTGGCCTTTAAGCATGACCAGATTCCCTTTCTTGATAATCCAAGAACTATGAGCAAATATGATAGTGTAACCCAAATCATCCAGCTGTCTAACAAACTATTTGTTAATTTGGGCACATGTCTAACATTGTGTAGCGCAAACTCAGTGCCATTATGCATAAAAATTGGATGCTACCCACACCACATATATCAAGCTCATAAGAACTGCCTAGCTTCATTGTGCCATGTGTGGCAGTGTATGTAGAAAACCACTCCTTGTGTGAGGAGTCATGTGAAAGCTACCACCTGAGTCCACAATCCAATTCTGCACATAACACTCGTCAAGAGCTAACAATTCCGCTTAGGACTCAAATAAGATGTGAAAATCAGCACATCATTTGGCACGTCAAAAGCTGTCTCAATGATGGAGACTCAACCACATTAATCTCTTCAATTTTCACGTTGCTTTTAGGTTTGTCAGACTTCGCTTTCTCCTTGTCCTTGCCACGCTGCAATGTGCGACAATCTTTCTTCAAGTGTCCCTTTTTATGGCAATAGTAACACTCAAGATTTCTAATGTCTTTGCCGCGACTCTTGCTACGACCTAACTTGCAATCCTCAAAATGATTGCGGCTACATCCATGCTACCTTTGCTTGTCACGATTGCCACTAGCCACATACGCATCACCATTCCCATTTGCATCAAGATATTGAGGTTGAAATTCCTTAGTGAGCAACACACTAGCAACATCGCTAGCTTGCCATTAGGTGCAGAATTGCTTATGGCTGTGTTGAAGGTATCCCATGATGATGGTAGCAAACATAGCAACAGCTCGTGTGTGCAAGAAGAACTCCATCTCTTTCTCCAAGCATTGAGAAGTAGAGGCCTACACCAACAACTCTTGGCTATGGAATGCAAATCCAACCAAGAGCCAATCTTCAATGGCATGCTATCTCCTCTACCATGCTAATTACTAAGCTAAGCTATGCTATTAGAGTGATTATGCGAGAGAATACTTCTTTCTCATAAGGTACACCTTCTTCCTCTCAATATATCCTCATTCTCTGCTAGCTCTCACCATTTTTGAAGGTGTGTGAGGTCTTGGGACTAAGGCTAGGGACACTAGGTGTGTTTTTCAAGCATAATTTGGTGCATGAAGCTTCCATCTTCATTGCAACAACGAGTTTTTTCAAGGAACAAGAATTGTATTGTACAAAAGTCTCCTTTGGTGGGAGAAGCTATAATATAAAGCCTTTATGGAGGAGGAACCGGCTCCATGTAAATCCGGTCCTCAACTGCTGTCAATTGTTCTATTTCTCTCTCTTTTCAAGTATTGTCAATGCCAAATTAGCTAGGTGTAAATTGCTATGTTGCTTTCTCAAATTAAGTACTCTCTCTATGCTCATTAGGAACTTGTTCTTAATGAAATGCTCACTATGTTATCAATTTTCCACTACACACAAGTTACTAGTGCATTAAATGTTACACAGATGCACATGACATACACATCCTTGAGGTGAAGAAGAGATGCATTAAAAGTTCACGCTATATGGTACAAAGAAGTAGCTATCTGCACAATTACATTAATGTGGATCTAAACAATAGTAATGTGTGTGTGTGTGTGTGTGTGTGTGTGTGTGTGTGTGTGTGTGAGAGAGAGAGAGAGAGAGAGAGAGTAAATGAAACATGAATAACTTTATTCTCACCCATGTTGTTGGATAAATCTTTTCGGACTATTCCTATGGCAATAAAAAGTGTCTTCTATTGTTCTCCTCTCTCTCTCTCTCTCTCTCTCTCTCTCTCTCTCTCTCTCTCCATAGGTATTTAATTGTTAAAGAATTATCATGTAGATCTTTAATGTCTCTTTAGATTGTTACTAATACCCAACATATTTCTGTCTCTTTCTCTCTCCCCCCTTGTCCTTCGTGCGTCATTTGTTTGGTGCTAAAAATTTGTCCTGGTGCCTCTTAAAATTTAGAGGATTTATAGATTTTTAAACATGGCCCATAGTTTAACTCTTAAATAAAAAGAAAAAAACATTGCAGAACTGGTAAAAGGCCCGTCAATAGAGCAATCTCTCTCCCTTTTCGTGGTGCCAATGTCAGGGTTGGTTTTTGCCATGCATTTTACCTATTTTAAGATATTTTGTCCGTTTTTTACAAGTGAAAAATGTTAGCTACCCTTTAAAATTTACACTATAATGCCAATAAAATTATAGTATCCTAAAATTTTGAAGGCCAAGGGTACCCCTGGTGCGACGAAGGCCCTGCTCTCTCTCTCTCTCTCTCTCTCTCTCTCTCTCTCTCTCTCTCGCATACAGGCAATACAATGGTCTCTCTCTCTCTCTCTCTCTCTCTCTCTCTCTCTCTCTCTCTGTCAATAACGTGGATAACAAACCTTTCATTTGCATGCATGCCAAAGTGAGACAGCCCCAAGTCGACGCATTGATGGACGAACTTTCTCCTTTTTCTCAATCTCTCTAAAGAAATGAAAACTGACACAGATTTCTAAAAACTATCAATATTAGTCTTGAGAAAAACATCTTGAAAAGATAAATCTTCAAAAATCAAATTTTCAATAAATAACAAAATCTTCACTAAAATTACCTTTTTTTTATGCTTTCTACATTTAAGCTAGTAGATTTATTCTATGTAAAAAAGAAAGTCTTTCGACTTTACATTTTCAAAAGTCTTTTCATTTCCTACAATCTTACCCTCCACTTTTGCATTTTAAAACTTGCCCTTCGCTTTTTGAAGTTTAGATTAAATGTATTAATGTAAGTTTTTTTTTTTAAAAGTGGGCAGTGATTGAGACATAGAGGCCTCTCCTTCCTTGAAAATTTTAAGCTCCGTTATATATAATATAGAAGAAGACTGTGTGAGATTGTGTGACCCACTCCTCAACAGATAGAAAAGCAAATGTGAGCGCCTACATAAACACTTAGTTAATGCCCCTTTCACTAAAAAAGAAAAAAACAATCCATCATTATATTGGCTTGCCATTTTAAGTGGCATACAAACTTTCTAGATACCTTCATGAAGATTTCATAGCACCACCTTGTGGCACACAAAATTGCCAACCGTTAGAATTGGTGTTCGAGCACTAGTGCACGAACCAGATACGAAGATATTGACTTGACCAACATGCTGCAACAAATTTGATGGTTCCATTGCCATGCATTTTATTTTAAAAAAAGCTTGCTTCAGACCTTGCACCATGTCCTCTTCCTTTTCTCCTGCCTCGTGGGACCCCAACTAGTCTTCACCGTCTCGTGTGATGCCTACTGGCCTTCCTTTCTTCTTCATTTGACTTGCTTGATTACATTTTCATGCTTGCAAAATGTCAATGAGCCTTTGTAACACACACATCAAACCATAGCCCATTGTGAGAATTTTTGAATAAACTCTTAAGCACTCCATTTGGCATTAACTTGCCTACTCAATTAGATTGAGAAATTTTGAGATAATTGGTGTGCAGGAAAGCCCTTTGTTTCATTTCTTAAAGTAATCCTTAATTATCAATGTCATTAGAGGCTCTAAAAGCACCAACTACATTTAAGTGTGCGACTGTGTGTATTTGTATGTGTGTTTGCACATTGGTGGAAACCACCCTTCGGACAAAAAACAAGATTTTTTTGTTGTCCACTTGCAAGCATTAGAAGCTTCTTCCCACTTACGTTCAAAGGGAATTGCTCGTTATCATCGACTCATGCTACTCATCATCAACACGCACCTACTACAACTGAATGCCATGTACCAGCTTGCCCTCATAGGCCAAACGTGCTACGTTGCCCTAACATCTGTCGAGCTCTTGTTCTTGTCTATCAAGCACCCCTTCCCATGCCCACTACTCCTTGGCCTCATAAGCCCCTTCCCTATTGGTGCTTTTTTCTTTGGCATTAAGGCTAAACGATAGTTGAACAATAGCATCCCAAAGGATATCAAGCATTAAATCTCATTAAAATTTAAAAGCCTCCCAATAACTCAAATTTACATGGTGAGAAATCTTCATAGATTTTTTGGTTCTAAATCCCATTATGAATGCCATATTTGAGCTAAACAGACTCTACCCTACCACACTCTAAATTTATAAGGGGTAAGATGCTACCAAATCTATTTGGTAAGATTGCCCTACATGCATCATGTCTACAAAAAACATCAACAAATTCAATGGCGTCAAGTTTCACTCCAAGTAGACCAAACTAAAGTGGGTGCTCATGAAGAAGGACCTTTGGAGCATTGTAAACCACCATCCCATTTGGGGGATGCCTCAACCTGAACCTTAAGTACTCAACAACAAGCCAAAGATGAGGAAGCACTTAGAATCATCATCATGGCCCTAGAAGATGACTTCATCCACCACATTGATGATGCTATATCCTCTCTTCATGCTTGGAAAACCCTAAGCATCTATTTGGAGCTCAAGGTACGCATTGTAGATGAGCCTTAAAATCTAGCTTTATGGTCTCACCATGGAAGATCAAGATGTGGTGCTAGCCTTATCAACAAACTTAAGAGCATTTTAAGCCAACTCATTTATGTTGAGGTACAAGTTCTAGACAATGATAAATAGCCATCCTCCTTAAAGCCCCACCAAGTAGATTTGATAACATTGTAATTGTGTCAGTTATTGCTTACTTGATTTTGAAAATTCAACAATCCTACCAATGAAGTGGTAGCCATCAAAGAGGTAAAGCTTCACAAAACCTAATTTTGTATGCTCATCAACAAAGAGAAGTATCAAGCCTCAAGACCAGCCTTAAAAAGGCTAATGGAGCTACCATGCATGCAAACTGAGAGCTCAATATCCATAAATCCAACGTATAAACTGCACATGTGGACTTTACAATATAAAGTTGTAGATGAAGCTTATGCAAAATAGAATGCTTGAAGAAGAGGATAAGAAAGATAGAGAGAGAAAGAAAGAGAGAGGATTTTGCATGTGGTAATAGAGAGGTTAAAGCAAGAGTTGGCAGTGAAAGAGACGTGGGTGCCTCAAAAACCAAGCACAACTATGGATGCTTTGGTAGAGCAGCCAATAAATACCATGGGTCCTCCAATTTACTTGATTTTGGTGGCACATACATTCTAGCAAACGATTTATTTGTAGCTCTTGTAGAAAACAAAAAATTCTCGAGGATGAGAAGTATCTGTAGGAGTGTATCCAAGTTAAAGTGGATGACATTTTGACTACATGGAATGTGAGTTAAGGGTCTTACATTGTCATAAAATCTAATATCTACCTATCCCAAATGATTTTCTCGTATTGAACTAATCATTTATTGTGGAAAAATGAATGGGAACAAGAGTTAAAATACAAATATGTGCTTTTAGACTTATCTCAGCACAGGATCAAGGGAGAGAAAGCTATATCTCATTGAGGATGACCTATCGGAAGGTCCAATGAGAATTTAGATTCGATTAAAACATAAAGGTCTTGCTCTTAAAAGAGGAAAAGGAGGACATTTGTCCAAATGCCAAATATAAGAAATTAAGGTTTTTCTCTTAAAAGGGGAAAAGGTCTTTCTTTTAAAAGAGGAAAAGGAGGACATTTGTCCAAATGCTACAATTTAAGAAATTAAGGTCTTTCTCTTAAAAGGGGAAAAAGGAGGACATTTGTCCAAATGCTACAATTTAAGAAATTAAGGCCTTTCTCTTAAAAGGGGAAGAGGAGGACATTTGTCTAAATGCTGCAATTAAGTAATTAAGGTCTTTCTCTTAAAAGGGGGAAAGGAGAACATTTCATTAGGAAGAGGATGGGGTCTAGGAGGGCCTCTTTATTTGCCATGAGATTATAGAAGGAATTAACATTTTGACGAATATGTGTATGCCATGTGTGCAAGAATGGTGGGTGTGTAAGACATGTGTAAGAGTGGTCAAAGAATGCACTTTTTCCCCCCAAAAAGGAGGTGGAAAAATTTATGATTTTTGGTCTTCCATAACTCTTACATATGATCTCCAATTTGAGCGGAGATTATAGATCTATGATCTACACGCCGATCTCCTCCCATAGATATGTTACATGATGAAGGAGTACGAGCGGAAGTGCGACGCGAGAGAGAGTGCGAGAAGAAGAGCACGACGATATGGTGAACTCGCTCTACTGTAATGTGTAGAGCATAGTGAGTTCTTATTAGGTTTTAACAAAAGAATATATGTACATACTTGGCGGCCCGTCCACTTATCTGGGCGACCACATTGGGCTTTATACCCCAACAACCTCCCACTTAAAGTCCAATGTGGTACTTTAAGTGTGAGAGAAGCTCCTATACAAGCTAATATACAAGAGATGTAGAGAAGTGATGTACTACCCTACACCTAACTGCTTGCGAAAATGCACAAAGCTCTCTGAGGGAAGTCCTTTTGTAAGTAGATCAGCAGGATTTTCTGTGGTGTGAACTTTGACAAGCTGAAGTTGCTTATCCTCGAGCATTTCCCTGATGAAATGATACTTCACATCCACATGCTTTGTCTTTGAGTGATAAACTGGATTGCGAGCCAATTGTATAGCACTTTGACTATCACAATATAACACAGGCATCTCTTCTTTGATTCCCAAATCTGTTACTAGTCGATTAAGCCAAATTGATTCTTTGCATGCCTCTGATGCTGCAACATATTCAGCCTCTGTAGTAGACTGAGTAACACAATCTTGTAATCTAGAACGCCATGATACTGCTCCACCAGCCAATGTAAAGACATACCCTGACGTAGATCTTCGGTTGTCTAAGTCACCTGCATAATCTGAGTCTGTAAAACCCTTTACACTTAGCTCCTGACTCCCATAGCATATACGCATACTCTTTGTAGCTTTCAGGTATCTCAATATTCCTTTCACTGCCTCCCAATGTTTCTTGCCTGGGTTTGACATGTATCGACTTACTACTCCCACTGCAAATGCAATGTCTGGGCGAGTAGCAATCATTGCATACATCAAACTACCCACTACAGACGCATATGGAATCTTATCCATTTCAACCTGTTCTTCCTCAAACACAAGACAATCTTGTTTGCTAAGTTTCACATATGGTGGCAATGGAACACTCAATGCCTTTCCCTTCTCCATATTGAAACGTTGCAAAACCTTGTCAATATACTCCGTTTCAGATAACCAAATCAACTTCTTTGATCTGTCTCTCTCAATGCGCATACCAAGTATATGACTTGCCTCACCCATGTCTTTCATGTCAAACGATTTTGCCATCTTTGACTTCAAAGCTGAAATTTCTTCCAAGTGCTTGCCAGCAATCAACATGTCATCCACATACAAAATAAGGATCAACCAACAACCATCCTTAGCCTTCTTTGTATATAGACAGTGATCGAACTCACTAAGTTTGTAGCCTTGAGAAAGCATAAACTTGTGGAATTTATGGTACCATGCCCTCGGTGATTGTTTTAAGCCATAAAGACTCTTTAACAACTGGCATACCCAATCTTCCTTGCCTTTCTCAACAAACCCTTATGGCTGCTGCATGTAAATTTCCACATCTAAATCACCATGCAAGAACGCTGTCTTGACATCCATTTGGTGCAACACCAAATCTAATATGGCAACCAATGCAAGAAAGCATCTCAATGTAGTCATTTTGACCACCGGAGAGAAGACTTCATCAAAGTCAATGCCTTGTTCTTGCTTAAAGCCCTTGGCAACAAGCCTTGCTTTGTACTTTGGCTGACTATCATGAGCGGTGATCTTATACCTGTAAACCCATTTACAGGGTAGAGCCTTTTTGCCCCGTGGTAATTTAACTAGCTTCCATGTCTGGTTTTTATGCAGAGCTGTCATCTCCAACTGCATGGCCAATTGCCAATTCTCGGAGTCCTTCATTTGCACTGCTTCCTTGTAACATGAAGGCTCATTGCAATCAGTCAACATGACATAGTTCATAGATGGAACAAACCTATTAGGAGGTCGCGTGACACATCCAGATCTACGCACAATAGGTGGCTTAGGCTCAGCCACAACCTGTGGTTCCAATCTATCATGTCCTTGCTCCTCTTGAGCCCTGACATTTTGTCTTGCACGTGCAGGTCCATCTTCTTTGGAAGACAACTCTTCTAATCTCCTCAACCCTCTTTGGTTTACAATGATATTTGGATTCATTAAAGTAAACATCATTGCTGCGGACAACCTTTCTGGATTCGGGATCCCAAAGTCTGTACCCCATCTCACCAGAATTACCATAGCCTAGAAAGATGCACTTTCTACTCTTTGGCTCAAGTTTGTTCCTAAATTCCTTTGGAACGTGAGTATATGCCTCACAGCCAAAGACTCTGAGATGCTTGTATGAGGGCATTTTGCCTAACCATACCATCTCTGGCACTGAATCCTTCTGCAAAACCTTGCTAGGAGATCTATTTACAAGATGAAGAGCTATTGATACAGCTTCAGCCCAAAACCCATTTGGCAGCTGTGCATTAGACAACATACTTCTGACCTTCTCTTGTATGGTCCTATTCATCCTCTCAGCAACACCATTTTGAGGAGGATTGTAAGGAGCAGTAAGTTCACGTTTTATACCTTTTGACTCACAAAAGTCCTGAAAGGCCTTTGAAACATACTCTCCACCATTGTCAGTGCGTAAGCATTTAAGCTTCTTGCCACTCTGATTCTCCACAAGTGTCACAAACGTTTTGAAAACACTAAACGCTTCATCCTTGTGCTTGAGAAAGTAAACCCATACTTTCCTCGAGTAATCATCTATAAATGTCATAAAGTAAGAAGCTCCCCCTAGAGATAGGTTAGGCATAGGTCCACACAAATCACTATGAACAAGTGCCAACTGTGTATCTCTTCTACTGCTTCTATGCTTATGTGGCTGCTGTGTTTGCTTACCATACAGACAATGTTCAAAGAATTCAAAATCATTAAATGAAAATCCAGGCAAATAACCAGAACGAGACAAGATTTCCATTCCCTTCTTGGACATATGTCCTAACCGGCTATGCCACAAAGAAACGTTCGGCTGCTCGGTTACATTGATTACATTTTTAGAGACATTTGATACATAAATCATGTAAAGTCCTCCAGACTTTACTCCATGTGCTACTGTCATAGAACCCTTGGATATCTTCCACATGTTCTATCCAAAAATGGTGACGTAGCCAGCATCATCAAGTAAACCTGTGCTGATCAAGCTCTTTGTAATTGCGGGAACATGTCTCACATTCTTCAGCGTGAAAGAAGAGCCATTTGTGAAACTTCAATTGAACATCTCCAACACCTAAGATCTCACATGTCTGCCCATTGCCTAGCCGAACATGATCTTTAGTGGTCACATAAGAAGTAAACCACTCCTTGTTTGGAGACACATGAAGTGATGCCCCTGAGTCTATAATCCAGTCACTCAGTGCATTTCCATCAGATGCTGTAAGAAGAGCTGAGTCCATTGTATTCTTCAAGAAGTAGATGTCTCCTGACACTAGACTGTCATCCTCTGCAACAGTGTTTGTCACATTTATTTCTTGAATCTTCACTGAGGACTTGTTCTTCTCACCATGGTCTTCAGCTTTCTCTTTGCCTTTTTCTGCTTTCCATTCTCTGCAGTCTCTTTTCATGTGACCCTTCTTGCCACAATGGTAGCATTCTATGTCACTCTTGCCTTTAGCACTGCGGGACTTGCTACGAGACTGATTCCTCTTTCCACCTTTGTACTTTTCTTTGGTCCTTCCCCTGACAACTAAGGCTGTTCCTTTGCCTTTGTCCATTGTCTTTCTATTGGTCTCTTCAGTAAGCAGACTTCCTTCTACACCTGCTATGTTCAAACCATCTGGAGGTGCAGAATTACTCAAAGCTGTGCGAAAAGTGTCCCAACTTTTCGGCAATGTGATCAACAGGAACATAGCTCTAACAGGTTCATCAAACTTGACACCTTGAGCTGACAACTGACTATAGATTGTGTTGAATTCATTCAGATGATTGGACATAGGTTTCCCTTCTTTCATCTTCAACTCAACAAGCTTCTGAAGCCAGTATACCTGTGAAGCTGCACTCTGCTTCTCATAAAGATCACTCAGCTTTAACCATGCTTGATAAGCCGACATCTCGTCTGCTACATTGAAGTAAACGCTTTCTGCCAAAGTCAGCATAATGGTAGAAAGTGCCAATTCATCCATTTCGCTCCATTCATCTTCGTCCATATCTTCTGGTTTTATCCCCTTGAGCTTTATAGGTTTTATCTGCTTCTTTTGTACCAACACGTGCCAAATCTGCTTCTTCCACAATGGGAAATTGGTTCCATCCAGCTTCTTGATATTGTAAAGAGCGGTGTCTTGTGATCCAGCCATAGCTACACTTCACAGTAGTTTACTTTTCTGGGAAAAATTCGGCAGAGTTTCCCCTGTAAACTGACCTCTGAACCAATATCAACCTGTCAAATGAACCAAGAAAGCTTCAGATTGTGCAAAAATTTTGGCAGAGTCTCCTTTGTAAAATGGCTCTGGTGTACTAAAAAAACAGACCAAAAAACAGCTCAAAAAACATTGTCTCTCTGACACTGTAAGCTGCGGGTAAACCTGTTCTGCACCTGTACTGTCTCTCACTGTCCTGTCACTGTCCTATAAGCATAGACTGCGACAATGCCTCAACGGCAGTAAAGCAAAGATGCAATCCCAACTGTCTAACTCACAGTCAATACATCCTAGCTGCCTATCTAAGGGTGCTCGAGGGATCGCTCCAAGACCTGTATCATCGAAAGGATCTCAACATTCGAGAATCCCCCAGCTCAATAAAACCTCACTCGACCCTCAACAAAGGCTGCAGTAAATCTGACAGTACATAGACTTCCCACAAAGTCATACATCCACAAATTTCCCACTGTATGCTATAACCGCTGCCGCGGTTGTTTGCTGCGTGACTCACATCCAGCAAACCCTCAACAGACATACATCATCTCTGACAATACATCCCATGTGGAAGTACCTGCAATGTCAAGATGAAATCTGGAATATCAAGCAGCAAACACAAGCTACCCGATGAACTAGTGGATGTCGCCTACAGTCTGTGTGTAGATGCGCCCGTGTCGTATGTGACACGCCTCCAAGAACTGTGAGCCGTTCTTCGATGTGTAGACAACCACAAATCAGCACTCTGGGAGTGTCGATATCCTCAGCACCTGCAGTCGTAGACCGAAAACCCCAAATTTGCAGAGTCGGATCTACACCCGTCGAGACCACGTAGTCGAAAATGGCCTGCACAGACCTTTGTCGAAGCCGAACGGTGGCCGAGATGACCTCATAATGAAATTCTGAGAACACCAGGCCCTTCGGGCTATCCCACGAGATTTGGGGCCCTGTCTTTTCCTGTCGAATTTCACTCCAATCTGAGCTGGTGACTCTAGCCTCCTGCAGTGCTGTCCCGAGCCTTGATCTGAGCTCTGATACCAGTTGAAGGAGTACGAGCGGAAGTGCGACGCGAGAGAGAGTGCAAGAAGAAGAGCACGACGATATGGTGAACTCGCTCTACTGTAATGTGTAGAGCATAGTGAGTTCTTATTAGGTTTTAACAAAAGAATATGTGTACATACCTGGCGGCCCGCCCACTTACCTGGGTGACCACATTGGGCTTTATACCCCAACACATGATATGGTTTTGCCCACTAGATTTTAAATTTCATTTCGAGAGGGGAAAATTTGAATTCAAATAAACTAGCCGTATTGCGTGTTTGAATTCAAAAGCTATCCTTTGATTGCTTTCTTAATACTAGAAGTTTGAGTCCCTTAAACTGCCAAATAAAGAGGCCCTCCTAGACCCCATTCTCTTACTAATGGTTAATATGCTACAATTAAGTAATTAAGGTTTTTCTCTTAAAGGGGGAAAGGAGGGTGCTTGTTCAAATGCTACAATTAAAAAAGTAAGATCTTTCTCTCAAAAGGGGAAAGGAGGAAACTTATCCAAATGTTACACCCCTTGCTTGTTACGACTAGAACCATTCATTGGCTATCCCAAAATCTTGAGCCAAAGAGTAAAGTAGCAAAATCTAATTCTCTCTCTCTCTCTCTCTCTCTCTCTCTCATATACTCCACAAGCCCCACACACACTCTCCCATTTGTGTTGTGCACACAAGTAATCTCCTTCTCCAAGCTTGAGAAGTGGAGAGTCTACACAAACACCCTTGGATGTGGAATGCAAATCCAACCAAGAGTTATGCTCAAGGCGATGCTTATTGATCTCTCGATCTTCATTATCACTATACTAAGTTATGCTCTAAGAGTGTTTATATGTGAGGAGACTACTTCTTTCTCGTTGAGATACATCTTCTTCTCTTCATCTTCCTAACTCTCTGCTAGCTCTCTCCACCTTTGAATGTGTTTGAGGTCTTGGAATTGAGGCCCCACACAAGTTGATGTTTTTGCAAGTTAGTTACGGGCATAATATTGTTGCATGAAGCTTACCATCTTCATGGCATCAAGAAGGTCTCAAGAAACACAAAACGTGTATTATACCAAGTCTCTCTTCAATGGAGAATCTATAATACAAAAGCCTTTTGGAAGGGGGGAACGGCTCCAAGTAAATCCGGTCCTCAACTGTTGTCAAGTTCTCTAATTCTCTCTCTCTTTTGCAAGTGTTGTTCATGCGAAGCTAACTAGGTATAATGTTTATTTTTCTACCTTCAGTCAAGTACTCTCTTTATGTTCATTAAGAATCCTCTTAAGGAACTACTCACTATTGTTAATTCAATTCCGCTACAATCCATGTTATTAGCCATATTTCGTTACATACACTATACCAATATTATCTACTTGAATCTAGACAAGTCCACCAAAGACTACCACATGCCAAGATTGCCCTATCAACTTATTACAAGAGAGATCTTGTTAATAAAGGAAAGACTTCAACCTCAATGTCCAATTCACACAATCAAAGTCTTATAATGAAGTGTCATTGAACTTGACTAGGATACCAGCTCAATTAAAACAAACTAGTTACATCGAGAAAATTTTGACGAGAGCCAAGCCCAAATGCCAAATTATTCTATTGTATTGCTCAAAATTTTTGCTTTTGGTCCACCCATCCTTCTCACCACCAACAAACAAGGCCCACAAAATGCTACATCGAGGAGACATTGTAAGAGCTATTTAAAACTTTAAGGGCATAGTTGATCTAACTTGTATTATGATAAGAAAACTTGCAAAGATTTGAATTGCTTGTATCTAGAATTTTAATGATGATCATTAGACATGTCACCCCTCCACAAATTTGGATTGCTTGCATCTAGAATTTTAATGATGATCATTAGACATGTCACCCCTCCACTTTTTTTTTTGAAGGATAGGAAAGGGCTCTCATGGGATCCGCAACACAAGAAACTAAAGAATATCACAATGGGTTCAATTCTTGCTTGTTACTTCTTAGTAACATTTGAGGAAGCTTTAATACATGGTACTTTGAAAGATAAATCCAAATCTTCTCAATTTGTAACCAAAACTTTTAGAGACAATTTGTAGCCTACCAGTCCCAAGAATAGGAGATTCCACTACATGTGATCATTTGGGATGTAAAGACTCATGAGATAATAAAACAATACATAAAATTCATTAAGTACAACACTGCTCAAAAGTGACATCATCTCCAGGAGCATATCAAGATCTCCTCCTCCACCTCTTTTCAAGAGGCATTTATCTTGGATATCCATTTTTTCAAAGGAGCCTCTTTTGCCACTTATGGCATACTCGATTCACATTGTCACCAGAAGAGCCTCAATTCCAACAACTATATCCCTTGGAAATCCTGGCATCCCACACACTAAAAAATCACCTTCATACTTTTGGAACTTAAAAGGTACATCATTCGAGAAAGATCGCTTTCAGGCTTCATCAGTATCCGCAACCTTTTCTTTTCTAGACTAAGGGAAAAAGGCTACCCCCCCTCTTTGTTGGAAGCTTGCTTCTGTTTTGTTTCCTACAGCACCACACTTTCTCTCTTCCAAAAACTTCAAAGAACCAAGCCCTCACCTACCATTGTAAAAACTCCCTTTTCACCCTTTACTCGCATACTCAACCTCTCCCTCTCCATTAACAAACCTCTCTCTAGGCTTTTCAAAGCTAATCTCGAGTTTGCACACCTTCCAAAACCAATTGTGTGTTGGCTTAACGCACCTAACCTTGTTTCCCTTCTCTCGGAGAAACCCAATCGTGCCTAATGTTTTGTTTCCACTTTGGCTAGCTCCACCTTGCGTACTTCCCCGTGTATATTTTCCCTCTTAGAATCCTTCCCAACCCTTGTCTTAACCAAGAACCATAAACTTTGACTAGCCTCCAGCTTTGTACACCTCCTACCAAATCCCTCTCTTTTTCCCTCCTTTTTTGCTAGTACCTCCTATTAATTTGGGTTTAGTAACTCACCTTTACCTGCCTTATCCTCCCTTGAATGCAGTACTTTGTACAAAATTTTGATGAACCATGCCTCCCTACTTATATCCCCTCCTTCCTCCATGTTTTTGCACCACTGATGAACTTATCTAGCGAAACATGTTTGGTGTTTACATGGTGTTAACCCCCCCCCCCCCCCCCCCCCCCCCCCAAACCTTTTCCCCATCTCTCTCACTCCCTCTTTTTGCAAGTTTCGCTCGCTATGAAAACTTATTAAATCACTTTGATTGATTTTAAAACAGAGCACTACACATTTTACCCTATATCATTTGGTGTATATTCAAGAATATATTTTTCCACTTAATGTGGGGCTTCTCTCACTAGATTCCATTTAAAAGAGAAGTGACTAGGAGGATTGCACGAATGAAGCAAAAGATTTCCAACATACACTCTCTTACTAATAAAACACAGCTATCAAGCACTATAAAGAAGGAAATTCAATAAAGAGAGAGTGTCAATCACACTGCTGAGGAATAAAGGCTTAACAAAATATGTATGTGAGCTAGCATTTGGAACCCATGAATGTATTTCAAATAGTGGGTTTGGACAAATATGTGACAAGTTTCCTCGTACATAGTTTCCATACATTTTTCCCCTTCGGTTAGGTTTCAAGAAAATTGAAGTTTGCAATCCAAGGAGTAGTGGTTAAAGAAAATTACTGGTTGACTCGAGTGGATTGTCTTGATATGCATGGGTTGGGCTCAAGTTAGAAGCATAGGAGGTATAGTTTTTCAAAAAAACTCATATGGGAGAGGTATGGAGTCATGCTCCACAATTTTTCTCTTGAGTGGAACATCTAAACCATATTTGGGAGATTAATGCTTGTGAAGAGGGGGAAAGAATTCTATCTCAAGTGAATTTTGAGCTCGAGGAGGACAAGAGAGCTCACTTTTTGTGGGTCTATAGAGAGAAAAGAGATAAAGAGAATTCTTTTGGAAAAGACATGTCTTGACTTGAGTTTTTTGGGGTGCTTCATCTTTATCTATCATAGGTGCATCCTCAAATGTCAAAGGCTTTTAATTTTGAGACTCCATAGACATAACCAACTTTCTCTCCATCAAAATTCACAAAATCAAAGATGTTTTGAAGCTCCAAATCTGTGGTTTACATTGTGTGAATGCAGTTCTCTTTGTGCATATGGAGCTTCAAGTTTCATGGCTATGTTTAGCTTTTTCCTCATCACAAATTCCATACATGAAGGGGTGAGTGATGCTCAAAATCTCTAGTTTTTTTGTGTGTAGAAGAATTGTGGGGCAAGAAAGTGTTCAATCACCAATTTTTACCCCTTACATGGGCAAATTGGTGTCAACTCCATTAAAATTACGTCTCCATGTGAGCAAAGCTCCAAGCTCCATAGCCATGTTTAGCATTTCCTTCATCACATTTCACAAAATGAAGGTGTTCTGAAGTTCCAAATATTTGACTTTTTTGTGTGCAGAAGAAACATGGTAAGAAAGTGTTCAATCACCAACTTTGTTTTGTAAGAAAATATTGCTTTTGAAGGTTTTTTTAAAGCAATGTGCTGCTTCATTTTGTAGGATAATGAACAAATATCACTTCCATTTTTCTCATGAAATTTAAAATTGAGAGGAGTGTCTCTTTTGAGTCACGTCTATCTTTTCTTATCCTTGTGTATGGAGAAGGTGAAGGTTTACAAATATGGTGATTGCCTCTTCATTGTATGGACATATTGAGAAGTCTGTTTTTTTTGCTGTTGGATTTTGAGAAATCCACAAACTACGTCAAGGAGTTTCAACATTAGGTTTTCAAGTGAGATCTTTTCATTAATTGTCACTTGTGAAGTGTGTATGTGTGTTAGAGAAGGTCACATACTTGCACTCTTATAACGTCAACCATGCACGAAGTTGTGCACCTTCTGATAGTGTCATGTCACTGGTGTATCTGTCTTGAATAATTAAAAAAATCGCTGTTGAGTAACTATTTTTTATCGTTGTACGTTGCGTCAGCAAACATACTATGCTATTTTTCAAGACCTAGATATTGTTTCATTTAACAATCAAGAAGGTTCCCTGGTTTGTAGAAGTGTACACTAATTGCCTCACCAGATATGCTAACCTATTTAACACCAAATAGTAAGTGAGGTCTTGTTGTTTTTGAAAGAATTGCAAATCAAATGCGTTACCAAACACTATACTACTCTTCATGATCTTGCTGATACTCTTCTTCACCACTAGAATTGTGTTTCTTTAAGAACAAAGGTGGTCAAAAAGTGGTGCAAACATGAAAATCTTAAATCTGCACAATATTGACACAACGATGGAAAAATGAAATCAATGCAGTCAAAAACCCATTGGATGTTAAAACTACGATGGTATATGAAATCCATGCTTATCTTGTTCTGCTCACAATCAATGAAGGACCCCCTACTTGGGTGTTGATTTTCTTGAAAAGTCTATGCCTCTACATCGTGCATAAGTCTACACACTTCTCTTTACATCTTTTTATCTGAAGTTCCAATAATCAGCTTGGCTAGCAGCCAATTTCATACTACTTGCCAAGGTTTCAATCTCATTCCTACAACAAATGAAGTCATTTTGCACCTCTACAGAGGCACGCCACAGCCTACCTACCGTCTTCTAAGCTTTGTTCCAGCCATGAGAGCCCTCCTCATGACTGACAAGGCAGTGACACGACATAGAATCATACATTGTCACGCAAATTTCATTGCAAGGTTTCAATAAGATGCAAGACACAATCATTTCATTTCGTCTGAAAAGTTGCTACGCTCTGATCTATAACACACCGTCATCATTATATGTTGACTTCCTTTGTAGAGCATTTCAATGGCATAGGTTTGTGCCATTGCAACATCTTTCGACTTCGGAATGAGACTAAGGCACACCTCTGCAATACATGTTAGCTTGCGTCTCAATCCAGGCGTAACTTTCGACAGTTTGAAAAAGCATGACAATTGCAGAAATCGGTAAATTTTGCAAATGAGGAGCCACTAAAAAACTATACATATCACTTACATCAAGATGCAAACAGCATTCTCTGATCAATTTTCAGGACTTCGTGCTTAACTCTGTTGGAGTAGTTGCGTATTGAAACAGAAATGATGTGCTGCTTCCTGAGGAGATCTTCAGGATTGCATCTGCTCAAGCCAATCCTTCCTCTTCACCAGAGAGAAGAAACATGAACTTCACAATATGCTGTACTATATGCTGACAGATTGATTCTGCAGTAATATATATACACACTTCATGTTAAGAGAGCAGAAAATCCCATGCTACTGATGGAAAATTATGTAACATGCTATTTATGCCGAAACTGGGCAAGATGTTCCGGGTTTTTCCTGCACAAAAATTTATAAAAATGGCTGTGTTAACACGTTACTCTTTGGATTGAAGTGCATATACTAAAAGGATGTGGACACATTTTGCACTTGAGTACCTGTAGCAGTTTTCACCATACTTGCACAAGAGCTTCTCCTCTCTCTTCTTTGCACTAGCCTTTGGCGCCTGCTGCAAATCTTCGTCTTCATCAGCTTCATCAATTTCATCATCCTCACTGAACTCTTCCTCATCATCCGCATCATCACTCTCATCTATCGGATCTTCTTCATCATCATTTACGATAAAGCCACCCAAAGTCTCGTCGGCCTCATCCTCGTCTTCTTCTGACTCTTCTCTTCGACTCTTAACCTTCCTGCCACCAGTTTGCTTTGTTTTGCTCATTGACATGTCTCTGATCTTAGATGTGCTTGGCTCATGTGCTCGTAAATTCAAGTTGGCACCCAATTTGCGATCCTTTGCACTCGCAACAGCCACCTCCTCTTGTTGATCATCTCCTCTCCATTCTTCATCATCCTCCTCTGTTCTTGACTTTCTGTTACGTTTGGGAGTACACAAGTTCTCAACATCGTCATCACTTGAAAACTCTGCGTTAGCTGCGGAGGGGGGCCATAACCATCTGCCTCTATTTGCCCTGCGATTAGTTTTGTACTGATCAAATTCTGATCCCTCTACTAAGAAGCCAAACTCTGTCACAGCAAAGGATATGAAATGAAGCGTGAGATGGTCAAAAGCAAGAAGGCAAAATATAATACAAAATCCAATCAAGACACTCGCCGTCTTCATCACAAAAGCGCAGTGATAGTGTGGAAACAAACAGTATTCTAAGAGAGACTCTACCTTCTACAGGATCAATATTTTGAGTTTTTAAGAAACCATCTTCTCGTTCATGAACCTCTTGCAGAACGTCAGACATATCCGCTGCCTCTTTAGTCCGCTCATCCTGCAGCTTCTGTGCCTGTTGCTGTCGGCGCTCAAGAGCTCGCTTCTGCCTCCGCGCTACTGCTTGAGCAATACCTTCTTCTTCATTTGCAATATTGTCTCTATTTTCTGACAAGCATCTGTTTGTTGAAACCTCTGAATGCGATGTATCACAATAAACACTTGGTCCAGCTACCTTTACGCTTTTCCTACCTTTCCACTTTTGCAGCAAGTCATCTTCAGCAAGGCTTCCAGGCATGTCTCTGATAAGGGGGCTGAGACCATCCGTCTTTCCATCTCCTCCTTGAACCGTAAAAAACTGAGGATTTTTTAGAGATAAAGAAATTTTATCCCCAACAAACATAGTATCCTTCTCTCCCTTCTTGAGAAAAACCACTTTCTGAGTATCCCTTTCACCCCCTGTTGATTGTTGAATATGTAAAAGACAAACAGGATTTGCACCCAAGACTTCTATCAAGAGTCCATATAATGAAGAATCTTGAACTGCTGAGCTAGATTTCTCCCTTTGCTCCTTTAAATCCACCAAAATTTGATCACGTGATACTGTTATATCAGATATTGCCAAGTCCGAACCCCGGCCCAACTTCCTCTTGCAACCACTTGGTATAGAGACAATGCAACCATTTTCTCCAACTAGCTCCATCCTATAAGCACAAGATCATGATAAGTACATTTTATCCAGGATGAGAATTCATCAAAGAAACAAAGCTACGTAAATCCAATTGTATCCAGTTTTTTGCCCTAAACTGAAAACCATCATTATATTAAAGCAATAACTACACTCCACAACTATTTTGAGCCACTAATACTACTTGTACGTGGATGTTGCTTAGTACAATGCTGAAGCTGGACATATAACAAGAATGTCCTCATAAGAATGCTAAAATTCCTGTTTGTAACAAAAAAACATGCAGCAAATTTTCCCAGAATCCTTAGTATTTAGTGGCTACAAATGGGCACAACCATACATCACAAATGTCATTTCTTATTATCTATCAAAAGGGCAACAAACACACCTATACCTAGATGAATCCAAGATCTAGGAAGAGCCCAAATTGTCACACACTGATGATGTGGCAGTACAGACAGCAGAGCAGTACGGAACCCCCTGAAATTGCGTGACATGCTAACGTGGCAGCAGTACGGATTTCCGCTGGTTGGTGCTGACGTGCAAGCTGTATGGATTTCCGCGATCCACGCTGGCAGCTTTTTGGGACCTGAAGCTTTTGAGTTTGCAGCTTTTCATGTAATTGCTTTTGAGTTTGAAGGCCAAGGGCCTATAAATATGAACCCAAGGCCACTTATTCTCTCAGTTTGCTGACCAACAACTGAGCAAAGAGGACCCTCGAACTCTGTAAATTTGCTCAAGCATTAATATAAAAATAGATACCGAAAGGGGCGCCAGATTTTGGGGCCGATACCTCTAGGCATGGAACTATGTTGGGCCGTGTCGACTCTATTTTAAACTGTGATAAAGTTTGTGAAGTGTTTTTAAGTGATTCTCTCGTGTGTCGTGCCAAATTTCCGACTTGGGGTGTCCAAGTCTGTAACAGTGGTATCAGAGCTCAATCGATTCTCCTTCCACCAGGAAATCCAATCCTTTTACCACGACACACATGGATTCAAGTGACAAATCCCGCAAGAGTCAGACGAACCCACCCCACAATTCCAAATCGGGTGAAAGTACGGGAAATTCAAATGGGCAATCGGAAGAAGAGTAGGGGTCTCCACGGCGTACGAAGTATGAACAAATGGAGATGCAATGTCAATAGCGCGTTGATGCTTGTGCTAAGCAGATGCTACAGTATTCGAAGGATCCCCAATACGCAAAAATTTTGACCCGGCACCCGATTGATAAGATGCATTCCCGATGGCGTACGGCCATCGATTCACCATTAAAGTCCGCATTGAAGAAACCACTTGTCCCACGGATGTACACTGAAGATGATCTTGATGATGTGATCAAACGACGAGTCAACCAAATATTGAAGACTACGACGCATTCAAAGAGACGCAACAAGGGAACTGATTACCCTAGTTATTTTGGCCGACAGTCTTCTTTTGCAAATGCACGAAAAGCCAAGAAGTGTGTACGCTTTGAGGGTGTGTCCAGTTCGTCCTCATCCTCTTCTAATAGTTCCGACAGCTCTTCCTCTTCTGATTCCAGTGATGAGGATAGAAAGGCCAAGAAACGACGAAAGACCCAGAGACACGGAAAGAACAAGAAGAATGCCAAGAAAAGCAGATTCCATCGAATATTTTCTGAAAGTTTTGAGGAGAATTCATCCTCTTCTGAGAGTTCAGACTCTGATGACCAGATGTTTCATTCAAAGAGGAAGCACTTTTATAGAGCCAATCAACACGACTTTCTCAAAGATAAGAGCAAGACGACCAAAGAATTCAAGGAGAGTGGACAAGCACTAAAATTTGATGCCTTTTCAGGCTTTCGAGATCCTCACGAGGCCCTTGCTTTTATTCAATAGTTTGACATAGCTTTTTCTGGAGGCCGCTACTCAAAGCACTCCAAGATCAGGAGGGCAACATCCTATTCAAAAGGAAATGCACGCACATGGTGGTCCACACTTCTGTTACAAAAAGAAGCACAGACAAAGTGGCTAAAGTTCAAGAGACTTTGTATTTCCTCGTGGCTCACTCAAGAGTCCGAACGTGACGTGATTACCGCTTGGAATCATTGGCCAAGGTAGATACTTTAGATACTTATTGCAAGAGATTTTGGGATGTTTTTCTATCCACCTCATCTTTTAAAAAGATCAGTTTTAAGCAACAAATCGAGCAATTTTGCTATGAACTTCCCAAGATTACTGCTTATTACACAAATCTGAGTCTATATAGCAACTACAGGGACATGCTAAGCAAGCGTTTGCTATGCATTCAGGCAACTCGACTTATCCAACATATCAGAGAAGAGGAAAGAAAGATGCACGTTCTCGACTGACAGAGGAACAGAAAGACGAATACCTCAAAACGGGGAAGTGCTTTGATTGTGGGGAACAAGGCATAGTCACAAGGGACGCATTCCGGGACGGGGGAACGGGGGACGGGGGACGGGGCTGAAATGGATTTTTAGTGTAAAAAAGAGAGCGGGACGGCAAGTGGGGACGGAAAAGTGGGGACGGGAAGCCCGAAAAAGGGCGTCCCCTGTTACTATGGAACAAGGGCATATATATATGCACAGTGCCCCAAAAAGGCACAAGAATGAGAACAACCAACAGACTATACGCGAGGAGATACTCGCTCCAGAACAGATACTGGAAAGGGAACTGAAAAGGATACTGATCAAGAGGAAATGCAAGGTGCCAAGTAAACAAGAGCTTGATCCAGTAAAGAGCTAAATGATTCATCATATTGAGTCAATTTTTGATGCTTATAAAGAGGAATGTGAAAATGAAGAGTCAAAACTTGCGGTGATTTCAAACCCAATTATACCTAAGGTAAGACATTCATTTAAATGACGATGGGGATGAAGATATTGTGCCTAGGAGTCACTTTTCAAGGACTCACTGGGCTAGAGCACAACGAAGACTATTGTGAAGCTTGGTGACCATTATGTACTCAGACGACGAGAGTTGTATAGCCATTCCGAGGAACCCGGTGTTCCATGCCCTGACCAAGCATATTGAGATACAATACCATTTTGTTCGTGAAAAGACCAAGGATGGCTCTATCCGACTAGAGTACATCCCGACTTCTTCACCAAACCTCTTCCATAGGCGACATTATCCTCTCATGCCAACTCCCTTGAACTCGTTTCCCGTCCAAGAGCTGAGAGGGGGTGTTAAGAGTTTATATTCGTGTCCGGTGGTAGCTTCAGTATCTCCCAGGAGCAATTTAGGGAGTGAGGGTTATTCTGTGGTTGTGCTCGGCCGTACTTGAGGTAGACGTACCTGTTCACGGCGGTGCACTTCACTGTGTTGCTCACCCGGTAGGTTGGCATGAGGCAAGACCTCCGTTCCTAGGGTTACCCAAGGTCGGTGTGTCTAGCTCTCTGCATTTCTGCTACTAAATATGTGTAGCAGGTCACTTTCAGTGAGTTTACATATTTATTAGCATTTTCCGAGTCATTTAAGGTCATGGGGTTTTCTGCCAGGAGGTAGGGCAATTTCCCAATTGCCTTATATAGTAGGCAACCCCTCCCCTTGTATTCTTGGTATGTTGATTCAGTGCAGAGATCCAGTGTTTGGGGCACTCTCTCTTCTTCTTCTCTCTCTAGCGTTTCTATTGTGCTAGCGTTTTGGTGTACAGACGACCAACCTCTCTCTAGCATTTTCTCTCTCCACAGCGATCTCTCTCCTCTGACGCTTTTCTCTTGTGATCCCCTCTCCTCTTACTAGCGCTCCCTTCTCTCAATGTGTGCACACCCTCTTTGGTGTGCCACTACCTATGGTGTGTGCTCGTGCCCGTTCAGTAGGCGGTGTCACGAGGAGGTGTATTTTTCCTGTTGCCTTCTCTAAATATGTACTACATATTTTTATTTATTTTATTTTCACTTGTTTTCCCTGGAACCCTTGAAAAGGTGAAGGGGACATTGCATGGCCAGTGTGAAACGGCTACGGCCGAACAGGTTTGCACTATGAAGAAAAAAGAACACAGATGCATCCAACGACTAGAATGTCACTGTGCACACGAGACCGACACCCTGTAGGCCCCAAAGACTCGCGCCCCTTTCGGTATTTCTTTATTCAATTGAAAATAGACGATCCGCACACTTGGATCACACTCTCACAAAGCTGTCCAAACCTGGCGAGGGCTGAAAACGCAGGTTTTTGACCTGATTTCGGCAACATAACGGTGCCAAAACCCCTGTAGGTCAAAAGTACCTGTCTAAGACGGATTCCCTCGCAATTTAGGAGCTTTCTGGTGAACTGTAACAAATTTTCAGCATGCTGTAATTCCTTGTTTTTTCCACTATTTGGTGCCCGAAACCCGTACACGCATCCCAAGGCTTTTCTGGGGCTCCCCTCGCGTTCTCTTGCAGTTTAGGTGCAAAACCCTAAACCTGCAGAAAAACACAACAGGCTGTAATTCTCTGTTTTGGATCGTTTTTAGCGGAGCAAACACGTCTACACGTGTCCCAAGGACTCCCGCACGCAATGGGACAATTTCCTTGTAAATTGGACAAGTTTTCGTGCGAGGAAACTCTCCAAATTCGCGATCTTTCGCGATGGAACTGCGCGTATGAGTGGGGGATTAGCAATTAGCTAATCCGGTTCCTGTTCAGAAGGCTCTTGCCTTGGCAAACGCGCATAAAACCCCCAAAATTGTACATGATCTTCTGAATAGCCCAACTAGTGGGGCATTACCATATGTGCAAAGGGAAGAGAGAGATGCACGAGAGCAAATCATCACGCTAAGTGAGACAACGGAGAAGGCAAGCTTTCCATTAAAGCTATAAACTTGCACTCACTACCCACACAGACACTGTAGGTCACATGAAGCAAAAATCAGCCTCCACTTCAAAATGGGCGTCCCCTCTTGCTGAGGTGTCCTCCAAGTTCCTCTCCTTGTGCCAAGTGTCCAGTTTGCCCCTTTGAGTTAATTCCCTAGTTCCCACCAACTTATAAAGATGTAACTGACTTGCCGAGTGGCCTAGATTTCATTTGGCACACACAGGCTTCTATACTCATTAGAATTCAGTGTCCGACCAGTCCCAGACTGACCGACCTAGACTCCCAATGGTGTAACGTTAACATGTAATTGAAACAGTACCGCCCTCTATTGTGTAGAGGCTGGTTAAATGGTTCCGGCGGTACGCGCTAGGACCTTGACAATGAGGAGATCCATCGCAATAGATACGAGATCTATTGGCTGCCCGTTCCCAAGAGGAGGTTTGCTCGCAGTTGCAGACAAGTTCATCACATGATTCACCCTTTTCCGTTGCACCTTTGACAGTCCCAACCAACCCTCTCAAGGGCCCCCCACACTGTTGTCGATGTGGTGCTTTTGATTGTGTAAATGGAATGTCCCGCGGTAACTCCTCAAGATGAGGCACCTCCGGGGCTGATTTGATGCACCTTTGGATCCTTCTCGATGTGGAATTGTGGATGTGTCACAAAGTGATGACGTGGCGGACAATAGAAACCTTAATTTCTGCCAGAAACCCTAAAATTCCTGCAAACCCTAATTTTTGCCAGAAACCCTAATTTCCGGAAATCGCGGAGGCTGAAAAAAAAATGATGAGCGATGCGAATTTCGCTTTTGAAGAGAATGCTTTTTTTTAACAAAAAAAAAGGAGAACTTGAGAGAGAAGATCTTTTGAGCTCTTATGCTTTTTATTTTAAAAGCTTTTGGGGCTCTGCTTTTGGGCATTTCTTGTACCTTTAAATATGTGCAGAGGGCTTCACTTCTCAGAGCATCTGGACGCAGAGTCTGAGAGTGAAACCCTAGCCACACTCTTGTACTTTGATCTGATTAATATAAAGAGAAATACCGAAAGGGGCGCCAGTCTTTGGGGCCAATATCTCTAGGCACGGAACTCCGCCGGGCCAATGTACATCTATTGTGATCTATGACTTGTTTTGAAGTGGTTATTTGGTGCTGTCGCCGTTGATTCTTGACTTGGAGTGTCCAAGTCTGTTACAGTGGTATCAGAGCACGGCCGATTTCTCTTCTACGGGAAATCCGATCCCCGAATTTTTTTCCGCGACACCTATGGCTTCAGGCAATGATCAGTCGACTCCCTCTGCATCTAGAGATGTGGGCAGGGATCACAACGAAGATTCCGGCACGGAGTATGGCCCGCCTAGGCCTACTCCAGCGGAGCAGCGAGAGATGGAGCGTCGAAAATTGATTGATGATGCAACAAAGATGATGCTCAATTTTGCCAAGGACCCGAAGATGGCAAAATATATGAACCAGACCTCTTTGGAAGAGGTACAGACAGAGTGGCAGAGACCACAACACCACTCCCGAAACCCGCTCTCAAGAAATCTGCTACCTCCGAGAAATATACGGAGAAGGAACTGGAGAACGTAGTTGATGCATGGATTGCTCAGCTTTTCGACGTGCAAAAGAAGGACAAAAAGCACGGCAAAAAGCAGAAAAAAGGCACTGACTTCCCGGGATATTTGGGTCGTCAGTCGACATTCGACAAGGCAAAGAAACTGAAGAAGCGCGTCAAGTTTGAAGGCCTACCCAGTTCTTCTTCTGACAGTTCTTCTAGCTCTTAAGACTCGAGCAAAGAAGACAGGAAAAGCAAAAAGCGAAGCAAGAAACAACGTTTCGAAAAGGCAAGGAAGTCTAAGTCTCGCCCAGTGAGTGACACTTCTACAGAGGACTCGTCTACAGACACTTCAGACTCTGACAATGGGAACTTTTATGCGAACAAGAAGAATCTTTACAAAGCCAACCAGTATGACTTTCTCGAAGATAAAAGCAAGAAAGTCCGAGAGTTTAAGGAAGGTGGCCAAGCACTTAAGTTTGATACTTTTTCGAGATACTCCGATGCTTCGAAGGCTTTGTCTTTTATGCAACAGTTTGACATCGCTTTCGCGGGAGGACGCTATTCAGAGCACTCCAAGATTCGGAGAGCTACCTCTTACCTTAAGGGGAATGCTCGTACTTGGTGGTCCACGCTTCTTTTAAACAGGAGTGCGCCAGTTAAATGCCTGAAATTTGAAAAGCTTTTTGTTTCTTTTTGGTTGACGCAAGAATATGAAAGAGATATACGAGCTGCTTGGAACCATCTTCGGATGACCAAGAAAGACACAATCAATGCTTATTGTGAAAGATTCTGGAGCTCTTTTCTACCCGCCTCTTCATTCAAGAAGATCTCATTCAGAGAACAGATTGAGCGGTTTACCTTGGGTCTACCTAAAGAGATCCGAGATCACTGCTTGGAACAGAAGTCAGCTTCTATTCAAGAGTTGATGAGTCATGCGAAGCGGGGCTTTGCCATTCACTCTAGCAGTCTGACCTACCCCACAGATGAGGCCATGACACAACGAGCCGAACAGACTTCTGGGAATGAAAGTAGAAAGAAAAAGAGCAACCCAGAGAAGAAGGATGCACGACCCAAGCTTACTCCTCAGGAGAAAGCTCGCTTCATCAGGGAGGGGAAGTGCTTTGGATGCGGGGAATATGGACATATCTCCGCGAAGTGCCCTAAACAGGCACCGAAAGAACAGAATGATAAGAACGACGACAGGCCTGAGAGTTCGAGCGCAGCTGAGGAACGTGGCAAAAAAGGCAGATAGAAAAGCAAAACTGGTACCACATGGCGTGGGACATGCACCGAATCTAATGAATGAAAGTACAAACTTTGCCGCTTTTGGGGCAAAGTAAAGGATCAGGAAGCTCTTTTGAAGGAGCCAAGGCCAACTTCTTTTCACTTGGAATTGGCGGCTCGATTTGGAATTACGCCCGACAGACTGACACCACAAGCGGAGGTAGTTCGACTAGCACCCGGATGGGATGTTGCATTACACCGAGCATTGGCAAACTTCGTTTGCAATGACAGGGTGGTTCAGGGCACGCGAGTGACGTTCTACTCAGATCCCTTGGTACCACAAGAACTACGCCGTGGTTGACTACCGAGCCGAGAAAGCGACTTTGATAAATAAAGGGCTTAGAGATTGTACTTGATGAACTTCAGTTTCTTACTCATTCTTTTGGGAGAGCACTGAACGATGGATAAAGGTTGAATATGTTTTGACCTGATCAAAAGAACGCCAAGATTTTTCTCCACACTCATGCCGATTGCTTTTCAGAGGGCCTGAAGATCAAACCATTGATCTAATACCTTGAAGCACGCCACCGAACCGGCCACCTTACCGTGTGAGCCGAGTACAGAATGAAAAGATTATGAACCCAGTGAAAGACCTCTTGGAAAAGGGTCTTATCCAGCATAATACTTCACCGTATTGCTCTCCACTGTTGTTGGATTTGAAGATAGACAGATCTTGGAGAATGTGCATCGATTATAGAACTCTCAACAAAATCACCATCAAGAACAGATTTCCGATTCCTAGGATCGATGATATACTCGACAGGTTACAGGGATCCTCGTGCTTTAGCAGGATTGACTTGAAGAGTGGATATCATCAGATCCGAATCGCGCCGGGAGACGTCTACAAGACAGCCTTTCGGACGACTTTTGGGTGATGCCTTTTGGCTTAACCAATGCTCTTGCGACATTTAATCGGATGATGGACATGATTTTTTTCGAGGGTACACGCTATTTGTTGGCACTTTCTTTGATGATATCGTTGTTTTCTCCAAGAATGAAGCAGAACACAAAGATCATATGCTTCAGAGATACATTTTTTTTGGGAAATTTTGTCTCAGCAACAGGAGCGCAAATGGACCCGACCAAGATAGAGACTATCCGTGATTGGCCCAATTTGAGGAATGTCCATGAAGTTAGAAGCTTCTTGGGACTGTGTTCGTACTACAAGCGGTTCGTACGAAAGTTTGCACAGGTTGCTTCCCCTTTGCATATCTTGACACAGAAAGGAGTACCTTTCTCGTGGGGACCCACAGAGGTGACTGCCTTTCAGACATTGAAAGAGAAATTGACTACAGGAGCTATTTTGACTTTGTCGTACTTGCAGAAGTCATTTGAAGTATACTGTGATGCTTCTGGTCGTAGTCTGGGTGCGGTCTTGATGCAAGAAGGCCATGTCATAGCTTACGAGAGTCGTTTGTTCTCTAGGCTGGAGATGACAGCACAGATTCATGAGAAAGAGATTTTGGCGGTTATCCATGCTCTTAGTCAGTGGCGGCACTACCTACTCGGAGCGGATTTTACTGTCTTTACAGACCATCAGAGTTTGCGCTACTTCTTGTCACAGAAGCAGCTTTCGGAAAAGCAGATGCGGTGGGCGAACATCTTGTCACAGTTTCACTTCCAGATTGTCCATGTCCATGTGCAGGGACAGAAGAATGTGGTGGTAAATGCTTTGTCTCGGAAACCGTTGGTTCTGGCTATTTCCGGGATACATCATAGGAGCTTCGAGGATATGGTCGATCAGTATGCCACAGCTGCAGATTTTGCAGATATTTTCACACGGATACGGGATGGGGAGACAGTAGTGGGATGCTCCCTTCGGGAAGGCTACTTGATGAGAAAGACTATGTTGTGCGTTACACAGCCGTTGTGGGAAAAGGTTATGACTGAATGCCACTGTCCACCTTTTACGAGTCACCACGGCATTGCTACCACCATGAAGGGGGTAGAGAGATACTTCTTTGGGCCGAGACTCAAAAAGGACGTGGAAGAGTTTGTGCGTAGTTGCTTAGTATGCCAGAACGTCAATTTTGACAGGCATAAGGCACAGGGATTGTTAAAGCCTTTACCCATACCCACCCGCCCCTGGAAAAGTATGGAAATGGATTTCATTTTTTATCTCCCGATTACACAGAATGATCACGATGATTTTCCGATTACATGGCACGTCTAAGACGATTGTCTCCGACAGACACCCCAGATTTATGAGTTTGTTTTGGAAGGCAATTTGGGACAACATTGGCACGCAGTTGCAGTTCTCGTCATCGTTCCACTTGCAGACTGACGAGCAATTTGAGATTGCCAATTCAGTGATTTTAGATTTAGTGAAGTCTTGTATCTCGGATCAGAAGACTCAATGGGAAAAGAACTTACCTTTGGTGGAATTTGCCTACAATAACACGATACACTCTTCGACGGGGAAGACGCCTTGTGAGATTGTTGAAAGTGCTGCGAAGGTTCCATCCTTTCTGAGCACGAAAGATTACATATTTGAAGCGGATGAATATTCGCGAGATTTGGATACCGCTATTGCCAAGGTTCGCGAGACTTTGTAGGAGTCTCAAGAACGACAGAAAAAGGCAGCGGATCGCCATCGTCGCGACTTGAAATTGAAGGAGGATGATTGGGTGCTCTTACGTTTTGAGAAGGCACGCCTACGAAAGAAAAAGGGAAAGGAGAGGCTTTTTCCAAAGCTTAGTATGCGATACTACGGACCTTTCCAGATCACTGACAAGATAAATGATGTCTCCTTCCGATTGAAACTGCCAGATACTTGGAGGATTCACAATGCATTGCATGTGAGTCTCTTGAAACCTGTTAAGGGTGATGTGCCTGATAATGGGAAGCCTGATGAGCAACCCGCAGTGGAAGAAAACGAGGAGACCCTTGTTCCTGAATAGATTTTGTCACTTTTTACTTTTTACTTTTTTGGGCTAGAGCCGGCAAGCCAGCAAGGAACTGCCTTTGCTTCGCGTGCACGCAAACGAGTCAAAGACAAGTTATCTTGCGGACTTGTCGACAAGGGGAAAAGTGCCTCCATGCCGTATCGTGGCATGTCAACGGGGAATGGAAGCAGGTTTCCCCCTCGGGGGAGTAAAAAGTCTTTTCATGCCATGTTAGTCAGTCCATGTTCCCTTGTTAGTCACGCCACCCGGGGGTAACGTCGGGAAATCACCAAACGAATTCAGTGATGCATTTAAGGACCAAGGCTAAGAGAGAGGGACAGACCCTTGTAACTCACAGACCGTGTTGAATCCTGCCCAGGTACTCCAGGATTTTCGCCTGGTAGAAAAAGGCCCCCGTCCAGCAGATGTCCGGTAGGACTGCCATACCCAAAGTGGGCGTCGGCTCATAGGAGGCATCCCGACAGATTTTGTCACATAAGGATACGAAGAATAAGGGTAAAGTCCGAAGGCGGTTCTTGGTTAAGTTAAAGAATTATCTGCACTTGATGCGAAGTGGATGGAGGAGGAAGACCTAGCAGATACTCCTCAGATTGTGAAACTTTTTTTCCGAGAAAAAGATCCTTCTATTAGTTAATGAAAACTGCCCATAGGACTACATCCACCTCTGCAGGAGAGGGCTACAACAAGCATGATGGGGAGACTCTCCCAATGAAAAAACAGCATATATACAATGGGGCTAAATCAAGAGATGGGAGGAGGGAAGAGCCACACAGGTGGACAGTAGTGCCATCTGAGCACCCCCTGGACCATGGTGTAGAAAGGCCCAGGGCGCCAAAGTCGAAGGAAAGCTTCGCGGCGCTCCCGCATGCGGTCGGAGCTGCCCTGTAGTCCCTCAAGCTCTCCTCTGAGAGTATGGATCAGCTCTAGCCAAAAGTCACGAACAGTCTCTGCTGGCGGCACAGGGCGAGCCTCAAAGATGCGGAAACAGCGGGCCCGCCAGATGAACCAGAGAGCTAGGCCACTGATGAGCTCCCAACACTCCTCTCTCTCACTGCACCACTCCTGTGGAGTAAGATCTGTAGCAGGCTGGAGTGTAGGTCGCCCCCCCTGTATCACTATCATCCTGCTGGTGGAAGATAGCTCAAAGTGAAGTGCCGGGCCCGTGAGGGTGGACCAAGCCGCTGCCCCCCAAGTGTATTGTCGAGCCGTGGAGAGGGCAGGCATCAGCCGAAGAACTCGTAACCACACCTGCTGGGCCGAGGGACAGTCCCAAAGACAGTGACGCTGACTCTCCACCAACTGGTCACAGGCTGTACATGCGGCCGAGAGAACACTATGCACAAGCCAGCTCCCTACTGCTGTGGCTCTGTGTGCAACCAACCACTGGAACAAAGTGACGCGCCTCGGCTGTCTGGAGTCCCACAGCCTCTGCCAAAAAGCTGCCAAGAACTCGACTGTGAGGCCCTCCTCCTGCCAATGACGTGCTGCAGTGGGGCGGGCCTCTCTGTGTGCTGCAAGTATATGACGTCCAAGCCGAAAAGTGTATTGAAAGAAAGGGACTCCTGGGCGGTCTGCAGAAGAGAAGGGGTCCCTCCATAGCCACTCACCAGGATCCTACTGTACTCGTGCCAGTGGACAGCACTCCCAAGCCCATAGTCTCCAGTGTCCTGCCTCAAGAGCTGCTGGGTCAGGGTCTATGACGCAAGTCCTCCCACAGATGCCCACAACTCGGATCCTCTGGAAACAGCACTCTGCTACCTGCGGGGCCTCTACTGCAACTCGCTGTAATCGTCCCCCACCCTGATGCTCGAAGAACAGGGCTGGGACAGTCTCTGAACAAGCCCTGACTAAAATGAGAAACTCCAATCGTGTGAAGGCTCCCATCCATCGGGGTGCTACTGGCTCGAGAGGCGTGAGCCACTCAGTTGGAATTGACTCTAAGATGTCCTGACACATGCTCTGAACCCCTCTCATGCCCTGTAGCTGGACAGCCTGCACCTCCTCTGACAAACCTGTAAACTCTAGCAAGTCACCTAGAGAGCGCGCTGGACCTACTGCCATGGGACCCCAAGAAACATGAGGCCTACTCCCAACCAAGTGGCCTCTCTGAGTGCTAACCATGGGGTTCCAGACGAGGGGCTGCCGTAGGCGCTCCTCCGTGCACGTCGGCTGTCTCTGCTCAGGCCACGCCGTAAGAGCTCCCAAGAACGAAGCAAACTCACAGCGAATCGGTCCTCCAGTCTCCTGCTCAAACCAACTCGGCGCAACTCTGTAAAGATCCATCTGGTCGAAGGTTGCCAAGGGCCTCCTGACTAAGGCACCCTGGCACGAAGCCTCTGCATCAAGAACTCCTTCCAGGGCTCCTCGCCTAGAAGAAGTCCTCTGATGACGAACTTCCCAAGAAGGGCTCTGCTCTGCTGTGCTGGATCAATGATCCCAAGCCCTCCCTGAGAACAAGGAAGTGTGATGACCGACCAAGCCACCTTGGCTCGGGTAATCTGAGTGTCGCGACCTGACCAAAGGAAGTTCCTGATCAGCCTCTCTCCTTGGCTGATACAAGAACTCGAGAAGATCCAGCAAGAAGTGATGTACCACATAGTCGCCAACAACACCTGGTTGGCAACTACTACTCTACCAGCCAGCGAAAGTCGTGTTGAGCTCCAATGTAACAGCTTTCTCCTGATGGACAGGAGAAGAGGAGCAATCTACTGCTCGGGGGACAAATCCAAACCAACCTGACAACCCAAGTATCGAACTGCAGTCCCTGGAGGAATCCACCTGAAACCCTCTCCTGGCATCCAATCTGGCACAGGAGCACTGCCAATTGAGAAAGCCACTGTCTTTCTCCAGTTGATCAGTGCACCCGATGCACAGCAGAAGGTCTCTACAGCCTGCCCACATCTGTGTAAATTGGCCTCCTAGCCCTCTAAGTACAAGGCCGAGTCGTCGACAAACTCAGCATCCAGAAGCTCATCTCCTTGTATAGGGAGTGCTAAGCCCCTCAAACCAACCTGCTGTGACACCAAAAATCTGCTCATCGCCTCCGCATAGAACAGAAAGAGAAAGGGGGCAAGAGGACAACCCTGTCTAACCGATCGTGTGAGCATGAAGCGCTCACCTCTACCTCCTGCCAAAAGCACCTGACTGTGAGCCTGTCTGTACAAAGCTGACACCCCTCTGATCAAAGCATCTGAAAAGCCCATCCTGCGAAGCGTGCCCTCTAGAAAGTCCCAGTCAACTCTGTCGTATGCCTTCGTCCAAAAGCAGCTGACCAAAAGGTATCATAACGTCCACGCAAAATCTGACCACATCGCCGAATGCGGCTCTCAGACAAATGGTGCTCCTGAAGCATAAGGAGATCAACCTCTCCTCCCACAAGGCAACGCTGAAGCTCTTGACGCAATCGGCCCCGCTATCGCTAAAACTGGGGCCCACCTAATCCTTGCACGTTCCACGAGACGATCCTCATGGGGAGCGAGAGAGAACAGATGCTGCCGCAGCAGCAAGACGGGCTATCTTCGAGGCAGGCTTGGATGGGGAGTAATCCGCATCCGAGCGTCCTCTAGATAGGCGAGCCTGTAGTGACTGCCTGGCCCAAGCCCAAGCAGAGCGAGCCGTGCGTAAAGCAACCTCCTCTGTCCAGGAGTCCTCATGTATGTATACATAGCAAGGCAAACACTGCGTATCAGCAAAAAAGTACACCACAATGTGCCTACATCCTGCTGAGTCTGGGGGTGTCACCGCAAACTTGGCCAGTGGCCACAAAGTCTGCAGCAAATCTGTAACTCCAAGTTCTCCCATGTGGTGAGAGAACTCGAGAACCTGTGTATGCAACCATCCCACCACTGAGTCGAGGGACCACTCTGTCTCGGTCCTACCACAGAGGGGAAAAGAGAAACCAACTGTTGAGTCCAAGGCCTCTGTCCCCCTAGCGGCGAGGAACAGAGCGTGGACCCTGAAGCAGGCTGCCTCGTGGTCTGCTGGGGAATCGCCGAGAAAGCGAGTGAATCCGTAATCGAAGAAATCCCATCGGCGTCGGAGGTCAATGCTCCTTAGACCACGAGGGATAGCTGCAAGGGAAGATGTCTGAATCTGCAAAGGGGGCCGCAAGAAGGGCTGACCCTCTCTCGCTAGGCGACTCATGGCAAAAGCGCTGCCAAGAGATCTCCTAGCCGCCGGTGAGGGACCAGTCTCCTGAGCCGATTGTGGTACTGGAGCAGGAGGCAGGGGAGAAGGAGCTAGGGGGGGCGGAGGAGAAGAGAAGCGGGGTGGGGCGATAGAGACAGGGGGGCGAGGTGGGGAGTGGGCGGGAGCAAAGGGCCGGGGAGGGGATGAGGAGGAAGAGGGGAAATCTGAAGGTGGGGTGGCTGGCGAGGGTGAAGCAGAAGTGGAGACTGGCGTAGGGGGCTCCTCCTGCTCAAGAGGACCAAAGCGGTTCCCTGTGGGAACCCACTGCTGCTGAGTAGGCATCTGAGTGCCAGGCTGTCGCTGTGGCCCCTGGCGTCGACGGCCACGGGCCTGCTGCTGCCCCTCCTCCGCTGGAGCCCCAGGCTTGGAGGGTGGCTCAAAATCTGTGCGCTGTGCCGCTGGCTATGGCTGCGGCCCAGCCTTGGCAGGCTGGGGCTGAGGCTGAGGCTGAGGCTGAGGCTGAGGTGCAGGTCGAAGCCTCCTCCGTGGACAGGCCTTCGCTAGGTGGCCCATCTATCTACAAATGAAGCACTGGTTCGGGAGACCCGAGTACTCCACACTGTCTAAACCAACCCCCACTCACCCGAGGCAGAAGGATGACCTTCGGGAGCGTGTGGGTATCTCTGACCAAACCTCGAACTAAAGGGATGCCGGCCGCCTTGGCAGCTACTGATGCTGCCGTACGAGGTGTCTCCAGAACAGTCCCGATGGCGGAGCCAATCCTGGAGAGAAGTGGAAGGTACTCCCTCCATAAACCCAGAAAGCAGACTGAGATGGGGATGTCTGCCTCCTCTACTAGCACATCTGAAGTCAGGTCAAAACCATGTCGCCACTGTCGAGAGTGGGCGCGTGATGCTCGGATAGCCAGTGGACTCATAGCTATGACCTTGGAGGCCATCTTGGAAGTCTCGAACTCGATCTGGTAGTACCCCCATTCGAGGATCTGGACATCCAAAATCTTGCCCACCTCTGCGAGAAGGCGGGCCTGGAGAAGGTCTCGCACCTCTCCTCTGCTAGGACGGGTGCCGAGAACCTTGCAGATGACAGAAGTCGCCTGCAAGCGCTCTACCTCTGCGGCAAGGCTCGCTTGCTCTGTCGGCGAAAGAGCAAGTCGAATGGTGGGCTCAACGGGGTCGGGCGAGGGGGCTTCAGGCGAGTCCCTCTGTGGCGGAGCTAGAGCCTCCATCTGTGTCTACTGCTGAGTCGAAGAAGTGGACGGTGAAGATAAAACTGCAACTGAGTGCACCGAACACTTGTTCGAAGAAAAAGTGTTGCAGAGCCAGGCGTAGAAAACCTTCGAGGACAAAGAGGACAGGGAGGGGGGATGGAGGGAAGGATAAAGTGGCGAGCGAGGGTACAAAAGGCTGCGCGGGGGGGGGGGGGGGGGGGGGGGGGTCAAGCTGTTTCGCCAAAAAACAGCCAAGGAATGGGGGGCAGCGGGCGGGCTAGGGCAGCGAGCAGCAGGGGGCAGTGGTGGCGGGCTGGGCTGAGCGAGGGAAACAGCGCGAGGGCGAGAGGGGGCAGGGGATGCAGCTCGAGGGCGGGGGGGGGCAGCGCGGCGAGGGATGGGGGCAACGTGAGGGCGAGAGAAGAAGGGGGGTGAGGGGCAGCGATGGCACAGAGAGGGGGGGGGGGGGGGGGGGGGGGGGGGGGGGGGGGGGGAGCGTGCAGCAGCAGCGAGCACCAGCAACTGAAAACTGATTGTGAAACTTTATCTCGATGCTTTTGGTTTAGCATAGTCTACTCCAAATGGAACCCAGAATTTAGCTTGGCCGGAGATCTGGTGCAGTGGGATGCACAAGAGGGGAGTCACTCCGCTCCTTTGTCAACAGATGCCTCGATTTTGATACTAAAGTCACTGATGTCTCTTTGAGCTTCAAGGATACTGAGAGCTGACAGTATTCTGCTGGATGACTTTATGAAATGGAATTCCTGATAATGATACTGATTTGTTCTTGACTTCTTGTGAGTGTAGGAACTGATAGCCGAAATGACTGCAGCATTTTGGTCTGATTGATCTCGAATAGACATGGTTGCAATAGGGGTTAGTCAATCGGACATCGATGAGGTCCCGATTGGACCTAGATGTGATTGCTAGCTACATTGCCGATAAATCATGGTCTAAGATCCGAATGAATGTTGAATGTCATGTGATGTCCTGTGATGTCATGTGATGTGACTGTCGATTTTGTACATGTGCTAGATGTGTGTTCCTAGTACGTAGGTACTAACAGTCAGTGTCTGCTAAGACGGTTTATGGCTTTTGTCGGTTTTGCAGGCGTAATCGCGGTCGATTACAATGCTTTCAAGAGAGGGGTATGTCCCAAAGTGATGACATGGCGGACAGCAGAAACCTTAATTCCTGCCAGAAACCCTAAAATTCCTGCAAACCCTAATTTTTGCCAAAAACCCTAATTTTCGCAAATCATGGAGGCTGAAAAAAAAAATGATGAGCGACGCGAATTTCGCTTTTGAAGAGAATGCTTTTTTTTACAAAAAAAAAGGAGAACTTGAGAGAGAAGAACTTTTGAGCTTTATGCTTTTTATTTTAAAAGCTTTTGGGGCTCTGCTTTTGGGCATCCCTTGTACCTTTAAATATGTGGAGAGGGCTTCACTTCTCAGAGCATCTGGACACAGAGTCTGAGAGTGAAACCCTAGCCACACTCTTGTACTTTGCTCTGATTAATATAAAAAGAAATACCGAAAGGGGCGCCAGTCTTTGGGGCCAATATCTCTAGGCACGGAACTCCGCGGGGCCAGTGTACATCTATTGTGATCTGTGACTTGTTTTGAAGTGGTTATTTGGTGCTATCGCCGTTGATTCCTGACTTGGAGCCACCAACGGTAGATCTGAGGCTGATTTGCACTCCCGATGAGAGAGGAATGAAGGGTTGAAAACGCAGATCTTGATGACTGCGATGATGGACAACAATGGAGCACTGGATGCAATGGGGTAGATTTGAGGCTGATTTGCACTCCCAATGTGAGAGGAATGAAGGGCTGAAAATGCAGATCTCGATGATGGCGATGATGGAAGCAATGGAGCACTCGATGCCGGCGAAGAAATTGCCGAGAGGAGGCTCGATGGGCTGCCGAAGTACCGGACCGCAACGAGAAGCTTGCGAGAGCAGACCCGAGCCACCTTCCGATGAGGGAGAGGGCTGAAATCTGAAAACGCTGAGACTGATTTGCTCTTGGAGCTAGCGCCACGACTGATGTAGCGTTTTTGGGCCAAAACACTAGGACTGATGGCTGTTGTTGAAAACATTGGCTGATCTCGGAGCAAAAGGCTGAGGTTGATGTGCTCCTCCACTTAGCGCTCGACAATCTGAGAGAAAATGCTAGGCTCTTGGCTCCCTTTATAGGTGAGATTTGAAGGTTATAAATCAACTAAGGCTCATTAGGGCAAAACCTCAATCACACTCCTACAAATAAATCATAAAATTGATTTATTAATAAGTTTGACCAGGGGGTCAGTTTCTGGGTGAAACTGTCACACATCTACCCACTCGGAATCCGATTGACGCGGGGAATGAGTCGTTGAATTCCTCTAACTTAAACATCTGATGGACTTGTCTAGACATGTAGAACCTACAAACAAGCTCACAAAATTGCTAAGACTAATCCTCCTCCTAGGATTCTAGACACGCCTATCTAGGAAGAAGGGGAAAATTGGCTTTGAAAGTCGATGAAGCATGTCAATGTGGCACATAAAGCCATGTGCATGTGACATATTGGGCTAATACTACTCGCCTATAGGACTTTGACCTATTTACATGAAGGATTGTTACAACATTGTGAACTCTTCACACTAATTCAACTTTCTATGAGCCAATAGTACTCGCCAATGGGGGTGTGTTTGACATATGTACATAAAGTATTGTTCCAACTCAATAAAATCTTTACACCAATTCAATTTTCCATGAGGTGACTAGTGTTGAAGATGGCATGGACAAGTTGCAGTTGCATTCTTTGAGGTGTATCCAATAACAAATCATTGTTGGGGTGTCCATCGTAGCTTGTTCATCGACTTGGTCTTCCAATATATGTCCATTATGAGTTGCAAAGAATGTGTTCCAAAGACTTTGTCAACATCGAGTTGAATCAGTCCTAAGGCTTCTTTATTACTTTGCCTTAGATTCTCTCTTCCTTATTTCTTGGGAGGTCTCCTCTAATCCTTGTCTTTGTTAGGTTTGGGGTGGATAAACGAGAGTTGCATTCATATTAATAGCATGCTAATTACAATGTTAATTGCTCAATGTAAATTGACTATAGTGTAAACACAAAATGAACTTAATTACTTGGTAAAAATGAGTACAAGAGGGCTGCTTAAATAGCACAACGGAGGTAGCATCTGCTTACCTAATACATGGCAACTTGGAACAATCTATTCTAAGAGCCAAACTCGAAATTGCATATTTAGGGGGTTTTATTCATGCCTACATGTGATATTATGCTCCAGAAATGTTCCACATGGAATAGCCTATGACCAAGGTCTCTTTTGGCAATGCTACACATGCAATATGTCATTGAGGATGGCCAGCAATCTAGGGACATGCTCCATGATGACTCTAGGACAAAGCCCACAAGCCTTACAACCCTTCCCTTGGGGTTTGGACTAGACTGACAAACTGAAGATACAACCAATATCGACACAAGATGACACTATCCACACAACATGAGAAAACCTCCCCTTAAACTGGAAAAGGTATAAATCTTCGTAAAATGTCTGCTTCATAGATGCCATAGTCTTTTTGTCACAAGACGGGCACCACGTGCCAATAGAAAAGAACAGATTGAACAGACTTTTAGCACTTCAATAACAACCGAACTGAAAGAAAGAGACGACACGCGACACGGAGTGGCGTAATTCCACCTCAGAGAGTATTGGCCCCAAACCTTGGCACCCCTTTCGGTATTTCTTTATATTGCATCAACACAGTACAAGCCGTACTAAAGACTCGGCACCTTCTCCAAGAAGCATGCCAAAGAATGAGCCCATGGCCTCACATTTAAAGGCCCTAGGCCCCAAAAGTAGTTTACAGTGAAAAGCATTCAAACTCAAAAGCATCTCGTCTAAAAGCAATGCCCATAAGCTGCCAACGTAAATCACGGAAATCCGTACAGTCCTGCCACGTCAGCACTGCCAACGTAAAAAGCAAAAATCCATACAGTTTTGCCACATCAGCACTGCCAGCGTGAAAAGCAGAAATCCGTACAGTTCTGCCACGTCAACAGTCAACGGAATTTTCGGGTTTGTGTGTGTGTGGATCCTGCTTTATTTTAATCCTTTATGTCACTTCGGGCCCCATCGGACAGGATCCCCATAACTTGGTAGGACTTCTTCTTCTGTTACTTGTTCTCCTAGGGTATAGGCCCCTCGGTCGGCATCTGTAAGTTGGCTCCATTCTTCATGGCTTTGACACGTCAGCAGTTTGTGACATCTCTCCTTCTTGAAAGAGAGTAATCGTCCACGATTACAGCATGTCTTCAAAACAACTCAAGTTAGCTCAAAAATTTAAGAGGGTCACTCCGAGAGAAACAAAGGGACAATCAATTTGCTCTTTTTGTTAAGGAGTTAGCTTCTCCTTTCAGCTCTTTTAATCAAGGAGTTTGCTTCTCCTTTCGTCCATATCAGAACTCTTGATATTCTGGCGTAGTAAAATTAACCATCACACCCATACCGTACTGATCTTCCACGGATAACTTGATGCACTAAAATTACATACCCAGGCAATCTCATCCAATTAGGAATATTCAGTGGTTGGCACATCACAATGCAACACAAATGCTCACATATGCATGTTACAAGACATAGAAACATAAAGCCGTCGATGAACACTTCCCCCGCAAATAACCATCCAGGTCCAGGCCATGAGCTGTTCAACAACTCCCTCATCACTCCTCCCGCAAATAACCTAAAAAGGTCCGGGCCATGAGATATAGAGGCCTTTTACAACCAAACGCCCCCCAGACCGCAGCCTGCGTCGTTTGGAGGTGCTGAGAGTAACCACTGCTTAGACTTCTTAATACTCCCCCCGTAAATAACCATGCAGGTCCGGGCCATAAGTGACAACAACAATACTCCTCCCGTAAATAACCACAAGGGTCCGGGCCATGAGTAAAAACAACACTTTTCAATCATTCAATACTCCCCCTGCAAATAACCACAAGGGTCCGGGCCATGAGTATGAACAAGCATTCTCAAACATCATTTCTCACCCTCCACACAGGAGTAAAATCTGCGATCATTGAAACCAGTATTAAAACCAAAGTCGAACATTTCAAATCGGCACCAAGACAGGTTCAAAACAGATACCATCCATTTCAAACAAATTTAAAACAAAGTTTCAAACAATACTTTCTCAAACAAAGTTCAAAAGTATCTGACTATAAAACAACTATAGAGTTCATTCAGGGTTTTGTTCGGACAACTGAACTTTGAGGACAACTAGCTTGTCCTTCTGCATCACGGTGATGATTCGGTTCCGAACTTGAAGAGTCGCATCATTCTTGTCATGCCAAGGCATGCCTAATAGAACATCACAATTGCCCAACTTCATAATGTGGAAATCGGCTTTTCCATGATAATTTTGGATAGTCACTGGAAGAGCACCAATGAGTGGTATCACTTTCTGAGTTTGCCCTGTGGCTAGCTCAGCTTCAATTTCTGCACCCTCTTCATCATAATCAAAGTACATTTTCTTCAAGAATTGTGGATGGATGAAGTTCTCTGTAGCTCTTGGGTCAAAGAAAATTAGGGCTTTCAAACCGTTGACTTTGCCATATGCTCGACACAATTTATTTGTACTTTCAAGGCGTATGCCATAGATGTCAGGTACTAATTCAATGGCCAGTTTGGCTCGTTTGGCTGGAGATGGTGCTTGGTTTTTGTGGATCGTCGACACGGGAGTCGGCTCCGCATGTCTGTCAGTGCGTTGGGGACAACCAAAATAGTTGTCCTCTTTGAAAGCATCCAAAACATCGGCCTTCTTGTAGTAAGGTGTCTCGTTGTTGAGGTATCAAACGAGGCTTTTGTGGTTGACTTTCACGAGACTCAAGAATTTGTTCTTTGTTGGCGAGAGTTGTGGTTAGTGGCTGGAGGTTCTTCTGTGGTAAACTCTAGCTTTCCCTTCATCAGTTTGTAGCCGACCACGGCATGGTCCATAAGCTCTTGCATGGTAGAGACTTGCTTGGAGAGACAATATTCCTACAATGGTGATGGTAGTCCTGTTGTAGCGCTTGCATTGGTCCTCCAAGGAAATGAACTTAAAGGACACAGAAAGGTACACGTCGAGAAACCTTTGGTTATAGTCGTCCATGGTTTCGGTGGCAAGCATTTTCAAGTTGCCCCACTCTGCAAAAATCCGGACTTCAAACATAGAAGTCATGTAACTGCGTGCAAAAACTGTCTTGAAAGCTTGCCAGGTCCTTGGAGCATGCGGTTGTGTCGCGATTAAACTACACCATTGCATAGCATTATCTTTAAGAAATCCCGCTGCTCGAGAAATCTTGGATTCTTCTTTATAGTTGCCCAAAGCATAGATGTTGTCGAATTGCTGTAGGAATTGTAATGCTTTCTTTCGATCTTTCACCACGGAAAAGGTAAAAAATTTGATTGTCGTGCCGCCGTCCTTGAAATCTTTGGGTTGGTTAGGCGGATATCCCGGGTATGGATAATCATTGTAGCTTGGTGGCGGTGGTGATGGTGGAGGTGGGGACAACGGCGGTTGCAAAGGCGGTTGCACTGGATCGGGTCAGATGGCTGAACCATATTCCTGAAGACTCCCGCGATTGGAACAGACAGCTGGGAAGGTTGCCGGTTGGAAGCTCTCGTACTTTCTGGTACCGGAGATGGAGGTACCACCTAAGGCATCAAAGGGGGTAACATGTAATTCAAAAATTGCTGAAAACTTTACAACATCGGAAGATTCTGCTGAGGATGCCACGAAAGGATGTCTTGAAGCTCGTTGAGCAAAAACTTCCCCATCGAAGAGTGTATCCTATTGTTGTAGGCAAATTCCACCAAAGGTAGATACTTTTCCCATTGAGTCTTCTGATCCAAGATATAAGACTTCGATAAATCTAAAACCATTGAATTGGCAATCTCTGATTGCCCGTCAGTCTACGGGTGGAAAGATGACGAGAACTGCAACCGCGTGCCAATGTTCTTTCACATTGCCTTCCAAAACAAACTCGTAAATTTGGGGTCCCTGTCAGAGACAATCGTCTCAGGCATGCCATGTAATCTGAAAATCTAGGCCACGAACAGTCGCACTAAGTGATCCGGCTTGACTGTTTTCTTCACTGAAATGAAATGAGCATGCTTGCTAAATCTGTCAATAACAGTCCAAATATCATCGTGACCACTCTGTGTTCTCGGAAGATCAAAAATGAAATCCATTGTAATACTTTCCCAGGGGTGGGTGGATATGGGCAAAGGCTGTAACAATCCTGTGCTTTATGTCTGTCAAACTTGACCTTCTGGCATACCAAGCAACTGTGCACAGAGACTCTATGCATGATTACAAACATCTTTTGTGAAGGCTCACAGAGTTTGGATCACAAAACAGGCCAACAAAAACTTGACAAAAACTGAAATCTGTACTGATTGTGAGAAATTGAGTTTGACTTGATGAATCTTGTTCAAATTAAGTTTTAACTTGACTCAGAGGCTCAAAATAGATCATAAAAAGACTATCCACTGAAAAAGTTGAAAAAAGTTTTCATTTTAGGTCAAAAGTAAATAATCACGATTATTTACTTTTAGCTCAAAAATTACCAAGGTTGATACCATAGACTCTAAGCATGATTGCAAACCTCATTTTTTGTGAAGGCTCATAAAGTTTGGATCACAAAACTGACCAAAACCTTCATAAAAACTGAAATCTGTACTGAATGTCGCGAACTTGAGTGTGACTCGGTAAATCTTGTTCAATGGGGGCACCAAAATGATGTTAGTATGCAAATGACAAGAAAAAGGAGTGCCTCTATATTCTTGCACAAGTCACACCGGCCAAAAGAAGTATCTCTCTATCCCTTTCATGGTGGTAGCAATGCCGCGGTGACCCGTAAAAGGCGGACAGTGGCATTCGGTCATAACCTTTTTCCTCAACGGTTGTGTAACGCACAACATGGTTTACCTCATCAAGTAGCCATCCCGAATGGAATATCCCGCTACTGTCTCCCCATCCCGTATCCGTGGGAAAACGTCTGCAACATCTCGATCTGTGGTATACTGGTCGACCATATTCTCGAAGCTCCTATGATGCATCGAGGAAATAGCCAGAACCAACGGCTTCCGAGACAAAGCATCTGCCACCATATTCTTTTGTCCCTGACCATGGACAATCTGGATGTTGGGTGCAGCGGAATGAATGTTTGCGCTTTGCTCAAGATGAGTGCTCCGAACTGTGCTCAAGGTTCCTTTTGTTCTTATGGAAGGTAGAGCCTTCCATTCTTAATGAGAGAATGCTATGATCACAAACAAAGTGAATGGACATTGTGCGTGCAAGTGTATGAGACTGAGAGATAGAGAGAGAAGAGAGGTACGACACCAGAGACGACGTAAAACCCTCCTCCGAAGGCCCCACTCTCGTCGACGAGAGTGGTCTACTTATGATTGCACAATCTGGTACAAAGTGAATGCATGTGACTGATGCAAGTCTAGGCTATGTTGACGACGACAACGGGGATAACAAGGCCGACACTAGGGCTGAAATCTGCAATCTTTCTACTGCTGTCCAAAAACACTATGGGCTAAAATCTGTTGTGGATCCAAAAACGCTGATTTTTGGGGCTGTTTTTGTGGGTCTTTGTCGCTGAAATTCTGCAGGTTTAGGGCTAAAAACAGAGGTTCTTAAGGGCTGAGAACTGATGGTCTTTCCGGGCTGAATCTGCTACCTTCTTAGGACTGAATCTGCAACTACTTCATTGCTGAAAAACGCTGCAGCTGTAGCTCTTCAAAAACACTAGGCATGCTGAGTTTCCAAAAACGCTAGGGAAGGTCTTCTGCTGATGCAAAAACGCTATCTGCTGGGGTCTTCTGGCGATGGCAAAACTGATGCAAAACGCTAGGATCTGGAACTGGCTGGCGATGGCTTGTGGTAGGAAAAACACTAGGCTTGTGGAAGGAAACGCCAGTGATGGGGGATCTTTGCTTGGAGAAAACCACCAAGGCTTGGTCTTGCTGAGAAGTTGCCTGTAAGCTTGGCTCCTGTTGCCTCTTCTGCCATTTAGTGCTAGCTCTAGTTTGCTTATATACAAACTTAGCAAAATTGCCCCAACACAAGTCACTTAAAAATAATAAGTGAAAAATGTCAAAAATAGGTAAAATAGGCTAAATGCACTAGAAAATTCCCCTCATGGAATCTGATGGATTCTGATGGGAATACTGATGATCATGTTGTGTGCACCAAAGGATATGCATCTATACTAAGTGACTGGACATACACGGTCTACGAATAGAATCACAAAAGTGCCAGATCACTTCTAATCTAGACTGACTGGACTGATTGAACCCTGATCATGCTCTAGCTTGTCCACGGACACATAGGGTTGGATGTGTCACGTGACATCCCCTCCTTTTCAAAGTGAGGTACTGGTACCGAACTATATGGCGTCGAGGGAGATCGCCAATAGCATCCGGAATCTTAGAAGGGACTCTTCGCCGGCCCACTCTCATGTGTGGGTCGTGCGGTACTTGAACTTCATAAAGCTCTGCAACGCTTGCTTCTTTGGGCCGCGCCGAAAGAGACACAGAGTCTTCTGTGGCTCCTTTGATGCTTCAACTTCGTCTAGAGTCATGCTTCTTTCTTCTTCAAGAATCTCCATGGCTGAAAATTCCTGAAACCAATTCCAACACAAAACCATGAACATACCCATTCCATGTAAAGTGAGTGGAAAAAATCTTGTCGTCCTAATAGACTGTGCATGCAATGTAGATGAACAAAGAGACGGAGTGCTAACCCGTTCACCACACACACGCAAACAATGAGATCGAATCTTTCTCTTCTAATCTAAAGCAATCAACTGTGGCAATTCACAACGGAAATGCCCATGCTCGATGCTCATACTTTCATGTGCTCGTGCTAAGAATATGTCATGCCAAGGAAGAGACATGGAATGTGACTTCCTTGAATGCATACTTTTCAGCTTTTCATGAAAAATCCGCATACATCTGTGCTCATTCATGAGTGAGACGTTCCCAACGTACAATATGTCATGCCTAGGAAAAGGGATCACATAAAGACGCTGACTAAATAACAGAAAACGATCACGAATGAAACACTCGAACAATGCGTGCATATCAATCATGCGAACACATAATACTTCCTGTAATGGTTCTTGGGACCTAGGCTCGAGAGCCAAGATCGGTTCTTCCTGAGGGGGTTCTTCAAACCCAGGCTCGAGAGCCAAAATCGATCCTTCGTGATTGATCGAATCTGCACGATTTTCCTTGAGAGCGCGCCAATCGTCCTTCAATCATGCGAGGTACTGAGGTGGCATAAACCGCGCCTTGAGCTTGTCTTGGAAATCAGCCCAATTGAAGGAAAGGGGCGTGAATTCGTCAGCTTCCTCTAGGTGCGCGGCTAACTGTGCCTCTTGCCATGCGTGGTACCAATTAATGGCATCACCGGTAAGGTACATGGCTGCCGTCAAAACTTTGCTATTTCCCGTCTTCTTAGTTGTCGCAAAATAAGCATTAAATTGATACAACCAAGAATGAATAGCCATAGTATCCATCTTACCATCATACTTACTGAAAGTCAACTTCTCTATGACTACATGGTTGGAATCCGCATGATTCATGACTTGCGCCACTTGAGGAACTCCCACAATCTTTAGCTGGTTCGGAATTCGAGGCAAGTACTTGTCGAATCAATTCTTGAGTGCGTAGTTCTCTTTGAGCCTCACGCTCGATCTCCAGGGCCACTCTTTGAGCTTCACGCTCGACCGCCAAGGCCACCTTTTGAGCTTCACGCTCGGCCTCCAAGGCTGCGCTTCGTGCTGCCGCTTCCTCCTTTCTTTGTTCTTTTCTTTCTTTTCGTTCATCGCATTCGCGTTCCAAAGCAATGCGAGTCTCTTCTTGTTTGGCCATCATGTTACGGCGATTTGCTTCTTGTTGTGCAGCAATTCTTTCGTTTGTTTCGTCGCACTCACGGTCCTTAGCTTCCTGTTGTTCTGCGTTTCTTGCTAGTTGTGCCAACGCAACTCGATTCGTCTCTTGTTGTTGTGCCATCATGTCCAACATCGACTTGACCATCTCCTCCATAGAAGTTGGTACAACTCGTGGCGTAGATGGCGAAGAGAGAGGGTCGTAAAAATCTCTTGGTAGGGAGAACTCTTCGTCACCTCTCTCATGCTCACCACTTGTATGCGAAGTATCCATTCCGCTTCGGGTGATGACCATGCACTAGGGTCTTGGGTTCTTGGGTTCTTGAGGGTCTTGAGGTTCTTGAGGTTTTCTTTCGCTTGCAAACCGCGTTTGAGAAGAATCTTCTCTTCACCCGAGTTCTACTCCTTTCCGTGGGCGCACCCCTTGGCGGCCTTGCGCTCACACAAAGGTTGCTTTTTCCTACCTCACGTCGATTGGCCGGCCGCTAAGTGCACAGTCCGCTCTCAATGAGTGAAAAGAGACACAAGGGGAGGCTGGACAAGCCCTTCTTTCTTGGGATTCCTGTCACTCTTCAAAAACACGATTAGGAATCGACACGCCCAAGCGAACTTGGGTTCGTGCGACCGCAACAAGCAAAAAAAATTCTTATGGTTCTTTCCTTAGTGATACAGAACACTGCCAAAGCTCTGATACCAATGTTAGGTGCAGCCGAATGAATGTTTGCGCTTTGCTCAAGATGAGTGCTCCAAACTGTGCTCAAGGTTCCTTTTGTTCTTATGGAAGGTACAGCCTTCCATTCTTAATGAGAGAATGCTATGATCACAAACAAAGTGAATGAGTGCAAGTGTATGAGACTGAGAGATAGAGAGAGAAGAGAGATACGACACCAGAGACGTTGTAAAACCCTCCTCCGAAGGCCCCACTCTCGTCGGCGAGAGTGGTCTACTTATGATTGCACAATTTGGTACAAAGTGAATGCATGTGACTGATGCAAGTCTAGGCTATGTTGACGACGAGGACGGGGATGACGAGGCCGACACTAGGGCTGAAATCTGCAATCTTTCTACTGTTGTCCAAAAACGCTATGGGCTGAAATCTGTTGCGGGTCCAAAAACGCTGATTTTGGGGCTGTTTTTGTGGGTCTTTGTCGCTGAAATTCTGCAGGTTTAGGGCTGAAAACAGAGGTTCTTAAGGGCTGAGAACTGATGGTCTTTCCGGGCTGAATCTACTACCTTCTTAGGGCTGAATCTGCAACTACTTCATTGCTGAAAAACGCTGCAGCTGTAGCTCTTCAAAAACGCTAGGGAAGGTCTTCTGCTGGCGATGGTTACTGATGCAAAAACGCTATCTGTTGGGGTCTTCTGGCGATGGCAAAACTGATGCAAAACGCTAGGATCTGGAACTTGCTGGCGATGGCTTGTGGTAGGAAAAACGCTAGGCTTGTGGAAGGAAACGTTGGTGATGGGGGATCTTTGCTTGGAGGAAAACCACCAAGGCTTGGTCTTGCTGAGAAGTTGTCTACTGAGCTTGGCTCCTGTTGCCTCTTCTGCCATTTAGTGCTAGCTCTAGTTTGCTTATATACGAACTTAGTAAAATTGCCCCAATAAAAGTCACTTAAAAATAATAAGTGAAAAATATCAAAAATAGGTAAAATAGGCTAAATGCACTGGAAAATTCCCCTGATGGATTCTGATGGGAATATTGATGATCATGTTGTGTGCAACCAGAGGATATGCATCTATACTAAGTGACTGGACATACACGGTCTATGAATAGACTCACAAAAGTGCCAGATCACTTCTAATCTAGACTAACTGGACTGACCGAACCCTGATCATGCAGTAGCTAGTCCACGGACACAGGGTTGGATGTGTCACGTGACACTGGAAGTGAAACTGTTTCAAGATGTTCGCCCACCACATCTGCTTTTCCAATAGCTGCTTATGTGACAAGAAGTAGCGTAAACTCTGATGGTCTGTAAAGACAGTAAAATCCTCTCCGAGTAGGTAGTGCCACCACTGAGTAAGAGCATGGATAACCGCCAAAAGCTCTCTCTCATAAATCTGTGCTGTCAATTCCGGCCTTGAGAACAATCGGCTCTCGTAAGCAATGACATGGCCTTCTTGCATTAAGACCGCACCCAAACTACGATCACAAGCATCACAATATACTTCAAATGACTTCTGCAAGTCCGGCAAAGTCAAAACTGGTCCCGTAGTCAATTTCTCTTTCAATGTCTGAAAGGCAGTCACCTCTCTGGGTCCCCACAGAAAGGGACTCCTTTCTGTGTCAAGATATGCAAAGGGGAAGCAACCTCTGCAAACTTTCGAATGAACCGCCTATAGTACGAACACAATCCCAAGAAGCTTCTAACTTCACGGACATTCTTCAAATAGGGCCAATCGCAGATAGTCTCTACTCGGCCGGATCCATTTGCACTCCTGCTGCTGACAAAATGTGTCCCAGAAAGTGTTCTCTCTGGTAGGAAAATTTCACTTTTCTTCGCATTAATCACTAACTTGTGATCTCGTAATGCCTGAAAGACCTGAAGCAGATGATCTCTATGTTCTGCCTCATTCTTGGAGAAAACAATGATATCGTCAAAGAAAGTGCCAACAAATAGCCTGTACTCTCGAAAAATCCTGTCCATCATCCAGTTAAATGTCGCACGAGCATTGGTTAGGCCAAAAGGCATCACCAAAAACTCAAATAACCCAAAAGTCATCCGAAAGGCTATCTTGTAGACGTCTCCCGGCGCAATTCGGATCTAATGATATCCACTCTTCAAATCAATCTTGCTAAAACACGAGGATCCTTGTAATCTGTCGAGTATATCATCGATCCTAGGAATCGGAAATCTGTTCTTGATGGTGATTCTGTTGAGAGCTCTATAATCGATGCACATTCTCCAAGATCCGTCTTTCTTCAAAACCAACAACACTAGAGAGCAATACGGTGAAGTAGTAGGCTGGACAAGACCCTTTTGCAAGAGGTCTTTCACTTGGTTCATAATCTCTTCGTTCTGAGCTCGGCTCACACGGTAATGTGGCCAGTTTGGTGGCGTGCTTCCAGGAATCAGATCAATGGTATGATCTTCAAGACGAGCAGGTGGTAACTCGCCTGGCAGGCCTTCTGAGAAGCAATCGGCATGAGAGTGGAGAAAGTCTTGGCGTTCTTTATCAAGTTCATACATATTTGTCCTATCCTCATCACTCAACTCTTTCATAAAGATCGAGTAAACAAACAGACTGGATTTCATTAACTTTGAAATGGCCGAAGCCAATACAATAGGGACAGACTCGCCCTTAAGTTTAATATCAAGTACAATGGTTCTGCCCTTCTCTGTTGTCAATGTTGCTTTCCTCGCCCGATAGTCGACCACGGCGTTGTTCTTGTGGTACCAGGGAATTCCCAAGAGGACATCACAACCTTCCAAAGGCATTATGTAAAAGTCCTCATGCCCCAAATACCCCTAACAATGCAATCGAAGTTTGCCAATGACAGGTGTAATGGCTACGTCCCTGTCGGGTGCCGCTAGAACTGCCTCCGCAAGTGGTCCCATCCGATCGGGAGTGATCTCGAGCCGCGCCGCCAATTCCGGTGAAATGAAGTTGGCCTTGGCTCCTCCATTGAAGAAGATCAGGGCTTCTTGGTCTTTCACTTTGCCCCAAGCTCTGCAAAGTTCTGTACTCTCGTCCAACGTGCTGGGATCGGTACCCACGCAATCTGGAACCAGTCTTGTTTTCATCTTGCCTTTTCTTCCACGTTCCTCAGATGCTCTCAAACTCTCAGGCCTCTCGTCGTCCTTGTCGTTTTGATCTTTTTGTGCCTTTTTTAGGGCACTTCACGGAGATATGTCCACTTTCCTCACATCCAAAGCACTTCCCTTCCCTGACGTAGCGAGCCCGCTCCTGAGGAGTAAGCTTGGGTCGTGCATCCTTCTTTTCTGGGTTGCTCTTTCTCTTTCTCTTTCTACTTTCATTTGTCGAATCTGTTCGGCTCTGTGTCATGATTCATTAGTGGGGTAGGTCAGACTGCCAAAGTGAATGGCAAAACCCCGTTTCGCATGACTCATCAACTCCTGAATGGAAGCTGACTTCTGCTCTAAGCAATGTCTCGGATCTCTGTAGGTAGACCCAAGGTAAACCGCTCAATTTGTTCCTTGAACGAGATCTTCTTAAAAGAAGAGGCGGGTAGAAAAAAGCTCCAGAATCTCTCGCAATAAGCATCCATTGTATCCTTCTTGGTCATCCGAAGATGGTTCCAAGCAGTTCGTATATCACGTTCATACTCTCGAGTCAGCCAAGAAGAAATAAAAAGCATCTTGAATTTCAGCCCTTTAACTAGCGTAGTTTTGCTTAATAGAAGCGGGGACCACCAAGTTAGAGCATTCCCCTTAAAGTAAGAGGCAACTCTCCGAATCTTAGAGTGCTCTGAGTAACGCCCTCCCGCGAAAGCGATGTCAAACTGCTGTACAAAAGACAAAGCCTTCGAAGCATCTCTATAACCAGAAAACGTGTCAAATTTAATTGACTATCCACCTTCCTTAAACTCTCGGACTTTCTTGCTTTTGTCTTCCAGAAAGTCATACTAGTTGGCTTTTTATAAAAATTCTTCTTCTTTACATAAAAGTTGATGTCGTCAGAGTCTGAACTGTCTGTAGACGAGTCCTTTGTAGAACTGTCACTCATAGGACAAGATTTAGACTTCTTTGCCTTTTTCTTGCCCTTTCCGAAGCGTTGCTTCTTGCTTCGCTTTTTGCCTTTTCGGTCTTCTTCGCTCGAGTCAGATGAGCTAGAAGAACTATCAAAAGAAGAAGAACTAGGTACTCCTTCAAATCGTACACGCTTCTTCTGTTTCTTTGCCTTTTCAAATGTCGACTGACGACCCAAATAGCCCAAAAAGTCAGTGCCTTTCTTCTGCTTTTTGCCGTGCTTTTCAGCTTTGTTTTGCGCGTCAAAAAGCTAAGCAATTCGTGCATCAACCACCTCTTCTAATTCCTTCTCTGTATACTTCTTGGGAGCAGGAGGTTTCTTGAGAGCGGATTTTAGGGGTGGTGTTGTGGTTTTCTGCCACTACGCGTGCACCTCCTCCAAAGAGGTCTTGCTCATATATTTTGCCATTTTCGAGTCCTTGGCAAAATTAAGCATCATCTTTGTTGCGTCCCGATCAATCGTTGACGCTCCATCTCTCGACGCTCCGCCTGAGTAGGCCGATGCAGGCATACTCCTTGCCGGAATCTTCGTTGTGATCCCTTCCCGCATCTCCGGATGCAGAGGGAGTCGACTGATCTTTGCCTGAAGCCATAGGTGCCGTGGAAAAAAAAAATTGGGATCGGATTTCCCGTTGAAGAGAAATCGGCCGTGCTCTGATACCACTCTAATAACAGACTTGGACACTCCAAGTCAAGAATCTACCGCGACAACACCAAATAACCACTTCAAAACAGTTCACAATTCACAATTTATTCAACATTGGCCCGGCGGAGTTCTGTCCTAGAGATATTGGCCCCTGAGACTGGCGCCCCTTTCGGTATTTCTTTTTGTATTAATCTGAGTTCAAAGTACAAGAATGCGGCAGGCGCTCACACTCAGACTCTGCGTCCAAATGCTCTGAGTTGTGAGGCCAACCCGCATATTTAAAGAGTACAAGGGATGCCAAAAGCAGAGCCCCAAAAGCTGAAAATCAAAAGCTTTTTCCCAAAATAAAGCAAGCCTTCTCATAAGTCATTGCTTGATTAAAAATAAAGCAATGAGACTCTCTCTTTCTCTTACGTTAAATAAAGCAGTATTGTGTAGCATAAAAAAAACACTGAATTGCGTAGCATAAAAAGCACTGCATTGCGTAGCATGAAAAGCAAGAACTGCCGCTGCTTTTCTTTTCCTGCTGGCATCCGTACAGTGCCACGTCATCACTGCCGCTGCCAGCCAGGTCATCATTTTCGGGCCTGTCGTACAAAAACCTATCACGTCAGCCATTCAAGATTTCCTGCAGAGGGTGTGTGTGTATAGCGGGCAGCCACGTCCACTTTGTGACACTTCTTCTTCTGTTACTTCTTCTTCTTAGGATTTAGGCTCCTTGGCCAACATCTGTAAGTTGGCTCCATTCTTCACGGCTTTGGCACGTCAACAGTTTGTGACACTTTTACACCATGAACAAGGTTTTTTTGCCTTCTTTTTCTGCTACGTGTACCGCTCCTCTCATTGGTTGCTTACCTTTGATGTTGCTGCTACCGCTACTGCTGCTTTGCTCCTTCAAATAACATGTGGAAGAAGGATGGCCCTTCTTCCCACATTTGCTACAAAATTTGTTGATCTAGCAATCCTTTGCTACATGCCCAATTCTCCCACAATCGTAGCATTTTCCAACATTGGATAACAACGCAAAATATAAGGATGGTGATGATGGTTCTTCTTCCCTAAAGGATGATGCGACATAAACTCCTTCTAACGATATCGACGAGCCCTTTTGTTTCGTCTCCTCGACTTGAAGAGAGTTGATGACGTTTTGAAATGCTCAGGCTGGATCTTTCTCCTCAAGGATGGTGACTAAGTGGTCATACGAAGGTGGAAGTGCACTCAAAATGATGGCCACTTTGTCATCTTCGGGGACTTCACAATTGATGTAGGTAAGTTGGGTGATGATGCTCTTAAGACTCTTAACTAAGCTAGCTATGTCCTCCCCTCATAGTTGCCCAGAACAGGGAACGGGAAGGGGAACGACAACAGGCATGAAATGCCATTCCCTGTTACAGATACTCACGTCCGAAACACGGAATGGGAACTTGGAATGGGAAGGGGAACGGAGAACTCAAAATGGCCATTCCTTGTAACTATGCCTCCCCTACACCCATGGTAAGTTTGTAAAGTTTCGGTTTAAGGCTAAATTTGCTCTTTTAGCTCTAGCCCCAAAAATTATCTTAAGGGCAACCCATGCTTCATGCACGGTTTTGCATTCATCAATGAAGTGAACGCAATTGTCGTGAAGTGAGGTGATAGGAATGCTTAGTGCCTTCTCATCTTTTTCTACGTTTATTGTGACCATGGCCCTAGTTTGTGTGCCTTCTCATTGGCCGATGGTGGTTTGACTACTATCTATAATGTTTTCTTCATCAAATATCCTCTGATCTTGGTTTGCCAAGTATGAAAACCCTCGCTGTTACATTTGGCAATAACCTTCTCCTCCATTGTGCCTTGAGGATGGTTTTATCTCAAAGACTCTGCAAGAGAGTGTCTTTATCCTCTTACAAGTGCACAATTACCTCTTAGGTGATAATTAAAATACGTGTTGCAATGTGGAAGGGCACAGAATGTCACAAAGTGGGTATGGGTACAAGACTATAACCCTAACCCTAAGTTCAAAGGATCGAGAGGGAGCAATTGTGAGAAAAGCAAGAGATAAATATGAAATCAAAGCAACCCCAAATGCCCAAAAAACATCGATCCGTACATCCATATAGATCTTTGCATATCGTCATGTACATTGTGATGCACCCCTCAGTTGAGAGTAAAGAAAAACGGAACACTTTCTCTTCTTTCCGTGGAGATTTCCTTTTGATTACACCTTTCGAAGTCCCAAAGTCTTTATTGACTTCCTGCTACATGTGGGCACACTCTTCTAACAAAGGGCAATACGACCTTGTGAGAATGGCCTCTTAAACATTTGGCATTCGTTGCCTTTGTACTGTGAGTGAGCCCTTAATCTCCTAGGGCTTGGCCCCTTGGTGCAAAATTACCACGCGGAAAGGGGGACCCTGTCTGTGGCGGATCCGAAAAGGTAGTAGTCTACAATCTAGAGTGCTTGTAATGCTCGCAAGTGCAATGAAAAAGGAGTCATTTCACACGTAACACCCCTAGCAGACCCGAAGGCCCAAAGGCTCAAATTACCAAGTTTGAGCTCAACTTTGAAGTCTATCCACTCCTCCACACCAAAAATAGGCATGTTGAACCCACACCCCCACAAGAGTGAAGACACTAAAGTTGGTAAGCTATACCAACTCACCCACGTGCCTTGTGTATATGGAGAGCCTGAATCGGCGAATAGAGAATGATAAGCTCTGTTTTGCAGATTTACAAAGAGTGATTAGCCACTCAAATCATCTCCAAAGGAAGTAGTTAGAGGCTTGTTTGGAAACTCTATGTGAGGCCTTCTTCCACACACAAGTGATACTTCAAGTGCACACTAGTGGAAAGAGTGATTGTAGCTCCAAAATATGCAAAAATTGAGGCCTTTTCTGCTTCTACATGCAAACGCAAGTGTGTGATTAAAAAATTAACAATTCCTAATGCTAATTAGGCATTCCACTAGCCTTTGAGTATTGGCCCAAGAACCTATAAACTGAAGGGCGTGATCAAGGTAGCTAGTGGAGCACTAACTAGGCTTGGGAGGTGAATTAAGAATCTAATAGTGAGATTAGGAAGTACTAACCTCTATCAAGCTCTAATACCGTATGTTAAGTTTAGGGTGGATTCATATTAATAGTATGTTAATTACAATGCTAATTGCTCAATGTAAATTGATTAGAGTGTAGACACAAAATGAACTTGATTGCTGGTGAAAATGAGTATAAAAGGGATGCTTAAAGAACGAAAAGGAGGTAGCATACCTCATGCATGACAATTTGAAACAACCTATTCTAAGAGCCAAACTTGGAATTTGCATATTTAGAGAGTTCATCCTTACATGACTCCTACATGTGATATTATGCTTTACAAATGCCCCACATGGGATAGCCTACGACCACGGCCTCTTTTGGCAATGCTACACAGTGGCCACCAACTACAGACACACCATGTTCAAGACTACTTTTTTCATACCTCCGTTTCCTTCATCGTTGGAGATAAGTCCTAGCGAAGACTGCACACTAAAAATCACAATAAGACACATGAAAACTCCGTCCAAACATTCTGCTAGCTCATGAACTCATTATCACCAAGGTGTCTCAAATTCTACGAACCATGTACCAAAGACCCTGACGTCCAAGCATTATGCTAGCTCGTGAACTCGTCGTGACCAGGTGTCTCAAACTCACGATGCACCAAAGACTCAGGCACAAGAATTATAAGATACTCCATTTCATTTCACAAGTTTTTCTAACCTCACTGGTGCCCAGATCTTGCAAAAGAAGTTCCGCCCTTACAAGCCCCACATGCCGAAACTGTCAAGCGTAGTACAAAGCCCACAGTACCCACACAAGCCCAGAGTGGACTCTTCTCACTAGCTGGCATCGAGCCGAGCCCACACATGAAAACACTGCTCGATCCGCACGATTGTTGCCGTGTAAGTATTTGTGAGTTGCATGCGCGCGGGCGCGTCTGTGTGTGTGTGTGTGTGAGAGAGAGAGAGAGAGAGTCTACCTGCGTCACGTCGAAACAATGCTCAGCGTCGTTCGAAAAGCTAGTCTTGAATAGTCAATTCCCCGTACAAAACTTAGAGAGGCCAGACTCTGAGCTCCCAACCATTTTTTTAGCGGATATAGAACTAGCGAGTATGTCGTCACGATTTTGGAAATTGTTTTATTAGTGGGTATCTACCCGAGATACCCTCAAACCGAAAGTCGAGAACAATCGGGTATGCGAGGTAGGAGGAGGGATGGGGCAGGGCTTGACGTAGGCGATGGCGGATTGTCAGTTGCTGACAGCCGAGCCAGAGTCACAGACGGTAGGGGGTGGCATGAGCAGCAGGCTGGGAAGCGAGCGCGCGACGGTAGGGGGGCCTTCATCATTTTTTTCAAAGATTGGGTGTCTGGTCATTGACAACATTGATGCCCGTTCGCATGGCTTAGGCGAAACGACTTTTGGGATCGTCCAGATCCCAGGTTCGAATACGCCGCTTTGCATGTTGATTTTGGTGAGTATTTTACTTCATATCGACTGGCTAGGAATGGGATCTTAATAGATTCTCCAATAAACTTGAGAAGCCACCAGTATGTGCCAAGCCTTTGTGCAGCTACAAAGGCGTGGTGATACCCTTTTGATTTTAGTTCGGACCAAGCATTTGAGTCCATCAACCACAATTGCAAACAAGAGAGGATCTTAGAGTAATCAAGCAATAGCTACTCTTGCTCTGACATTGTCAAATAGGGTCTCAATATACCTAATGAGAGGCGAGATAGACACTACTACAGAGATAGAGAGAAGTGCAGCTACAAAGGCGTGGTAATACCCTTTTGATTTTAGTTTGGACGAAGCATTTAAGTCCATCAACCACAATTGCAAACAAGAGAGAATAGCTACTCTTGCTCTGGCATTGTCAAATAGGGTCTCATTATACCTAATGAGAGTAGAGTTAAAGCCCTTGTGTTCAAGTTCAGGTGTGTGCTCCGCACCTTCTATATTGCCTTAGGCTCTCAAATAAACCATTACAAGGTTGGTGTCTATGAGAGGCATACCATGGTCCCTGAATGGCTTCTTACTGTAGGTTGCTCCACCATAAAACACAGACAAATCTTCACGCATAAGAGGATACCCTTGGGATTTGAGTATCCCTCAAGGAATAATGGGATTGGACATGCAACAATTTCATGTCTAGGCTCAAAGATGGGATAGCTAGGCTTTTAGGGGTCAATTGCTGCAAGAGTTATCGTTCTTCACCACTTTCAAGTTCCTCTTGGCCTATTTAGTGTTCTCCCTCTCTTATTGGAGACCACCTTACTCTCATCTTGATCAAATTACCAATGTGTGTAGAAATATCAAGTGGACAGGGGACCCCTTCACGCACAAAGCAAACAAAATCACTTTGTTGTATATCACGTGAGAAAGGTGGGCTAGGGATCAGAGATATTCAGTTCTTGGCAAACAAGCTAGCAAGTAAGGTAGTCTTAACTAGCATGATCTCTCCTGCAGCTAAATGGGCACTACTTCTTCTAAGACATTTGAAGAAGTCCCTAATTCCACCATTTTCTTCAACAATTCGACATCTCTTCTAATTGGCTCAGATTTTCTCTAGTCTATTTAGTAGGCATGGAACAAGTGTAAGGACAAATTAAAGGTTAGCTAGGTAGTCAATGACAACCAATGTTTACCCCGGGTAAATTGTTTGTGGTGGCTCTCCTTAGACATCCCTCAGGTAGGAAAAGGGCACCTTGGGTAGGCACTTCATCTCCACAATAAACGAATTTGAACATGGAGAGATATTTAGAACCCAAACACCTCTTATGGGCTTCCTTAGTTTGACCTATCCCTTCAGTTTCAACTTAGATCATGTGAAATTTCACAAAAAGAAGAGAGATCCTCCCTTTCCCCCCATGAACTTTCTTGGACATCACAATTTTTATCTTGAAGGAGGGGATCAAAATCTCCCACCCAAATGCATCCCTAGACCCTTTACCCTCTATAACACCATTCTCTACAAAAGATGGCAAACATGTTTGGATCGCAAACAATGGCCTTTCAAGTTCAAGAGAATCTAGACCCAAGCAATTTACCTCAAGAAGCCAGTTCTTCTTTGGTTTATCTTACACAGAACCAATATAGACAAGCTCAAAGATAGCCAAAGCAGCCATTGGAGATGGCATCTACCCAAGATGTATGTGGAAGCTATGGAGTGCAAGGGAAGTGAAGTAGAGAAGGGAAGGGGATGGAGATCAGACCTTGTGTTTGGTGGATCTTGTGAGAGAATTGACTCTCACTCTCCTTATTGTCATTATAACCATAAGAGAATAAGTGAGTGGGTGCCCGACCACGGAGCCTGAAACCCAACAATCTCCCACTTGAAGGCCAACGTGGCTAAAGAATGTAGGGCCTACTATGTACAAATATACAAAAACGTGAAGCATGACCCTAGCTTCACCCTACGCCCATCATCTTTATGCAATGTGCGAACCGCTTTGAAGCTAAGCTCTTCGTTAGAGCACCCGCTGGGTTTTCATCCGTGTGAAATTTGACTAAGTCAATGCATTTTCTAACCAAAATATCCCGTACCATATGGTACCTGACCTCTATGTGTTTCGACTTGGAGTGAAAGACGGGGTTCTTTGCTAACACAATCGCACTCTTGACTGTCGCAATGTAGCACTGGAGTCTGGTGTATACCAAAATCTCCCACTAGACGAGATAACCACACAACTTCCTTACTGGAACTAGAAACTACAACATAGTCTACCTTCAGTAGTGGAAGATGCAGAGCATTTATGGATACATGATCTTGAAGAAATTTCCCCTTCAGCAAACAAGAAAACGTAGCCAGAGTGGATCGCCTAGTGTCCACACTACCCGCATAATCTGAATCAATGTATCCATGTATAGATGCATTATTGTTCCCAAAGCGTAAGCACTTGCTAGCTGAGCCCTTGATGTATCTCAAGATGTGCTTCATTGCTTCCCAATGCTTTCTGCCTAGATTTTCCATAAACCTATTGACCACTCCCATTGCATATGCAATGGAACACGTTCAGACATTGCATATGCAATGTCTGGCCGTGTCTAACCATGGCGAACATAAGAGTGCCAATTGCCGAAGAATACGGCACCTTTGCCATCTCTGCCTTTTCAACATCCGATTTGGGACAATCATGCTTGCTAAGTTTTTCGTATGTTGCAGTTGGGGTCTCAATGCTTTCCCCCCTTGCATATTAAAAAGTTGCAAAACCTTGTGAATATACTCTTCCTGCGAAGGTTCAAGTATACCACGTTTGCGATCTCTCTTGATACGCATACCAAGAAAGTGATGTGCATCACCCAAATCTTTCATAGAAAACTGCTTGCTTAAGGCATCCTTGAGAAGTGAAATCTCATCTTTTGACTTCCGGGTCATGAGCATATCATCCACATACAAGATCAGAATGATGAGGGAACCATCGTTCAACCTCTTCGTGTACAAGCAGTGATCCTCTTGGCTCCGTATGTAACCTTGGGATTGAATGCACTTATCAAACTTGATGTACCATTGTTGTGAGCTTTGCTTTAACCCATACAAAGCTTTCTTGAGTCTACACACCAGTTCTGTCCTTGATGGCTTCTGAAGATTTATCGCAAAACCCTCTAGTTGTTTCATGTAAACATCTTCTTCAAGATCCTCATGAAGAAACGTTGTCTTCACATCCAGACCAATTCCAAGTCCTCGATGGCTACTAGACCAAGCACAAGATGCAATGTAGTCATCTTGACCACTGGAGAAAATATTTCATCAAAATCCACGCCTTTCATTTTCTTGAACCCTTTGGCAACCAATCTTGCCTTGTACTTAGGCTCGGAATCATCTGTAATATACTTTTTTCTTGTACACCCATTTGCATGTCAACGCCCACAGGTAACTCTGTCAATTCCCAAGTTTCATTTGCTAAAATCGAGCTATACTCAGATTGCATAGCCTCTTCCCACTTCACGTTATCGTCCATTTGAATGGCCTCTTTGTAGCAAGTGGGTTCACCGCAATTAGTGACTAGCAAGTAGTCTAATCCTGGCTCAAACCGCTCAGGTGCACGAGATGTACAAGTAGATCTCTAAAGTGCCCGACTGGAGGATTCCGCTCTCTCTAGAGCAACCTGTGTGTCTGTACTAGTGGAGGTGCATCACAAGCACATCCAACATTCTGTGTAACTGGAGGTGAGGAAACATCCTCAATCCGTACTCTGCGATACTCAATGTATTTCACTGGCTTTTTATGCATCTTAGACTTGTTGAATATCACCTGTGAGCTGCGTATGACCTTGTTAGATTCCGGGTGCCAGAGACAACATCCCATCTCTCTACACCATATCCAATGAAGATGGACTTGTGTGATTTGGGGTCCAGCTTTTGTCTAAGCGCTTTTGGGACATGTGAGAATGCCTCACACCCAAACACACGTAACCTGTCATAATTGGGCTCGTTGCCCTCCACATCTCCTGCGGAACCTTGTACTTTAGTGGTGTACTAGGCGACCGATTGATCAAGTAAACAGACATCGTAACAGCTTCTCCCCAAAATTCTTGGCCGTAGACAACATAGAAGTGACCCATTCCTGAAATTATTCTCTCAGAGCCACCGTTTTGGGTGGGTGTCTAAGGAGTGGTAAATTGTCTTCTATTGCCTCTTTTAGTGCAAAAGTCCTTGAACTCGGAGGAGATGTACTTGCCTCCATTGTCACTGCGCAAAGATTTAAGCTTTCTTGTTGATTGGTTCTCTACCAATGCTAAAAACTTTTGAAAGACACTAAAGACGTAGCTTTTCTACTTCAAGGGATAAACCCACATCTTTTCTGCTCTGATACCAATTGTGAAAGATATGGAGTGCAAGGGAAGTGAAGTAGAGAAGGGAAGGGGATGGAGAGAAGACCCTGTGTTTGGTGGAGTTGAGAGAATTGACTCTCACTCTCCTTATTGTCATTATAACCATAAGAGAATAAGTGGGCGGGCGTTCGGTCACAATCCTCGGCCACGAGGCCTAAAACCCAACAATATAAATATTAACATATACGAGCTAGTGATGTGTGAACACACTTAGGACAATCGGGGCAATTTTTCCCTCACTAGGAGGGTTTTTCCCCGTGCATTGTATATACACCCATCACTCTAGGGATATCCTTATCTTTCTGTCTGTGCACTAAGTAATATACTCTTTGTTGTGTGCCTTAAGCTTATTCATCTTCTCCAAGATTTGTGTGCATCCCTGCACCCCTAATTCCAACAATTGGTATCAGAGGGGATGGATTTGAAGCAAGCTTTAGAGCGACTTCCCCCCCCACCCTGCCACTCACTACCATCAGATGTCGCCCATTGCCACCTTTACCACTAGTTTCAATGGGACGTTCCTTTGAGCCACCACAATCCCTTTTGATCCTCCACATTGCACCACCGACCTCCCACCCCCCCCCCCCGCTCTCTGCCTCTCCATCTCTTCTACAACCTCTCTCTCTCTCTCTCTCTCTCTCTCTCTCTCTCTCTCTCTCTCTCTCTCTCGCTCTCGTATCTCCCAACCTCCAACTGCACTCTCTCTCCCCCCTATCCCTCTCCATCTCTCACACTATCTCTCTTGGTTTTTATTCCCTCTCTCTCCCTCTTTTGTCATCCTTTCTCACCCCTTTTGTCTATCTCTCTCTCTCTCTCTCATACCCTATCTCTCTCATCAGTATACATTATATCTTCTTCAAAAGCATCAAAAAGGTTACCTATAGCAAGGACTTTGTATTGGTTTAGTGCATTTACACAACTATTCCCAGTGGTCCCATCTACACGTGTCTCTCTGTGAGAAAGTGTTACATGTAAAAGTTTGAGTCAAATGCATATAATCTTCTAGCAAAACAAACACATTTTTCATATCAACTAAAATGCTAAAATTGCTTTCTCAACCTTGTACAAGTAGAAATTTTACAATGAAAAAATATTACATTAGCCTCTTATCTTACAGCAAAATGTTGAGCTCATGATCGTTCAAACTAAATGGTGGATGAAAATATTGTGATTTATGTTCATTTCAAACATTTGCATGTGTTTGCATGCCACAAAGGTTGGGCCTTCCCCCACTTGCCGATGAAAGTTGTGATAGGTGCAACTAGAATTTTTTGCCATTGTAAGAACGTAGTTTTTCTCGTGAGGCTTTGAATTTTTTGTCTCCACTATGAACACCTCGTGCTTCCTTTCTTGATAACTTCTGCTTGCTCAATGAGCATTGTAATCCCTAGAGCAATGTCAATTATTTTTGAAGCCTCTTCAAAAACTCCTAGCCTATATCTACCTAGCTGTCTTTGCCCTTCTACCTCCATGACTTCTATAGTCGAATGAAAACCAGCAAGTTGCAATGCATCTATCTCCCTAATTGGCAAGGCTGTTCTGCGTGCCATTGGACATTCAAGTGGAGGTCTAGGTGGTCTCATGACAAGGTGTGGGAAAATTTTCCACATGTGCCTCACATCTTTGCTACAAAACCAAACCCATGTATCTATGTTGCATCCTTCCCAACTTCGTTTCCCAAAAAATGATGGCGTTGTAGTTTGTTCCTTGCACACGTTGACTTTCTTCTTGCACTTTCCTCCCCCTAGAATAATTCCTTGGTGCATGAACCTTGCATCGAGCTTGCATCTTCATATGGCCCACGTGCTATCACTTATTTCCATCTCTAGGCTCGTCTCCGTTTGGATGGGTCCTCCTCATCTCCAAAATTGAGCAATTTATGCATGAGATGGTCCACCAAAAGATAACTTGCTTGCTTTTATATTTCAAAGGGCATTGTGAATCATATACTCAGTCCTATGAGAACTATTTGCCTCCACCTCTGTCACATTGTCAACACTTTTGCGACATTTGGTTATCATTACATTGTCCCCTTTAAAATCGAGGCATCTTTGGGGGGCATGTGCTTTGTATTGCATCGTTGATTATATGGCTACTTTGGGTTGGGCTAGGAGTATGAAACCGTCGCGTTGCATTATCCCTCATCTTGGCTATGCTTGGACCATTTTCAATATACTTGCCTTCTGTATAAGCCATACATTTTGCTTGCTGGAGCAGTGTGTTCCCAATATCAGATATAGTTGCATCATACAAGGATATCTTCTATTTGTAACCTTCATGAGAGAGCCATGATGCATGACGTGACTCCAACAAGTTTGTTCAAGGGACCACTTCCTCACAATGATCATTCAATGTCTACAAGATAAGCACACATATTTAAACCGCATTCATAATTTCCTCACCAGAGATAAAAATGGAGTTGGATAGGACCTACCCCCACAATGTTTTTCTTCCAATGTGGATACCTGCCACTAGCTTAACCAATAATCCATAGGTGCTAGATTATCATCTGTCACTTTGCATGTTGCCCACCATGACCATATGAATCTATATTGACCCTCAACTTTCTCCGAGGATGGCTCACAATGCCACAAACAACAAAGCCGCTTATGTTCATCCTAAAAAGAATTCACAACATATTTTCTTGTATGAATAGCTAAACTTTTTTCTCAATAGAAAAGGCATGATCACTCACGCCCTTCCATCACTTTATTGGACCCTGCATTGAAAATTGTGCGTATTGCATTCCAATTTGTTTGGCCTTTGTCAGCCAGATGAATCTGGCAATGTCAGGTGCCAGAACCTCGTTGTGTTTGACCACTTCAATGAGTTGTTGTCACAACTCCATGCCAATGAGAAAAGTTTACTTTTAACCCTAAAAATCCACACAAGCTTCAAAAAAACAACATGGGAGGCCGATTACTTGTTCTTTTGTACAAGAGGGGTAAGTTATTGCAGAAGCATAGACATATCAACCAAACTAAGGTCATTTACATCATCTTCATCAAATAATAGCACGGAATGTGACAATTGCTTGATCACCTCCATTTGGATTTGCCTGTGGGCCCTCCCTTATGCCAAGTACACTAAGACTTGCACCTTCTCAATAGCTCCTTTTGAAGAGCCAAGCTTAACATCGTGGTCTTGAAACCCTTGGTGCACCATTTCACAGCTAAATCATGTGTTTGTTGGCATTATGTAGTACACCCGACAGTCACAAGTCTTGCAAAGAAAAGGTGGGTTGCTAGCAATAAAAGCATTTCAATGTCCCATAGTTTTGCACACCTGTGTGAAGCGTAACTTTCCTAAAACAAAATATAGGCAACAGTTTTTCACTGCACCTTTGCATCTTTACATGGGTACAAAGGGAAATATAACATACAACATATATGTTCCCATGCCAATTTGTTTGGTGTCCCTCTAGTAAAATATGTCCACATTCATCAAACACACATTCAAAATCCCCCCCACAATAGCTTTTCTGTATTTTTGTGTTGAAAATGTGATATTAGTGGTTGTTGGCTTTGTCCACATGTCCATCTACGGCTTGCTCCATTCCTTCAATAGATGTTGTCTTCACACCTAGTTGCAACGATATCTCAAAGACAACATTTCCATTATAGCGACATGGGATTTCATTCACTCATTTCCATGTGCACGGTTCTACCATTCTCTTCAGCTTGAGTGATCTCATGTCTGGATCTAATGCTAATTTAATGATGCTAAATTATTGAGGTTTTACTTGTTAATTACGTGTATTTTGCTTTGGTTCAGGAGAGTTGCAATCGATTACTTTTAGCGTTGTCACCTTTTGGGGTTCTCCTTGGTCCTTGTTGCTTGCTTCATCTTCAAAGGTGAGATCAACAATCATTACTTCCTCCTTCTTTTGTGCAGGTGGTGATGTGGATGATAAACCCATGCAATCCACAAATGCCACATATTTGGCAGAGATTTTGGCATCTAGCACATACAATAGAGATTTTTCATCTTTGCCTACATTCTGCAATGGCACCGGATTAGGCTCTCCATTGTCGTCATAAGTGATTGCATAGACATTAAAACTAGATGGTGTCTCAATGTTTGATTTTTTTCGAACAAAAAAAGATCCTTGTATGTTAAAACGGCATGATGCAACTTCTCCTATACCTCTCCCATGCACCAGGAACTAAGAACTCGCCGTAAGAATATGTGAAGGATGTAAGTAGTGAAATGTTCGGAAAGAGGTGAAGGAAGGGTGAGAGGGATGAGAGATATAGATGGTAGAGGGGTGGCGGGTGAGAGGGATAAGAAGAAGAGGTTGGAGGGAGGGGATGTATAGAGGGTATAGAGTAGAGTGGAGAGAAAAGCATATTAGGGAGTAGAGAAGTAGAGGCTAGAGGGATGAAGGTGAGAGGAAAAGAGAGGTAGAGGTAGAGAGAGGAGAGAGGTAGAGGGTGGAAGGAAGAAGATAGAGAGTATATGGAGGAGAGAGGTAGTGAGGACATTGGTATAGTAGAGGGTAGCGGTGAGAGAGTTGGGGTTGATGGGAGGAGAAAGAGGCAACTGTAGATAGAGGGATAAGAGATAGATGGTTAGGGGGTTGCTAAAAAAAAGAGATACTAGATGCAGAGATGAATTGCAAAGCTGACCTTAAGGCTAAATAATACATTGTAGACTCCATTCCTCATCATGCATGATGCATGTAACTTCTTTTTGGAACATATATTACTGTAGCATGTATAATGCTATACTAATATGGAACGATAGTTTTGTAGACTTGGTTAGCTTTAAGTCAGCTTGAGAAAGAATGTGGGCACTCCTAATTTTGAAAATTGAAGTCAAGTCAATGGGGCATAATGCTTTATCGAAATCCCTCCCTATGTACCCAAGGGATGTTGGGTGCAACAATGGCTATGGAGGGTGTTACCTCTCGCAATCCATGGAGTTCGAGAGTGTGTGTAATAGAAGGGTAACGAGAGAGGAAGCATAACTTCAACGACCAAAAAACAAAGTGCTATATTGGTTTATTGAACCTTTACATCTATAAGAATGCTAGGCTAACAATAGCCATTGCTTTTGACCATGAAAACTCCACCTAGGAGTGGTATGCAACAATTAATGATAGGGAATGATCCCACATGGGTTGGACACATTAACACGCACTTGAAACCCAACAAAACCTCCTCAAGCCCAAACCACTGACAATGGGCTGAGTAGAGACCATGGAAGAGCTCAACCACCCAAAAGAATGAGTAGAAGCCCCCTCTCCCCCCCCCCCCCCTTCTTGACAACAACATTGGGATGTGTGTACTTCCCTTGGACAACAACCAAAGTCGAAACAACAAGAACTCAACCAGACATAAAATAATGGGAGGTCTTACTGCTTTTCTTTGTAGCAATGTCTATACGTGTACAACTCTGACATGGAAATAACTAACATTTGATAAACTAAAACAAGGCTATAACATGGAACATAAAGATATTTTTTGAAGTCTGCATACATTGATGTACCAGCTTGTTGTAGCAAACCTTCAATTTCTATGCTCTTTATCTTGAGCACCGACTCCAATTGTTTCTTCTCATCTTCTTTCAAAAGCTCTGAGTAATCTTCATACATATGGTCACCTTTTCCAGAGCAACATGTACCATCTGGTCAATCTACATTTGGTCTTGCATACCTAAAAATTCTAGAAACTCTTGCTTGGTTATCTACATTTGGGATGCACAAAATCCAAAGCGACGGTTGACGAAGGCAAATATTGAGGGTGTTTTAATATGTTGTTGTTTTTGCCAAACACCATGCACATGGAATCTCTTGCTTTGTTGGGATGTGTTAGCGAGACATCAACATTTTGATATGCCGCAAAATCTGTCAATCACCTTACTATGGTGCACTGCCAATTAGCACCCCTTTGAAACCGTTAAGTTCACCAAGACTATAACCTACCGTCACTAGCGTTTTGGAACGCTCAATATAGAGCACATTTGCAGACAAGGGGACCACCAATATTTGGCAACATTTCAATACACTCAGGACAGACTCGTCAATAAGGAAACATTTTAAAACGCTTGCTCTATGCTAGAACAAATGTCAGCATTTCAAGACACCGTAGTGTGGGCAACTCCCTCCTTGCGCCTTGTTGTAGCCACTGCCTACACACCATGAACTCTAGCAGCATCTTATAACATCATCAACAAGGACTCCGTGGCACTCTGATACCACTTGTTGGGATGCAAGCTATGGAGGGGCAAAAAAAAGCACTATATTTGTTTATTGAACCATTTACATATATAGGAATGCTAGGCTAACAATAGCCATTTATTTTGACCATGCAAACTCCATGATCCCACATGGATTGAGCACGTTGACCAGGGCCTGTAACCCAATAAGGGATCACTATTTGAGTCTCCATTGGAGGCTCTTCTTGCTATATGGGATGTGGGTCATATTTTGATGAAGCTATAGTAGATGTGTTCTTGTTGACTTGTCTCCATGTTTACTAGATGACACATGCTTAAACCATGGTAATCTTGTGGTAATTGATTATAGTGAAGCTTTGCCTGGAAGGGTGTTATATATGCAAAGCCTATTTTCAAGTCTCTATTCAATAATGATGTCAAAGAAAGAAATCCACCATGGTAAGTCCTTTGCCCCATGTTTATGAAACCATTAAAAGATATTGGCCAATAATGTTTCCTCCTTTAATCTATGGTAGATAAAGAAACATGAAGGTTTGTGGGTATAGGGATGTGTGAGCCACCTAAAAGTGCATTCATTCAAGCAGCTTCCGGTATACTTTTACACTCCCACTTGCATGTAACCAAAAAATTTCTTTAAAATAATTATTACTTACATGTTGTAATGGAAATAAAACAATTTTGAAAGATAGCTTTGAAGAAGGGTTTGGGTTTAGAGAATGCGGAAGATGACATTGTTGCCCATGCAATATAGATGACAAGTGAAGTCCAATCCTCCATAATGGGTGAGTCCTCAATGAAGCCAATGGAAGAGGGTGAGGGGCGTGACATTACTCCTACTTCAAAGAAGTGTACAATGTTGTAGATGGTGGGAAGAGTCTCTTACAAAGAACACTCTCATACAAAGGCGTGGCAACAACTCAATACTGTATGTTAGAGAACAATCAGTCAAACCCCAGTGGCAACACATATAACTACGGCCAACTACATTCATTTTGGGACTTTTTTGCCCTTGCATTGCTGAGTTGAACTTTGTGATCCTTGTACCACTCCTAGAAGAGCTTAGGAGAGGCTATTGACAGCCAGCTATATCATTGTATTACCTTGAGTTGTAATATGAGCCCAAATCATCATTTCTAGAGTTTTATTGTATCATTGAGCTTTGTATCTAAATCTAAATATGAACCAGTTGTATCCCTCTTTAATTCGAACAACATTTTGAGCTTCCTCTTATTTAGTGGCTCATAATCTGAACTTGTCTATTCATTTCAGTCCAATCATTTGTTTGAAGTTTGATGCCATCATCTGAATCTGTTTATCTGACATCTAACCATCTGACATTTGTGTCTCAACCTTTAGCCAATACTGTAGTTATGCAATAGCTGACATTTGAGTATCTATCATTTGACCATTTGACATTTGAAGTTTCAACCTTTAGCCAATTGATACTCAATTTAGTCACTCCGAGTCTAATTTTGGAATAGTAATAAAATGAAGCTCCAAGTCATTCCATTTTTGGCAATCATGGTGGTGAGCTAAAGCTCTTGACAGGAACCAATCTCCCAACGTAGGACTCATAGTTAGCTAGCTATTGAAAATGCTTGCACGACGCCCAACATGAGAAAGGAGAGCCCCTAAAGCACTCATTAAAGATGGGAATCACATTAGTACGATTGCAAAAGAATCAGAGTAGGGCTATAATGATCTTCAGCCACGTTTTGAAGGTGAGGAAACAAAAATAGACCTAGACATTAGAGACGTTGAAGCACATCAAGCTTGTGAGCAGTCAAAACATTCAAGGAGAAGGCATGCAATGAGGTATAAGAGATGCTCTAATTCACACAGTTCTTAGAATTTAATAAGGAGGAGCAAAGCTAAGGTCACTACTGATGCTAATGATGCAGGGAGACATAAGCACAAGCGGTCTGAATCAATGAAAAAACCTCATAAAGGAAAGGATCTGGAAACAAAAACAGAGACAATTGATGATTACTATGCCAAACTTAGGTGTTGGGAGACAAAAATTGATTAACATGTCAAACCCAGACATTGGCATACAAAAGCTAATCACCATGACAAATCTAGATGCCAAGAAAAGACTAATAACCTGAATATCGCATTCCCGACATTCACATGTAGCAAAAGACTAATAACCTGAATTCGCATTCTCGACATTCCCGGCATCTGAGATGATCTTAGGAAGTCCTTTCATGAGGGAAGCAAAAATGGTACATGGCTGGTCTAAAAACTATGTCTACTTGCAATTCCAAGACTCTGTCATTCGAGTGGATCTTGTAACTGGTCGAGCACATCCTCTAGGAAACAGGTTTATAATTGATCATAGATCTGACACCACAGTTCACTCGGCCCCATTGCAGTATTGTTACACGTGTAAAGCGGACACTGATGTTGGGGAAGATTCTCCTTATATGGATGTACTACTTGGGATGACTGAGTTCACTCGGCCCCATTGCAGTATTGTTACACGTGTAAAGCGGACACTGATGTTGGGGAAGATTCTCCTTATATGGATGTACTACTTGGGATGACTGAGTCGGACAATGTGGATTGGGTCCACCTAGCAGCAACCATAAATACTTGGGGAAATAGGGGGACGACCTGGGTAACACCTAAGGGGGATGAAATGCCACCACTTGCACCCTTAAATATGCTACAAGCAATGCAGATAGCTTCTGACAAGACTCATCCTAATATAACAAAGAAAACATACAAGTGGGTCCCTAAATCTTCTTTAGCGACCATGGTTGATGCTAAAAAATAGAAGCCTTGTAAGAAACGTCCCACTCGCTCCAAGAAATGTAAGGAAATGTGGCAGTGGATTCCTAAACGACTATTGGAAGCCCAAGGCTACTATCAAGGAAATGATCAAATCTGGGTGCCAAAACGTAGATTGTGTTCTTACCTGTCACCTGACCCATGTGAGCCCAATCCTGTAGCTCCAAAATGAATTGACGATCGTGGAAAGAAAAAAATCACAGAATGCTACACACCCGCTCCAGAGCTTGTTTGGGTATCAAAGAAAGAACAATTTGTTCCACCTAGCTCAGGAACAGGGAAGTCAATTGAAGCTTCCATCTCTTCATGTAGTTTCTATACGGAAATAGAAGCTTTGACACAACCTCCACCTACCATTGTATATATCCATACAAACAAGAAAGAGTTTGCACCTCCCGTTGTAAGTTCACCACCTACAACAAGGTTGCAAATAAGATCATGGGAGAGTACCTTACCACCCTTGCAACTAGATGAAACGCATAGGGCTGTCGAAAACTATTGGTTAAAGCCTTCACCCATAACAACTTGGAACAATTGGTTTCAAAAGGTGACGGCATCATTCCAAAAGGTATGATCTACCCAAGGAAGGGGGGAGTGTTTGCTGACATCCATCATTCACTTGCTTCCGTCTCAACCTTCCTCCCTGACCTCTCAATCTTCAATCTTAGGGAATGTATATATAAAGCCTTATACTCACAAAAAACAAAAATAAGAAAGAGCAAGAGCAATTAGCAAATGAGTATGCACAATAAAAGTGAAAACATTGATCCAGACCTACACATTCACATTCGGTACACTGAAATAGAAACCTATGTCATAAAACACTTTTGATCCTCATCACTCAAGTGATGGAGGGTAGGTAGGACTAGTACGATAGGAGTGTTTTTGTTTTAGAGTTTAGTGATTAGCAAAGTTCTTTCTTTCCACTGATGTGCCTCCTAGAGGTATTCTTTGTGTTTCCTAGTGTGTACAGGAACGTGCTGTTGTTGTTAGGATTTGGACCTTCATAGAATCTTTCTCTCGTTCACACTTCAAATCAAGCACGACCATCAACACAAATAGGTGTTTCTTTTCCATTAGCGTTGCCCCTTATCTTTTTGCATCCATGTTTGTCTGCTTTAAATGTGATTGGTAGCATAATATTCAACACATTTGCTTAGTATCAAACATTAAATTCAATGTAATTTTTTGTCATAATCACTTGTCTAGGTTTAAAAATCAAGCAGTCTGACTAAGCTAGTTTGACCAAGTTAGGTGTTAGAGATCTTCTCTTAATACCATGGGGAATGCCTTCCTAATAATTAATGGTTACTTAGGTTCGTAATTTGATTTAGGCAGCATTGTGTGAAATGTACTAGGGCTTTCTAGTGTGCTTAGTCTCTATTGACCTTTAGCTTAAGTATTATAGAGGGAGTTTACTAGTGTGATGAGCTTAGGGAGGGTAACAATGATATATGACCCCCCAAAGTTACAAAATCAAAATGTTGAAAACGAACAAACAAAAAAATCAAAGTGCCACAATGTAAAATCTTAAGCTAGAAGAGAAATGTCAGCTTGATTTGGTACTTCACCCACATGTATCGCCTATGGTACTAGAGCCCTAGAGGTTCCCAGTGTGGGCACTTTTCCTTGAAAAGCAAAAAACCCAAGGCATACAAAATAAGCACGCACATCAAAATTGAATCACTGTGAAAAGACTTTGGGGGGTCAAAGAAAAGATAATCAGTCAGGCGATGATTTCATGATAAATTCCTTTTATCGTAGCTTAACTACAAGGTCTTCTAGGTATAGCCTCTAATTAGCCCTTGGACATGAAATGCTTGGCTCTCGCGATTAAAAAACTTAATTGACCAGAGAAAATTGAGAAGCTTACCCATGGTATTAATAGTCGATCTTTAGTGCCTTTCGATCGTTAAATTAGCGACCCCGAACTTGTTTAGTTTTTTACCTTTACAATTGTTTATGCGTTTGATTATATTGCAATTTAATGTTTATTGCTGACAAATGGTTTAAAATTCTGTTACCAAATTGTCTGCCTACAACTGCATATGTTTTTTAATTGTTTATGAAAATGCAATTACTGTGCCAATGTTGTTTGATTTTGGAGTGACTGAAGAAGGCTAAGGACATTCATCTCAAATGCTCTTCCACCTTGACAAACGAGCTTCAACTCAATAGCTTCTGAGGACGGAATCTACATCAGGAAGGGGGGCATGTTAACCCTCACGTACATTCCTATCACCTAAGACGGACGCCGTACTATTTATTTGGTAGTGTCAGGTACCGGGCTTGTCGGTCCAATAGGAAAAGGGTAAGAGTGATCGCCGATGAGAGGTGTACTCTAACTAGAACATTCAAGGGATTAGTTGGCTAAGCATGGGCACCCAAGTGTGAATGGGGCAAGCTCATATAAAAGTCAACTAAACCTAAAATTCACTCATTCTCTCATTTGTGCAATTGAAGAGTGCTCTTGCTCCATCTCCATCTTCTTCTTCTTCATCTCCTTGTGTGTGTGTGTATGCATGAGAGAGAGAGAGAGAGAGAGAGAGAGAGAGAGAGAGTGCGATCGAGCATTGCGGAGGCATGACGGTGGCGAGGTGATTGAGCATGGCGTAGCGGCATCTCCCTCTTCTTCGCGGCGAGGACTCCTCCACGACAGCAAGCGTAGAGCGATGAGTGACACACCATCGTCTTCTTGAGCTTACTAGTTTAGGCTAGTTGCATGCTTGGAGCCATCTGTGGCTTGCACACAGTGTATCGGCAAGTTCCTTTGCATTGACACGTGCGAAAAACGCGCACACCAACTAGAGTGAAGAGAGCAAGTAGTGGGAGAAGCAAAGGGTAGTGTAAAAATCTAAAGGGAAAGCCAAAGAAGTGGATGAGTGGCAAGAGCAGAGGGTTTTGACTGCTCAGATCAATCAAGATTTGGAGCGAAGAAAGCCAGAGAAACCACAATGCCAGTAGCTTCTGTGGCGTAAACAATTGGAATCCCAAAAATTAATTTTAGTGTGAAGAGTCTTGAGAAGACAAAAAAAATTAGAGTGCTTGGTTTTGATATGAAGAATCCTGAGAAGGAAGTTTTGCAAGTCAGAGCTGACTTGGAGAATGCTAGTAAAAAGGGTCTAGAAAAAAAAATGTTCTAAAAAGAATAATCTAATTTTCCACAAAAGGATCCATTAGCAAGGAAGCAGAGAAGAATAATGCAACCATGGTATTGCAAGGATAGCTACCTGAAAACGAGCAAGATTAAATCTATGCAAGGGTATGCAAAATAATTGAGAGGCTCTCTATAGAACTAGATGACATCAGAAAGACTCTGCCTGAGGCCGTCAATTTCTTCAAGAAATGAAGGAAGAAAGAGTATAAGCAATAGACTGGTCAAATACTAATGATGATGAAGTATTGGTCATCTAGATAGACTACAAAGTCCAAAAGCAATGGGCGCCGCTATCTGGAGTAGTTGTGGATAGAGAGCTGGTGTGAACATACTTGGCAGAGAAATTGAGGATTACTCAGATAAAGCATGCACCATTGAAAATTAGAATGGTAGACCAACAAATAGTGCAAGCTAGTGGCCTAGTGGAGAAACTTCAGATCAAGGTTGGTTTTGAAAAGTTCAAGATAAGTTTTTAGGTGATGGATGCACAAGATGCTTACAATATGCTATTAGGAAGACCATGGCTAAGGAGTGCAGGGGCCGTACATGATTATGTTGGCCAAACACTCACGATGCAGGGGCCAAACAAAAGAATTCAAGTCCAGTCAAATAACACTAGACATAGAAGAAAGCAATGTGACATGAAGAACTATGTTGGAAGTATGGCACGAAGAAGATAGAAAGGATGCTAGCCTCATGAATATATTCCCCATAGATGAAATTGATCTAAATGTACTCCTTTTAGATAAGAAAAGGACTCAAAATCAACAACATCAGTACCTTGAGACCTTTGCTAAATTTAATCGAGGGGAATGACCAATAAATATAGTTGGAAGAGCTTCAAAAGAGGTAGGGAACCATACATCTCATAGGGCCAATTTAGACAATGCCATAACTTTAGAGAACACCCCACCAAGTATGGCCGGAGCAAATAGTCCTAAAATGGAGTCTAAGAATTAAAAATGCAGACATCAAAAGGTGGTGTTAGATGGTATCTAAAGAATATCAGATCCCAGCTGGTTCAGACACCCCTTCCAATGAATATGCAGCTCTGATACAAACAAAAAAGGAGGAAAAATCCTCGGCCAAAAGAAAAGGAGGGTGAACACCCAGTTGGTTGTTACTAGATGATCAAAAAGTGGAAGAGTGGAACCTGAGCATGGAATCAAATCCAAAAATCATAAAGATCAACAAGCATCTCAAATTAGAAGTCAAAGGAAAAGCCAAACAACCTTGTAGAAGTGTAGAGATGTTTTTGATTATCAAGAGATAGAGAAGGAGAGAGCTTGAGCTCTTGCAAGCTTGCATGCATGCGTGCACACACACACACACACACACACACACACACACACACACTATGGTACTTAAATATAGTTTCTGCCCTTTATTTTTTAACTTCACGTCCTCACCATGGGACTAGGCCCGTATCTATTACCTGCAAGTAGGTTTTTACTTAGTGGTTTACTACCCTACTACCATTACTTGCCGTGAAGGCCCAGGGGCTCTCTCTCTGCAACCAAAGGTGGCCTCACTGTCGCGGAATGCAGTCGGTACACTCATGGCAATTCTACTCATGACTATGATCTAGCGGACTACCTCCCTCCTTCCTCTATATAAAGAGGTGAGGGCACTTCTCTAGCCTTCACTTAGATTTGTTTTGTTGTTGCCTTGCCTTGAAAAATTTGCGTGTCATTTTGACATTGAAGCATGGAGCTCACTACTTCTAGCACACAGGTCTGCTTCCTTGGCCATATGTTTTTTGTTTCAGGTTATAAAAAAGGAAAAAGGGGAGCATTATTTTGAAATAACTACTAATGAGGATGGTTTTTTAAGCACGTTGCTCTTGCTCTAATACCGGGTTATGATACTCTCTGATGAGAAGCATACATGGCTAATCATGCTATGACATGGTGACTATGGTAATGTTGCGGGCACTGTTAATGATAAAGGTGTTTTCTGGTTGCCTATTACATGAGGTTTTTTCTGGTTATTTTTTATGGGGGCTCTTTTCTGCAGCTTTGCTGAACCTGACTGAATTTGGATTAAGGGGTACTGAGCATACCATAATGGCCTAAATAGGCATCAGCATACTGCATGGATTTAACCAAAATTGTCGTTGCTTTTTGCTAATGGTCGTATAAACTGTCTTTCTCTGACAGTCGGGTATGTTTTTCCAACTACTGGGCCGCTTGGTTGAATTCTGTCATCAACTAGGATTGAGTATATGACTCCACTATAGCAATTGGTTGTCCTCTTAGGATTTCCGCTGTGTTACCTTGCTTAACTGAAAAATCTCGAAGGAGAATTGATACTGAAAAAGGGCCTGTCAAATACCTGTCGGTACATAGATTTGGTTAACTTGCTTGGCATATTTAACTACTTAAGTGGTCGGAGCTTTTTTTACTTTGCTCTAGCTCCTGGAATATTTTGAGCTAGGTTGCACCATCTGGTTATTTTTTACCTAATGACTTGTTTAAAGCTATTCACTATCATACATAGACTAGTGGCTAGCCGAGATTGTTCTCTATCTAGCTGCGCTGTAGTTCGTTTCTGTAAAAAAATGCTGGGTTGCTTTTTACCCCGGCGACACTAAGGACTATATTTACTTAGGTTAATGATGCTCATCTCATAAAATTTAAGTACCAAGGTAAGTGCAGACATGGTGAATAACATATGGGGGTATTTTTCAAATGAATGAGAAAAAGATGGTGATATGGTTATGGTTTTTTTCAGAGATCATTCTAGCTTAATGGAGTGCCGACCATTTTTTTCACTACTAGAGTTTGAGAACTTGGAATAAATTTGAGAAAAACTTCTCATTTTTTACACTTGATTAGGTTTTTAGGAACTATATTTCTTCAATATGATGGTGAAAACAAACACTTGCAGGGGTGATTGCCTTCTAATCAATATGATATTCTTTATAAAAATAACTCTGCATTTTTATAAAATGAGGATAGAAATTAACATTTTTTGGACTTAGCTTGGTAAGGTTTTTTTTATAAAAAAAAGCTTGTAAGATGGACATGGATAACAACTGGTATGGTCCTTTGATACCTGTAATACACATCCAAGGCTAACTGAATTGTTGTCTTGTTTGGATGGATGCAGGTAAGGACTCTATCTTATCTTGGAGGTGTTTTTTTACTTTGGCAAGCTGACCTACACTAGATTGCACATTGACTTATGATTCGGGAAGTTCTTCTACCATCTGTATACTGGAATGGACCTCATTCCTACAAACATTGTACATAAATGATTCTAATACTGAGTTGTTATGTACTTATCTTTTCTTTGTTCCAAAGCTAGTGTCTTTTGAATGTAAAAGTTCAATTATGTCTTATTATCTAAGATTAAATAGCTACACACACACACACACACACACACACACACACACACACACACACACACACACACACACACACACACACACAGATGGAGGCAAAATGATGTTCTTCTTCTTCTTTGCTAACTCAAGATAAGAGGTCTACAAAACGTAAGGGAAAAATACAACCTAAAAGGGAATTAGTGCAACGGTCTAATGTAAACCCCTAGTGAGTGAGGTGAAGGGTAAGTGTGCCATCACTCCGGTAGGTAGACCAACTCAGCTTAGTAAGATGTAATATCACTGGAAAAGTTATGCATATCCACCAAGGGGCACCAGTCATGATGATTGTTGGTGGTAGTCATCCAGGGGTCGTACATGTTGAGCTTGACATCTCAACACTCCCCTCAAGCTCAATGCCATCTCTCGTATTCTAAGCGTCACTCAAAATCGACGTAGATTCTTTGCTCCAAGGACCTTCATGAAGATATCTGCAACCTGCTCATCCATTACCATGTACTCAAGGTTGATGTCGCCCTCTAAGCCCTCTCTCTACTGAAGTGGTAGAGCACCTCAATGTGCTTTGTCTTAGCATGAAACACTGGGTTTTGTGCCAATTGTATGCTGTTGAGGTTGTCATAATAGATGACAAACAGCCTCTGCACCTGTTCTCCAAAGTCCTGAAGTAGAAATCCCAGCCACGCTACCTCACATGCCACCATTGCAGCACCCATGTACTCTGCCTTTGTACACAAAGCACAACCATAGGTTGCTTCTTGCTATTCCATGTGATAAAAACACTCCCAAGTGAAAACATGAATTTAATGGTAGGCCTCCAATCGTATGTGCTACCAGCCCAATCCACATTTGTGTAGCCATAGAGCTACAACTCCACATCAACCCTATAAAAGAGTGCATAATTTAAACTAGTACTCACATAGCACAAAGTGCACCTCACCACATCCAAGTGTGGTTTATCCGGCCTCGTTATGCATACATAAAGAAGGCATCCCAACAGTAGTTTGGTAAAGAGTGACATTGGCAAGATCATCAGCATCATGAAGACTCAAGTTCAAACCTATTTCCTTGGGAGTGGCAATATGTTTGCAATCCTCAAAGTCCAAACTTACATAGCAATGATTCTATGTAACTTGTTTGACACAAGGCAATACCACCAGTCATAGGCTCCTTGAACATCCAGTACCAAAAAGCTGGTTTTAAACTTTTCCTTTTTGATTCTTATCTGCATGTTCTTAATAATCCCAATAGCTTGGACTATTCTATGGTTAGCCATTCTCACTGTGAAGGGTGATGGATTCATCTCCGTTATCCCCAGTTTTTTCCTTAATTAAATGCTCATCAAGGATATTCCCCTCCAGCTCCTCCATCTAGAATGACACTACACAATGGTTCTCCAGTACCAAAAAGCTGGTTTTGAACTTTTCCTTTTTGATTCTTATCTGCATGTTCTTAATAATCCCAATAGCTTGGACTATTCTATGGTTAGCCATTCTCACTGTGAAGGGTGATGGATTCATCTCCGTTATCCCCAGTTTTTGCCTTAATTAAATGCTCATCAAGGATATTCCCCTCCAGCTCCTCCATCTAGAATGACACTACACAATGGTTCCCATTATTTTCACAACTTATAATCTATCTGGATCACTGGAATTTCATCGTCTTGAATAGCTGCCAAGTCCACTACCTTGGCCTCTGCTTCTACTTTTTTCTTTTGTCAAATTAATCTGGTGTCCTCTGGCAATGTGCATATGATATCATCCAATTCCAATGTCAGCTTTTGAATGCATTCATAGACTTTCACAAAGGTTTCATCTTGTTTGTTGCCAGAGCTGTTGCTACCCGAACCAGAAGATTTAGCCTCTTAGGTGTCTTCACAGTTCCATCTTGTGTTCTCTTGTTTGGTTGTTGACTGGACCTATGATGAATCTGCTTGATCCTTCATTAGACCATTGGCTCAAGTTTTGATCAATTCTGCTCTGACTTGCCGTATCTCATTTACTAGACTTTCCACCACAACAATCATGGACTCCTCGAGGCCATGTGCTTCCTTCTCCTTCATAGGTTCTAAAGACTTGGGCAGTAGCTTCTAAAGTGTGTGAGCCTCGAAACATTTTGGTTGTTTTGGCAGCCTCTTGGAGAGGTTCTCAGTAAGGTGGGAGCGTGCTCTGCGTTGTATGTTCACGGTAGCAACAAAGTACCTAACCACACGACTTGTGTGTGTGTGTGTGTGTGTGTGCATTGTGTGGTAGCGTGCCTTTTGTCGTATTGCATGATAGTCATAAGGTACCTTACCACACAATGTGAGCGTGTGCGTAAGATGTCCTATTGAACAATGCTTACCTTGGGGGCATCACCTCTGTTACGCGGGAAATATGGTGTCCTTGTGGTAAGTATTGGCTCACTGTTTGGGTATTACGTCAGTTACACAACGATATTAATATCCTTTTGGTGAGTCAACTTCCTTTTCCTTGCAATGTGCAAGGATTGGAGTAGGCTCTTTTGGTGTATGCACATTATACACCATTAAAAGCATTTATTTCTTTTCAGAGCACATTACATATGTAGGGAATTGCTACAAGGGAGAGAATGTGGAAAAAAATGATAACTTCTAGAAAGAGCAAGAAATGTAAACACTTCACCCCTCCATTGTAAGATGCATTGGCTTTATCACTGAGGCCACCTGGATCACAATATTTCCATACTACAATGGGGTACCTTGGGAGGCATGATGTGCCGCCTGCCATTCACCCAAGGAGCGTTCAGACGCTGCATGCACAGGCTACAATATGGATGGAGGAATTTTCCACCAGTAAATCAACAGTTACCAGAGATAGAGACTACATGGCTCAAAGTAGTGATTGAGCAGATGCTTACAATCTTACACGCTCTTATTGATGGCATTATGGCTGCTCACTCTGCTGGTATAGTGCACAATGACTTACATCTTTACAACATAATTCAAAATTTTACTCGCGCAAATAAACCATGCGTTGGCATTATTGATCGGGGCATGATGCTTAGAACACCAGCCAAGCGCGTATTGAATAATTTTTTGCATCTTGTAGCTCAATTGGACTTTGCAATTTTGGAGGCCAAAGAAGAATATTTTACCACCCCGATCAAGATTCTATGAGGGCTATTAAGACAAAAGTGGACAGTTGGATGAAGTTAAGAGAGCATGAAGCTAAAAGAATCACATCAAATATTTTTTTAATTATTGAGAGAGCATTTAAAGATAGACCCTAATCATGTCTATTATTGAACTTGTGCTGTCTTTTAACCCGGATTGAACATTTTGTACTTTGCTATTGACTTGTTGTTTGGGTATTTTATTTTCATTGAAGTCTATGTTTTGGGTGGTTCACCTCACTTGAAGTATATTTGGATCATTTATCTTTGGTCAATTGTCTTGTGGTACAATTGGATCAATTGTGATATTGTTTTTTGCATCAATTGCAAAATATTTGACTAAACTGTCTTTAGTCAATTGTGGTATCTTTGAGAGTGTTGAAGAGAGAGAACAAATGTTTGTCAAAGATATTGAATATTTGTCTATTTAATCATTACAGTTGTAAGATACCATGGTTGATGAAGAGCAAGCATGTGGTACACAAACAGTGCCAGATGATCAACAACAAATGGCTGTTGATGCGTTTCAGCGCATGAAATCTCTAGCACACGGTATGTGGACGCAACAAGTGACGCGGACAACTTGTCAACTATCAAAATGGGCAAATCCAAACCACGTGCAATGGAAAGAAATCAACAAAGAAGTGACCAAGGATATGATTTAAACAATATGGCCATGTGAGGATGTGGAGATAAAGAAAAGATGGTGGAAAGTATCAAAGTGCCTTCACCAAGAAATCAAAGATAATGCTGAGAGAATCCACTTGGAGTTTTTTGGCCATAATTACACAATGCAGATTGTGCGTTATATTTTGCAAAAGTGTTGAATATACATTTTGTGCAGCAACAATCAATAGACTTTTCCTTGAAGGAGACAACTATGGCCACCCATGATATCAGAGAGAGTTGTGTCACGTTCACGCAAGAGGAGCTGGCACTGATAGTTGAAGGGGCCAACATACAATTGAAAAAGAAGAAAGATATTTTCATGACATAACTGGCAAAGAAAGATGCAAAAATAACACAGCTATCAGTAGCAACCCAAACACCTCAAGCATCCCAGGTTCACATGAAAAAAAGTATTCATCGCTTAACACTAGGTTGGTAACCGGACAGTTTTATGTCCTTTTAACTAGAAAAGTTCGACAAATTAATTCTAGAAATTCAAGTTAGATAACATAGATTGACCAATTGGGGTATGTGAGGACAAACTTGAAAAAAACTTGGAATTTTTTTCAGCATTGTTGCATGCCTTCTAATTTGAGTAATTAAGCAACTATCCAATCTAAGCATGGAAAATTGCATGCAACAGCCACCTTCCAATTGAGTGTCGTGCCTCCCCAAAAGCTGGAATTCGTGCATGGGGGCTCCAAATCGGGGAGAATTGAGGCCCGTAGGATCTTGCCTAGATCCAAGGGCTCCAAATGAAAGCCCCAACTCAAGCAATTGGGATAGGGCAGTGTGAGGAGAGCCAAAATTTTGAGAAACAGAGGCCGAGGAACGGGTGTAGGGATCGATTTTCTGCGCACATGGAGCTCAATCAAAGGCGCTACTCACCTGCACAGATAGGCTGCAACCGTGTTGGACGCTCCTCTGAGTTTCTCGCGGCCCAAGAAGGTGCCCTGCTACAAGTACCCGCGGCTTGGTTGGGGCTTCCTGGGCACAACAAGATTTTGGGGATAATCATGCTGAGGTGTTCTTCTTTGGGGTGCTACACAAGTACCATGCAAAAACTCAGAAATTTGCATGTGAGTTTGAGGGGGATCCGAAGTCCTACGCTGCAAATTGGAATGACATCTGCGAGTACCTTGTTCAAAGCTCCCTGAATCTCACTCCTCCTCGGAAAATAAGCAAGGTAAGCCATGCAAGTACACCTATTTCTTCCACATATGAAATTGGTCAATCTATTCATGCACCTATGGTTGAAATGTGGAGGAAGCTTGCTGAGGATGCATTGAGGGAGGGAAGCCACTCCTACCATCTTGAAGAGGATACTCCTCTTAGCAGTCCTGATTTTGAAAGCACTCCGGTGGAGGCCACACCGATTGCAAAGCGGCATGGAAGGCCACCCAAACCACGAAACCGGGGTAGACCCAAGGGTTGTAGCACGCTTACAAGTGATGATGCCTCAGGACCATCACCCGAATTTAGCAAATATAGTGGCCGAAATGGTGGCCGACCTCGTAAACATAAACTATCGCATGTAGGAGGTAGAGCTAGTCCCTCACCTAGCCCATTTGATGTATTTGATGAGGAGGAAAGCAATGGTGAGCATGCATTGGAGGGTGAGGGGGTTGAAGGTGGTGATGATGAGGCCTTGGAGGCAGAAGGGCCGGTACTTGATGACTCACCCGAAGCGGATAATGACTTTGTTGATGTTATTCCTCCGGAATCGCATAGTGGTGATGGCCTTGAGCAAGAGCCCCATGGCACATTTAGGACTCTCCCTCCCTTTAATGGAGTCCATGGACCCGATTTGGGTCATATACCTCGTGAGTTTTGTGAATTTAATTTGTTTTTGATGTTGTTTCCACTAGATCTCATTAATCACATTGTAAGTGAGACAAACATGTATGTGGAAAAAGAGAGGAGAAGGTGTGGGAGCTTGCATGACTCCATGCGTAGGTGGGTTCCTATTGATCGTCACTCTTTTATGCGTTTTAATGGGTATAGCATTGGGCATGGCACTTCACTACATGCCTTCCAAGAAACACTATAGGGAGGATGACGTGGTAGGATCACTCTTGTTTCCTAACTTTGGTGAGAAGATGAGCCAAACCACATTTCAGCAAATTAAACGGTTCCTCCACTTACAAGAAAATGCACAAAGGCCACCTTGTGGATGTAGAGAGCACAAGTTGTGGCAATTAATTGATTTGGAGGAGCCGCTAAATTACACTTTTCAAAAGCATTACAATGTAGGCAAGTGTGTCACTGTTGATGAGCGCATAATTCCCTCTAAATGCAAATTGAACCCATGTAGGGTTTACAATCCAAAGAAGCCGCATAAGTTTGGCATACAGGTATGGAACCTATGTGATTCATCAACGGGGTATAATCATGCATTTCAAATCTATGATAAATTGCCATGCCCGGAATTGTCTTTTCATGCAGTTGCAAATTTGGTAAAATCTCTTCCAAGGAAGGGTCATCATGTGTTTTTTGACAAGTTTTTTACCTCCGTTAAGCTCCTTGAGCACTTGCTTGATGAGGGCCAAGGTGGTACAGGTACTTATGTGGCAAATAGAAAGTTTGGATAAGCAAGCACGAGGTGCTTGCCGGTTTGCATATTGCAAGAAGCAAGGTGTCCTTGCTTGCACATGGATGGACAAGAAAGAAATTTTGTTTGCTTCTAATTGTTATGGAATGCATAAAGGTGAGGTAAAGCGCTTGATGAGTGATGGAAAGAGGAGGGAGGTTGTATGTCCTGATGTTGCGGTGCAATACAATGCATGTAAGGCTGGCTGTGACACATTTGATAATATGGTTCTTGGGAGTGGTTATAGCTTGCAAAGTACAATGCAGGGTTTTAAGTGGTGGCATGCAGGTTTTTGGGGTCTCATGGATTCCATCTTCACAAATTGCTGGATCATTTGGAAAGACCTCTATGGCAAGAGGGATGTATTCAGGTTTGAGTTTATGCTACATATGCACGAGCAGCTGGTAAATAATGCTTTTAGGCCGTATGTGTGTAAGCGAGCGGTGATAGAGGATGCATACAATGGCCATTTTCCCGTTCGTTTGCATGATACAACAAGTAGGTATTGTGTGGTATGCTTAGCAAAACGAAAGAAGCTTTTGTCTGAGCACAAAGAAGTGCAGGGCTCGAAAATGTCCCTCACTATTTGGGGATGTGGTAAGTGTAAGAAGGTAATGTGTGCCGATCCTTGCTTCAAGGATCGGCCTAAGCCATGCAAGTATGACTGTTGTCATACTTGCATGGCTTAGGCCTAGTTTCTCATACTCTCTAACTTCTGTTTTTGCAGGACATGTAGAATTTGGCTGATGGATTCTACCCGATGGCTGGTTCTTTTTGTTGGTTGACTGGTTTTTTGCTGGTGACAGATGGCTGCTGGTTTTTTTGGTTTTTCTTTGCTGATGGCTGGTCCCTTTTGCTGGTCCTTTTGGCTGCTGGTTTTTCCCTTTGATGATGGTAGGTTTTTACATTTTCTATTTGGTTTTCTCTTTGCTACAGGTCTGACATGGGCTACCCTTATTTTGAGCTTATGGCCTTATGGCAGGTAATATGGTTTCACGTGATATTTTGGCACGATCTTTTGTTGTGGCATTATGGTTGTCTATGGTTTTGGTTATGACAGATGCCTTTGGTTATGGCTATGTGAACTTGTCTATGGTTATGGGTTGCCTTTGGTTATCGTTATGTGAACCTGACGCAATGGTGTTATGGTTCCAAGTTTATGGTGCCTATTGGCTATACATCTTGCCGGTTATGTAAGTTGTTTAGCTCCATTTTTGGTCTTCTTATGTCAAGAACTTCTATATGGTTACCACCTAGCTGATTGTGTTGTTGCCAGGGATTGGGGATTGGAGCATGTCGTACCATGATTTTGTTATAACATGGTTTTGACAATGTGCCTTTTGTTATGGTTTTGGTGATGTGCCTTGTGGAAAGGACAAGTTTAAGTGGCTGTTTTGGTCATGGGCCACTTTATGGTTATGGCAGGTGCTCAATTATGGATATGGCAATCTTTATATCTTGGTCCTTTTATGGCATATGTGTTTGTGGCAATTCTTGGAAGAGATGTTCTTGTGCCAAGTTATGTTTATGGTTGTTGCTAGGTTATGTTTATGGTTTTATTTGTTGCTTATGGTTATGGCAAGGGCTCAATTATGATTATGGCAGTTGCACAAGTTGTGAGGTCCATTCTTGTTTTTTGATGGTTGGTTTCTCCCAACGGTTATGGCTTTATACTTCATGGTAGTGTATCGCCAGGGTTTTGTCTTATTACAGTTTGCAATCTCGCCAGGGTTTTGTCTGGCCAGGGATTGTTGTCTCGCCAGGCCAGGGTTTGCAATCTCGCCAGGGTTTTTGTCTCCAGGTTATGGGTTGTGAATTTCCAGGTTATGGGTTGTGTTTGCGTTTTGTCACTTATAATAGCGGTTCTAAAATAGCCTACATCTGATCCAGTGTTTCCCTCTTGAAATTATGGTTTGCCTTTCTCACCATGGGTTTTATGAGTTCTTGCCAAGGTTTTATGATTTATCTCGCCAGGGTCTCATGATTTATCTTGCCAGTGTCTCATGATTTATCTTGTTGGTTTGTTGTCCAGTTCTCTCTTGCCAGGGTTCACTTGGAGTGTTTTTACACTTGTTTATGGTAACAACTGGAGGAACAAATTTTGGAAGATTATGTTTTGGTAAGGTGACATATGGCAACAATAGATGCTTGCTCTCCCATTGTAGATGGCTTGCTCTTTCTTTTCTTGTCCTCCTCTCATCGTCACAAAGTTCATGAGTGTGTAATGTTCATTTGGAGCAAGTATTTGTGGTTCATGTACGCCAAGGTTTGTGATCTTGTGTATGATGGTTAGGTGGAGCGAGTCGATGAGGTTAATGTTCATGCCCAACTTTGTTAGGGTTTGTGCCGCTTGTTGATAATACTCCACTGGAGGAACTTGATGTGGTTTATGTACGGAAGGGTGTGTGAGCCTTTTGCCAAATGCTTGCCAGGGTTTGTGGTGCTTATGATTTATGTATGCACTAAAGTGGTTTTCTTAGGTACCAAGTCTGTTTGCTTAGCGTTCTCTATCTTACCAAAATTTGTGATCCTTCTCGGTCTTCTTGGTGTTTTTAATTGCGCCAAGCATTTTACATCTTGCCAAGCATTAGGAGAAATATGGACTTTGCATGGGCCTTGTAAGGAATCCTAATTTTTAGGGATTAAGGTTAATGTTATGTAGGGTTAAGGGGACAAGGGCATTCAAGAAGCTAGTTTTGAGTAGACTTTTCTAGCCTTTTTTTTAGACACATGTAAGATGTGGACCTAAGAGGTCACTTTCTCTCTCTAGCTTTTGGAAAGTGAAGGGAGTAAAGGGGTGTGGCCACATCAGCAAAAACGTGGGTCACTAAGAGCCAAAATTTGACTTTTTTTCAAAAAAGTTATTTTTACTTATTTTTGACTTAAAACTCCCTCCCAACATATATACACATCAAAAAATCATTTTTTAACATTTTTTTAAACCTACAAACACTAAAAGTCCACTTTTTAAAAAACAAATCCCCCAAAAAAAAAAAAACCTTTGTTCTCTCCTCCTCCTTCCTCCTCTCTCCCTCTCCTCTCCCTCCCTACCCCCTTCTCTCCTCCTCCTCCCCTCTCTCTCCTTCTCCCCCCTTCTCTCCTCCCATGTTCCTCTCCTCTCCCTCCCTACCCCCTTCTCTCCTCCTCCTCCCCTCTCTCTCCCTCTCCCCCTCTGCCCCCTTCTCTCCTCCCATGTTCCTCCCTCTCCCTCCCCCCTCTTTCTTTTCATTCTTTGCTTCCTCACGCAACAGCTGCCATGGTGCTCACGGACATCACAAATCATACATATTGCTTGTCTGCGGTGTTTGCACCGAAGGCCGCACGTGAGGGTGAGCAGAGGTCATCCCAAGATCGTCATACTGTCGGTGAGACGAATGTGTATGGTTCTTCAATATCTTGGGAGGGGAGAAGTAGGCTTGTTAGGCTATTGCAATTGGTTGTGTATGGGTGCAGGTGCTTCTTTGCATTCGTGGATGCACGAATGTCAAGCTCTTCAGCTCAAAACAGTGGTATTACAAGAAACAATGGGTGCAGGTTAGAGAGGTCAAGTGTCACCACTTTTCCTCTAAAACACCCTTCTTTGTTACATCTTGTAGGTAGGTGCTTCAAATCCATCCTTATTAGAGGTGGGTAATCTCATCCTAAAGCAAGAATGGCTCAAGGAACTAGCATAACATGAAGCTTTTACGGTGGCACAAAGCTCTCCTCAAGCAATGTGGCTCCCACTACACCAAAAATCACTATGTTAACATGGAGAGATCCCTAGTAGGACAATACAACAACTTTTCATCAGCAGCACACCCTTTCCTAACATGAAGGCACCCCCACCAGAGATATTTTTATATGATAGGTCACCCCATGAGCATACCATGTCATGGAATGGATGTAAGAACTATGACTGCACTACCCCTTGGAAGTTGTTCACGAATGTATGTTTATCAAAGTTAATGAGAAGAAGTTTGGACTTTTTTGTTTGTTGATGTGTAAGAGCACTCTTGGTCTACCATATTTTAGATTGTTTGATAAGTTAAATAAGATTTGTAGTCATTTAAAGTGTCTTTTTTTTTTGGTAAGATTGTACATGAGAAGACATTATAAAGTACAAGAGATCTTGACGGAATAAACCTCGTTGAGATTCCCACCATGCACTTGTGACACCATACCTCTCCTTGAACTCTTTGACTTCTATCGTTGTGGGGAGTCCAATGGGGGGCTATTTTCAAATTTTTAGCATAACTTTTTTTTGAAGGAAATTTTGGTTATTCTAAAGTTTATACACAGTCTAGGAGTTCATTCTGATTTTTTTTCTTCAGTTTCAAATTTTGACCGAGTACACTCCTTGGAAGCCACTTTTGAAGGTGTTAGGGCGAGATTTTGGGAAAGTTTTGTGTAGGAAATACAGTCCTTAACACAATAAAAAACAATGGTTCTTTGAGTATTTTTAGATTCCATGGTTTTAATGCTCGTTGGAGCCCGTAGATTAAGAAAAAAGTAAAAAATGTATGTTTTACATCATTTTTAAATAAATTGTCAACTTGCACGTTGATTTGTGGAGAATGCGAGCAAGATATGATTTTTTCTCATCACATGATGGTCGAAGAACGCGATGAGATGAACAAATTCATGTGAGACAAGCCCAGACAGATTCGGAGCCGATTGAAATCTAGAAGTTGTTGAAAACAACCGAAAAGTTCAACATTTACCAAAAAAAAAAAAAAACTTAACACTTGAATCATGGCCATGCATAAAAAATATGCTCACACGGTGAAGGAGGTGCTTCAAAGCTATGGAAATCAGTATAAAATGCAAGCAATAGCGTTGGAGGCTATTCAAGAAGTTGTAGAGGCTCACATCATTTCAGATGACTTTGCAATGACAAAATGATTAAGAGTTGTGTCTACTGTCTCCATAGTGATTTGGCTTTTCGGTTTATCCATGTGTTTTAAGTTAAGTGGTTTTGGCCATGAAGAGTTAAATTTAAATCAAATATTAACATTTTTGCCATCCTAAGGGGCAAACAAAGCTAGAAAATGCAAAAAAAAGGGTGGCTACAAGGGCGTGCAGATGGCCCATCCAGCAGTTTTGGATGGCTCATCTGCACGCCCTTGTGGCCACCCTTTTTTTTTGCATTTTCTAGCTTTGTTTGCCCCTTAGGATAGCAAAAATGTTAATAGCTGATGAAACCAGATGTTTATGTAGCATGAGACTAGATTTTTATATTGTCCAATGTGATTTGGCCTTTTGGTGCAGGGAACTAGTAAGTTGAGTTGAAGGAAGGCATAATGTGCTTGAAAAGTTAAATTTTACATTCATCTCACCTTTTCCAAGGTCCTGGAGTGCAACAATAGCCTAATTATGCAAAAAAAAAAGGGTGACCACAAGGGCGCGCAGATGGCCCATCCAACAGTTTTGGATGGCTCACCTGCGCGCCCTTGTGGCCACCCTTTTTTTTGCATTATATGGCCTTGTCTGCCCCTTATAATAGCAAGAATGTTAATATTTGATGAAACCAGATGTTTATACAGCATGAGACTAGATTTTTATACTGTCCAATGTGATTTGCCCTTTTGGTGCAGGGAACTAGTAAGTTGAGTTGAAGGAAGGCATAATGTGCTTGAAAAGTTCAATTTTAGGTTCATCTCATCTTTTCCAGGGTTCTCAAGTATAGCAATAGCCTAATTATGCAGAAAAGGGTGGCCACAAGGGCCCACATATGGCCCATCGAGCAGTTTTGGATGGCTCACTACGCGCCCTTGTGGCCACCCCTTTTTTTGCATTATATGGCCTTGTTTGCACCCCAGGATACCAAATTTTTTTTAGATTAAGTGAAAGCAAATCTTTATGCAACATGACAGTACAAATTCCACTTCTTTTCACTGAGATGTAATTAGAGCTCCCCCCCCCCCTTTCTTTGTGTTCAAAGGTCCGGAGCATTCACTATGTAAAATTTTCCTATATCACGTGCGTTCACTAGAATGGATTAAAAGTACCCCTTATAGGCCTTATCTACACATGTTTCTGCAACTTTACAAGAATATAAAATCCCTTCTGTTGAACACATGTGCTATGTCACATATACTTTAGTGAACTCCCCATGTCAACGGCCTCACAAATCCTGTGCACTAAACATTAAACACTAGAAATCGACCAAACAAGGAGCCAATTTTTACTTCCTTGTGTCCACCTAGTGTTCTTGTGAAACATTGCTAATGATATATATTCAACATCCCCAAATGAGGACATCTTGACAAAGTTTATGATCCACTTTAATAAGAAAAACCATTAATGATTAAACTGGAATCAAAATATTGCTTGAATTTCTTCAAGGTGGAGTGATTAAGACTTGCGACTTGAATCATCGTACAGGCAAATCAAAATATCTATAAAAGTAAACAATATTTCTCAGATCTGTATGAAACTTCAGTAATCTAAATTAAATACTCTCACTCAATGCGACACCATTTAACAAAAAAACATATTTATATTGCATTTATAGAGGAATCCAGCTTCATGAAAAATAATTACAAATGGAGACAATGTTGTTGCTGTTAGGCTTATCTTACAAGTATTTGTCTTCCTCATCTAGAGATTCATATATACTTGAGTATTTGTGTGTCTATGACACTAGGGAAGATAGTAGTACTATATGGATGGCTTCTATGAGAGCTCCTAGAGAGTCCCTATTGGTTCAAGATTCTAAAAAACACCTACTATTCTTATCAAAATCTTTTAACATGGTAGTGAAAGGTTCCTCAAGGAACAAAAATAGAGTGATTTCCATCTCTGCACATGGTTGCTTGCTCATGTCCTCTTAAAACAAGTTGAATCTGTAAGTAAACAAAAGATTATGTGAGCACAAAGTTATAAAGTACAAAATGATATCATTCCAATTATCTAATGACAATTATACGAAGAATAAATTACAAGAAAAATTTTTGACGACTCTCCATAGATAACACAACTTACTTACATTGTGAAACTCAAATCACATGCTACACAACTATAGATGGCGCACCAAAGTGCTCAACAAAATAGCACCACCCAGTGTTATGAGGTGTGAAGCCTAAACACTGAAATCCATAAAGAGGTTAATTCTCTCCAGCATGATAAACTTAAAGATGGAGATGATGTTAAGCTCTGAATGTAAGCTACATGGGTAGTTTTCTTACCATTCTATCTTTATGTTTGAGATGAACCCTTGCAATGCCCACGCGATATTCACACCTCCTATTGTTGTGGTATGCAACTCATGTGAGCTCATACTTTTGCCACCTTCGGGAGTAGAGGTTTCCATGTAGTGTGAGTGAATGAAAGTAGAAGGAGTAGAATCTTATTTCATGTTGTAATGGAGATGAGAGAAGAGAGAGGAGCTAGCTTGGTGTGAAACTATGTGGTGGACAAGGGGAAGAGATGCAGGAGGAGCTTGCTTAGTGCTACAATGGAGGTGGGAGAAAGCTAGCAGAGAGATAATGATGGACTATAGGGGGTGCATGTGGTCGTTGCAGCAATGGAGAGCTTGGAAAAGGGTTTGTAGAGAGAGAAAAACATTTTTTAGCTATAGAATAGCTTTGGAAAGATTTGGAGGGTGGTGAAAATGATGTTTTGATTTGTTTTTAAAAAAAATCAGTTTTTTGGATTTTTTAGTGCACGTTTTTAACTTTTGAAGGTCAAAAATACTTTTTTGACCATGAAATAGGTTTGGGGACCTTTTAAGGAGGGAAAACTTGAAATTTGAAATTTTTTGAAAATTTGAAATTTTTAGTGTATTTTTAAATCCGGGCCAAAAAGTGGGGAAAAAGAGGTCAAAGTGGTCCCCCCCCCCCCCCCTCCCTCTTTCCCCTAGCCACCTCCTTTACCTTCTCACTAGGTAAGAGACAATTAAGAGGTGTAAGGCTACCTTGTCCCCCTACTTTTTTGAGGGTATAGAGTGTGTCCACCACCCTCTTCCTATTGGCTGACCTCTAATTAACCTTAGTCCCAAAGGGCCCCTAGAGGGTTCATATTTTTCCTAATGCTCATGTATTCCAAAGAGACATTTCAATAAGCAATACAGAGTAATTCTTTTGTCTACAAGGTATCTATTTGAAGATTCTTCCATGATGTCATAAATAGTTGTATTATAAAAGCATGAGAAGCACTCGAATGGGGGGAGACAACCAGATACTTCAAGAACTCCATCACTCACTAGTCCCCCAGGCTTGATAAGATTGGAGGTAGCCCTTTCACAAAGAAATAGATAGGAGACTCAACAACAAAGGATTGATGCACTCAACTTTGTCCTAGGACAAAAACAACCTACAATGGAAAAAGGTAGACTAGCTAGTTACCCAGTTCGACCTCTTCAATGGAAATGAAACCTACTTGTTTTGAGAGTGATCAAAAGTTTGCAATGTCATGGTGCCCATCTATGAGGTAGAATTTGATTGGAAAGTTTGGCATTGGCTCATGAACAAGAATATTACTTTACCACAAGCAAATGGAACTTACTTCAAACTCTACTACAAGGCAAATTGGTTCTCGTCGCTTAACAAATAGTGGAGACTACAATGAACTGAGGCAAGGATAATAGTAGTTTTGGGATCCACTTGCCCTAGCATAATGAAAATATTCATTTGGAAGGTGTTGTGGGGGCTCTTCCAACACAAATAAAAGTAGAAGCTAGAGGAATAGGCACTAACTTGTGTGCAGGATGAAAAGGAGCAATCGAAGATCCCGTCCATCTATTTAAAGACTGCTCGATTGTGGGAGCTCTCACGAGTAGAATCTGCAAATGGGTGCAAAGGACAAGTGGAAGATCTACTTTTTCAAGAATGGTTTGATTTTACTCAATAACCAAGCTATTCAGGTCTATACACAAAATTTCCACTTCACATATCTCAAAGCAACTTGGAAATCAAGAAACCCTACGACAACCAGATTTGAAGAAATCATTCAGGAAAGCAGTGAGCGGATAGTCCCTATAGGAAAACAGAAACTCTTAGAAAAGTGGAAGCAAGCACTACTCGACATTGTATAAGTACTAACCAAGGGCTAATAGCTGCAAGATTTCACACATTCGGATTAGGCTCTATATGCATCCTCTCTATCTTGTGGCTTCTCAAGCACCTCAAGACACAGACTTTTCTTGAGACTTAATGTACATTCTTTTCCACGTTAATACAACACTTCCACTTAATATTGTGAGTACGACACAAAAAAATTGAAACTCTTCTTAACTAAAAAATATATTTCTTAATGAGCATGCATAACATTTTTTGATTCTATCCTGTGGGAATCTCCTCTCTCGTGAAGGAAAGACTATCACAAATTGAGCTTACTCCAAGAAGCCCACCACCCAAAAAAGCCTTCTTTAACACTGTCCCTTATGCTTAGCGTAAGAAATGTTAAGTCATTAGCAGATAGAGAAATCACAAACGTGGAAGGGTTGAGCTCTAGGTTACTCCACAAGAAGTTTTGGGCAAATTCTCACAATAATTCTCACATTGTGACTTACCTCAACATCATGAGCTTCTGCTCGGGAGGCACCGCATACCTAGCTAGGTATGCGGTGCCTCCCGAGCAGAAGCTCATGATGTTATGCATTGTATGAAAAAAGTACGCTAAAAAAGACTCCATTTTCCTACATGAGAAAATTTCTAAATCTTCTTGTGTCTAGAGTGGCGTTCTTTGCTTCCTATAGTCTTAGTTTATGCATTAAAAAAAAAGTTATGGTGGATGCAACTATGACAATGTGAATTTCAGTGGATGCAACTATGCTTTTATTTCCAAGGATGCGTTGTTTTTCTACTCTTGACAATTGTCTTTGAATTTGTGATATCTCATAGAAAACAAGGCAAGGTACTCTTTTAAAATCCATCCAACAAAGCATAATATTTTAAATGCAAATGCATAAATTTTCTCCATCAATAGTCACTTTGGACCCAAAGCATCTATTTGAGCCTATCCCTCTTTATAGGCAAGATGTGGAAGAACCAAGCTATCTGTATTTGCACACAAATTGTTCACTTCTTCTACTTTAGACAAATGTGGACATCTAGAAACAACAGGGTCTTTCAAAAAGACCACTCGATGACCAAATTCAAAGAGATTACTCAAGAAAGTAGGGAAGTGACCATTGTTGTTGAAAAAATTAAGAACTTCAAAGAGTGGAATCAAGAAATTAAGCCCTCTCAAATTGGGCTTTCACTAGCCACCAAAATGTAACTCCCTAAGTAGCTCTTGTATTTCAAGGATTGTGTAGCTCCATGTCATGTATCTGGTACCTCAAGGCAATTATTGTGCTTGAGGATACTTTATACATTCCTTTTTGGGTTGATATAACTCATCCACTCATAATTTTATGACAAAAAGAAAAGATTTTCTCAATCAATGATGTATTTTGACGAAACATATAAACAAAAATATTGAGGATTGTGGAAAAAAAGCATCCATCCTCATATTCATTGTCCACTCTCTTGCATCCAATCAAATTTTTTTCTTTTTGCAAATATAGCAAAAATTTGTTTAGTTAAAGCCAAAAGGAGTGAAGCAATGCTAAGGCTTGGGTAGGCCAACAAGCAAGAGAGTAAAGCAAGCAAAAAGAACAAAATAAAATATTTAATTTTGTATCTATCTAAGGAGTGTGTGTGTGTGTGTGTGTGTGAGAGAGAGAGAGAGAGAGAGAGAGAGAGAGAGAGCCTACAGATGGTGTAATCATTAACTTTCATTTTCTCAAATTTAAGGTTTAGCATAAAAATAATTTGAAGGGGCTCTGGAGAGCACCTTTTGAAGAAGCTCCTCCATGGCTCAGTGTGAGTGTGGGGCTGCCCAATTTTTTTTCCCCGGTTTAGCTAATATTATCACCCCTCGCTCCTTTTGGAGCGAGTGCAAACAAACAAACAAAAATTTGAAAGATAAATTATGATCAGTTAAAGCTATCATTGTCTTTGATTTTAAAGTTGAAAAAACACAAAAGCTTTTGCCCCACATAGGCTGCCAAAATTTTTATAGCCCAACTCAATGAGCTTTTGATGAAAATGATGGCATGATATAGTTCATTCCCTTACCAAAAAGATTATGACCACGTTCATGAGCTTTTGAAGAAAAGGATGGCACAACATGGCTCATGAGCTTTTGAAGAAAAGGATGGCACAACAAAGTTCATCCCTTTTGTTGTGCCATCCTTTCCTTCAATAGCTCATGAGCTTTTGAAGAAAAGGATGGTGCTTTTGAAGAAAAGGATGCCACAACATAGCTCATTCCCTTACCGTACATAACTCATCTTAATGAAAAAAAAGGACTAAATAAGAGCATTGTGGAGAACAAAACCTTGTCTCCAAGAATAGAGATCTCTTTAGTAAGACTCGAGGAAGGAACATATAGTTGTGAGATAAGCAAAAAGGTAGGAACATATAGTTGTGAGATAAGCAAAGAGACTGTGGGCTTCTTGGTTGAGATGCAAGATAAACTAGAGCCACTCATTAGTCCCAATTTAGAGATGCCAAATGAAGATAGTCAGTCTGACTTGAACACAGATGTAACTCAGTGCCTTAAGGTTGATCTCATAAGCCATGTTGCTCATGTTTTGGGTAATATGACCAGCATTGGTAGTTTACTTAAACACACAAAAAAAAGAAGCGATTATGGATGTCCCTTCTCTTGGTGCTATGCTCCTTATGCATTTGTTTGTCGGTCAAGGGGTGTGCAGTGGCAGGGCTATCTCTTTGGATGCAACCCCAAGTCAAGTGTAGTTGCTCTCTGTTGTTTACGATCATAGGGTAGCACCATTTATCAACTGATGTATCTTGTGTTGTGTGGTAAGGATGGTGGCAGATGTCATGGCTCGGGTGGAGCATGGCTTATTATGTAACCTTTCTTGGTTTTTCATACATTTATCACTCACAATTTGTGAGTTTGAAAAAAAAAGACTCAAGGTCTTCCTTTTGTGGCTTTGCTTGTGAGTCTTTTTAATACATTATCAATTACTTTTGTGAGTTTTGAAAAAAAAAGGATTCAAGGTATTCCTTAGCCCCTTTGTGGTCCAACCTAAGACCAAGTGGTACTATGTGCGAGTTGGTACATAAGTGTACCATAGCAATGGAGTGGAGAGAGATGACTATATATTTCCAAAACTCCATAATTCAATGGTCCCCTTGGCTCTTTAAAGTAGAAAGCAACTTGTTGAACCAGTTTTAAAGAGAAATTGCCAAAAAGGTCAATAACAAAGGACTTTTGCGGACTGGCCCATTTTTGAGACATCAACAACAAGAGCTAGAAAGAAATAGACCAACTGGCTACCCAGTTTCACCTCAATGGTACTGAAAGACTGGTGATCAATAGAGCTATTTAAGGACTGGAAAATTGTGCATTGCCTATATGCAAGTCTAATTTTGAGTGGAATGCATGGAAGTGGCCCAAGAGTAGACATTCATTAGGGAAAATGTGGACCATCAAAGGGGCCCTATAAGGGCTTTGAATTTCTCTCTCTTGTCCAATACGGGTGCATGGTAAACATTTTACAAATGAAATCAAAACTTATCAGACCTTTTGGATTTAGAATGTACTCATTGAGATCTATCCATTGTTATATAGCATGCCATTAGATTCCTATATTCTAGAAGACTCCATTTTTTGATGTGACAACTCCGTCTTATAAATGGAATCCCTGCCCACATTTCAGTACCAGTGGGGAGGCCATAACTTCTATAAATCAACTCCAAATTTGTCAAAGTTTGGGGATTTAGAACCTACTTTCCAATGATATGTTGATTGATAGGGTTTCAACAAAGCTTTCATGGACTTCACCGGGTTTTCCTCCTTGGACAAGAGAGAGAAAGTCAAACATCATTATAGGGCCCCTTTGAGAGTCCAAATTTTTCCTAATGTCTATAAATCGCAAACCAAGGATGTCTACAACACTCTAATGTTTAAAACGGATTGGTTCTCCTCCTTTAACAAGCAGTGGGTAAACAAATGGCCGGAATCAAGATGGGTGGTGATAGCAAATAACGTCTGGATTCCATAGTGGCTGCTTTTAATGAAGATATTTTTTTGGAATGTACTATGGGGAGCTTTGCCAAAACTGGCATTTAGATTATAGCCAAAGGTATTGGATCAAATAGGGGCTCATTGTGCAAAATGACAAGTGAGGACCTCCTTGCTTATTAAAGGAGTGAATGATGATTAGTGGCATGGCAGGAAAGATATGCAAATAGATTCAAAAGACCTGGAAGATAGGGTTCTTCTAGAACGGTTTATTCTTAGGAGGGAAGGTGGTGAAAAGCCAAGAACTTATAATCTATATACAAATTGTTAAATTTTACTACTTTCAACAAGTCTAGAAGATCAGGAACTGTCGAGTTTCTCTCTTTATTGATTTAGGAGCGATGGGCTTAGCATTGGATGATGCTTCTTGTAGGGATCTTTTGAAAGATGATTCATAAACATTTTACATACTTTAAGTTATGAAATTTTTTGGTCGTGTCATCTATTCATCTTTCTCTCTCTCTCTCCCCTCTTCCTCTCTCTAATTTTGTGAAACATGCTAAATTATGTTAATCAAGTGATAGTGATTAGTTTCGCTTTTGAAAATTTCCTCTCAATAGTTAGGTTCATAGAAATTATCAAGAAAGTAGGGAAGTGATTATTGCCATTGTTACAAGGAAGAACTCGAACAAGTGGAATATGGCAATTCTCGATGTCATGATCACAAATTACTAACAATCTGCAAGGGATCATGGGTAATGACTCCCCTTTGTTTGGGGTTATGTAGCTTCTTGATGTATCACATTGTCCCTCAAGGCTTGACTTGAGCTTGAGGTTACTTTGTATATTTGTTTATGTATAATATTTATCCACTCACAATTGTGAGTTAGAAAAAGAAAAAAAATCAAGGTCTTCCTATTTTTGGAAGATATATCTCACGGACAACTACCACATCACCCACGAGATGTATTAGTCAATACTTATACGACTACATTCAATATCACCTTCGATGCTTGTTTATATTTTAACATGTGTTGGGCCTACAAATGCATTATGCCACACATTCAAAAAAATTATGGATTGAATTTTTGTAATCATCAAGCTTACAGAAAAACATTTCTTCATGATATCCCCGGTTAGGCAAACCCATTGGACAATCATAAGGGTTGCTCAAAATACGGGTGTAAGAATGCATGTGAAGATGGAGAAGATGAAAGAGAAGCTCAAGAGCACACAACAAAAGAAGTATTACATTCAGTGTTCTAATAAAAATATAAGGCTTACCCTAGAGTTATGGACATATTTCCAATCCAAGGGGAAAAAAACTCTACCCCGGCGGTGCATGTGTTTTCACATAGAGTGCTAGCAACATATGGTAAGCAATTCCCCATTGCAGTGATGCAGTGAACATGTATAGGGAAATAAAATACCTTATGTGATCATTCCACAAAGGGACTAAGACTAAAGCTTTGTGAAAAGCTTCAATGTCCTCACAAGGTATAACCTTTGTGAAAAGATCATTAGGGTTGTCTTGCATAATCACATCAAGGCCTTTGGCCATGAAGCATTAAATACTACTTACCAAAGGAAGTGCAGAACAACCTTGACCCAAAGTCTTAGAAATGTATTTCTATCAATTATGTTAATTCTAGCAAGATGAGATATTGTTTTTTATTTCCATAGGCTAGAAAGATTGTTCAAAGCAATGATTAAAGACAAGATGCATACGAAGCTACCCATTCCTACTATTGAATACATCAAGTTGTGATTTTAGACGATGGGATTTTAGATAGCAAAGTACAAAATGCACCTAATGTTGGACAACAAGCGTAGGATGTGTAAGTTAAAATTCCTCCATTGTGTAGATAGTGATAGAGAAAAACACATGGTAACAATGGTCAAGCATTATTGAGGAGGCTTAGGACAGTGTCTTTCCCTTTAGAGAGATGTGTTTCATCTTTACATTTTGCCATGTTTATAGATTGTAGAGAGCCCTCTTGCTATGATGAGGCTATGCTATGTACATTTATTTTGGAGAATTCAATACATCCAATCACTATTGTGAGTTTAGAAGGAAAACAAATTGAAGCTTTTGTGAAGTCTTGAGGTATTACATAGTTGATGCATTCCTAAATTTCGAAGTCTCCAGGTTACATACAAGGTAGATTGATTAGGTAGCATGGGATACTAGACATTTATAGATATACACTAATTTCTTGTAGACAAAACTTAGCTGTGTAATGATTTTCTCCATTTATTTTAGTGCTCAGGATGTCAGAATTATTGTAAAAGTGGGGTACAATGTTACAATTGACGTTAGGTGGTATCACACAAGATACACCCTTTTTGTTCAAAGAGGAAAAAGAACTGGAAGAGAAAAGCAGTGCCAGGTGTCACAAAGAGCCAAGAAGGGAACGTGAGGATAGGCACAACCTGCATGAGTGAGCAAGGGCAAGGAAAGGTCTTTTTTTTCTCAGGGTGATTGTTTACAAGAATTCAGCCATTTCGCATGCGTTCAAAGGGTATCAAAAAAACCCTTATACTTACATGCAATAAAACAATCCTTTTTTAAAAAAGAAACTTACTTTTTATTTTTCAAAATGCAATAAAACCCGCTTTTGCAAATGTAATGTTGCTAGTTTTTAAACATTTTACTCAATAAAAACCCCCTTTTCTTTAACTCGCTGCTATGCTTACATTTTTGAAGGGGACACGCCCTACAACAATGTGCTCGTGATATAGTGGCTTACACAAAATGTTTATGTCAATCTTGCCTCTCTCATTTGTAAAGCTTCATCCTTCTTGGCCTAGACCTCCGTCATTTTTGCAAGCCACCCTCCCATCTTGAGGACCACATGAGACATCACTAGAGGGGCTCTCTTTAACACCATAGTAGAGAGTTTGAGACTTTAGAACCAATTTGGGAATCACCAATGTCTTAAAGATTTGGCCATATGGACAAATCTCAAAATATTTGTTTAAGCCAACTTCTTCCACAAAGTAGTACTTGATAAGCTCTTTCAAACCATACTCTCAAAAGTCTCGCTAAGATTTGGCCAGAGGCGGTCAAATCTTAAGCTCATTTTGAAAGTAAGAATTGAGAAATTCCCAAATTTGTTAATATAGTGTTCGTTAAACTATTGATGCATGCTTACCATAAGGCAACCATCTATACAAGGTTTGTTGTCAACGGATGGCCTTAAACTACTAGTACCCTAAACAAAAGTTTTAACATGAAGTCAAGAATCCTCAAATTGGTGCATAGTGGGCCAAAGGTGAACAAGGGTAGGTCTTGCTTAATAATTCGACCACATGTACTTCATGAAACTATTAAGGAAGGCTAGTAACTTTGATCCACTATCTTAAAGGTCGGTATGGAAAGTATTCTACTAAAATTTAGATATCACCACTTTGAAATTAAAGAATTATGAAATTAGAGTAATCATGGGTGTGCCACTTCAAAATTATAAAACCAACCAATAAATAAATGTGATCTCCATTACTTTTCCAATCAATAAATCCTCTCTACTTTTCCATTTCAATGTAAAGTCTAAAGTGGAAAGTGCAACCCTACTCATCACTCTCAAATATATTTCTTTCATGTAACAAATTTAGTGATAATCAAATTCAATCTATCACCTAGTGATGGGCTTTTGGTTGTAAATATATTGAGAATAAAGTGACCACAATTAAGTGTAAGATGCTCACAAATTTGTCCCTGTGTGCTTTGAACCCATGCCAATTGCTCATTGGGTATCTTTATATAGTGACAATCTTGCATAGAATCCCATGTGTGCCTCTAAAAAATACCTATGGTTCTAAAGGAAAGGTAGTGTCAAACCTTTAACCATTGCTACATATTTATACTATCTATAATGGGGGAAGGGATTCCGGCCCTCCTTCCTTGCCACGTGTCAGGGGCAGCTTTATCCAGTGGATGTGGCTTGCAAGTCCGAGCGCATGCACGCACACACACACACACACACACACACACACACACACACACACACACACACACACACACACACAGGCAACCTGTGCAAAAATCGAGAGAAAGACAACCAATGGCCACTGACCACGCTAGTAAGCTTAATTTTCTAAAGTCTCAAAACCGACTCGACTAGAAGTCAAAGGCAATCTTCTTTTGCAATGCATAATCACATCTAAAGACAAAATATGTATGGTTCCTTTGTTGATTTTTATTGAGAGTTCCATTCTTCTAAAGGTAGATGGAGTAAAGCCTAAACAATGTAAAGCAAGTCTGCAAAGCAATTATTTTTAGCTATGAGCATCACAATTTGCCATGTGATGCTTAATTTTTATTTTATTTTTGCCCATACTCACAATTGTAAGTGGAGATGTTGTTATATTCATTCAGCATAAGAAGGCAGCTGTGATGCTTTCCTTACACTTGAATGCTTCTCTATAATTGAGAAAAGTAAAAAGCTTACAAAGGACCCATCACAATTTGCCATGTGATGCTTAATTCTTACACTTGAATGCTTCTCTATAATTGAAAAAAGTAAAAAGCTTACAAAAGCTCTAGCTCATTTGGTGTGACAAGGACCATCACAATTTGCCATGTGATGCTCACTTGAAGGCTTCTCTAGAATTGAAAAAAAAGTAAAAAGCTCATGTGATCTAATAAGGAGCTACCCCATTGTAGATTATAAGCAAAGTTTAGAGTTTTTGGAATGCTTTGCATCTATTAAGAAGAATTTTGATGCTGAATGGGGTATACTTACACATTCTCTATGGGAAAGTTTGATTGAAATTGGACCAAAGTGAGCTTTTGGCTACTTTTTCTTTGAGAGTTTAAGTGCTCAACTAGAGGCCCTATCGTAGTAGTAGCTTGAAAGCTACAAAAGGAAATTGACACATGAAGAATGGTGTATGTTCAATTATACTTTGCTACCATCATGTCATAACAATCAAAATTTAGGTATTTTAATCAACAAAATACTAAAGAAAGTTTGAAAAAAGGATCGATTCTTTTTAAATAATTACTTGGTGAGCCTACTGTGCTCTTGAGATTTCTTGGGACTACACAAGGCCACTTGGCATCATCTTAGAAGAAAATTACCGGACCAATATTTTGCTCTTTTGTAGGTAAAATAAAAAATCACAGTTGACATTAGGAAGAGAATGGGGTTTAAGAGGGCCTCTTTATTTGGCAGTTTAAGAAATTCAAACCTTTTCTATTGAGAAAGTTATCAAGGGACATCTTTTGAATTTAAACAAGAAAAATGGCTAGTTTATTTGAATTCAAGTTTTCTCCCAAAATGGAATTAAAAACCTAGCGGGTAAAACCATATCATGTAGCATATCTATAGAAAGAGCTCGATGCGTAGATTGCAGAGCTATGATCTCCACTCAAATCAGAGATCATATGTGGGAGTTATGGAAGGTCAAAAATCATAAAATTGCCCACCTCCTCTTTGGGGGGAAAAGTGCATCCTTTGACCATTCTTACACATCTCTTACACACCCACCATTCTTGCACATATAGCATACACATATTCGTCAAAATGTTAATCACCTCCATAAGCTCATGGCAAATAAAGAGGCACTCCTATACCCCATCCTCTTCCTAATGAAAGAGGATGGAGATGAACAACCAATAAGTATTAATTAAAGTAGTCCTACCCTCTATTGAGTCCGCTAGATCTCAAGAATGATAGACTCTATCTCCTTTTGTGTAGCTTCTAGTTAGTGCTCAGAGCCTAGCGATTTTCAAAATTATTAGCATCCTTAGGGTAAGAAAGAGTGGGTAGGCAAACAAAGCTTCTACCAAAACTCACACCAACCCTTTGTATGGAAACATTGCACCTAATTTTTAAATCATGCAGTCTTTTGATGAAACGAGATGGGTGTATCCCTTTCTTAGAGCCACAAAGCATTATAGGTGCTTCATTAAGGATATGGAACATAGTAGTTTACCACTTAATACTATTTTAAGGGTTGAGAAAAAGTTTATTTGGGGTGAGCCTCAAATTATCGCTTTCTCCTCCCTTAAGAAAGTCTCTACTATTGGCACCCATTCTTAAGCCACTTGATGCATCTAAGCCATTTCATTTATTTCCTACTCGTTTGCATCATGTTGTTTTGGCGTGTGTTGCACAAATTTATGAAAAAGTTTCATCCTATTACATATTACAACCACAAATTAAAAGATCCAAAGACTTGTTATTACACATGGGTAGAGAGAGCATACATAGAAATTGTAGGAGTTAAAAACTTTCTTACATATTTAGTCACTCAGCATATCATTATCTATATATCTAAGGATTCATTATGTTTGATGATGAATAAGCTTGAGCCCCTATAATGCATTATGAGGTGGGTTCTTGAGCTTGAGATTTTTGATTATGAGCTTGAATCAAAAAACCCTGCATTACGAAAGCTTTTTTAATGCTTGACCGATGTTCTTGCATGTGATAATGAGCATGAATGTCTCGAGCAACTTGTTTTGCATTGAAATTTCTAGGGAGTGGTATGAAAAAATTCATAGCTAGCTCTCCACACTTCAATTTCATCCTCTTGAAGTGAATAATGCTAAGGACCATGCACAAAGGTTCTCTATCATTGTGGGGAAAATGGGAGGGATTATATCAATGTTGTGTTAGTTTGAAGGAGTGTCATGATAATGCTTGTGGGGGACATTTTTCAGGAAGGTTGACTACAATGAAAATATTGAGAGTGGGATATTAGTTGCTGAGTTGCTTTTAAGAACTCATTTGACTCCCATTTGATTGGTATAAGCATTGTGATATGTGCCATTGTGTTACTCATCTTTAGAACCACTTGAGACCTAATAATCCTTTCATGGATGTTTTACCTTTTGAGAAGTCGGGCATAGACTATGTTGGACAAATTAATCCTACTTCCAAGCATGGGAGATCCTAAACTATTGTTGCATCTAATTACTTTACAAAGTGGCTAGAGACTAGAGCCATGAAGAGGAGTGATGATGCATGCACCACTACTATATTCTTGATTGATCCTATTATTTTTTGTTTTGGGGCACCACTTGAGCTTATTTCTATAAGGGGATACATTTTTTAGATGATGTTCCTGAGGATCTCACTTCTTATTTTAACATCAAACATGACAAAGCCACCCCTGACAGACCTTCTACAATTGGTCAAGTCGATGTTAATAAGAGGGACTGGAATGAGAAATTGTCAATAGCTATATGGGCATACAACCCTAACCTTGAAGATGCCACAAGTTTCAATCCTTTCTCTTTGGTGTACGATCAAGAGTGTGTGTTGCCTATAGAGCATGATCTAGCTACCTTGATATTTTTGCATGAGCACTCTTTGCCAGAGTTTGAAAGAGAAGCTGGGTACATCTGAGCACCTAGATGAGTGAAGATTGAGAGCCTAGATGAGTGAAGATTGAGAGCCAATTTCCATCAAGAATTAGCAAAGAAGTGAGAAACAAAACAAAGAGCAAAGAAGGCAAAAACCTATGATTTTGAGAATGGGCAATTAGTATTATTATATGATGCATGTCATGAGTTATGTCCTGAGAATCTAAGCCATGTGTGGTCTAGTCCTTCTATTGCATTGTGAAGGTTTTTCCTAGGAACAAAGTCCACCTTGCAAAAATGGATAGGACATGGTTTTCTACCAAAGCCAATTTTGATAAAATTAAACCATATTGGATGTCCGGCGTTGGTGCATGTTACTTAAATCATATTCTCCTATTTAGTTGTAGATGGTGGTGATTCTTCTTCTTCGACATGATCTCTCTACTTTGATGGGGCAAGTTGAGGCATGGAGAAGATGGGAAGTTGTGGCATTTTCATTTATACACCTAATGGTTGTGATATTCTTTTGGGAGTTTTTCTTGGGGAATACTTAAATAATAATGTTGTAGAGTATCAATCACTGGGTTGAGAGATTTGTATCGATTGGGAGCTACACATACAAGTATTTTGAGATCCACAACTTGTGGTGCACCGATTCCATGTCCATGCTTGTACCCTCCACCCTTTGATGCACTACTATAGCCAAATTTCCATTGACCTCTTCAACCATTCCACGTCATATACGTCACCTTCTTGCCTTGTCATAAGAACATTGTAGGAAATTCCATTGCCATGATGGCCTTGTCTAGATCCTTTAACCATAAATTTTCTTGTGCCCTCTTAATTCCACTCCACATCACCTTGACCTATGGGAGTTAGTGCAAAATTTGAAGTATTTGGGAGTTGAAGAGTTGTGTTGCCATTTGAGAGCTTTGAGAGCGTTTAGCCCTTCTACCTTTGAAAGCCTTATTCTCTCTTTGGGTAGATGCCTTATACATTTATCAAATGTCACTTTCTTGACTATAAAACCTAGCAATTTTCTTATGCTACTTTAGCTGCACCAATATAACCAGAGATTTTGAGTTCACACTTGCGAGCTATTTTTCCCACAAAACGCCACTATTGCACTCTTTAAGGGATATATCTACATATATGGGGGCGATGTTGCATCAAATGTTTTTGCAATATGTATTGCACTTCTGCTATGTTGTGTTCATTTGCAATACATACTGCATTTTTGTTATCCTGTGTTGATCTGGATCCATTTGAGTAACTATGCACCCTATTTTTTGCCTTTAAATTGACAGTCCTAACCTTGGCAAGAAAGGTGCTAGATTATTTTGCACCACAAGAGAGTTTTAAGGAAGTCCAGAGAAAGTTAGAAAAGTGCATAGTTAACCAAAAAACTGGCCTTATTGTATGTTTAATTGGTTTAAAATATCAAATCTTGGCCATATATTAAGCTTCTCTTGGAGAAACGTGAACAATTTGACATGCCTTCGTATTAAAATTAACAAAACTTTCAATTTGTTATTTTAAAGCTGGGTGTTTACCTTTTCTTACGTTAGGAAAAGCTTTTTTTTTGGGGGGGGGGGGGGGGGGGGGGCGCGGGGAGGGGGCATTGGTCAAGTTGCTCGTGGAGGGAGTGGGAAAGGGGACTCCCTTTGCTTTCTGCTAGTTGCACCAAGAGTGTTGCAACTATGAGTATCATCCATTGTGTGTGTGTGCGCGTGCATGTAACTACTATGAGATAGAGATCAAGAGAGATATATTGCTTGTTGGACTCAAAGAGAAAGGGATACCTCTTTTACTGCACGCACACACACACACACACACACACACACACACACACAGAGAGAGAGAGAGAGAGAGAGAGAGAGAGAGAGAGAGAGAGAGAGAGAGAGAAGTTGTGCTACAAATAAGGAGAGTGTGAGGATCTCTTCGAGGGGACCCAAGTGGGTATCAATCAAAGAGAGAGAGTCTATTGCTTTGAAATCCAATAGGATAAGAGAGAGAGAGAGTTTTGAGAGAGAGAAGCTCTCAACTTTAAATTGAAAGGGAGAAAGGTGTGAAGAGGAGGGCGAGCCTCCCTCTCCAAATTCAAATAGGTCTTGTTTGAAGAGAGAGAAGTCAAGTGGAAATTGAGAGTAGAAAGAGAGAAAATTTGTAGTGGATTTGAATAGGGAGAGAGAGAAAGAGGGCTGCCAACTGTGGGTTTTCAAGTGCTAGGAGAGAATCTCTATAGGGCTACTAAGTGCAAGGATAGAGAGAGACTCTCTGCAAGAGAGAGAGAGAGAGAGAGAGAGAGAGAGAGAGAGAGAGAGAGAGAGAGAGAGAGAGAGAGAGAGAGACTCTATGCTACAAGGCCATTGAGTAGGAGAAAGAGAGTCGAAGAGGAGAGAGAGCACACTCTCTGAGGCAAGAGGAAGGGAAAGACTCCCTGTGCATTCAAAGAGAGAGAGAGATCGAGGTCTTCTATTGCATAATCAAAAGAGGGAGAGAGAGCAACTTTTCTTTGCTGCAATTCAACAAAGACAAAGAAAGAGATCTTTAAAAAAAAATGAAAGGGGCTTTGATTGTGTTGAAACACACTAAGGGGTGTATCCCATACTCAAGAAGGTAAAATAGAGAGAGGGGGGGAGACACCCTTTTTTGTATTTGAATAGAGGGGAGAGAGATAGAGATTTCTCTCTATTGATTTGCAGATAGGAATAGGAGAGAGAAGAGAGTTTCTCACCACTCGAGAGGGAGAGAAGGGAGATTTTCAATGCCGTAAGAACAATCCTATGAGACCTTAAAGATCTATCCGATGAGTCTTGACTTTGAGACCTATTAATTAAGAGGGAACCGGGACAAGCAACCGGATTTTAACAAAAAAATGAAGAGAGAGAGAGAGAGAGAGATAGATTTGAGCATGAGTAATGATAGAGAGAGGAATTTTGAGATGGAGAGCGGGAGTGTCTACTACATAAGTGAACAGGGGAATATTTTATGAGAGAAAGAAATATCATTTTAGCTACAAGTTTTGAAAAAAAAATATATTGCTTTACTTTCAAAGCACAAAAAACACAACCAAACCCACGGCTTTTGCCAAAAAATAACCCATTCAATGAGCTTTTGATGAAAAGGATGGACGACCAAGTTCATGAGCCTTTGGAAAAAAAAAAAGGATGGCACAACTAACCATTCATAAATTTTTTATTTATTTTTGGCCATACTCACAATTGTGAGTTTGAGAGAAGTTATATTAACTCCAAAAAAAAAAAAAAAACAATTTCCCTCAAGAATAAGTGTACCTTGGGGGGGGGGGGGGGGGGTTGTATACAAACAAAGAGGAAACAAAACCAAAGGTGAAGAGCCTACCCTCTCAAGTGTTCTAAACAACTCAATGCATGAATCCATTCTTTATCCTCGTCAGTTGACCCTCTTCATAACTCTTCTTAGTGGATCAGCCATTGAAGAATCAACCATTGAAGAATCAATCATTACCATCTATAAGATGTTCTAAATTGTCAACATCAACTCAAGAAGAAGATAAAGAAAATGTTAAAGAGATTTAAAGAAAATGTTATTGCATAATCAAATGGTAAAGACAAACAGAATAAATAAGGAGATTCAGTAGACTAAACGTTGTAAAGCAAAAGCAACGTTGTAAAGCAAGAGCAGAGAATTTACAATTTACAATTTGTCATGTGATGCTTAATTCTTACACTTAAATACTTGTCTATAACTGAATAAAGCAAACATCTTACAAGATTTTAGCCATGTGACACTTGAATGCTTGCTTCTCTATAATTGAGTAAAGCAAACATCTTACAAAAGCTTTAGCTCAATTATAGAGAAGCAAGCCTAACAAGGAGCAGCACAATTTTCTATGGGATAAAGGCTTTAGCTCAATGGTCTAATAAGGAGCTACCCTAATTTTTTACCCATTCTCTATGGGAAAGTCTTGATTGACAATCGACCAGAGTGAGCTTTTGGCTACTTTTTCTTTGAATGTTTAGCTAGTTGATTGAAAGCTACAAAAGGCTTTGCATTCATTAGTTTTGGTAAAATCTATGGAAATACCTTTGTTTCAAGGGATGTAAAAGTAAAGCTAAGTTTTTATAAGGCAAGTAGGTCTGGACCCATTTCATTTGAATGGGAATCCTTGAAGATGGTGATGCCAAGTTAAAGTGAAAAGTAAATCCAACACTAAAGAAAGGGAAAGGGAGATTTGCAGCTAACTCATGGTGAGGTGGGGAGCCGATGCATGGTTCCAAAGAGGCAAGGGGTGTGGAGGGAGTGAATGGAGCATCGCATGCACGCCGTGCATAAGTTTTTTTTCTGGAGGCTAGCAGTGTATGGACACGCAGACATCGCTGGTGATTCGGTTAGCTCATCACAAATAAAACACTGCTCTGTGCGAGCTCAAATCTAGGAAGCCTTTTAAATCCTAGCAGGTTAAGGAGAGGATTCTAGGAAGAGCATCTCGTAGGATTCTAGGTAATGATGTGAAGTGGAGCGAATAGAAGGCAATTATGTCCAACATCTCCAAAATCTACAATACCAAATCAAATTCTAGTTTTAGCATCTTGTATGATATACAATTAGTCTTCTTATGAAAAGCTACAATTTCGGTCGCATTAGTATTAAGGGGTATCTCCACGTGGGTAACGAGGATGGCGAGGCACGTGGAAGAGAGAGAGAGAGAGAGAGAGAGAGAGAGAGAGAGAGAGAGAGAGATGCCAAGTCAAAACGCATGCACGTGGGCCGACAAGAGATGAGGCATGGTAGAGCTAGAGACGAGGCGTGGGGGGCCTAGGCTAGCGTCGGGCAAGCAGTAGGAGTTGACAAAGGGGGGGCTCACCAACATCCTAGGTGAGATTGAAGGGCCGTTGGAGGTCAATACTGACGGATGTAGAAGCCCTCTCTCTCTCTCTCTCTCGCACCCAGGTCTTGTGTTTACGATTGCTTTACTGCCCTGCAGTCCCCCTCAACCTCTGTCTCTCTCGAAAGCACCAAGTCTGTTTGGCAGCTGTGTGTCTCTATCTGGAAGCGTGTTTCTTTTTGCAACTCAGCCTTGGAGTCTATAACAGGCTGCAGTTGGTTAGAGGGAGGGATACGGAGAGCGAGAGGCTGATGGATCTTGGAGGCGAGGGGTGCAGGCAAGGGGAAAGGGAAACATGGATGAGAAGGACTATGGGGTGATGCATGTTGTGTGTGTGTGTGTGTGTGTGTGTGTGTGTGTGTGTGTGTGTGTCCAAGCAAGACCGCCATGGGAGTGGGGAGCTTGCTTGCGAAGGAGAGCAAGGACAACACGTGCATCCACTCCAACCAAGAGTTAAAGTTAAAAAGTAGAAGGAATCTTTAGCATAAATTAATTATGGAAACAACTTAGACAATCAATTTAAATATTTTCATCAGCAAAAGAAGAGATAAAAAAGGATCAAATATATTTGAATATTTCAATAAAAACATCCAAAATATTAGAAGACACCAAACCAATATTTTTCTCTATTGTTGGTGAAATCAAAACTCACAATTGAAAGAGAATGGAGCATATGATGCTTCACAATGGTGAGTAAATTATACTGACTACCACAAAAATTTACAAATTCTTGTCATGCTCTTGCCGAGTCATGACATCTCTAAGAGGTCGCTTATACATTGGCTAAAAGGGAAGCCACCCTACGGCCAATGTAGGGTCCTAATCTATGAGAGTCAGTTACTACAGTGCCAATTAATTTTCTCCATTCATCAAAGTTCTTACGTTTCACAAAGTCTAGGATCGCCCCCTTGCTTTCTTGCATTATCTCTGTGAACTTGGTTGTTTCCATGGTGTTGTCAAATATACAACCATTCCTAGCCTTCCAGACCTATTTGAAGTAGCATAAGAATTTGTGTGCAGTAAGCATCTCCTAGCTTTAAGAACCTTCCCTCCCAATAATAGATCGTTCTTATAGAAGCTTATCTTCCAAGTCCTTTGCACCCATTTCCATATCTTACCCACAAGGACACTAATCGTAGGGAATTCCTTGAACAAGTGGGAGAGATCTTTGCTAGCCATTCTACATTGAAAGCATCTATCCGGGCCAATTCCCATGGCTAGAGCCTTCACCCCAATCGGCAAGGCTCCCCACAGTACCTTCGAGAGAAAGACCTTCATATCAAGTGGCCACTGTGGGCACCATATGTTCTTGGTGACTTCCTCCCATCTTGACTTTGGCCACTTCATGCCCTAGTGTTTGTTCAATGGAGCGAACCAATCCATCAAATCCATAAGTGTGTGGACACTTCTTTGGTTTGAGGCTTAAAGAAGTATAAGTCCTTAGGCCATCACCATGCTTTCCACTCAAACTCAGATTCACAGCTAGGTAGGCACCAGTTGTCCATCCGTTCCAAGGCTCTGCTGACTAGTAGTCTTTCAATCCAATTAAGATTGTATTGGAACACCATTTGGTATGTTCTTTCCCACCAATTACTACTATAATCCCGTGCATTTTGGAGACATTTACAAAAAGCACAATGCGCACCTGTATCTAAAGCACTTTCTCTTGCTAAATTATGTAATCCTACTACTCCTTCTAATTTCTCCTACTATTAGGCAAGAATGAGCTTCCTTCAATGAGAACATGGGTTGTTATGAGAATGACAATGAGGTGTGTGTGTGGGAGGGGGGGGGGGTAATTTCAACATAAATAAAATTTACTACAAAGAATAAATATATGCTCATCGAGCCACATAATGATTTTATTCTATTCTGGAGACCACTTTTATTATTACCAACATCATACCAACGTCATACAACAACATAACTACTAGTGCATCTTGGAAAAGTGACATCCACCTTTAGATGGAAATTTGGATCTTTATTACTACCACTATCTGTTGAAAACATATCCAATGGAAAGAATCAACCATAGCAAGGCAGCTTACAACCAAGAAAGGCAACAACTGGGGATGGGGACCCTAGTTGAGCAGCCTTGGGCTCCCTCCTCCTTCTCATGCTAAGCCCCCATCGTTTCTCACTCACAACCAATGTATACTTTTTAGTAGCCCTATATAGGTTTGGTGAGGGTGATTTTCTTGCTATCTTTATATATAAATATATATACCACCCGCATATAGGATGGTATTGCCCAAAAAAAAAAAGAGAAACTATATGGAAAGAAGGAAAAAAACATATTTGAGAATTAAAAAAATGGCATATTTATGATTGATGATGTCTTAGCCGCATCACAACAAAAGGAGGAAAATACATGTGGATTTTTGCATGCACATGCAAATTTAAGTAGTGGTCTATCTCTCCCTTTGATTGGAAGATCCATACATAGTTTGCATACATAGAGGTGGTGGCAATGACTCACACAAAGGAGGAAAAAAACTATTCTTTACTAGGGGGGGGAGGGGGGGAAGGGTGGTTTAGTCTTGCAACAGATGGCACGAGGGCCCTTATTTACATACAACTAGGGTTTGCATAGAAGGAGTTATAGTCATTTAGACCCCTCAGAATCTCACAAGTTATATAAGGTAGTGTTCTCACAAAGAGTAGCTATTGTCATGGGACAAAGACCTCAAACCCAACGACCCTCCCCTTGGGATTTGGACCATGAAAATAGAAAATTAAAGTCATAAGGCCTTCGTAGATCATAAAGAGTCACAAGATACTCTCAAACTAGGAGTCTGACTTGGACCAAATACTCACAGAACGATCCAAATAACTCAAAGAAAGAGAAATATAGTCTTCTGTGTCCTCTACAAATGTCATTGGTCACCAATAGTCACTATCTTCCTTCTTCTTGTTTGTCCTTTTCTCCTATTGTGTTGCTTGCTTGGTGTTGATACCATTTTTATTTCTTGAGAAACATTTGGAAGAGAGGTGTCCCTTCTTCCCACAACGTGCACAATTTTTTATGTTCCAACAAGCCCTATCCTCTTGTCCTACAATCATTGCATTTACTTATACTTTCAGCACATGAAAATGGAGGATTGTATGGAGCAATTTTTGTTCCTCTCCTTGATAGTGTGTCACCCTTCTCTTTGTTACTTTCATTACATGAAAATGGAGGATTGTATGGAGAAGTTATTGTTCCTCTCCTTGATAGTGTGTCCCCCTTCTCTTTGTTTGTGCCTATGGAGCAGGCTGCAGTCTTTGCACTTGAAGGCTCTCAAAGGATAGTGTCTAGATCCTCACAATTGTCAAAGAAGCTAGTAATTCTATGTGATTACAATAGAATTAATTCATGAAAGGGGAGTTTTCCTTTAAGAAGATTATTTAGAGGAGAACCAAAGATTGTGCAAGGCTGATTTGTTGCATCATTCACACATTAGAATGTCAAATCATGCACATAAATTGACGAGAATAACACAATTAAAATTGACAACTTAGTAAGTACCGGATTTGCTTGGACACGATCCCCCCTCCAAAAGGTCGTTGTATTACATGTACAACAAAATCCTTTATAGTGATGGAGTTGAAAGTGATATGAAACATGGATTTTCAAGGTATTTCACTCAAAGATTGTGAATTTTAATCTTTTGGGAGGAAAAAGATAAAGATATCGCTTTATTAAGAGATTGCAACTTTTGAAAAACTTTTGCCCCGACTACACTATTCGAATGTTTAGTTATGATGCGGAGTAGTGGGTAGGGAGGGAGGTGCTCCGAATAGCATGCATATTGATCTTTCAGCTTGTGTTTGAACAAGGGCTTTGAACCCTCAAATGTTCTGAGCGATAAAGTTATTTTTGGATGTATTTTTTGACAATGGTTGGAGAGTTGAACCTACAGCAGAACAAATTGGCATCATATAGGTCAGCTATCATATTACAACCACATTAAAGGAGTATTCTAGTTACTACTAGTAATATGCTTTAAAGCAATGGAGAAAACTAATAGATTTTAGAGAAATCATCTATTATTTCAAAGCACAAGGATTTAAAGAATCTACTACTTTTAAGCATCGGGCTGACTCACTTTTAAAGCATTGAAAGATCCAAAGCTGTTGGAATTAGGGTTGCAGAGAAACGCACATGGCTTGGAGAAGAAGAAGGAAGCTCAAGGTACACAATAGAGAGTGTATTACTTAGCGTGCAATGGAAATATAGATAGCCCTAGAGTGATGGGCGTATGTACAATGCACTGGGGAAAAAACCTCCTAAAGAGGGAAAAAATGCCCCGGCGGTCCTAGTGTGTTCACACACATCACTACCACACGTATATGGTAACAAATCCCCCCTGGAGTGATGCGGTGAACGAGAGCTGGCACATGAGTAAAGGGAAGTGCCATGCCCTAAGGACATGATCAGTCCACAAAGGGGAGTAAGCCCAAAGCTTTGCGGAAAGCTTCAAGCTTCTCACGAGACAATGCCTTTGTGAAAAGATCTGCAAGGTTGTGCCAAGCTGATCTCTCCTGCTGAGACCCTCTCCCTGACATAGTGGTAATGCACTTCAATGTGCTTTGTGCGAGCATGAAAAACTGGGTTTCTCGCAACTGCCAATGCGCTCTGACTGTCAGTGTACATAGTGTTGGCAGTGTCCTGTCCAACACCCATATCAGCCATAAGGAGTATGAGCCATACACACTCAACCGTAGCTGTGAAGACTGCCCTGTACTCAGCCTCACAACTCGAAGTGGCCACAGTAGGTTTCTTCTTGCTCAACCATGATACACATCAACTGCCAAGCATGAAACAAAAACCACTTGTGGACACTCGCGTGTCAAAACAACTAGCCCAATCTAAGTCCGAAAAAGCATGTTAGTCTGGCGGCAATGATCCCCCCTTGGGATAAAACAAGCCAAGATGTAAAGTGCCGCTAAGGTAGCGGAAAATCCTCTTAACAGCCTGCCAATGCTTAGACCCTAGGCTATGCATAAATTTGCTGACCTGTGAGATTGCAAACTGAATATCTAGCCTCATGTTGCATACATAAATGAGGTAGCCAACAACAGTTTGGTAAAGAGTGACATCAGTAGGATCGCCAACATCATGCAGACTCAACTTCAAACATGTTTCCATGGGAGTGGCAATAGGTTTGCAATCCTCAAGTCCAAACTTACATAGCAATGTCTCTATGTAACTTTTTTGACACAAGGTCTTACCACCATCACACTGCTTAAACTGTATACCCAAGTAATGATGCAACAACCCCTAATCTTTCATCTTGAAAGTAGCATTCAAATCAGCCTTAAATTCAGCAATATGTCTCTCATTTGGTCCAGTGATCAGCAAATCATCAACATTAAGAACCACAATGAGAAGTACATCACCCTCATGCTTTACACACAATGTGATTTCTGTTGAACTGTTACTAAAGCCTCGTTTAAACAAATGAGTGTTAGCTTTCTCATACCAAGCATGAGGAGATTGCTTCAACCCATACAAAGCCTTCTTACATATGCACACTTTGTCCTCTTGTACTTTTATGACAAAACCGCGAGGCTGCGTTACATAAACTTCCTCAAATATGTCACCATTCAAGAAAGCAGTAACAATGTCTGATTGATGTACATCCCAACCAAAATGAGCTGCCAATGCACATAGAAAACGCACAGTAGTCATACGAATTGTGGGAGCAAAAGTCTCTTCATAGTCTATGCCTTTTGGTTGTGCATAACCCTTTGCAACAAGTCGAGCCTTATGGCGATCTATCTCACCATCCAGCTTGCGTTTCAACTTGTAAACCCACTTCGTGCCAATGGCCTTTTTGCCAAGAGGCAAATCACATAGAGTCCATGTGATTTTTTCTATAAGTGCATCATATTTTGATTGCATGGCAGCCATCCAATTTTCTAAATTTTGTGCTTCATCAAAAGACAGAGGCTCCTCAACATCATGTAAGCTAGACACAGCCAAAGCATAACAATCTGATGCATAAGATGCATGGCGAGAGCCTGAACGAGTACGACTAGACAAAGGTGCATCCAATTTACTGTCACGCAAAGTGTGCACCAGCCATTTTGGCATACCTCTAGCCTGCTCATTTTCAGTCCTTGCCTCATCAAGTACATCATGTACATCTACATCGGTAATAGGTTGATCTGTAACATTTTCAGAAACCCCCATAGGCTGTACGTCTGCCTCATTGGAACTTACATTTGTATTTCCACCACTGAAAAGAGGCAACAAAGTGTCATAAATGTCATGTGAGCTTACATTACTGTCTCTAGTACACGACAACAAGGGCTGAACAAAATCTTCCACAAACACTACATCCCGAGAAACCAGAATACTTTTTGTTTGCGGATGATACAGCCTGTAAACTTTGCTTTCAGCACTATAACCAACAAAAATACATTTGACAGCCTTATCATCCAATTTTCTGCGCTGCACTTGTGGCACCAAAGCATGCCAAACAGCCAAAAACATGCATGTGCTCAATATAAGGCTTTCTATCATGCCATGCTTCATATGGAGTAATAGACTACAAAGCTTTCGTAGGACACCTGTTAAGTACATAAGTGGAACACATGATGGCCTCAAGCCAAAAAGAATGCGGCAAAGCTTGACTTTTGACCATACATCGTGCCATTTCCGTCAGTGACCTGTTTTTCCTCTCAGCAACACCATTTTGTTGAGGTGTATAAGGCACTGTACATTGGTGTTTTATCCCACGACTAGCCAGAAATGCATTGAATTCATGAGACATATACTCCCCCCCTCGGTCGGAACGGAGGGTGCCCATAGTACATTTCGAGACATTTTCAGCCATAGCCAGAAATTCTTTGAAGCACATAAAAACTTCGCACTTCGCTTTAAGCGGAAATACCCATGCATGCCTGGAGTAATTATCAATGAAAGTCCCGAAGTACAGGTAATTGCCCAAGGACGGAGTTTGCATGGGCCCACAAAACTCATTATGCACAAGCTGCAACCTGCATGTGGCCCGAATTTGAACCATCCTTTGGAAACTTAGAACGCTGCATCTTACCCAAAATACAGCCTTCACAAACATGTTCGACAGGTGCTTCAAGAGGCGGCAAAGAAGCAACCATATCAGATTTTTGCAAACGCAGCAAACTGGCAAAATTCAGATGACCAAAACGTGCATGCCAAAGTTTTGCATCTGAAATAGCCCTTGAATCTGCAACAGCATTTGTAAAATTTTGTCCACACTTGTTATACAAAGTGAGCTTATACAGCCTACGGCACAAAAGGCCTGATGCAACAATTTCATCACCAAAACTGAGATCATGAACTGTACATCTGTCATCCACAAATTTGACTACAAGTTCAAGTCTAGCAAGTGCGGATACAGACAAGAGATTCTTCTTGATCCCAGGTACATAGAGGGCATCAAAAAGTGTGAAAGAATTGCCATTAGCACCAGTAAGCACAATCTTTCCAACTCCCTGAACCAGATAAGAGGCATTGTTGGCACAAGTGACTGAATTCCCATGAGGGACAACAGACTCGAGAGAGGTGAACAATTCACGATGTGAGGTAATGTGCTTTGTAGCACCACTGTCAAAATACCACACATGTGAATCTGCAGCCTGACAAGCATGCATCATGGACAACAGGATTGTAAGTTCACTCTGCGCTAAAAGCCCATTCTGCATCAACATCAGCATCACAGTCTCCTTTCACAGAAGACTCAACAATAGCTGCATTCGTAGTGGAACCAACATTTGCAGTGGAACCACCCTCTTTCTTCTTAGCCTCTTTGGCCTTCAACTTAGGAAACGACTTGATCAAGTTATCATTAGCTTTACAATAATGGCAACACATCTTCTTTTTTCCCTTATCACCAGAATTTCCAGACGAATTTCTGCCAGCAGAAGCATTAGGAACATAACTTTTGCCACTTGCGGCAGAACCATAAGAAGTGGCTGCATTGTTGTTACCACCCTTTCTTTGAGAAGCAATAAAAGCCTGTTCAACTGCACGTTGTCTAGTCTTGTTTTTTTGGAAAGTGACTCTTGCAACAACAATGTGCATAATGCATCAAACTTGACAACTTCTGGATTTCCCTGGGTCATAAGTCTCCAAGTACTAGCAAAAGTCCGGTAAGAATCTGGTAAGGCATCAAGAACAATCTGCACAAGGGAACTGTCTGAAATGACTTCACCTGCAGAAATAAGCTGCTCATTGATATCCTTGACACTAGCAAGGAAAGTGTCCATATCATCTTCCTTATGCATAATCTTTGACTCTAGCCTCATTGCAGCTTGCATAAAGACCAGCCAAAATATCCCAACCCTGTTTTGCAGATTTTGTTGAACGGATGTGAGAAACAATGGTACGCTTCACAGACAACACAATCAATGCATGAGCCTACGCATCCTTAACATCCCAACGAGCTTGTTCTCCCGTAGGCAAAACAACTCTAACAGCAGCAATCCTTGCAGCAAGACCTGAAACATCCTCAACATCGCCTGCATCCTCAGAACCAGGACGTACATCAATGCCCTGCACAATGTTTCAAACGCCCTTTGACACAAGAACGTGTTGCATCATATAAGCCCGCATAGGGTAATTGTCCCCATCCAACCTGTCCTCAGCAACAAACATCTTGAACACATCTGTGTTGTTGTTGTCAGCCATGGTAAATGCTGCACCTGATGTGAAAACTGCCCAAAAATAGGAGAAACTGAGCGGGAACAATGCGTGCTATATAGCACAAACCATAGAAGACTATGAGGCACCTGTTATGCAAAAAACGGCATTGACAAAAATTTTGCACAAAATGACGAAATAGCCTGTGCAGCACTGCCTGTAGTGGAAACGGAGGCCGAAATGAGCCCGAATCAAAAATCTGAGCAGACTGCACTCTACAAACTTGCCCCCAAAGTATTTATCGATCTGTGAGAACGCTCGCCAAAGCTCACTGAAATCGGAGAAAGTGAGCAGGCGTGTGCTAGAGCATCTGGCGACTGAGCCTGGGAGGGCGCAACCTGCTCTGATACCAATTGTTGGAATTAGGGTTGCAGAGAAATGCACACAGCTTGGAGAAGACGAAGGAAGCTCAAGGCACACAATAGAGAGTGTATTACTTAGTGTGCAATGGAAAGATAGATAGCCCTAGAGTGATGGGCGTAGATACAATGCACAGGGGAAAAAACCTCCTAAAGAGGGAAAAAATGCCCCGACGGTCCTAGTGTGTTCACACACATCACTACCACATGTATATGGTAACAAAAGCTTTGCTTAAAATCTACTACTTGCTGCTTCGATAATTTAATGTTGTGCTTTAAAGCACCAGTATGCTTTAAATCACACTACATTTTTTAACACATATCTCATTAGTCTTCTTTAAAGTAGACTAATTTTAATTAAGGGGCTCAATACTCTGCTTTAAAGCAATGGAGAAAGCTAATGTATTAGACCAAGCATCTACTACTTTTAAGCACAAGGGTTTAAAGCATGTACTACTTTTAAGCACATGCCACACCATGTGCTGGGTTGATTCTTTCTAGTACCAGTAAGCTTTAAAGCACTGGGAAAGCTCATGTATTTGAGAGAAAGCATCCATTACTTTTAAACATAGGACTTTAAAGCACTGAAAGATCCATAGATTTGCTTGAAATTTACTTCTTGCTTCTTTGGTAATTTAGCTTAGTGCTTTAAAGCAGTAGAATTCTTTAAATCAGACTACTTTTTAGCATAGGGCAAAGTAGGCTACTTTAAAGCAAACTAATTTTTAGCACAGGGGTCAATAGTCTGGTTTAAAGCAGACATTTTTTTAGCACAAGGTGTGCCAAATTTGTGGCCTCAATAACAAAGTAAGACTAATCATGGGCTATTATGACAAAGGACATGATTGAGAAGGCAAAACATTTCTCTCAAGGTGGCTAGTGGAAAGAGCAAGAGGTGCACGACAAACTGCTAGCCCCTTGGTGGTCCAGTCGAAGACTAGGTGGCACAATGGGCGCGCTAGTACAAAAATTCACTAGAGAAACGGAGGCTTTGGAGTGGGGAGAGATAACAAGGTATTTACAAAACTCCATAACTCAATGATCCCCTTGGCTTTCTTAAGTAGGAAACATCGTATAGAACCCATTTTGGAGACAAATTACCAAAAAAATCAATAACAAAGGACTTCGACAACTGGCCCATTTTTGGAATAGCACAAGCGAGAGCTGGAAAAGAGCAAATTAACTAGCTACCAAGTTCCACCTCAAAGGGACTGAAAGACTCCTAATTAGCAGAGCTATGGAAGGGTTGGATAGCTACTTCTTGCATGTATGCGAGTCCAAATTCGAGTGGAAAGTCTGGCGGTGGCCCAAGAGCAGACATTTCTTTAAATCACAAATCAAGAATGCTTATCACACTCTAATGGTCTCCATTGATTGGTTCTCTCCTCTTAACAAGGAGTGGGGACGTAAGGAGCTATACTAGCCATAGGAAATGACTTGCATATCACAAACATAGAGGAAACAAAACCAGCGGTGACGAGTCTACCCTCTCTAGTGTTCTAAGCAACTCAATGCAACACTCCATTCATCTTTTTTGTCCGTTGACCTTCTTCTTGCTCCAAGACCATGGGTGAGTTCATTGCTCATGAACATGATATTGTCAAAATGGGCCACAACCAGTTTGGCCTCAAATACTCAACGGTTTCTAGACTTCCAAACAAGGTTCAGGTAGCAAAATCTAGTAATTTGGGTGCACACCAAGATGGCCTAGCTTTGGAATCTCCGCCCTCCTAAGATCGGGTCATCAGTAAATAAGGTGATCTTCCAAGTCTTCCATACCCATTTGCAAACCTTGGCGGCCAACCCCCGTGAAGTAGGGCACTTGAAGAAAAGATGAAAGGGGTCTTCATAGACTGACCTACAACCAAAGTAGGTATCAGAATCGAGCCCTCTAGCGTGCACCTTGATCCCAATAGGCAAGGCTCCTCAGGTCACCTTCTAGATGAATATCTTCATGTATTGCGGACATTTAGTCTCCCAAATGACCTTAGTACTTTGTTTCCAGCGCTCCTCTATCCAGTTTTTCTTCTAGATTTTGATGAGTGGGACGAACCAATCCGCTTTGTAAATCAGCTCATTATAGATACTCTAGGTCTTGGCAAGCAAGAACGTTCTATCTTTTGGCCAATGCCAACCTCTCCAATAAATTTCTGATCCATTGATGGGTGGAGGTGAGGCTGTAAGAACTTCCAAGAGTTTACCAATCAGAAGCCTTTCATATATACCCAAGTTATGTTGCAACACTACAAGCTCCACATCCTTCCAACACAAGCTTTGATCATCCCAAAGATGAGATAGCTTAGAGATACCTTTGTTGTTCACCAAGCGTGCAATTTCCCTCCAAAAGGGGGTCTAAGGAACCCTTTCCAAGTTGGGGGAGCCACGAAGACCAATTTAAAGAGGAATCCTTGAAGTATCTGAAATTCTCCCCCCATTCTAGGGCTGAGGCTGCTTTGCTACACTTTCGTACTAGCCCCCCTGTGGAACCTCCGAGCTTCAAGAGTGTCCAAGAAGGCGCCGAGATCTTGTCATGCACTGTGGCATTCTTCCAAGTTCTCCCTTTTGAGGTAAGCTTTGCTTCATTAATCATATCCCATGCCATGATAGCCCATTCCTCCTTTTGGTCCGTCAAAGAGATCACCAATCTGGCACACAAAGCTTCTGCATGTACCATAGGGTCAGTAATTCCAATTCCCCCTTGATTCTTAGGTCTCACTACCCATTCCCATCTCCCCCATTGGCAAGGGGTTGAGGTTTTTGTGTTGCTTTTTCACAAAAAACCATTTGATAGGCTTCAAAATTTCTTTCCAATTGGATTTACTCAATTTTAGCAACGGCAAAACAAATGATATGTACGGGATCATGAAAGCATTAATCACTGTGACTTTGCTATGAAAGGGGAGGAGCACAAACTTCCACCTTCTCATTTTGCTGTTTATTTTGGTCAAGAACTAGTCAATTTTTTTCTTATCTGTGATGCCCACCCCAAAAGGAGCGCCTAGGTGCCTGAACACAATGCCCTTACCTATAACTACCCCTGACCATTCCGTGGGGTTGAACGAGTCACTTTCTGAGAGAGAAATCAAGATTGATTTCTCAATATATTGTACATTGGGCAAGAAGCAGAGGCAAAAAGTTGAACAATCTCAAGGGCTCTTCTTAGCGTTTCTGTGTTGGCTTTAAGAAAGAGCAAAGAGTCATTTGCAAACAGATTCCTTTTGGAAGTGAAACACCTTGAATTTCTCATTTCCTCGCATTGTCTTGGAGTGTGGTCACTAAAGGGTGAGAGCCGATTGCAAAAAGTAGCGGGGCAAGGGGGCAACCTTGCTTGATTGAACGCTTGACTTCAAACTACCTTGTTGTTGAAGAGCAGCCCATAGTAAATTCCTTCCCTGAGCGTGCGAACAATCACACACAATTTGGGACCAAAGCCCACAACACCACGAGATTCTGTCGTAGGCCTTATCTAGTTCAAGTTGGAGGAGGATAAATTCTTGCTTGGTGTGAGAAGAGTACTCAATGCCAACCGTGTCAGCAAGGATGTTGTCATAAATCAACCTCCCTATGATTAATCAGTGTTGGTGGGGGGTGACAATTCTGTTCAAGGTTAGAGCCAGTCTTAGCGCAATCACCTTAGCAATAATCTTGTACACAATTGTCATCATGAAAATAGATCGCCAGTGTTTTAGCAGCGAACAACAAATCAACTTGGGTATAGATTTGATCAATCCTCTTTTAAGGTTGTCATCCAATTGCCCTTCCAACAGAGCTCTGTTAGCTAGATGTGCTATTGGGATTTTAAGATCCTTCCAGAATTCTTTGAAAAATTCGGCAGTGAGTCCATCCCACCTAGGGGATTTTTCCTTCCCCATTGCCTACAAGGAAATCCAACCGATCTCTGTCGAGGAATATCCCGTTCCATCTTACAAAATGTAGCACAATATTCGGAGTTGATTGATACAGTTTTGTGTTTTGTGTAGGACGGCGAAGCTAGCCTAGTGGTAAAGGTGAGGGGCTTTAAGCGCACCCACTATAGTCCAACCCCTGAGACATGTGGATGTGGGTGAGTAGGTGCAGTCTCGTGAAATTAGTCAAAGCGAATCTTCAAATGGCTTTAAAAAAAAGAAAAGGACAGGGGTGAATTGAACTATGTGGAGACAATCTAAAGTGTCGTGTGAAATGAGGTACGAATAGCGTGGTTGTAGTTGTTCATCTATGGTGCCATCAGCTCGGCAAGGTGCCAAAGATGATGCTGATGCATTCCACATGCTATGCTTTATTGTCCTTGAAAAATTGGTAGGCTTACTACATCTGTCAAAACAGCATGAAAATTGGAGACTATGAATAGCCACGTTTTGAGCTTGAAAGCTTAACAACTTTAAAAGTAAAGTCATTACATTTTTCCAAGCTCTAAGTCCTCTAACATCCTTAAAATACATGTGCTCTTGAAAACTTTACAACCTTTTTTTTTTCAAACTCACAACTGTGAGTGGATGTATCTAACTTTCCAAGTAAAATTTGTACATCGTAGACTCAAGCTCTTGTCGAGGTTTGGGGACCTCATTAATACATCATGTTGAGCTGCCTTGAAAACTTTCTTTTCTCGCAAATTGCACACATCTCGTGCGAGTCGATACGAACGTTTTTATGAGTCTATGAAACTTTGTTGGAATTACGGTTGTGAGAAAACACATAGAGCTTGGAGAAGACGAAGGAAGCTCAAGGCACACAACAAAGAGTGCATTAATTAGTGTGCAATGGAAAGATGGATAGCCCTAGAGTGATGGGCGTATATACAATGCACGGGGAAAAAAACTCCTAAAGAGGGAAAAAATACCCACTGTCCTAGTGTGTTCACACACATCACTACCACATGTATATGGTAACAAAAGTGTTGGAATTAGGGTTGTTGGAAAACACACACAACTTGGAGAAGACGAAGGAAGCTCAAAGCACACAACAGAGAGTGTATTACTTAGTGTGCAATGGAAATATGGATAGCCCTAGAGTGATGGGCGTATATAAAATGCACGGGGGAAAAACCCTCCTAAAGAGGGAACAAATCCCCAACGATCCTAGTGTGTTCACATGTATATGGTACAAATCCCCCCGGGAGTGATGCGGTGAATGAGGACTGGCACGAAGAGTAAAGGGAAGTGCCATGCCCTGAGGACAGGATCAATCCACAAAGGGGAGCAAGCCCAAAGCTTTGCAGAAAGCTTCAAAATTCTCACAAGACAATGCCTTTGTGAAAAGATCTGCAAGTTTGTCATGTGCTGGCACATAAGCCAAGCTGATATCTCCTGTTGACCTCGCAACTGTCAATGCACTCTGAGTATCAGTGTTGATGATGTTGGAAATGCCTTGTCCAACACCTAAATCAGCCATAAGGCGTCGGAGCCATACACACTCAACCATAGCTGTGAAGATTGCCCTGTACTCAGCCTCACAACTGGAAGTGGCCACAGTAGGTTGCTTCCTGCTCAACCATGAAATACATGAATTGCCAAGCATGAAACAAAAACCACTTGTGGACACTCGCGTGTCATAACAACCAGCCCAATCTGAGTCCAAAAAAGCATGTAAATCTGGTGGCAATGATCCCCCCTTGGGATAAAACAAGCCAAGATGCAAAGTGCCACTCAAGTAGCAGAAAATTCTCTTGATTGCCTGCTAATGCTTAGACCCTGGGCTACGCATAAATCTGTTGACCTGTGAGACTGCAAACTAAATATCCAGCCTCGTGTTGCATACATAAATGAGGCAACTAACAACAATTTGGTAAAGAGTGACATTAGTAGGATCACCAGCATCATGTAGAATCAACTTCAAACCTATTTCCATGGGAGTGGCAAAAGGTTTGCAATCCTCAAGTCCAAAGTTACATAGCAATGTCTCTATGTAGCTTTTCTGACACAAGGCAATACCACCATCACACTGTTTAAATTGTATGCCCAAGTAATGATGCAATAGCCTCAAATATTTCATCTTGAAAGTAGCATTCAAATCAGCCTCAAATTCAATAAAATGTGCCTCATTGGGACCAGTGATCAACAGTTCATCCACATAAATAACAACAATGAGAAGTACATCTCCCTCACGCTTGACATACAATGTGCTTTCTGTTTCATTTGACCAAATGAGTGTCACCTTTCTCATACCAAGCACAAGGAGATTGCTTCAACCCATACAAAGCCTTCTTACATATGCACACTTTGTCCGCTTGTCCTTTCTTGACAAAACCGTGAGGCTGCGTTACATAGACTTCCTCAAAAATGTCACCATTCAAGAAAGCAATAACAATATCAGGTTGATGTACATCCCAACCAAAATGAGCCGCCAATGCACATAGAAAACAAACAGTAGTCATACGACAAGTGGGAGCAATAGTTTCTTCATAATCTATGCCTTTCTATGGTGCATAGCCTTTTGCAACAAGTCGAGCCTTACAGCGATCAACCTCACCATCCGGCTTGCGTTTCAACTTGTAAACCCACTTTGTACCAATGGTTTTTTTTTCAGGAGGCAAATCACATAAAATCCATGTATCATTTCCTATAAGTACATCATATTCTAATTGTATGGCAACCATTCAATTTTTTGAAATCTGTGCTTCATCAAAAGATAGAGGTTCCCCTATATCACATAGGCTAGACACAGCCAAAGCATAGCAATTTGATGCATAAGAGGCATAGCGAGAACTTGAACGAGTACGACTAGACAAAGGTGAATCCAATTTACTGTCACGCAAAGTGTGCACTAGCCATTTTGGCATACCTCCAGGCTGCTCATTTTCAGCGCTTTCCTCATCAAGTACATCATGTACATCTGCATCAATAATAGGCTGATTTGTAACATTTTCAGCAACCCTCATAGGTTGTACATTTTCCTCATTTGAATTTACATTCAAACTTCCACCACTAAAAAGAGACAATAAACTGTCATAAATGTCTTGTGAGCTTACATTACTATCTCTAGTACATGACATCAAAGGCTGAACAAAATCTTCCACAAACACAACATCACGTGAGACCAAAATACGCTCTGTTTGTGGATGGTACAACCTGTAACCTTTTATTTCAACACTATAACCAACAAAAAAACATTTGATAGTCTTATCATCCAATTTTTTGTGCTACACTTGTCGCATTAAACCATAAGCCAAACAACCAAAAACATGCATGTGCTCAATAGATGGCTTTCTATCATGCCATGCTTCATATGGAATCATAGACTGCAATGCTTTTGTAGGACACCTATTGAGTACATAAGTGGCACACATGATAGCCTTGAGCCAAAACGAATGCTGTAAAGCTTGACTATTGACCATACATCGTGCTATTTCCATAAGAGATCTGTTTTTCCTCTAAGCAACACCATTTTGTTGAGGCGTATACGGCACTGTACATTGGTGTTTTATCCCATGACTATCTAGAAATTCATTAAATTCATGAGACTTATACTCCCCTCTTCGATCAGAATGGAGGGTGCCCATAGTACATTTCGAGACATTTTCAGCCATAGCAAGAAATCGCTTGAAGCACATAAACACTTCGGACTTAGCTTTCAACGGATATACCCATGCATGCCTAGAGTAGTCATCAATGAAAGCCACAAAGTACAAGTAAGTTCCCAAGGATGGATTTTGGATAGACCCACAAACACCAGTATGCATAAGCTGCAATCTGCATGTAGCACGAACTGACCCATTGTTTGGAAACTTAGCATGCTGCATTTTACCCAAAATACATCCTTCAAAAACATGTTTGGCAGGAGCTTCAAGAGGCGGCAAAGAAGCAACCATATCAAATTTTTGCAAATGCAACAAACGCAACAAACTGGCAAAATTTAGATGCCCAAAACATGCATTCCATAGTTTTGCATCTAAAACAACCCTTGAATCTACAACTGCATTCACAAAATTTTGTCCACACTTGTCATACAAAGTGAGCTTATACAGCCCACAACACAAAAGGCTAGATGCAACAATTTCATCACCAAAACTGAGATCATGAACTGTACATCTGTCATCCACAAATTTGGCTACAAGACCAAGTCTAGCAAGTGCACATATAGACAAAAGGTTCCTTTTTATCCCAGGTACATACAATGCATCAACAAGTGTGAAAAAACTACCACTTGCAGCAGTAAGCACAATCTTTCCAACTCCTTAAGCATGATAAGAGAATTTTTGGCACAAGTCATCGTATTCCCATGAGGCACATACTCAATAGTGGTAAACAAATCACGATGTGAGGTAATGTGCTTTGTAGCACCACTGTCAAAATACCACACATGTGAATCTGTAGCAACTGACATACATGCATCATGGACAATAGGATCATAAGTGCACTATGCACTAAATGCTCATTCTGCATCAACATCAGCATCACAATCTCCTTTAATAGAAGACTCTACAATCGTTGCACTTGTATTGGACCCTGTAGTGGATCCAATCTCTTTCTTCTTAGCCTCTTTTGCCTTCAATTTTGGACATTGATTGATCAAGTAATCGTTAGCTTTACAATTATGGCAACGTATCTTCTTTTTGCTCTTATCATCAGAATTGCCAGATGAAGTGCTACCAGTAGAAGCATTAGGAACAAAAGTTTTGCCACTAGCAGTAGAACCATAAGAAGTGGTTACATTGTTGTTCCCATCTTTTCTTTGAGTTGCAATAAAAGCCTCTTCAACTACACGCTGCCTACTCCTATTTTTTGTGGAAAGTGACTCTTGCAACAACAATGTGCATAATGCGTCAAACTTGAAAACTTCAATATTTCCTTGGGTCATAAGTCGCCAAGTACTAGCAAAAGTCTGGTAAGAATCTGGCAGAGCATCAAGAACAGTCTAGTGAACTATCAAAAATGACTTCTCCTGCAGAACTTAGTTGCTCATTAACATCCTTGACACCAACAAGGAAAGTGTCCAAATCATCTTCCTCATGCATAATCTTTAATTCCTTCTCTTTATGCAACAAAGAAATTCTATCCTCATTGCGGCTTGCATAATATAATGGAATTGGCCTATTAACTTGAGAGTAGCAGAAATTAAAGAGAGTACTTTTGGAAAATTACTTTGTGAGCATAGCGGGTGGACATAAGCAACATAAACATAGCATTTAGTTAACTTGGCATGAACAATACTTTTTGCAAGAGAGAGAATTTAGAGAACATGACAACAGTTGAGGACTAGATTTATGTGGAGCTCGTCCCCCCTCCAATCGGCACTTGTATTATGATTTCGCCCATCAAGAGAGACTTGTTACAATACAATCTTTGTGTTCCTTATGACCTAGGCGATGCAATGAAGATGGAAATCTTCATGCATCACAAGCATAACATAAACTTTGTGGAAACCATTAAATATCTCAAGCCTCAGCCCCAAGACCTTAAACACATTCGAAGGTGTGGAGAGCTAGCAAGGAATGAGGGTAGGGAAGAGGAAAAAGAAACATTTCATAGGAGAAAGAACTAGTTCCTCACTTATCATCACTCATCTTGATAGCATGCATAATAGCATAGTAATAGAGATGGAGAAGATGGAAATCTTAAGCATTGAAGCATGACTCTTGGTTGGATTTGAATTCCATAGCCAAGTGTTAGTGTAGGCTCTCAACCTCTCTACTTGCCTAGAGAAGGAGAGGGAGCTCTTGCACTTTGCACTTCACACAATGCGAGTGTGTGTGAGTGTGTGTGGGAGAGTATAACCCCTAGGCAAGCCCCCTAATAGCTTTGGTCGACCCCCACTTGTAGCTCATGCTTGAAGCTCATTGGACCCCTCCAGGCCTAGCCAATCATAAGGAGGAATCATACCAAGCAACAAGGGTAGCCTTGGGACAATTGTACCCCTTTCCCCTTTGAGAGAGAGGACTTGATAAATGTAAAAAAATTAATTAAATCTGCTAATTTATCATTGGACCCCTTGTGGCCAACCAATAGGCTTTAGGCACACCATGAGGGCAACATGAGGAGGAACTTGACAAGTGTCCCTTTTGCTTTCTTTGTACTAGGCAGACCTTGTGTGTGTGTGTGTGTGTGTGTGTTCTCTTTCATCCCCCCTCATGTACGACTCGCCCCCTCCTTGTAGGGATTGGTATTGACTTTTGCACACCTCAAGCCACTCAACCTTGGACCTAGTTCTCACCACAAGCTTGGCCCTTAAGCCCCTCAACGTTTGGTTGGGTTCTCACCTCAAGTACAACCCTAGCATCTCAAGCATGACAAACACCTCAAGCATCTCAATCATCAAGCACCTCAAGCCTCTCAAGCACCTCAGTCATCAGGCACCTCAAGCACCTTAGTCACCAAGCACGACAAGCACCTTAAACTTGGGCTGGGTTCCACCTCATGCTCAACCCTAGCTTACATAAGGTCAACGAACTTTTACACCAATTATTGGAGGTATTTTCAATGAAGCTAACCCTAAGGTCTTATGCTCCATTGGTTAGCCTTTCTCTTTGATAGACCATATCTCATTTGGTCCCTTTACCATTGGCTCGGTGTTGAGATAGATCTATAAGCACATGTCTATATCTTAACCCTTGTTCCTGTTTATTCTCCCACATTAAATGATCAGTTTAATATGAGAAAATCATTTGGGTTGGTTAGATATTAGATTTTATGACATTACCTCTCTCTTGAAATCATAGCTGTCCTTGACTATGAGGTAGAAGAGATAACATCTTAGTCATTAGTCAATCTTACTTAGCGGGTAGAGGATCCCTTTTTACCCTACGACATCTTTGCAAGATGGATGACTAATCCATTTGGTGCTTGGAAGACATAGCTGCCGCAAGCATGTCTGCTCTTTGATCCAGTTCATTCTCCCAAAGTAGAGTGACAAGCTCTACTTGGTGTTTGAGAGACGTCGTCATCACAAACATGATTCTAAGCATGCATACTATTTAAATTTTTGCACAATTAAAAAGAGAACTAGTCTTATAAGACAAAACATGGGTCATTTAAAAGAAAATTATACATTTTCTTACTCTAATGTAGCATTGTAAGCATTGACAAGGTCCATACTATCCTTAAGTTGTATTCCTTGCATCCATCTAGCATCTTCAAAAGGATAATTTTTGAACTTAAAAAGATACCGTCAGATAATCTTACCATGTCATTGTCCCTTGTCTTCATGCCAAAATATAGCTTCCGGTTGTAGCACCTCTTCTTGGTCTTCAACTTCGGGAGGGTCTTCAATAATTGGTTCACTTGTTGGCTTTCCTTTGTAAGGCTTGAGTAGGCTCACATGAAAAGCATTGTGTATGAGCCAATGGTTGGGAAACTTGAGTTGGTAAGCCGTCTCATTAATAGTCTTCAAGATTTGGAAAGGACCATAGTATCTTTTTGCTAGCTTAGCATAATACTTTTGATGCCCCGTAGGATTTTTGCCCGTCGTTTACCTTAATCGAGCCTTAGGAAACTTAAGTAAGACCAAATCATTTTCTTCGAACATTAAGGACCTTCTATGCTTGTCAGCAGTAGCTTTTTGCCTTTGTTGAGAGATGGATATAGCCTCCTTAATCTTTTGAAAATATTCTTGTAGGTCACGACTATACTCCTCGGCAGCAGGGAAGATCTTCCCATGTACTTTGAGTAGCAAGGGACTTTTAGGTCTTCTCTTAATGATCTCAAAAGGTGCTTTTCCTGTAGAAGTATGTACAATATTATTGTAAGCATATTCTACAAGAGGTAAGTACTTTTTCCATTGTGAGCTTTGATCTACTTCTATAACATAAGTCTTGAGAAGATCGAGTATCGTAAGACTAGCTATCTCAATTTGGCCATCCGTTTGTGGGTGATAGGCCGAGAGAAATTCAATCTTGTTCCTCGATTATCAAAGAGTCCTTTCCAAAAATTACTGGTCATTCTAGGATCTCTATCTGACACAATGGATGTTGGTAATCCATGGTGTTTGAAAATATGAGATGTGAAGAGAGTTGCTATTTGGTGTGCCTTAATAGTGTTTTTGACAGGAATAAAGTGTGCTTGCTTACTAAACCTGTCGACTATTGTCCATATTCTTGTATTCCCATGGATAGACTTGGGCAATCCAAAGATGAAATCCATGGATATACTCTCCCATGGTGAATTTGGGATAGGCAATGGCTGGAGTAATCCAGGTTGCTTCTCTCTATTATACTTGATCTTTTGGCATACTACACATTTTGAAACATAGACTTGTATGTCCACTTTCATGGTAGGCCAATAGAAATAAGTCTCTACTCCTCAAAGAGTAGGTTGAATACCTCTGTGCCCCGCATAAGGAGGAGCATGGGATTCATACATAACTTTCTCACAAAGGAAATGGGTAATACGTAGATAATCATCCTACAAGAAGATAATCATCCTACATGGTAAATGGTTCCTCTTTCTTCCCCAAAGCAAGGGCTGACATTATGTCTCTAAAGCCAGGGTCAGTAGCATACTCATCTATCATAGAGGATAGATCATTGTGAGTAGCTATAAGCACCGCATTGACTTTTGGTCATCATGAAAGCGCATTGGCCACTTGATTGTGCTTATCAGCAATGTGAGCAATATGGAAATTAAATTGCGAAAGAAAATTTGCCCACCTCATTTGTTTTTTGGAAATCTTTGGTTTGCGTCATGAAATACTTGTTGAGACTTTGGTGATCGGTTCATAGAATAAATGGACTCCCCAATAAATAGTGCTTCCATGTGTCTAGGGCATGTAGAACAACTAAAAGCTCTTTCTCATAAATTCCCAAGACTCGTTCATCGGCATTGAGCCTTCGGCTCTCATATGCTATGGCATGTCCTTCTTGAAGCAAAACTGCTCCAAGGCAATCACCAAAAGCATCACATTGGACCTCAAATGGATATGAGATATCCTGAAGCATGAGGACTGGTTGGGAGGTAAGCTTTTCTTTGAGCTTATCAAAAGAATTTTGCTCCTTAGTAGTCAATACATACTTAACGTTCTTCTTAGTTAAGTCATGTAGTGGTCCTGCTATTTGAGAGAATTTTGCTATGAAGCATTTATAGTATGCGCACATACCAATAAAGCTTCTTAGCTCATGTAGATTCCTTGGATTAGGCCATGCTTTTATTACCTCTAACTTTGATAGATCCATACGGATACCATCTTGAGAGATAATATGACCTAGGTATTGAATCTCTTGAAGGAAAAATTCTCTTTTCTTTTGGTTGAGAGAAAGCTTGTTCTCCTTCAATGCTTGAAAAATCACTTGGAGATGTTGCTTATGTTCCTCCACCAAAGACTTGGAGTAGATGATGATATCATCAAAGAACACTTCAGTGAATTTGCGGTAAGGTCTAAAAATTTTCTCGGTTAGACGATTGAACGTAGCTGGTGCATTAGTCAAGCCAAAAGGCATGACTAGATATTCATAGAGACCAAACGTTGTGCAAAACGCGGTCTTTAGGATATCTTTATCCACTATCCTTATTTGATGATAGCCACTTTTAAGGTCAATCCTATTGAATTAGGTAGAGCCTTGTAGCTTAGCAAACAGATCTTCTACCCGAGGCATGGGAAATTTGTTTTTGATAGTAGTGCACGATAGTCCAGACACATACGGTATGTACCATCTTTTTTTTGCACTGAAAGGACTTGAGAACAAAAGGGAGAGGAACTAGGACTCACCATCCCTTTGTCTACCAATACCTGTACTTGCCTCATGATCTCCTCTTGTTGAGCTTGTGAGACTCGATAAGGAGGCGTGTTAGGCAATGAGCCTCTTGGAAGGAGCTCAATGCGATGGTTATCATCCCCTTGTTTTGAAGGTAAGTCCATAGGGATATCATCGATGAACACATCTTGGAATCCTTTCAGAAAATTAGACAAGTCCAACTCTCCTTTATTCCTACTATGTACATTTAATGAAACATTAGGATTTTTTAGAGACTCTTTGACAAAAATCATGTACGCAGAAACTAAGCTCTTCATTGACTTATCAAAAGTAGGAGAATTTACAAGTGAAATAGTGTGACCACGCTCACTAGCATCTATATACATGTTCTTTCCCCTGTAGGTGAAGTAGATTCTCCTTTCAGGGAACTTCATATTGGCAGTCATGCGATCAAACCATGGTGCCCCTAAATAGCATCTTCATGTTGGAGAGGAAAGATGAAAAAGACTTCTTTGTCGACACAGCTTCCGACATGAAGCCTTAACTTCCCAATCAAGGGAGTAATGGAGACTTGTTGTCCCTTGAAAGTTGTGTCAGCCATTACCATATTTCCCATCTTGAAAGCTTGAATGCCCAACTTGGTGGCCAACTCCATTGATATGAAGTTGTGAGTAGAGCCAGTGTCAAACAAGATGAAGGCATCATTCTCTCTTACCTTTCCCCAAGCATAGGAAACTGATGATCCTTTGCAATGAACATCCTCTTTTGGAGCTTCGGTGGTGGAAGCCCTAGGAGTATCATTGCAAGCATTCTTCTTGGGGCAAGAACAATAGCCATGTCCTTGCTCCCCACACTTGAAACACTTATGGTCCTTGCAAAAAGCTTCAAGCTCTTCAGTAGAGAGTTACTTTTTTCCTTTGTAAACTCCCTTCTCCTTGGACCGATTGTTGTTGTTTTTGTTAGAAGTGCCTTGGGAAGAATTTTGAGCATTGGTTTTCCCCTTTGCATCATTTTTTCGTTGTTTTCCATGGGCTTGACATTCCGTCTAGCCCCTTGATGGAAATTCATGCATGAAGCAACCATGGTGTGATGGATTACTTTGGCGATAGAACCAAGCCGTTGAGAGTTGATGTATTCGGCCATCTCTTCAGGTAATCCCGCATAGAATTGCTACTTTTGCTTGGAAAAGTCTATCTTTTGAAAGACAGTAGCCTTGAGATGTAAATCTTAAAACTTGTCTACATACTTGTGGATAGACTCATGAGAGAGAAGCTTCAAGCTGCACCATTCGGTAAGCACTTTTTCCTTTGCATCGCTTGCAAGGAATTTCTTAATGATGGAAACTCGTAGAGTTTTCCATGTCTTTGGGGCTTCGCCCTTGCCACAAAGGCTACCCCACCATTGATGAGCTGAGTTTTGGAAGTGCATAGCTACATGGTGTAACTTGGAGGACTCTGCGAAGCCCTCATCTCGAAAAGCCGCATCAAATTGTTGGATGAAGGCCAACACTTTGTTGGTAGCACCGACGGTGCATCATAGGTGAGAAAAGAGATATTCTTTCCTCCCTCTTTGAGCTTCTTTAGCTTTTGTGACCTTTGCCATGCAGGGTATGATTTGCGATGTCCTCCCCTCCTGTACTCTCTAGGAGAATAGCCATAGCTTTCATCGAAAGAGGAGGAAGGTGAAGATGAAGGAGAAGAGGGTGACCTCTTTCTTGCCCTTTACTTCCTTTGTTTCCTCTCTTCCCTTTCAGAGTGACGAGGAGAAGGACTATGTGTTGATCTTTTCCTCTTGGGAGGAGTGGGCAACCGCCGTCTTTGTGGAGCCACATCTTTAGAGGAACTTAAAGTTTTGTTGCTTTCTTGCTCTTTGGATTCCTCCTCTCGTATGGGAGAGAGTCTTCTTTTGGGAGTCTCTTCAAGAGGCCTCATAAACTCTCTCTCCTCTTGGAGAGGAAGGGAAATTCCATAAGTGCGAAGTTGTTGAGTAAATTTGGCTTGTAAAGCATGGTTGCCCATAGCTTGCTGCAACCTAGTAATGAGATAATTGACAAACATGGGGGCATCATCATTAGCATCTTCATGTGCAAAATCAACACTATCAATGTTCATTCTACTTTCTTGGTTATTGTCAGCCATGTTAACAAAATTTGTGTATGTACTTAGTGTATACTTTGGCAATTTAAAGCCTTAGTTTCCACTCCTCTTAGCCTTTAAGTATCTACACCCACGGCTCAAAGTGGTTAATTATAGAGCATAGTGGACTAGGTCTAACATGGAAAAGTTGCCAAGGTCTAGCTCCTTTCAGACTTCTTATGGCTCAATAATGGTAAAGTCATTGGAAAGTCTAAAAAAAATCCATTATTAAGTCCAAAGCTCTCGAGGTGTGCACCATATCCCAAATAGTGGACTCAACAAAACCGATAATAGATCCCAATTCCACTTACCCTAATATAATAAACGAAATCAACCATTTATAGGCTACTTAAGGACCTCTCTTTTTAAGCAAGAAAAGAGAAACCAAATGCTCTGATACCCAATGTAATGGAATTGGCCTATTCACTTGAGAGTAGCGGAGATTAAAGACAATACTTTTGGGTAATTACTTTGTGAGCATAGCGGGTGAACATAATTGATGGTAGCAACATGAACTTAGCATTTAGTTAACTTGGCATGAACAATACTTTTTGCAAGAGAGAGAATTTAGAGAAAATGACAACAATTGAGGACCGGATTTATGTGGAGCCGGTCCTCCTTCCAATAGGCATTTGTATTATGATTTCTCCCATCAAGAGAGACTTGTTACAATACAATCTTTGTGGTCCTTATGACCTAGGTGATGAAATGAAGATGGAAAGCTTCATGCATCACAAGCGTAACATAAACTTTGTGGAAATCATTAACTATCCCAAGCAGTCCCAAGACCTCAAACACCTTTGAAGGTGGAGAGAGCTAGCAGTGAATGAGGGTAGGGAAGAGGAAGACGAAACATTTCATAGGAGAAAGAACTAGTTCCTCACTTATCATCACTCTTCTTTCTAGCATACATAATAGCATAGTAATGGAGATGGAGAAGATGGAAAGCGTAATCATTGAAGCATGGCTCTTGGTTGGATTTTTATTCCATAGCCAAGAGTGTTGGTGTAGGCTCTCAACCTCTCTACTTGTCTGGAGAAGGAGAGGGAGCTCTTGCACTTTGCACTTCACACAATGAGAATGTGTGTGAGTGTGTGGGAGAGTATAACTGCTAAGAAAGCCCCCTTCTAGCTTTGGTCAACCCCCCCTTGTAACTCATGCTCGAAGCTTATTGGACCCCTCCAGGACTAACCAATCATAAGCAAGAGTCATACCAAGCAACAAGGGTAGCCTTGGGACAAGTGTCCCCCTTTCCCCTTTGAAGAGAGGACTTGATAAATGTAAAAACAATTTATTAAATCTTCTGATTTATCATTGGACCCCTTGGGTGGCCAACCAATAGGCTTCATGCACACCATGAGGAGGAACTTCACAAGTGTCCCTTTTGGTTTCTTTGTACTAGGCATACCTTTTTTTTGTGTGTGTGTGTGTGTGTGTGTGTGTTCTCTCTCATCCCCCCTCATGTAGGGTTCGCCCCTTCCTTGTAGGGATTGGTATTGAATTTTGCACACCTCAAGCCACTCAACCTTGGGCCTAGTTCTCACCACAAGCTTGGCCCTTAAGCCCCTCAAACTTGGGTTGGGTTCTCACCTCAAGTACAGCCCTAGCATCTCAAGCATGACAAGCACCTCAATCATCAAGCACCTCAAGCATCTCAATCATCAGGAACCTCAAGCACCTCAAGCACCTTAGCCATCAAGCACGACAAGCACCTCAAGCACCTTAAGCTTAGGCTGGGTTCCCACCTCAAGCTCAACCCTATCTTACCTAAGGTCAAAGGACTTTCACGCTAATTATTGGAGGTTTTCAATGAAGCTAACCCTAAGATCTTATGCTCCATTGGTTAGCCTTGCTCTTTCATAGACCATCTCTCATTTGGGCCTCTTTACCATTGGCCACGTGTTGAGATAGATTGATAAGCACATGTATATATTTTAACCCTTGTTCTCATTTATTCTCCCACATTAAATGATCAGTTTGATATGAGAAAATCATTTGGGTTGGTTAGATATTAGATTTTATGACACATAAAGACCTGCTAGAATATCCCAAGCATGTTTTGCAGATTTTGTTGAACGGATGTGAGGAGTGGTAGTGCGCTTCACAAAAAATGCAATCAATTCATGAGCATGCGCATCTCTTACATCCAAACAAACCTACTCTGTTATAGGAAAAACAAATCTGATAGCAGCAACCCTGGTAGTAAAATCTGGAGCATCCTCAACATCGCCTGCATCCACAGTACTAGGACGCACATCAGTGCCCTACACAATGTTCCAAACTCCCTTTCACACAAGTACATGTTGCATCATGTAAGCCCACATAGGGTAATGGTGCCCATCCACCAATATGTCCTCAGCAGCAACAGCAAACATCTTGAACACATCTGTGTTGTTGTCAATCATGGAAAATGCCTGCACCTAATGTGAAAACTATCCAAAATGAGAAAAATTTGAGAGACCAGCATGTGCTATATAGCACAACCCGTAGTAGACTGTATGGCACCTGTTCTGCAATAATTGGCACCGACAAAAAATTTGCAAAAAATGAAAAAATTGCCTGTGCAGACCTGGCTGTAGTGGAAATGGAGATCAAAATGAGCCCAAAAATTTTGTCGACCTGCTTGCCAAATCTCATAGAAATCGGAGAAAGTGAGCAAGCGTGTGTTGGAGCTGCTAGCGACTAAGCCCGGGAGGATGTAACCTGCTCTGATACCAATTGCTAGAATTAGGGTTGCGGGAAAACACATACATCTTGGAGAAGACAAAGGAAGCTCAAGGCACACAACAGAGAGTGTATTGCTTAGTGTGCAATGGAAAAATGGATAGCCCTAGAGTGATGGGCATATATACAATGCATGAGGAAAGAAAACCTCCTAAAGAGGGAAAAAATGCCTCGGTGGTCCTAGTGTGTTCACACACATCACTACCACATGTATATGGTAACAAACTTTTTTTTTTTTGTGCCAAACTCACATTATGTGAGTGAATATATTAACGGATCAAAAAGTCACAATTACAAAGTCCATGCACCTCCCGTGCTTAAAGGTAAGGACATTACATTTATCCAAACTCTAACCTTCATTGTGTCTTAAGACATGAATTATCCTAGGCTGTCTTTGTTGTAGATTACCCTAACGGGGTGCTCGACAAAATGGGGTGGGAAGCAGGGGTGGGGCGAGAGAGGCCACAGTGCGGAGGCAGGGGTTGCCTTGGGATGGGGACCTTGGCTGAGTAGCCATGCACTCCCTCCTCCTTCTCGTGCTAAGCCCCCATTTTTTTGTGAATGAGGGTTGCTTGGTGACCTCCTCCCCTATGGAGGAAAGTCTTGCACGACATGTGACAACTTGGTGTACAGCAAGCTGGGCGGGCTCTACTTTGGTAGAGGAGGTGGGGATGGTGTAGGCAACTGCCATTGGGATGCGGGGTTCATCTCCACTTGGCCTCTTCTCACTTGCCATGGGCGGTGGTCTCCACAGGGTGCAGGGTCTGAAACTTTTTGCAGAAGGGTTGCTATGAATAGGGACTTGCGCATGGATGTGTCCGTGGGTGTTGCGATCTGCTCTATTTCTCGAATCTACTCATTGTGGCGACTTCTTGGTAGCAGCTGGGGGTCCTTGGTTGCTATTGTGGGCGGGTGGTCTCAGATCCGGTGGTTGAGGATGCAAGGTGTAAAGTGTGAGCTTTGTCCTAAAGTGTGAGTCAAGGAAAGAGGAGTGGAATTATCCCACGTGTTGTAGAGCAAGGCTGTAGAGCTACATAAAGCTCATTTCATGAATGAATAAACACAACTCTATTTTGCACTACATGCTTGTCTATGGTGAGCTTGTGCTAAGCTAACCCTTTTTTCAAGATTTTGTTCATGAGTACAAGCTAATTCTATCTTGGAACCTAATTCACTTGAGTGATAATCTTGCTTACACGCACACTCACACATTGACACTATGTTTCTCTTTCATCCACCCTAGCTAGCAGGATCCGATTCCTAACATTTGGTATCAAAGCTCGAGTATCCTAGTTAGGCTTGCTATTATGCATTTCCATGTTTGTACAATTAGCATTCATTAATCATCATTGGCTAGATCTATTAGGTTTTCTCTTTTATTGCATAATGCATGTCTAATTAGTATTCCATTGGCTAGGATGAGCATGTTCTTGAGCTAAAGACTCTTGGGCCACTACTCACTGGCTACTAATAGGAAGCCTAATTAACATCAGAGTTCATTAATTTTCATTAGGGACTTGCATTTTGCATTCAAAGTCTACCCCTTATTTTAGCAAAATTGGCATTTACCGTTGGTGTGTGTGTAGCTTGTCTCTAGAGCTCTCATTTGAGCCTATGCATGCCAAATTTGAGACATGTCTCAAAAAGAAATACACGAATTAAGTTGTGACTGATCAAACTTACACCCTAGCATTTTTGCTGCAAAACTTCAACTTGTGTGTGTGTGTGTGTGTGTGTGCATTCAATGCCCAATGTGTGCTTTAGCTTGACCCCCAACTAATTCCAAGGACGGCCCCACTGTGGTGGGAATCCATAAAATTTAAGCAAAAACCACCAAAAGGGGCACTCACACATGAGCAGCCGCCCATGGGGTGGATTTGAAGGCCATCGGCGGTAAACTACATTGCAATCCCTTTTCGGGTCCGAGCGGACTGGCCTGCCCGGAGCACTTCCATCCGTTGACTATGTTCACACGCATGGAAAGTCGGCTGGTGACTGTGAACAACCGTTTTGCAGGCTTCCAATTACAACCTACCCCCACCTCATGCACATTGCCTGTGCTGCCCGTGCTTGCCCCTGCCTGCCCCAATTGCCCGGACCTGCCCGTCCTAGTCCCCCCCTTTCCCACCACCCACCGCCAACCTTGCTTCCTCAATCCTATAAGTTAGAGGTCACGTGGCCCAGCCCGACTACCACCTTCACCCTACTGCTTGCCAAAATCCCACAAAAGGCAGAGCTTTCATCGAATAAATTGAAGAAGAGAAGGACCACCTCCGAAGGCTCTTAAAAGCCAAGATTTTTCTTTTTCAAAGGCTTCATCGAACCTTCAAAACCAAAGCAAGGGACACTCCTACATTGTGAAGAGGAGCTTCATCATCGATGAAGAGGAGCTTCACAAAGAAATAGAACTCTCTCTCTCTCTCTCTCTCCCCCCCCACAATTAAACCCTAAAATCATTGCAACCAAGCATGACAACTTGCCAATAAAAAATTTTCAAGGGTTATTTGTGCTCGTATAAAGAGGTAGACACTGGCTAGGAGAGTCTCCTAAGCTAAGACCGCTTTGTTAGCACAAATGGGGGACAAGAGAATAGGAAAATTCAATGGGGAAGGGTTTCATACCTGGCAAACAAAGTTAAGAGGTTACATTATGAAAAAATGTTTATGGTCTATCATCAACACTGCCTTGGAGAAACAAACCAAACCCGATGGAGTGCACATTAGGACAACTACACTCATAGCAAGTGCATAGAATTTGGCCAAAGAAAACAGGCATTAGGAATCATCATCACCTCCTTGCATGATAACTATGTGCATTTTGTAGACAAATGTAAGCATGCACATGATGCCTGGCATGTCCTAAAAAGTAATTTTGGAGCCAGGGCCAAAAGAAGTAAAGTTAGTGTTAAAAGATAGCTTAAAAAAATCATTATGACTTAAGGGGAGGACATTGCTAGCCTAGTGAATAGGCTTAAGAGCATTGTCACGTAGCTCACTTACATCCAAGGCAAAGTACCAGAAGACGACAAAGTGGCCATACTATTAAGTGCACTTCCACCTTCTTATGACCACTTAGTCACAATTCTTGCAGAGACCAGTTCCACCTTTCCAAGATGTCATCAACTCAATCCAAGCAGAAGAAAGAAACCAAAAAGTACATTAACCTCATCAAGAGGGGTTTTTATCACAACTTTCTCAAGGGAAAGATATTCACCATCGACATCGACAAACGGAAGAAAGTGTTATGAATGTGGAAGAATGGGACTACTACACAAACAAACCTTGCAAGAAATGCGATAAGAAGGGACACCCTCCTTCTCGATGCTACTTAAATGGAGGCAGTAGCAGTGGAGAAAGCAGTAGCAGTAGAAGAAACAACAGAAGCCACGAAGGGAAGAGACCTAACAAAGGATTAGCTCACATGGTAGAAGACAAAGAAGATGAAGGCGAAAACAACCTTGTCTTTTATGAAGACCCATTTTGAAGATGCAGCCTCTCTACTTGTAGGGGAGGACTTTTTCCTGTGTGGATTTTATCATCCTGTGTGGATATTATCATCCTCTGCGGGTTGTGTCGGCCTGTGTGGATTTTACCATCCTGTGTGGATACCAACTTATCATCCTGTGTGGATATTGCATCTTCAGTACTTTGTCATAGTCCAAACCTCAAGAGGAGGATTGTAAAGTGTGAGCTTTGTCCTAAAGTGTGAGTCAAGGGGAGAGGAATGGAATTATCCCACATGATGTGGAGCAAGGCTATAGAGCTACATAAAGCTCATTTCATGAATGAATAAACACAACTTTATTTTGCACTACATGCTTGTCTATGGTGAGCTTGTGCTAAGCTAACTCAATACTCAAGATTGTGTTTATGAGTCCAAGCTAATTCTATCTTGGAACCTAATTCACTTGAGTGATAATCTTGCTTACACACAGACTCACACATTGACACTATGTTTCTCTTTCATCCACCCTAGCTAGCATGATCCCAATTCTAACACAAGGCTCACCTTTAAGAGCCTGGTTCTCCAAGTGGTGATGGTTGTCCGGTTATGGTGGTGTTGCGGTTCATCATGTTTTTTGTGGGTGATAATGGGCTTCCTGAGGTGCTGTGGTGGCCGGTGGCAGCGTCCCTCGCGTGGTGGAAGTTGGGGTCCCATTCGAGTGATGGGGACTTTGGGGCCCGCCCCTTCTTCAACAGTATGGATCTCATCTTTATTGAGGATGGCTCCCTAATCAACCGATGTACCTAAGGTTTTTTGTTTGTTGCATCTCGGGGATGGCTCATGTTGGGGGTGGGAGTTCGAGCATAGACCGTGGTAGCCTCTGGATGTATTGCTATAGATGAGTTTGATGGATTTCTATACTATGGTGGTTCTGTCTTGCATCCATGGCTCCTGTGGAGCATGGACTACTTTGTAATTTTATGGTTTTGCTAGTATATTTTAACCCATATATTGTGGGTTTTGCAAAAAAAAAAAGTGAGTTTGGCCCAAAATAAAAAAAGGACATAAATTATCCAGGTAAAAGATATTTTTGATGAGAAAACTCTCAGACGAGGCGAGGCGACACCTTGCTAAGGTTTGACAGCTTGCTCAACCTTTGTGAGTTGGGGTGCTCATAGGGAGGGGATGTAGGGTCAACATGGGGTGGAAGTTGTGGGGCAGAGTTGTGTGTGGAGCTACGTAGGCGGGAGGTGCAAGAGCTCATGCCCTGTGAGGCCCACCCTCAGCTCCCCTCCCCGTGCTCTCAGAGTTTCTTCCTCAACTTATCCACCTTCCATTTTTTTGGAGATAGGGAGAGTGCCACCCTCCCACCTCCTCACGGAGGGATTCTGGTGGCCTTGACGCCCTTAGTGGGAGCAATGGAGTCTGCAGTGGCATGGATAGGTTGTCTTATCGGGGGCTTGGCTTCCCCCTCAAATTTTGATGTTGGTTGTGTCCTCCAAGCTCCTTGTGATCACTCCACGCAAGGGTTTGGCTCCCCTTAACAACCTACTAAACTAGTTCCTGGCTTGGTGATGGGATGCATCGAGTTTCTATTACTACTCTCTATGTCCTAGAGGTTGGGGACATGATCTTTTCTAGTGGTAGTAGGGAGATTTATGGTGAGACCCTCACCCTCCTCGAGTAATCTAGTGATGGAGTCTTGCATTTGCGATAGTATGCTTTCTTTTCTTATTATTTGATGTAATTGGTCATTGTGGACTTGGTGGTACTGTTAGCTCCATATTGTAGTGGTTTCTAATGGACTTGAAGGTTGTTGTAAATTTATTTTATCCTCTCGCACAGATTTTGTGGGGAGCTTGTTATTTGGCGCTGATGATAATATAGTTTCCACTCACAGTTGTTGTTGTGAGTATAACAAAAAGAAAAAGATATAAACTATCCAAGCTCTATTGACGCAGTAGCTCAAGGATTTGATATTTACGTAATTATGCAAAATTTTATGTGATTACTAAGTGTTATTGTCATATTTATATGATTACAAATTACATGATCACAATTAAGCGAGTTTAAGGTGACTCGTTAACCCATTAAAATCCCGTTGGGCTTTTCACTTTTCTCCGCATGTATGTGAAAAAAGATAAAATATTGAGGGGCCTGTTGAGAAAAGCTAAAAGTTCGGAGGACCTGCAACATAATAAAAGGCAGGCCTGGATAGCCTTGTAGGGTACCATTTTGAGAGAGAGAGAGAGAGAGAGAGAGAGAGAGGGAGGGAGGGGGGGGAGAGATAGATAGATTGATTGATTGAATTATCGTCCACGGAGGTCATATATGACCTATTGGACCAAAAAATCAAACAAAACATTACATCGATGCTTCTAGATGAAGGCATTAGGTACATATCACTTAAGGACCGAGGGTCCATTGAGTAGGAGGAAAGGAAAGAACAAACTAAGAGGGGTTAGGTGAGGGGGAAGCCGGTTTGGGAGTTTGAAACTCCTGAATGACAGCTTTGCCACCTTGATAAACCCCCATTTGCTTTGTTTGCGGGCTTCGTGCATTTTCTTGATATCGCTTGCTTTAGTCTTTAGTTGATCTGTAGTCAATTCTTCGGCGATCCAAAGGTTTTTCCCCTTGAGAAGACGAGATTGGCATAGTAACCTTATTTGCTCTTCTTTGTCCTTTTTAAAGGTGAGGTTACACTGCTTAGGTGGCACCTTCCTATTTGTATCGTTGATCCAAGTGATGGTTTCAAGCTTTATGTGGATTGGTTGAATTGATCTTGGTGATGGCTTCTTCAAGGGTGTCCTTATCCTGCACCATGGGGAGGGAAGTCCCCGATCCTGACCTTGAGGCAAAGGGATTCTTGTAGTCGACGTTCTTGTAAGGCTGCTTGTATCTTATTGTCAATGTTCTTGGTGATGTCGTGTGTAGCCGAGTGAGCTTGGGTGATCTTTTCTTCAATTTTCTTCACTTTGTCGGTGGTGAGATCTACCATAGAATCAAATCGTGCTTCAAGTTTGCTAAGGCGAGCCTTGAGGTCACGATTTTCTTCTAAATCTCTATCTAGGGCTGCCTGCAATTGTTCAATGCGGCCGGCTTTGCTCGGGGCTGCTACGACAACAACGCAACTTGGTCGGTTCCCATGGGAGTCTTTGGGAGTGATGCCTTTGCCTTGGTAGCCATATCCTTCATCGGAGTGGAAAAATCCACTATTTGTATTGCAGAGGTGTGATCTCTCTCTAGTGGAGTAGGTGCCCTTGAGAGGGTTTATGCTTATGGGGCGGTTGACACGAGCGAGAGGAGGCACCCAGAGATGCAAGGCTTGAGGTGTAGGCCGCTATGAGAGAAGCCCCTAACTGGGCGCAAGCTCCAACCCTCCGCAGGCTTATGGAGCCAGTCCTGACAGGGCACGACAGAGTTACAGAGGGCGCATTTTTGACAAAGTGTCGAGAGCTGCAGAGTTGCATCGCGCAGGGTGTAGGGCTGTGCTTAGGGCCTAACGTCCCCCCCACAGAGCTGTCCCTCGCCCAGGGGGGGACTGTGGAGACGGCGCTAGGGTTCGAGAGGGAAGTGCAGGAAGATTAATGTTCGCGTGCGCGCGCGCGCACGAGAGAGAGAGAGAGAGAGAGAGAGAGAGAGAGAGAGAGAGAGAGAGAACAACCTTTGCAAGTACATCAAGAAGAGAGGGAGTGAGGAGGTTGTGTGGGAGCATGTTCTCCACTTTTCAGATGTATGATAAAAGCCCAACGAACCCACAGAGAAATAAAAAAAGCCTATCGAGCTTACCGGATAAGGTGGTTTTCACAAGTTAATGTGAAAGTTACATTAATATTTAACACAATTATGTGTCTTTGATGTGTAATCACTCAATGTTATTAACATGTTCGCGTGTTTGTAAGCACGTTAATAAAATTTTTATCTAACATTCATAATGCGATAAGATATATATGCTAGAGTTCCTCATTTATTTAAAGTCAAGTATTGAGCTCGAAAGTTGAGCAACCCTAAACATAAGCTCACTACATTTTTCGAGGTTCTAACAGTCATTATGCCATAAGACTGTAATCAATTCTTTCATGATTCTTTACGTTTCCTTTGTTGTCCCACTTATTTTGAAAATAGGGGCGATCCCATCTAGAAATAAGATTCCTACTAAAGGGCTTGGCACATACACTTTCTTTGAATGTAGAGTTTCTTCGAAGGATCCCTTGCATTTGTTTAGAGAGTGACCTTCCTTTTTGGGGCAGAGAAAAGGGGGGGGGGGGGGGGGTGCCACCAAGGTCTACAAATGGTTACAAGAGACATGGATGGTATTATTCTTTAGGAAGGGAGGGAGGGAGGGAGGAAAATCCAAAATCCAAGCCATTCTAGTGTGCATACTAGGTACTTCTATATGGAACAAATTTGTAAATCTTGGCACGTACAGGAGGAACAACCTGTGGTAGCTTAGCTCAAGGATATCGTGCAAGAAAGCATTGGGCTTATTACACGGTAGAATCATGCATTAAGTTGCATCCCTTGCTTAGGTTATAGTCTTTAAGGGAGAACAAACCGTTGGTCTATGGTAGGAGGAATTGGTTAAGGAAACATCATGTTTCTGCTTATGTATTGTACGACCTCTTTTTGAAATAGGTGTGCCTCTTAATTGATTGAGGTTCTTTGTATATTCTTGGCCTAGATAATATAACATCTCCACTCACAATTGTGAGTCCCCCCCCCCAAAACCAAAACACCCCCAAAAAAATAAAATTGGGACATGTATGCTTAAGTTTCTTGTTTTTAACTATTTTTCAACTATCTCCCAAGCATATATTAGAACATAAATCTATTGTAAGACATGCTTGCCTAGGGAGGGTAAAGGGCACTAGGTTCTTTGGCGTGGCGTTCTTCTCACTTTTATCGGGGGGCAGATGATGGACCTAGATGCACCGTGGAAAGGGCTCGCCCCCCTATTGAAGGCTTGTGGAACCTTGGTGACAAGGCTTGCGGATATGTTGGCCATTTGATTTGTTTTGGTTCAATTCCTCCCCTGCTTGGATGTATTGGATGGGTGTGGTTTTTTTTAATGGTTCTTTTTTGGCTTTGCTAATGTCTTTGGAGATCTATATTTGACAGCATTTGGAGCCTTTTTTTGGGCATGTGGTTTTCTTGTGGCAGCAAAGCCATCATGGTCACACCTTGAGAAGCTTCTATTGGTGATGGGCATCCTCCCCCTCGCCCCATATCCCCACCGACCCCTCGCCCTCCTCCCCCCTCTTCTCTCTTGTGCTTGTCTGCCCCCTTGCTCCTCACCTCACTTGCCCCCCCCCCCCCACAGGGCCCTGTTCCTACTTGTTTCCCCTGGGGACTATGGGCCTTGCTCTTTTTGGCAAGTACTTGGTTTGCTCTCCTATACAATTAGTCTACATCAATCATGTATTTATCTTTTGGAGGGTGGCTCCTGCATTAGCCATTGTAATTTTGGTTCATGCTGAGTTGATTCATCTTTAGGGCGACCTTTGTTTGGGGTGGCAGTCTATGGAGGGTCAATGACAGTCTTTAGGTGTTGTTGCTCAGTACTGCTATGTTGCTCAATGAAAGCCTTTAGGTGTTTTTGTTATGTACTATGTGCGCTCCTTGCCGCATTGTCGAAGCAAGGGACTTGCCTAACACTGTGTGCGAGCCACAGACGGCTCCAAGCACACAACTAGCTTAACTAGTAAGCTCAAAAGAGGGCAATGGTGTGTCACTCACCTCTCTATGCTCCTGCCGTGGAGGATTCCTCGCCGCGAAGAAGAAGGAGACGCCGCTACGTCGCGCTCAACCGCTTCACCGCCGTCGTGCCGCCGCAATGCTCGATCGCACTCTCTCTCTCTCTCTCACACACACACACACACACACACACACACACACACACACACACACACACACACACACACACAAGGAGGTGAAGAAGAAGAAGATGGAGATGCAGATGGAGCAAGAGCACTCTTCTATTGCACAAATGAGAGAATGAGTGAATTTTAGGTTTAGTTGGCTTTTATATGAGCTCACCCCATTCACACTTGGGCGCCCATGCTTAGCCAACTAATCCCTTGAATGTCCCAGTTAGAGTGCGCCTCTCATCGGCGATCACTCTTACCCTTTTCCTATTGGACCGACAAGCCCGGTACCTGACTCTACCAAATAAATAATACAATGTCCACCGTAGGTTACAACGTCCGTCTCATAGGTGATAGGGTGTCCGTGAGCCGTGAGGGTTAACATGCCCCCCTTCTTGATGTAGATTCCGTCCTCGGAAGCTATTGAGTTGAAGCTCGTTGGTCGAGGTGGAAGAGCATTTGAGATGAATGTCCTTAGCCTCCTTTAGTCACTGCAAAATCAAACAACATTGCACAGTAATTGCATTCTCATAAGCGATTAAAAAGCATATGCAATTTTAGGCAGACAATTGATTGGTAACAGAATTTTAAACAATTTGTCAGCAATAAGCATTAAATTTCAATGTAATCAAATGCATAAACAGATGTAAAGGTAAAAAATTAAACAAGTATGGGGTCGCTAATTTAACGGTCGAAAGGCACTAGAGATCGACTATTAATACCATGGGTAAGCTTCTTAATTTTCTGGTTAATTAAGTTTTTTAATCGCGAGAGCCAAGTATTTCATGTTCGTGGGCTGAATAGAGGCTATACCTAGAGGACCTTGTAGTTAAGCTACGATAAAAGGAATTTCTCATGAAATCATCGCCTGACTGATTACCTTTTCTTTGACCCCCCAAAGTCTTTTCACAGTGATTCAATTTGATGTGTGTGCTTATTTTGTATGCCTTGGGTTTTTTGCTTTTCAAGGAAAAGCGCCCACACTGGGAACCTCTAGGGCTCTAGTACCATAGGCAATACATGTGAGTGAAGTACCAAATCAAGCTGAGATTTCTCTTCCAGCTTAAGATTTTACATTGTGGCACTTTGATTTTTTGTTTGTTCATTTTCAACATTTTAATTTTGTAACTTTGGGGGGTCATATAACACTGATACACCTCCCCAGGCTCATCACACTAGTAAACTCCCTTTATAATACTTAAGGTAAAGGTCAATAGAAACTAAGCCCACTAGAAAGCCCTAGTACATTTCACACAATGCTGCCTAAATCGGATTAAGAACCTAAGTAACCATTGATTATTAGGAAGGCATTCCCCATGGTATTAAGAGAAGATCTCTAACACCTAACTTGGTCAAACTAGCTTAGTCGGACTGCTTGATTTTTAAACCTAGACAAGTGATTATGACAAAAAATTACATTGAATTAAATGTTTGATACTAAGCAAATGCGGTGAATATTAGGCTACCAATCACAATTAAAGCAGACAATCATAGATGCAAAAAAGATAAGGAGCAATGCTAATGGACAAGAAACACCTGTTTGTGTCGATCGTCGCGCTTGATTTGAAGAGTGAGTCGAGATAAAGATTCCATGAAGGTCCAAATCCTATCAATAGCAACACGCTCCTGTACACACTAGGAAACAAAAGGAATACCTCCAGGAGGCACATTAGTGGGAAAAGGTACCAACACTTATTGAACACAACAAAAAACATAAGGAACCCTAACCTAATTATTTGCACTCCTCCTAGAGAGTCAAGGAAATAGGATATTGTAGAGGTTGGGGGGAAACCCTAAGGCTAAACCCCTATCCTCGTCGTCGAGATAAACAAAGTCATCATCCATGAGACCATATGTGCCATCCGTGTAGTCATGTAAATTTTCTTCTTCATCATAGGTGCCCATGTTTACTAAGAAGGTCACTAGACGCCTATAGTCATCTTGGTCAAAAGGGTAGGCTTGTGCAATGGGAGAAACGCTCTCTACTAAGTATGGATCAGACGTGGTCAAGAGACGTATCAGCCATTCTAACTCCTCAAAATTCCTCTCACATGCTAGCGTACCTATCAAATCCCATTCACATGCAAGCACTGGAAAGACCATGTGAAATATTTGTGAAAAGTAACGAGGGTACCTCTCACCCAAGGCAGGAGTGGATGACTCTAGCGTACTAGCCATATCTGTACACGCAAATAGATGATGGTTAGAGTGCAAATATTACAAGGGTCGTGTTCTTGTGCATAATTTGTTTTTATGATTTTGTGTTATGGCTCTTGCTCTTTTACTTTTTTATCTTGTTTTTGTGAGTATAAGGCTTTATATATACATTCCCTAAGATTGGAGATTAAGAGGTCAGGGAGAAAGGTTGAGAGGGAAGCAAGTGAATAATGGATGTCCACAAACACTCCCCCCTTCCTTGGGTAGATCATACCGTTTGAAATGATATCGTCACCCTTTGAAACTAGTTGTTCCAAGTTGTTATAGGTGAAGATTTTTGCCAGTAGTTTTCTATTACCTTAGGTGCCTCGTCGAGTTGCAAGGGTGGTAAGGTACTCTCCCAGGATCGAACTTGAAGTGGTTCATCAGGTGATTCTTGAACACTGGAAGGTGTGGATTCCTTTGTAGCTTCATGGAGGTCCACTGTTGTAGGTGGAGGCTGTGTAGAAGCGTTTACCTCTATGGATGTATTACATGAGGAGCTAGAAGCTTCATGGAACTCCCCCCTTCCTGAGCTAGGTGGAATAAATTGGTTTTGCCTTGGAGCCCAAACTAGCTCTGGACTAGGTGTGTAGCATTCTGTGATCTTTCCCTTCCCACGGTGTGCCATTGGCTTTAGCGTTACACTATTTGACTCATATGGGTTTGTTGTCCATAGGGAAGGACACATTTTACGTTTAGGTACCCAAATTTGCTCATTTCCATCATAGTAGCCTTGGGCTTCTAATAGTCGTTTTGGAATCCATCGTGATTTGGTCTTGACTCTCCTAGGGCGCGCTCTTGGTTTTCCAGGGAAATTTTTTCTTGGAATGGATGGGAGGGTTGAGGTAGTTGGAAATAAGGCCTTGGGGACCCATTGATATGTACTCTTAGGTCGTGCAGGTTGAGTACTTGCAATATTACTGCTTGCTACAACTACAAGTGTTGAAGTGCTAGGTTCATGGGTAGCCGGCAAAGACGAGTTAACCACCTTGGCTTGTGAATGTTGGCTATCCTTCAACTTTGCTAGAGTTTGCAACGTAGGTGACTTTGCTTGAATGATAGGGGTAAGAGTCGGTGGTCGCGTCGTGACACTACCAGTATCCCAATCAATAGTGCATTTGGTTGCCAACATCCACGTGCGTCCCAGGTTTACATTGCCTTCCATAGCTCCCGCGGGCATGACTAGAAACCTCTGCACTATGCTTCCATTGTCATAGACAACAGGGGTCTGAAGGACTCCAAGAATAGCAGTTTTCTTTTTATTAATGCCCTTGACTTGCATCGTACTCGGGGATAGGGTCGGTTTCCCTAATTGACACCAAACTCCATAGGATAACAAATTGTGTTTAGCTCCCGTATCTAATAAGGCATTGTATAGTACTTTCCCATAGGGGCTGTTTAGCTCAATTGGGTATCGTAGGGGTGGCTCAGATTCTAATGAGTCATCATCTGTGTCCTCGAAAAATGCTTGTGTGATTCCCAGATTAGCCTCTCGTTGGCGTCTAAGACGTTGTTGTCGTTCTCGAGCCTCAACTCTTGCTTGGATTTTTCTAATCTCTACTTGTTCCTTGGCAGCCTTCTTTTGATGGATGGCTTGCAACTCTTCCTGGCTTAGAGGATCATAATATCTTTTGAATTTACTCCCATTAAGGAATCCAATGGTTTCAGCTCCATCTAGAGTCTCCACATGAATGGTACCTTGCGGGGTAATTTCACACACTTGATATGGTCCCTTACCAGCGTATTTCAATTTCTTCTTTTCATTACGTACCCCGTACATAAGAACTTTATCACCAACCTTGATGTCTTTATCCTTTAAATGGCTATCAAACCACTTCTTTCTCCTATCCTTCTCCACTAGAGCATTTCGCACAGCTAATTGCCTCTCTTCATCTAGCCTTTCCAGGATATATAATCACTCCACTAAGGGGTTACCATCCCAACCTTCTTGAGAAGCTACACGAAGACTAGGAATGACAAACTCCCATGGCATAACTACTTCTTGGCCATACACCATCTTAAACGGTGTGAAATTAATAGCAACTTTATACGCAGTACGATAAGCCCATAAAGCTGATGTAAGCTTTAGGTCCCAATCAGTGCAATGAGCCTCAACTGTCTTTGTCAAAATGGAGATGAGAGTTTTGTTGGTACTCTCAGCTTGGCCATTTGCTTGGGGATAATAGGGTGTAGACTTGTGGTGAGATATCATGAAGTTTGATGTGAGTTCTTTTATTACTTCATTTATAAAATGAGTTCCATTGTCACTCACAAGTTCAAAGGGGCATCCAAAACGTGTGATAATGTTCTCAAAGAGGAACTTAGCTCTTGTTTTTGCATCCGCCTTTCGTGTTGCTTTTGCTTCGGCCCACTTGGTTACATAGTCGGTAGCCACAATGATATATCGTGATTGCGTGTTACGTGCAGTCGGACTAATCGGTCTTACAAAGTCTAAGCCCCACTTTTCAAATGGTTGGGTTACCTTGATGGGATGTAAAGGCATCCTATCCCTTCTTTGTGGCTTGTTGAAGCGTTGGCATTCATCACATCCCTTTGCAAAAAGTGATGCATCCTTAAACAGAGTGGGCCACCAATAGCCTGGCTGTAAGATCTTTCGGGCAATCAACTTTCCTGAAAAGTGACCACCAGCTACGCCCATGTGTGCCTCTTGTAGAATATATAAATACTCATCCTCGCGGGCACAGCGTCTAAGAACATCATCTTTTCCTCTCTTAGAGAGAGTTCCAGCCAGTAAGCAATAGGGTTCGCATTCCTTGATTAATTTTCGAGCTATATCTTTTCGCAGCTCTTTGGGTGGAAAACCATTAACTAAGAAGTTAACAATCTTTTCACTCCATTCAGGCATTGTCTCAACAATGAACAAGGAGTATTAGGCAATTCATCATCAACCCCCGTAGGAGCTTCACCATTAGGGATACGAGATAAATGATCCACCATGACATGTTTCCTGTAGACATGTAGTAGTGTTAGTGTGTATACGCGCTTCACCAGGGGCACTTTTCTCCCACTGGGTTTTTCCCCCTGGACATTTGGTGTGAAAGGACACCTTATCTCTTAGGGTTTCATATAATCTTTGTAGCTCTGAGTTTGTATATACTCTATTATTCTAATACAGAGAGACAGACTACAGAGATCTCGTACGCAAGCTCTGTGTCTTCTCCTTCTCCATCTTCTTCCTACTCTGAGTTGTTGTCTTCCTTCTGTTTCCTGTTTCATCATCTTCAACAATTGGTATCAGAGCAAGGTGATTTCCAGAGCCTCTACTTGCGTTTTCGCGTCCGCGCGTGCAATCGCAGTTTTCAGGCAGTTTTCGGAAAATTTGCTCGTGGGAGCATCCTCGACGTTCCGAAGCTGTTCGAGCCCTCAGAATTTTGTTCTGAGCAGCGTAGCAGAAGTTACTTTTTGGAGGCGTTTAGATCAAGAGGGTGTGCTTTTTGACATATTTTCTTCAGGTAAACAGTTCTTTTGGGAAGCAGCTTGTCTTAGCTTTGTGCTGAGATTTTGTGTAGAGTTTTGCTTGCATTGGAGAGGAGATTTGTGAATCTCTTGGAGGTTCTTTTGCTCTCTTGTGTGCATCCACAGTATGGCTCCATCTACGGAGAAAGAGATTTTTGGTGCGTTTACATCCGAAGACAAATTGGATGGTACCAACTATTCTCTTTGGTCTTTTATGGCCAAAAATGTTTTGGTTGGTAAAGGATTGTGGGATTATGTATCTGGAGATGAAGTTCGTCCAGTTAGCATTGCACCTGCCACGCCTGGTCGTGGTGCAGATGTTGGTGCAGGACCCTCACAAGTCACTCTAGAGCAAAAGAGATGGGATACTAAGATGCACAAGCTATGGCTGTGATTGCCTTAACCATAAAGAGGACAATCACACCACATATCAGATCTTGCAGAACTTCTGAGGATGCTTGGAACACTCTGCAAGCTATGTTTGGAGGAAGAAACGCTGCCATAATAGAGTTTTTGAAGAAACAACTTGACAAAATACAGATGGACGAAGGTGACGATATCGTCGAGCATCTTACAAAAATCAAGGATCTTAAAGAGCAATTGCTTAGCATTGATGAAGTGATTCCAGAGAAGGACTTGGTTTCCAAAACACTCAATTCACTACCACCATCTTATTTGACTTTTCAGATTTCTTTGACTCTGTCTTTGCGAGCTAATCCTGAGCCTCTTCATTTTGAAGAGTTAGTGGCTTTGCTATTGCAGGAGGATCAATCATGTAAGAACAAGTCTTTATAGGTGGATGGTATGGATCATGCTCTTGTTGTACAGAACAAAAACAAGGGTAAAGAGAGTGCTCATTACTCCAAGTCTAGTGCAGGACAATCTTCAGAGAAGTCTAAAGGTGATTCCAACAAGTCCAAGAAGAAAGGTAAATGTCACTACTGCAAGAAACCTGGTCACTACATTAGTGAGTGTAAAAAGTGAATTGCTAAAGGAAAAGAAGAAAGAGTCAAGTTTGGTTGTTTCAGCTTTTGGTGATTCTTCTACAGCTAAAGAAGAGTCTGCAAACTTTGTGCAGGATTCTTATGCTTTTGTAGTATGTTCAGATTTTTCTGCTTACAGTGTTGACAAGAGACAAATGATTTGGTACTTTGATAGTGGTGCATCCAGGCATATTACTTCAAGGAAGGATTTGTTTTGTTCATTGGATGCAGCTCTAGCAGGAAAGAAGGTGACATGTGCAAATAATGCTTCTTATCCAATCAAAGGCGTTGGTAAGATTTTGATTACCATTTCAGATGGTTCAGATTTATGCTTGCCAGATGTCTTATATGTTCCAGGGATCAAGAAGAATTTGTTGTCTGTATCCTCTCTTGCAAAAAATGGTCTTCAGGTCATTTTTGAGGATGACAGATGTGTTGTACGAGATCGAGAGAATGGTTATTCTCTTATCACTACAGGTACGCTGGAAAATGGACTATTTGTGCTAGATCGTTATGAAAAGCATATTCAGGTATGTATTGCAGAAACAAAGACTCAGGCCATGCAGGATGCTGAGTTGTGGCATGCTAGATTTGGGCATGTTAGTTATGGCAGTTTGATGACTTTACAATGTCATAATATGGTGCATGATTTGTCTTTATTGGAGATGCCACCAAGACATGTATGTGAAGGTTGCGTTCTTGGAAAGATGCATAGATTTGCATTTTCGCAGGATGGTTCAGTTAGAGGGACACAAAAGTTGCAGCTTGTACACAGTGATGTATGTGGTCCTATGAGGACGCCATCTATAGGAAACAGCCTTTATATTGTGACCTTCATTGATGACTTTTCCAGGTTTTGTTGGGTGTATCCAATCAAAGCAAAGTCAGATGTGTTTGCAATTTTTCAACATTATGTTGCCATGGTTGAAAATGAAATAGGTTGCAAAGTACAGACTCTTCGTACCGTCGAGGAGGTGAATACATGTCAGGTGCATTTAAGGATTTTTTGGGAAAGAAAAGCATTAAACACCAATGCACTATGCCATACACACCACAACAGAATGGTGTTGCAGAAAGGAAGAACAGGTCTTTAATGGAGACGGCTAGATGTATGCTCAAGGCTAAGAGTTTGCCTCATAAGCTATGGATGGAGGCAGTTGCTTGTGAAACACATGTTTTGAACAGGTGTCCTACTCGTGCCTTGAAGACCATTACTCCATATGAAGCTTGGTATGACAGAAAACCTTCAGTCAGTTATCTTCGTGTTTTTGGTTGTCTTGCTTATGCTCACATCCCTCAGCAATTACGTGGGAAGCTTGATGATAAGGCAATCAAATGTATATTTGTGGGGTACAGTAGTGGAAGTAAAGGTTATAGACTTTACAATCCTGCTACAAACAAGATTTTTGAAAGTCGTGATGTAATTTTTGCAGAAACTACTGCTCAACCTATGGTTGCTTTTGATGTACCTCATATGCAGACACATGATGTATTTGAAGGTTTGCTTCCTTCTTTTGTGGAGAATCAAGAATCACAACAGGTTGATAATCTTGATCAATCTTTTGATCAGCATGTGACACCTCATGATATAGAGGAAATTGTGCGTGACGAGCAAGAAGTTCTCAGGGAAGAAAGAACCTTGCCTAAATGGGTGCAAAAAACTTTGCAGGATAGCAAGTTGGATGCACCATTGCCACGAAAAACAAGTGCTGGTACTACTTTTGGCAGAGAGCAAGTAGATTTGGCTTGCTTTAGCACTCTTTGTGATGCAGATGAGCCTGATTCATTTGAACAAGCTTTAGAGTGTGTTCAGTGGAAAGATGCTATGCAGCAAGAAATTGATTCTATTCATAAGAATCATACATGGGATCTAGTGGACTTGCCTGCAGGTAAAAAGCCTATTGGTACAAAGTGGGTTTTTAAGGTAAAAAGGAAACAAGATGGTATTGTTGACAGGTACAAAGCAAGGCTTGTAGCAAAAGGCTATGCGCAACAGAAAGGCATAGATTATGATGAAACCTTTGCTCCTACTTCTCGTGCGTCCACAGTTAGATCACTAGTTGCAATTGCTACTCATCATGGTTGGAAAGTGCATCAGTTGGATATCAAAACTGCTTTTTTGAATGGTGATTTGCAGGAAGAAGTTTATGTAAGTCAACCAAGTGGTTTTGTTGTAAAAGGTCAAGAGCAAAAGGTATGTAGATTGCGTAAAGCTTTGTATGGTCTCAAACAGGCTCCAAGAGCATGGTATGAGAAGATACATACTTATTTGATTGGCCAGGGATTTCAGAATAGTCCAACAGAAATTACTTTGTATGTCAAAAAGAGAGATGGATTTCTCATTATGCTAACACTTTATGTGGATGATATGCTTCTTACAGGCAATACTGCAGATGAAATTGAAGCGTTTAAAGATGCTTTGAGAAAAACATTTGCGATGTCTGATCTTGGTTTGCTACATTATTACTTGGGTATTCAGTTTGTGCAATCAGAGGATGGCATATACATGTTGCAGGCAAAATATTTGCATAAAATTTTGGACAAGTTTGGTATGCAAAATTGTAAACCAATCTCTACACCCGTAGAAACTAGATCAAAGTTGAGCATGCACGATGCTGGAGAACCTTTTGATGTACATACTTATGCAACAGCGGTTGGTTGCTTGATATATTTGGCAGGCAACACTCGTCCAGACATTCAATTTGGGGTTTCACAAGCAAGCAGATTTATGCACAGCCCAGGTATGCATCATTGGCAGGCTGTGAAGCGCATACTTCGTTACCTTTCAGGTACCCCTAATCTTGCCATGTTCTTTCCAAGGGGGGATATGTATGGAAAGAACAGTTCTATGCAGCTTCTTGGTTACAGCGATTCAGATTGGGCTGGTGATTGGGCTGGGAAATGCATGTATATCTTGGCTAAGTAAGAAGCAACCCACAGTGGCTACATCAACTTGTGAAGCTGAGTACAGGGCAGCTTTCACGGCAACAGTTGATTGTGTATGGATACGCAGGTTATTGGCAGATCTTTGTGAGTGTCAATAGGCACCCACTACCATTTTCACTGACAGTCAGAGTGCTATGGCAGTTGCAAGGAATCCAGTATTTCATGCAAGAACAAAGCACATAGAGGTTCACTACCACTATGTCAGGGAAAGGCTACATGCAGGGGAGATCACACTAACTTACTGTCCTACACAGGATAACATTGCAGATCTATTTACGAAGGCGTTATCACGAGAAAAGTTTGAAGCTTTCCGACAAGCTTTGGGCTTACTCTCATACACATGATGATCTGCTACCTTCTACGGATTCACACTATCACTATAGGGGGGATTTGTAGACATGTAGTAGTGTTAGTGTGTATACGCGCTTCACCAGGGGCACTTTTCTCCCACTGGGTTTTTCCCCCTGGACATCTGGTGTGAAAGGACACCTTATCTCTTAGGGTTTCATATAAGCTTTGTAGCTCTGAGTTTGTATATACTCTATTATTCTAATACAGAGAGACAGACTACAGAGATCTCGTACGCAAGCTCTGTGTCTTCTCCTTCTCCATCTTCTTCCTACTCTGAGTTGCTGTCTTCCTTCTGTTTCCTGTTTCATCATCTTCAACATTTCGTCCCAGGCCTCACAACAACGGTGAAGTCAAACTCAAGAAGAATTAACAACCATCGTGTAATTTGACCTGTGGAACACGGCTTGTTTACCAAATATAGCAATGCTTGATGATCAACATAAAACACAAACTTGGTAGCAAGAAGGTAATAGCGAAATTTCTTTACTGCGTAAATCATAGCTAGACCTTCGCGCTCTGTAGTAGTGTAGTTCATCTCGGCATCATTTAATTGGCGACTTGCAAAGCTAATAGGGTAGTCCAATTTATGTTCTCCTGGTTGAGTTAGAACACACCCAATAGCAAAGTTTGATGCATCAATATGCACATGAAAAGGTACATTCCAATCAGGTGTTCGCAGGATTGGAGCACTTGTTAGGGCCTTCTTTAATAACTCATAAGATTGATGACATTCTTCCGTCCAGTGAAACTCGATAAGAAGCTTGTACAATGGACGCGCTATCTCGGCAAAGTTTAAAATAAACCTTCGATAATAACCAACATGGCCCATAAATCTTTGAACTCCTTTATAGTTCGTAGGTGGTGGCAAATCGGCAATGGCTTTAATCTTACTCTCATCTGTGGATATCCCGTTCTTGGACACTATATGCCCTAGAATGACTCCATGCTTAACCCAAAATTGGCCTTTGAAAGGGTTCAATGAGATGCGATAAAATCTGCACCTTTCAAATATTTTTCGTAGATATAACAAATGCTTCTCCCAAGAAGAATAAACACAAAGGTCGTCTAGGAAAGCTTCACAAAACTCCCTTAGAAATTCTTTAAACACAGTGTTTATTAATCGTTGGAATGTAGCAGGGGCATTTGTTAAGCCAAAAGCCATAACACGAAATGCGAACACTCCAAACTCTGTGATAAAAGCAGTTTTATCTTGGTCCTCTAATGCAATTGTGATTTGATTGTAACCAGAGTACCCATCTAAAAAGCTATAAGCTTCCTTGCCCGCAACTCTTTCAAGCACATGTTCTGAATATGGCAAGGGATAATGATCTCTCCTAGTAGCTGCATTAACTTTCTTGAGGTCCACGTACACTCTTAGTTTCCCATTCTTTTTTGGCACAATGACTATTGGAGAAACCCATTCTGAGTGCTCAATAGGGTATATGAATCCACATTGGATAAGTTTTTCAATCTCCTCTTGTACAATTTTGGCGTACTTAGGATTCATTGGATAGGGCCATTGCTGGATGGGTTTAGCAATGTTGATCATGGGAATTGTATGTTGCATCACAGAAGGTGGAACGCCCTTCATGTCATGATATGTCCAAGCAAATATATCCTTGTATTCCTTGAGGAGCTCCTTAAGTACAGCCTCTTCAGTTTCGTTAAGGTCTTGAGCAATAAAGACTGGTTTAGACTCCTCACCTGGTTCTGCTAATTCTATCTCTTTAACTACCGCTTGACCATCATAGACTCCACTGCTTCCATTGGTAGGTATTCGTTGGCCTTTGGCATACACAACCTTTCGCTCCCCCGTGGTATAAGATTTAAAATGTTCAAGAGCCGTATGTAAGTCAACAGGCTCTTGTCCTGACAGAGACCTTTCTTTTAGTTCTACCTCCTTTTGTTGTTGTGCTAACTCTCAGTTTTGACGTCTTCTTATAGTTCGACTCAATTTCGGCTCTGTAACCTCCAATTGAGCGAGGTCAATGGGTCGCGGGCTGCACCACATGACACTCTGGAGATGTTCACCCCAATTGTCTACTAGCTTTCGATGAGCATCACATGCCCCTAGATAGCTAAGCCATTCTGCAATAGAACTTTCCTTGTTTATCCTAGCTCTCACATTTGCTCGATATCGTCGTCTCTTATATGACCTTTGTTTCTTGTTAAGGTTTTGATTTTGGTAAATGTTTGAACTCGACTCTCCTGATAGGTCTTCGCTTGTATCTTCTTCACTCTCATATAAATTACCATAGATGGTCGTACCAGGCCTTGAGTGTTTAGTTTCTATACTTGGTTCACTCGATGTTTCCTCAGGTTCTGAATCCATTTCTCCTTGAGATTCCGTTTCTGATGCGTATTGGCGTGAAGCCTTTGAGGAATCATCGATTTCACTCTTAGGTAGGTGTGCCTCTTTCTTATCATCGGATGTTACATGCGCTACACCTAACATGTTTACTGGTGCAATGTGTGGTATCTCTTCCCCATCTGGTGTTACCCAGGTTGTTCCTCTAGCTCCCCATGTATCTATAGTTGCCGCTAGGTGTACCCAATCGACATTGTGTGACTCAGCCATTCCGGGTAGGATATCCATATAAGGAGAGTTCTCCCCAATATCCATGTCTTCGTTACACGTGTAACAATACTGTAATGGAGCTGAGTAATTGTAGTGTCTGATCCATTATCAATGATGAATTTATTTCCTAGAGGATGCGTTCGACCACTTAAAAGATCAACTCGAATGACAGAGTCTTGGAACTGTAAGTAGACGTGGTTTTTGGACCAGTCATGCACCATTTTTGCTTCCCTCATGAATGGACACCCTAAGATCATCTCAAATGACATAGGATGCTTGGAAAATTCCATAACAATGAAAGTCTGCCTTACCTCGTGTCCCAAGACCTTGATCCTGAGATCCTTTAGCATTCCAATAGGCGTAACAATAGATCCATTAGCCATTTTTACCACTATGCTTGTGGCTTCAAGGTGAGGTCTTCCCATAGACTCCCAACAACTCTTTGTCACCATGCTGACTCCTGCACCACCGTCAAGGACCCCCTTTACAGTTAATCCTTTAGTAGTGATTGGTAGAGTAGCATTAGATTCATCACCTTCAAAGTATTGCCCCAACTTGTTAACGGGTATTTCAATTACAGATTCCTGTCCCGCTAGGTCAGATGGTGGTGCTAAATGTTCCTCATCATTCATTACCGAGTCAGGTTTGTTCATATGTGCAAAATGTGGTAATCCGGCCTGTAATTCTCCATTGAGGAAGGCTCGAAGAGCTGAGACTAGCTCGGGGTCTTTATATAGTTTGGACATGAGTCCCTTGACGTGGGGAAGATGGGATCTCCATTTCTTCGATAGGATCAGGTAGTCCCTCTGTAAACATTCTTTCCATCAAGAAGTGAGTACGCCCACTTTCCCATGACTTTAAGTCACTTTCTTCTTGGATGACACTAGGTATGTCCAAGGGTCTATGGACTTGTTGGGGTGTTGTTGTGTAGGGAACACGGTGTTTGTAATCTGGATCTTCCTAGGTGCTGGTTCTAGATCCCTTTGGGTATCTTCTACCAAACTCCTTAAATGCTTGACTCGCTCAATCTCCTTTGTAGGGTTTGGGTAAGTTCCTATCTTCTTTTTGGATCCTGGCCATTGTGGCTCATGAAGATCTTCCTTGTTGGTTTCTATGTTAGTGGTCGTTTTGGTCTCCATGGTTTCACCTGAATCAGAATCTTCTTCAGCGTCGTTCATATATACGGGGTCATCACCAGTCCCTATGTTGGTCTTTGAGCTGGGGTCTGACTTCGCTGCTTTTTGTGATCTCTTTCTTTGTGTTTTCTTCTTTTTCTGAGATTGGGCAATTGATGCCGTGTCTCTTTCCTCAAGAATATAATTTTGTTTTTGGAGCATCGATCGTGTGAGTGCGTTTACTGGTACTATGTTTATAGTTGGTGGTGTCCCATCAACAATCTCTATTAAGTTCAATGGTGTGATTTTCGGTGCGTTTGGATTGTTAGGACACTGTGCGATCAAATGATCTATGCCACAACGATTACAAGTGAGTATTGGCATTGCCAATGCACTCCCTTGACTTGTTTGCATTAGTGCAGCATTCTTTTGCATTCTAATGGGGCACTCAGCTACTCGATGTGGTCCACCACATTCGTAACACTGAAGAGGTGGTCTCCTGGCAAAACTATTAATGTTTTGGCCACTTGCTGCTAGCGTAGTAGCTTGATATACCGGTTTGATTTGTCCCCAATGGTCTTCCATATAGTACATGGGACACTCCCCAAGGATGTCGGCTCCATAGGTGATATTAGAGTCTATGTCCTCTTTGCAATCTACATAAGTACTAGATGACTCGCAACCTATTTGGTTCATAGGTGTAACTCTTGGATGAGGGGGTTGCGGTCCTAGCACTGGAGGTGGCAATGGTGTGGTTTGGACCACATTTTGGGTTTTAGGGACCATGTGCTGTAATGGAAACTGTTGCTCCATGGGTGGGGTAGGCATCAATGCAGGAACTCGAGGTGAGTCTGCCCAAGCTATGGGCGGTCTATTTTCCATGATGCGTTTAAGCATTAGGCAATCCTTCGCTTGATGGCCATACCTACCACACGCGTTACAAGTCCCATTAAACTTTACTATGAAAGTAGGGCATTCACTTGTAGTATGTGGGCCCAAGCAAATTGAGCACCATTGTTGCTCCCTTCTTGGATACATATGAGTGTTTTGTGGATCACGATTACCCCTAAGGCTTTCTTGGATGGCCTTGGTAAGATCTGCCAAAGTCATCTCAGATATCGTTTGCTCTTTCACAATTGGCTTTATCTTCATTGGCTCATGCCCTGACGCTTGCGAGCTACTAGACTTCGGCTCGGCAGACACTCTTTCTCCTGCAATCATTAAATTATCCTCCAATTGGATTGCATTCATGGTGACTGCTTCCCAAGTAGTGATACCTCTAATGACTAGGCCATTATAGATTCTTTCATGTCGTAGTCCCCTAATGAATCTATCGAGCAATTGGTTGTTGTTGAATCGCTTGTTTGGATTGCATTGAGAATTCAAATTCTTTAGGCGACTAATGAAGTCTCTCACGGATTCACCTTCTTCTCGTTGGGCTTTCTGGAGCTGAGAGGCTACACCCCAAAGTACTCCCTCTCGTATGTGCTCTTTCAAGAACAATCTCCTAAGAGTAGAGTAGATCGTTTTCTCTTCTACTCTTAAGGTTCTATACCAATCTCCAGCCTTTCCACTTAGGGTCAAACTCAAAGCCTTACACTTATGTAGCTCATTATGCTCTTCCAAGGAATCGCACACATGTTCAAAGACTTCCATATGCTTTCTAGCATCTCCGTCTCCACTGAATTTCTGTGTGAGCTTAGCTACTTGAACTGCCTTGCTCCTAGGCTCTCTATCAGGTGCACTACGCATGTTTTCCGCAATAGAGCGACCGATAGTTTGAGCAAATGCTGCCAAATCTCCTATTTGAGCAGGTATAATGGGTGTATGTGCTCTTGGAACCACATGTGAGATGGGAGTTGGCCTTGGCCTTGGCATATGCGCGGCTCTTGGGTCCCATATTTCGTATGGTGGTGTACCAGACGGTGGTCCAAAGTTTACAGGTGTGGCCCTAGGCATAGGGGGTGCCTGATATGGCATGTTATTATTAAATGGCATGGCTCCACTTGTATAGGAGCTTGGATAATGCCATTGGATTGTAAGCTCTTGGAATAATCGGAGGTGTAGGAGCTACATGAGGCTGAGGTACGACAAGTGCACATGATTGATACATAGATGTAGGTATAGTTGGGGGCACTGTGCTACTAGGCATTGGCGCAGTATTAACAAATGAACTCCATGGTGTACTTCTTGTCATGCTCACCACTGGGATATGCATGGTAGCCGTAGTGTCATTAAGAGAAAGATGAGCTAGATCTGGGAAGGTAAAGCTGCCACTTGTGGGCTCAGATTGTAATGAGGCTCTTGGCGAAACAACATATGGAGGATCAATGGGGCTCACTGAGGGAGTCTCCATTTGTGATAGGGTTGGTTGGTTGGCCTTTCCTGTATCCAAGAATCTCATTAGGCCTGTTGAAGGCATGTTGATCCCTGTGTTCTGTCTTTCTAACTCTACAATCCTATGGAGGACATCACAGACTTTCTGTTGTTGCTCATCTATGCTAGTAGCACCCGATGTGGATTGTAGAACATCTAACCAACCCACATGATAGGTGTGTCCTGTGTACCAATCAGTTAAAGCTTCTGCTTGTAGGTCATACTCCCAATTTTCGTTTAGGAATATCCCATCTAGGCCTGGCGTGCTGGAGGTTTCCCTCGAAGTGGAAGCATTATTGCTCCTCATCACTTGCCCCTCCGTGACTGCTACCTTGGGAGCACTCGGCTGCTCGGCTGGAATGATTGTTGTCATAGGAGCCTTTGCTTTCAGGGCTCGACTTTGTTCTAGCCTTCGTAGGTTCTCAATTTCCTTCTCCCTTGTTGCTTGCATATAGCGTTCGATCTCTTGTACTTCGGCAAGACTCCTACCATCGGGTAGTAGAACCTCAGAGGGAGGTAGTCCTAAAGGATCAGGAGGTGCAGTGGATGGAACATTCGCATGCACACTCTCAAGAAGCATAGGGTCTATTTTAGGCATGAATGAAGAATTTACTTCCCCACTCCCTTCATTTATTTCATTAACCACATGTTCGGAGCGAGTAGCTCTACTAAGGGTCTCTTTTAAGCGGCTAAACACGTTGGACCCGGGCCGTGGGCCCATGGCATGCATGTCTTGACTTGAACTATCAGGGTTTGGTGCAGGATACCCCTCCATGACTTCGTAGTCAGAGGAAGAATCACTAGACGCGATATGAGGATCTTGGGTCGCGCTACCTTGAGTCCCGGCCGAAGGTCCATAACCTAGGGTGGAGGAATAATGGGTGCCCGCGTAATTGGAGGCACTACCAATATTCTTGTGCTCTAACACTCGTCCAGAGCGTAGGTTCATATGACTTGGATCCCCTAGAAGTGTCAGTGAGTGCCCGTGAAGGCTGCTCACCTAGTATTTTTGGGTGCAAGTCTTTTCTTAATTTTGTTTGATTTTTTGGTCCTTTTTTTTTGACCAAGCTATAGAATAGAACGTATGATAGCTCAAAATGAGCGTCTCGGTCAGAGGGACGTGCCGTGCTTTACAACCCTCTGTTTGGTCACTTTATGCCCTCGGAATCCCTAAAACCATCAATTTCTAGTAGGGAACTAGGCCCAAATTAGAAAGTCTAAGGGTGCAAGTGGGAAGAGAAGGGAGGAGAGTGGAGGACTTGCCCCACATGCTCTCATTCCCTCTTGAGGGGGTAGGGTATATATATAAGAGTGAGTCTAGTATATATCATAGGACTGAGGACTGAGGCCTGAGCCTGGGCTTGGGCTTGGGGAAATGATCCCGATCCCGATCAAAATTTTAGTGTAGCCTTGGGGAAATGATCTCGATCCCGATCAAAATTTTAGTGTAGCCCCCTAGTCACTCACGCTTAAATATTTTCGGTTTTTTTTAAAAAAAAAAGGCAACGACCGCGCGCGGTTTACGTGACCCTTTCTTGGCCACACACATTGTCAACACCTACCTAACCTCTCTGTCCACAGCTCACAGCTCACTACCTTATCTACTTACTAACAGTGCTGCTAACAATGCTGCTAACCACTAACGAATCTGTTAACCACTCTGCTAACTGCTTACTTACAATGAGCTAACTGTCCACCTACTTCCTCTCTCACTACCTTACTGTGCAAAGACTGTGTGCAGGCAAACCTTAACAGAAAGCTGTGTACAGACTGTGTGAAAATAGAAATTGCTAACTGTCTACCTACTTACTCATTCACTGCGAACAAGCTAACGACTACTAATTGTGCAAAGACTGTGTGCAAAAGAAAACACAAGATTATGCAGAAATCACAGAACTTGCAGACAATACAGAAATTAACAACTTGCAGAAAAATAACTCATTCCTCTTCCTCTTCCTCTTCTTTCCTACTACAAACAACTCATAGAAGAAGCACAAAGTGCCTCTTGGGCTTAGTGCAGGGCGATTCCCCGGCAACGGCGCCAAAAATGTGCGCTCCTTGCTGCACTGTCGAAGCAAGGGACTTGCCTAACACTGTGTGCGAGCCACAGACAGCTCCAAGCACACAACTAGCTTAACTAGTAAGCTCAAAAGAGGGCAATGGTGTGTCACTCACCGCTCTATGCTCCTGCCGTGGAGGATTCCTCGCCGCGAAGAAGAAGGAGACGCCGCTACGTCGCGCTCAACCGCTTCACCGTCGTCGTGCCGCCACAATGCTCGATCGCACTCTCTCTCTCTCTCTCTCTCTCACACACACACACACACACACACACACACACACACACACACACACACACACACACACACACACACACACACACACACACACACACAAGGAGGTGAAGAAGAAGAAGATGGAGATGGAGATGGAGCAAGAGCACTCTTCTATTGCACAAATGAGAGAATGAGTGAATTTTAGGTTTAGTTGGCTTTTATATGAGCTCACCCCATTCACACTTGGGCGCCCATGCTTAGCCAACTAATCCCTTGAATGTCCCAGTTAGAGTGCGCCTCTCATCGGCGATGACTCTTACCCTTTTCCTATTGGACCGACAAGCCCGGTACCTGACTCTACCAAATAAATAATACAATGTCCACCGTAGGTTACAACGTCCGTCTCGTAGGTGATAGGGTGTTCGTGAGCTGTGAGGGTTAACATATTGTTATGTGGTCTTGGCTTGGTCTATATGTCTGGTGGTTGTAGTTGGCATCCGTGGCTCTTGTTGAGCATGAACTATCATGTAATTTTTTTGTTGTATCTAATCTATTCAGCCACATATTGTGGGTTTTGCAAAATAAAAGACGTGCTTGCAATACATAGGTACATACGTAGGAGGTGGTTATACGAGGCTTAGTAATCAGTTATTGAAATAATAGCTAAGCCTCATTCTTTGTCCCATGCAAAAATTAGCATTAAATGAATACTATTTGCAACTATGCCAATTTTGGCATAGTTGTGAAGTTCAAAGCATAGTTACGAGGTTAAATGAATAACTAAGCTCTGTGTGACCATGAAAAATGCTTAGTTATTCGCTCTTCTTTGTGGCATCCAGTGACACACATACCCCTTATTTGAAGGTGTGAGGCTCACTTCAATAGCTCGTCTTTGACATGGTGTCGTATGGTTTTTGGAGGTGCTCTGAGGGTTGCGGCCATCTGTTGGGATCTGTCTTCTGGCTGCGGTTCTATTTGCAAGGTGATGGAGGGTCATGCCTTCCCCCTTATGCGATGTATATTGGTCGGTCTATTTTCTATTGCTTTGTTTTAGTCTAATCTTAATATGTTGTAATCATTATGATGTAATGGGTCACCTTGAGGGGGTTTCCTCTGGGGGTGGCAATCCTAATGGTTATCGTGGCAGCCTCTTGATGGTGCTCTGTCTTGTTTTGTTGCACTACAATGGTCTCTTATGGTACCTATATGGTTTGATGTAATTTTTTGGACTCCATGGCTCATTTTGAGGATGAAGATGTATGGGTTTTTCGCTTTCTAAAAGAAGCCTTAGAGGAGAGTTGGGTTTGGACTACTTTCAATGGTTTTAGGGATAATTGAGACTTACCTTAAATGTTACTTCAGTTTTAAAATAGTAAATGGATCTTTTCATTTCACATTTTGACATGTCTTGATTTTTCTTGCATATTATTGTTTTAGAATGTTAAATTGAAGCTTCACCTTGCATAATTCTAGTCAATTTTATAAATACGTGCTAGGCTAAACCTCCTCATGGGAACCATCTCTTTCCTATGACACGTAATGCATGAAGCATACATGCATGACCCATGAAGCCCCATTAAATGAAGTCTACAAAAGACTGCATTAAAGAAGGTCCATGATCTCTATCCTTCAGCATACATGCATGACCCATGAAGACCCCATTAAATGAAGTCTACAAAAGACTGCATTAAAGAAGGTCCATGATCTCTATCCTTCAACAACCTAGCTTTTATCTATAAAATCTTGATGTGCGTTATTCATTTGGTATCACTTTAATGCATTGTCATTTTACTTCTGCAACCATATTGAGTTCACCTTTTAATTAATCTTTGATTAATAACATTGCGCTAGTTATCTATGAATGCTAGGAACACATATCCACCCTAACATAGTCCCAAAAACTGGTATCAGAACGCCATCATGTAGGTAGTCTCGTCTCTACTCACACTAGATCCATCATTAAAATTTCATTAAGCCATGTACATACAAGATTAATCACTCACTTTTAGCATCTTATTAATCTCATCTTGCATTAAAATTTTTAAAAAAATCAAAGTCCCTGTATTCATTCATTTAATATTAATCTCTTAGTTTTATAGTATTTCTCTTTTGCATATAAGTTAAGATATAGTCATGACGAGGATGCATTTATTGAAAATATAACTTTTAAATTTGCAAGGAAAAGTCTAGGAGTAGTGTCCTTCCGAGGTACCTTTTCTCCTCAAACACAACCAACCCCTTCGCACTCTAGCAAGTTGAGCCAGCTGTTGCAGTCTATCACCGTCATCATCTCCTGCCAAGGTCAAGTCTTGGTTGCTGGCCTGAGCATCCACAATCACGGCAAGACTCCTCACTACCAAGTTGCCCAAGCCCCATGCCTCTGTAGAGCACAATACACGCCTGGAGATAACCTCCTTTCTGCTCGGTTGCCACAACCCTGGGCTCAAGCTCGCGAGACACCACTAAGGCCTTAATCTTATCTTCGCTCATCCCCGCTTCATCCTTACTCCGTTGTGTTGCTATTTATCCACGCTGTTGGCGTTATTAGCATCCTTTGTATCCTTACCTTCAGCCCTCAACTTGCTAACCAAACACTACCAAGCACCATGCCGCCCTCACCAAAATCACTTCCATAAGGGCAAAACCTGTAGGCCTTGCTATTGGACCTTGCTCCTGCACTCGCCACAACCCCCTACACTCAATTAATAGCACCCCATGATCGCCAGGACTAGTTTACCCAACATTGCTACAATTTCGCCTCTAGATTACTGCTCATCTAGATCCTCCCGTCGACTCAGCCTCGTGCTTCATCCCGTGAAGCTCCCACTTCCAAGCCTATCAATGCCTCTTTGTTGTGTCCCGTCACATCACAATGTTGACGGGGTGCAGGTGATTACATCACCTTCATCGACAAGTTGTCTGATGCAATCCTGATGGGAGCATGACAACATCGCACCATGAAGATCTGCCATCATCACTGGCGTCAATAGTGCATCATTCACCGGCTATAGTGCTCTTAGTCTTTGTCATCACTCCATCGACCTGCAAACCTCTTTTTTGGGCTTAATAAATATCTTTTGTTTAAGATTTGGTTCCCACGGTCGTGGTGCTACCTCAAGGATTGCATTGAGTTTTTCTATTTTTGACCCTTTCCAATGTTATAGCCTTGCCACATCCACCAAAGGGAGGTGTTCCATTGACTTCAAGCCCCTCGTAAGTACTATTAAGGCAACTACCTAGCACTTTACACATTTCAAGTTTGCTCAAGGGAGAGATTCGTCATTTTATCATATTGTATTTGGGCAAGACACTGCCATAAAGATAGTATCTCTATTTTGATAAGATCCCCATTGCATATTTTACAGCTCCTAACATTTTGCACCCTAAGCACAATAGAATGAGCATCACTCTATTATACGGAGATGATATGCTCTATACATGATCTATGACTTGTACAAAGACATGAACCAAGGAGATGATGAAGATGAAGAATGTAACAAACATCATAAAGAACATGAATGCGAGTCAAGGAGGAAGAAAACCACCATGACACATGAAGCAACACAGCCTTCACCACTTTTATGATTATGATGATGATGTACTCTAGTTCTGATCCTAGGAAAAGAGAAGTGATCACCTTGAGAACCATGAGCTATTGAATCCATAGAGAACTAGCCCTGATGAATCAGTGAATCACAATATTTCTAGATGAATCACTAAAGAGTACCATGATGAGGTTTAAGGGGGAGCTTGTTAAGGTAAACCTCCTCATGGAAACTGTCTCTTTCCTATGACACATAATGCATGAAGCATACATGCATGCATACATCCATGACCCATGAAGAGCCCATTAAATGAACGGTCTTATCCTTCAACAGCCTAGCTTTTACCTATAAAAGCTTGGTGTACATTATTCATTTGGTACCACCGTAATGCATTGTCATTTTACTTCTGCAACCATATTGAGTCCACCTTATAATTAATGTTGTGATTAATAACATTGTGCTAGTTATTTATGAATGCTAGGAGCACATATCCACCCTAACATAGTCCCTAAAACTCGTATCAGAACGCCATCATGTAGGTAGTCTCGTCTCTACTTACACTAGATCCATCATTAAAATTTCATTAAGCCATATACATCTAGGATTAATCACTCACTTTTAGCATCTTATTAATCTCATCTTGCATTAAATTTTTTTTAAAAATCAAAGTCCCTGCATTCATTCATTTAATATTAATCTCTTAGTTTCATAGTATTTCTCTTTTGCATATAAGTTAAGATATAGTCATGACGAGGATGCATTTATTGAAAATATAACTTTTAACTTTGCAAGGAAAAGTCTAGGAGTAGTGTCCTTCCAAGGCACCTTTTCTCCTCAAACACAACCAACCCCTTGTCACTCTAGCAAGTTGAGCAATCTGCTGCAGTCTATCACCATCGTCATCTCCTCCCAAGGTCAAGTCTTGGTTGCTGGCCTAAGCATCCACACTCACGGCAAGACTCCTCACCACCAAGTTGCCGAAGCCGCATGCCTCTGTAGAGCACAATACACGCCTGGAGATAACCTCCTTTCTGCTCAGCTTCCACAACCCTAGGCTCAAGCTCCTGAGACCAATAAGGCCTTAATCTTATCGTCGCTCATCCCCGCTTCATCCCTACTCCGTTCTGTTGCTATTTATCCACGCTACTAGTTATTAGCATCCTTCATATCCTTACCTTCAGCCCTCAACATGCTACCCAGCACCATGCTGCCCTCACCAAAATCACTTCCATAAGGTCAAAACCTGTAGGCCTTGCTCTTGGACCTTGCTTCTGCACTCGCCACAACCCCCTACACTCAATTAATAGCACCCCACGATCGCCAGGACTAGTTTACCCAACAATGCTACAATTTCGCCTCTAGATTACTGCTCATCTAGATCCTCCTGTCGACTCAGCCTCGCGCTTCATCCCATGAAGCTCCCACTTCCAAGCCTATTGTTAACCCTATCACCTACGATGGACATTGTATTACTTATTTGGTAGAGTCAGGTACCGGGCTTGTCTGTCCAATAGGAAAAGGGTAAGAGTGATCGTCGATGAGAGGCGCACTCTAACTGGAACATTCAAGGGATTAGTTGGCTAAGCATGGGCGCCCAAGTGTGAATGGGGCGAGCTCATATAAAAGTCAACTAAACCTAAAATTCAAGCATTTTCTCATTTGTGCAATTGAAGAGTGCTCTTGCTCCATCTCCATCTTCTTCTTCTTCATCTCCTTGTTTGTGTGTGTATGCGTGAGAGAGAGAGAGAGAGTGTGTGCAATTGAGCATTGCGGCGGCACGACGGCGGCGAGGCGGTTGAGCACGGCGTAGTGGCGTCTCCCTCTTCTTCGCAGCAAGGAATCCTCCACAACAGGAAGCATAGAGCGGTGAGTGACACACCAACGCCATTTTTGATCTTACTAGTTTAGGCTTGTTGTGTGCTTGGAGCCATTTGTGGCTCGCATACGGTGTATCGCAAGTTCCTTGCATTGACACGTGCGACATACGCACACATTTTTGGCACCGTTGCCGGGGAATGCCATACACTAAGCTTTAATGGCACTCTGTGCTTCTTTTGTGGTGCAATTTCAATTGTAGGAAAGGTAAGGAAGGAGGGTGTGTGTGTTGAGAAGAAGGATTTTGTGTGTTACTACTGTGTATTTTTTTTGTTAATGGAGTTTTCAAAGGTACTGTGTTTTTTCTCTGTGTAAGGTGTTAGTATTAAGGTTGTTAGTTATGTGTAATGTAATGTACAGTAAGTAGGAAGTAGATCTGTGAGAGTTAATAGAGTGTGTTAGTGTGTAACAGTAGGTGTATTAGTTGGAAGTAGGTAGATAGAGTGTGTGTGTGCTCTTGCGTAGGCAGCGACGACCTTATCCTTAAATAAATCTATTAAAAAAAAAAATAAAAAAAATAAAAAAAATTAAAGGTAGGACCAGGATCGGAAATATCTCCCAGACCCAAGCCCAAGCTCACGCTCTGGCTTAGGCATCTATCGCCCTTTAAAATTACGGATTTTAGCTTCACACGTAACTAAAAATCGACATTTTTGAGGACCAACAGAGCTTCAGGTGACCGAACGTTGTGTTGTAAAGCACACCGCGACCCTCTGAGTGATACGCTCATTTTGAGCTATCACACACTTTAATAAAAAAAATCGATCATTAAAAACGTAAAAAACACGAGTGAAAACGGACGCTTAAAAAAGTAAGCGGTTAACCTTCGAGGTTATTCACCGACGCTTGTAGGTTGTCAAAGGCACATGCATCTGCGCTCTGGTCCTGTGCTAGCGACGAAGCAACTAGAGAGAACTTTGACTTACGCAAGTTCTCAATATCCACCTACCTTAGGTTCCGAGCCCTCGGCGGGGACCCAAGGCAGTACAAACGAAGACCCGAACATAGCGGGTAGTGACTCTTCCTCTGACTACGACATCATGGAGGGTTTCCCAATGTCTAATCCCAATAGCTCAAGCGAAGACATGCATGCCATGGGCCCACGGTCCGGACCGAGCGTGCTTAGCCACTTGAAGGAAACCTTTAGTAGAGCCACTCGCTCCGAACATGGAGCTAATGATGTAAATGAGGGGGGTGGGGAAGTAAATTCTCCATTCATGACCAACGTAGACCCAATGCCCTTAGAGAATGTGCAAATGAATACTTCATTCACTGCACCTCCTGACTCTTCAGAGTTATTTCTCTCCGAGGTCATATTACCCGATGGTAGAAGCCTTGCCAAAGTTCAAGAGGTTAAGCGATATATCCTTGCAGCGAGGGAAAAGGAAGTCAAGAGCTTACGCAAGGTGGAGCAACGAAGAGAGTTAAAAGCAACAACCCATATGTCAATATCCTTGCTAAGAGAGCAACCGAGTGCTCCTGACTTAACAACCGCTAAGGGCCAACGGCTAGAAAGCAACATTGCATCTAGCTCAAAGGACACCCCTAGCACCACAATCCTAGATGAAGTGTTCTTAAATGAGAACTGGAGTACGAACTACAAACAGAAACTCTGACCGACCTATACACAGGTCACACCTATCACGTGGGTTGGTTAGATGTCCTACAATCTACAATGGGTGCTACTAGTATGGAGGATCAACAACAAAGAGTTTGTGAGGCCATCCATAGGGTCATTGAGTTAGAGAGACAGAACAAGGGGATCAACATGCCTTCAACGGGTCTCATGAGATTCTTAGATATAGGAAAGACTAAACAAACGACCTTATCGCAAATGGAGACTCCCTTGGTAAGTCCGATGGATCCTCCATATGTTGTTTCTTCAGGGGTCTCAGTGCAATTTGAGCCCACAAGTGATAGCTTTACCTTTCCAAGTCTAGCTCATCTTTCCCTTGATGACACCACAGCTACCATGCCTACCTCAATGATGGGCATGCCGAGAAACACGCCATGGACCTCATTTGTTAGTAAAGCACCACTACATGGTAGCTCAATGCCTGCAACAGTACCTACAAGTGTGTACCAATCGTATACACATATGGGTCATCGCACTCATGTAGTCCCTACCCCTCCCATTGTTTCAACAAGCTATGCTCCACAACCACAACACCCAAGTTCTGATTTCCATGGGACCATGTCACATCCGACGTCTGCTATGCCTAGGGCCACACATATGAACTTTGGGCCACCACATGGCACAACATCATACCCAACGTGGAACCCAAGGGCTTCCTATGCGCCAAGCCCAATGCCAATACCTACTCCACATGTAGTCTCAGGAGCGCCTTCACCCACGGTGCCTGCTCACTTAGGTGACTTGGCAACATTTGCTCAAGCTATTGGTCGATCTATTGCTCAGAATATGTGTAACACGCCTGATAGAGAGCCTAGAAGTAAGGCGATACAAATAGCAAAGCTCACACAAAAATTTAGTGGAGACGGGGATGTGAGAAAGCATATCGAAGTGTTTGAACAAATATGCGATTCTCTAGGAGAACACAATGACCTGCATAAGAGTAATGCTTTAAGCCTAACCTTAAGTGGGAAGGCAGGGGATTGGTATAGAACCCTAAGGGTGGAAGAAAAAACAATTTACCCTACTCTTAGGAGACTGTTCTTGAAAGAATACATGTGAGAGGGAGTGATTTGGGGTGTAGCCTCTCAGCTCCAGAAAGCCCAACGAGAGGAGGGAGAGTCGGTGAGAGAGTTTATTAGTTGCTTGAAGCATTTGAATTCTCGTTGTAATCCAAATGAGCGCTTCAATAATAAACAATTGCTTGATAGATTCATTCGGGGGTTACGACATGAGGATATGTACAATGGCTTAGTCATTAGAGGTATCACCACTTGGGAAGTAGTCACCACCAATGCGATCCAATTGGAGGATAATTTAATGATTCAAGGAGAAAGAGTGTCTGTTGAGCCTAAATCTATTAGCTCGCAAGCATCAGGGCATCAGCCAATGACCCGAAAGCCTATTGCTAAGGAGCCAAAGATATCTCAGATGACTTTAGCAGATCTCACCAAGGCTATTCAAGAGAGTCTTATAGACAATCGTGCTCCACAAAACAATCATATGTATCCAAGAAGGGAGCAACAACGGTGCTCAGTATGCTATGGACCGCATAGTACCAGTGAATGCCCTACTTTTAGAGTAAAATTCAATGGGAACTGCAATGCCTGTGGGAGGTATGGTCATCAAGCTAAGGATTGCATAGTATTTAAGCGTGCAATGGACAATAGACCAACCTTAGCATGGACAGACACACCTCGAGTTCCTGGATTGATGCCGGCCCCACCTCTTGAACAAACAACACAACACATGGTCCCTAGGGCCCAAAATGTTGTTCAAACAACACCCTTACCACCTCCAGTGCTAGGACCGCAACCACCACATCCGAGAACCACTTTTGTGAATCAAGTGGGTTGTGAGTCATCTATTGCTTGTTTGGAAGGCTGTGAGGAAGATATAGATCCTAATATTCCCTATGGGATGGATATGCTTGAAGAAAGTCCACAATACTACATGGAGGACTATTGGGGACAAGTCAAACCTGTATATCAAGTAGCTGCTCTTGATGCAAGAGGCCAAAATATTAATTACACTGCTAAGAGACCACCTCTTCAATGCTATGAGTGTGGAGGTCCACATCGTGTAGCCGAGTGTCCTATTAGGCTACAAAAGAACGCCACACTAATGCAAACCAATCAAATGAACTCGTCTACAATGCCGATACTCATGTGTAATCGATGTGGCATAGATCATTTGATTGCCCAATGTCCAAATAATCCAAATAAACCGAAGATCACGCCATTAAACTTGATTGAAGTTACCAAGGAGCCATCACAAAGTACACCTGTGGTACCAGTAAACGTACTCACATGATCCATGCTGCAAAAACAAAATTATGTTCTTGAGGAAAGAGACACGGCATCAATTGCCCAATCTCAGAAAAAGAAGAAAACACGAAGGAAGAGATTGCAAAAAGCATCGAAGTCAGACCCCAGTTCAAAGACCACCATAGGGACTGTTGATGACCCCGTATATATGAACGATGCTAAAGAAGATTTTGATTTAGGTGAAACCATGGAGACCAAAACAACCACTAAGATAGAAACCAACAAGGAAGATCTTCATGAGCCACAATGGCAAGGATCCAAGAAGAAGGTAGGAACTTATCCAAACTCTACAGAGGAGATTGAGCGAGTGAAGCAATTAAGGAGTTTGGTAGAAGATACCCAAAGGGATCTAGAACCAGCACCTAGGCAGATCCAGATTACAGACATCGTGTTCCCTACGCAACAACAACCTCACCAAGTCCATAGACCCTTAGCCATACCTAGTGTCATCCAAGAAGAAAGTGACTTAAAGTCATGGGAAAGTGGGCGTACTCACTTCTTGATGGAAAGAATGTTTACAGAGGGACTACTTGATCCTATCGAAGAAATGGTGATCCCATCTTTCCCACGTCAAGGGACTGAAGTCCAAAAGGTGCCGTTAAACATTGCCAAATTGATGGATTTCATGTCTTCAAAAGTTAGAACCACCATCATGTCCAAACTATATAAAGACACTGAGCTAGTCTCAGCTCTTCGAGCCTTTCTGAATGGAGAACTAAAGTTTGGGCTACCACAATTTGCACAAATGAATGGACCTGGGGAGATGCCAATAGAGGAGGAACACTTAGATCCACAACCCAATCTAGATGAGAACCTTGTTATAGAAATACCTGTTAACAAGTTGGGACAATACTTTGAGGGTGATGAATCCAATGCAACCATATCAATCACTACTAAGGGATTAACTGTGAAGGGAATCCTTGATGGTGGCGTTGGGGTTAGCATTGTGACTAAAAGTTGTTGGGAAACTATGGGAAGACCTCACCTTGCGACCACAACCATAGTAGTGAAGATGGCCAATGGGTCTATTGTTAAACCTATTGGGATGCTAGAAGATCTCAAGATCAAGGTCTTTGGACATAAAATAAGGATTACCTTCATTGTTATGGATTTCTTCAAACACACTATGGCATCAGAAATGATCTTAGGATGTCCTTTCATGAGGGAAGCAAAAATGGTGCATGACTGGTCTAAAAACCATGTCTACTTGCAGTTCCAAGATTCTGTTATTCGAGTAGATCTTGTAACTGGTAGAGCACATCCCCTAGGAAACAGGTTTATAATTGATCATAGATCTGACACCACAGTTCACTCGGCCCCATTGCAGTATTGTTACACGTGTAAAGCGGACACTGATGTTGGGGAAGATTCTCCTTATATGGATGTACTACCTGGGATGCTTAGTCGGACAATGTGGATTGGGTCCACCTAGTAGCAACCATAAACACTTGGGGAAATAGGGGGACGACATGGGTAACACCTGAGGGGGATGAAATGCCACCACTCGTACCCTTAAATATGCTAGAAGCAATGCATGTAGCTTTTGACAAGACTCATCCTAATATAACGAAAAAAACATGCAAGTGGGTCCCTAAAGCTTCTTTAGCGACCATAGCTAGTGCTAAAAAACAAAAGCTTAGTAAAAGACGTCCCATTCGCCCCAAGAAATGTAAAGAAACATTGCGCTGGATTCCTAAAAAAACTATTGGAAGCCCAAGGCTACGATGAAGGAAATGATCAAATATGGGTGCCAAAACGTAAATTGTGCTCTTACTTGTCACCGGGCCCATGTGAGCTCAATCTTGTGGCTCCAAAACGAATTGAAGATCGCGAAAAGAAAAAAAGCACGAAATGTTACACACCTGTTCCAGAGCTAGTTTGGGTACCAAAGAAAGAACGATTTGTTCCACCTAGCTCAGGAACAGGGAAATCAAATGAAGCTTCTTGCTCTTCAATTAGTTCCTATACGGAAATAGAAGCTTCAACACAACGTCCACCTACCATTGTACATATCCATACAAGCAAGAAAGAGTTTGCACCTCCCGTTGTAAGTTCACCACCTACAACAAGCTGCAAATAAAATCCTGGGAGAGTACCTTACCACCCTTGCAACTCGATGAGGCACCTAAGGTAATAGAAAACTACTGGCAAAAATCCTCACCTATTACCAACTAGAACAATTGGTTTCAAAGGGTGATGAGCACATTTCAAATGGTATGATCTACCCAAGGAACGGGGGAGTGTTTGCTAACATCCATCATTCACTTGCTTCCCTCTCAACCTTCCTCCCCGAACTCTCAATCTCCCAATCTTAGAAAATGTATATATATAGCCTTATACTCACAAAAAACAAAAATAATAAAGAGAAAGAGCAATTAGCAAACAAGTATGCACAATAAAATTCAAAACATTGACTTAGACCTACACATTCACATCCAGTACACTGAAACAGAAACCTATGTCATAAAACACCTTTGATCCTCATCACTGGAGTGATGGAGGGTAGGTAAGATTAGTACGATAGGAGTGCTTCTGTTTTAGAGTTTAGTGATTAGCAAAGTTCTTTCTTCCCACTGATGTGCCTCTTAGAGGAATTCTTTGTGTTTCCTAGTGTGTACAGGAACGTGTTGCTGTTGTTAGGATTTGGACCTTCATGGATTCTTTCTCTCATTCACACTTCAAATCAAGCGCAACCATCAACACAAACATGTGTTTCTTGTCCATTAGCATTGCCCCTTATCTTTTTGCATCCATGTTTGTCTGCTTTAATTGTGATTGGTAGCATAATATTCATCGCATTTTCTTAGTATCAAATATTAAATTCAATGTAATTTTTGTCATAATCACTTGTCTAGGTTTAAAAATCAAGCAGTCCGACTAAGCTAGTTTGATCAAGCTAAGCATTAGAGATCTTCTCTTAATACCATGGGGAATGCCTTCCTAATAATTAATGGTTACTTAGGTTCTTAATCCGATTTAGGCAGCATTGTGTGAAATGTACTAGGGCTTTCTAGTGGGCTTAGTCTCTATTGACCTTTACCTTAAGTATTATAAAGGGAGTTTACTAGTGTGATGAGCCTTGGGAGGTGTAACAGTGTTATATGACCCCCCAAAGTTACAAAATTAAAATACTGAAAACGAACAAACAAAAAATCAAAGTGCCACAATGTAAAATATTAAGCTGGAAGAGAAATCTCAGCTTGATTTGGTACTTCACTCACATGTATCTCCTATGGTACTAGAGCCCTAGAGGTTCTCAGTGTGGGCGCTTTTCCTTGAAAAGCAAAAAACCCAAGGCATACAAAATAAGCACACACATCAAAATTGAATCGCTGTGAAAAGACTTTGGGGGGTCAAAGAAAAGGTAATCAGTCAGGCGATGATTTCATGAGAAATTCCTTTTATCGTAGCTTAACTACAAGGTCTTCTAGGTATAGCCTCTAGTCAGCCCTCGAACATGAAATACTTGGCTCTTGCGATTAAACAACTTAATTGACCAGAGAAAATTAAGAAGCTTACCCATGGTATTAATAGTCGATCTTTAGTGCCTTTCGACCGTTAAATTAGCGACCCCCGACTTGTTTAATTTTTTATCTTTACAACTGTTTATGCGTTTGATTATATTGCAATTTAATGTTTATTGCTGACAAATGGTTTAAAATTCTGTTACTAATCAAATTGTCTGCCTACAACTGCATATGCTTTTTGATTGCTTATGAGAATGCAATTACTGTGCCAATGTTGTTTGATTTTGCAGTAACTGAAGGAGGCTAAGGACATTCATCTCAAAAGCTCTTCCACCTCGATGAATGAGCTTCAACTCAATAGCTTCCGAGGACGGAATCTACCTCAGGAAGGGGGACATGTTAACCCTCATGCACATTCCTATCACCTACGACGGACATTGTATTACTTATTTGGTAGAGTCAGGTACCGAGCTTGTCGGTCCAATAGGAAAAGGGTAAGAGTGATCGCCGATGAGAGGCGCACTCTAACTGGAACATTCAAGGGATTAGTTGGCTAAGCATGGGCGCCCAAGTGTGAATGGGGCGAGCTCATATAAAAGTCAACTAAACCTAAAATTCAGGCATTCTCTCATTTGTGCAATTGAAGAGTGCTCTTGCTCCATCTCCATCTTCTTCTTCTTCATCTCCTTGTGTGTGTGTGTGTGTATGCGTGATAGAGAGAGAGAGAGAAAGAGAGAGAGAGAGAGAGAGAGAGAGAGAGAGAGAGAGAGAGAGAGAGAGAGAGAGAGAGAGAGAGAGTGATTCAGCATTGCGACGGCATGACGGCGGTGAGGCGGTTGAGCGCGGCGTAGCGGCGTCTCCCTCTTCTTCGTGGTGAGGAATCCTCCACGACAGGAAGCGTAGAGCGGCGAGTGACACACCAACGCCATTTTTGAGCTTACTAGATTAGGCTTGTTGTGTGCTTGGAGCCATTTGTGGCTCGCACACGGTGTATCGGCAAGTTCCTTGCATTGACACGTGCGACATACGCGCGCACCTATCAGTGCCTCTTTGTTGTGTCGCGTCACATCACAATGCTGACGGGGTGCAGGTGATTACATCCTCTTCATTGACAAGTTGCCTGATGCAATCCTGATGGGACCATGACAACATTGCACCATGAAGATCCGCCATCATCACTGGCATCAATAGTACATCATTCACCAGCTATAGTGCTCTCAGTCTTTGTCATCACTCCATCGACCTGTAAACCTTTTTTTTGGGCTTAATCAATATCTTTTGTTTAAGATTTGGTTCCCACGATCGTGGTGCTATCTCAAGGATTGCATTGAGTTTTTCTATTTTTGACCCTTTCCAATGTTATAGCCTTGCCACATCCACCAAAAGGAGGTGTTCCATTGACTTCAAGCCCCTCATAAGTACTTAAAGATTAAGGCAACTACCTAGCACTTTACACATTTCAAGTTTGCTCAAGGGAGAGATTCGTCATTTTATCATATTGTATTTGGGCAAGACACTGCCATAAAGATAGTATCTCTATTTTGATAAGATCCCCATTGCATATTTTACAGCTCCTAACATTTTGCATCCTAAGCACAATAGAATGAGCATCACTCTATTATACGGAGATGATATGCTCTATACATGATCTATGACTTGCACAAAGACATGAACCAAGGAGATGATGAAGATGAAGAATGTAACAAACATCATAAAGAACATGAATGCGAGTCAAGAAGGAAGAAAACCACCATGGCACATGAAGCAACACAGCCTTCACCACTTTTATGATTATGATGATGATGTACTCTAGTTCTGATCTTAGGAAAAGAGAAGTGATCACCTTGAGAACCATGAGCTATTGAATCCATAGGAAACTAGCCCTGATGAATCAGTGAATCACAATATTTCTAGATGAATCACTAAAGAGTACCATGATGAGGTTTAAGGGGGAGCTTGTTAAGGTAAACCTCCTCATGGAAATTGTCTCTTTCCTATGACACATAATGCATGAAGCATACATGCATGCATACATCCATGACCCATGAAGAGCCCATTAAATGAACGGTCTAGAAAGACTGCATTTAAGAAGGTCCATGATCTCTATCCTTGACCTGCCTAGCTTTCACCTATAAAAGCTTGGTGTACATTATTTATTTGGTATGACTCTAATGCATTGTCATTTTACTTCTACAACCATATTGAGTCCACCTTTTAATTACTCTTGTGATTGATAACATTGTGTTAGTTATCTATGAATGCAAATACCCATCCACCCTAACCTAATCCCTACAATACACACACACACACACACACACACACACACACACACACACACACATATATATATAATTTATTTATATTTATATTAACACACTCACACATATACATAGGTTGATGAGCTCTTTTTATTTCAGATTTCATTTCACAGCCTCGCATGGCTTGACTTTTCTTGAATTCTATAACTTAATTTTAGTCAATATTTGGGAAAGTCTCTTTTATTAAGCAATCATCGACTGACTTTCCTCCTCACAAAGAAGCTTTCCTCCTCACAAAGAAGCAAACCGGAAATACTATCAAAACTTTAAAATTTGCAACATTTTTGAACTATTTTCTCATATATTTCATCAATTTTTCTTCCCTCTTGAATAACAGGTCTTGAGTTCAACTCTCCTCGTTGGATAGATCTTTAAGGTCTCTTGGGATAGTTTCCTACAACATTAAAATATCCGTATTCTTCTTCTTCTTCTTCCCTTTACCATGGTTTGCAACCGGCTAGTCTCATTTTTCAACTAGCTCAAGGCTAAGCTAAGGAAATCCTTTCCCGAACATTGATAATTTCCATTTGAACTCAACGATTTTATCACTTTCTTATTGTTTTAGAAAGCCATCATGACCCTTTCGCTTGTTTAAAATTTATTTCAACTCACTCAATTGAGTATTGCACCAAAAAGAAAAAGTTTATTTATTTAACAAGGTCAAAGCTAACTTTAGCATATTAAAACAAAAAAATGAAAAGAAAGTCATAAAGGTGTCCATTTACAAACCCCCAAAAAACAATTTATAACAGAAAGGTAGAAGGAAGTCAAAAGGCCCTTAAAGAAGTTACATACTAAGAAAAGGCTTGGTAGGGTTCGCTGGAGTAGGATGCGTCGTCCATCTACAACTTGTGAGACCATGGCATCGAAGCTGCGTGGAGATGGTTTTGCAGCTGGGTTGAGGACTGACGGGTACTACTAGAGTTCGGATCTCCACAACATGTGGAGGGTGGTGTGCTCTGGAGTGATCTGTCATGTGGCTCCCTGCTGCATGCATTCGGTCTCCCCTTGCCAACCCCTCATCTTTTTGGAGCTAGTGGAGGCCGCCCCTCTAGGTCTTGAGAAGGAAACAAACGGCGGTCCTTTTGTGTGTGAAGTGGGACCTAAGCAAATTTGGGCTATTGGTGGTAGCACATCCTAGCTTGTGGCCGCCTCCGGCCTCTCTCCTCTCTCTCTAAAGGTGTGTGGCCCTCCTTAAAGGCCTACTTCAATGGTGATCCCTTCGTCCTCTTCATCGACTTGCTGATGCATCAGGTTTCTTCTTCGTGGTGATGGCTCCCCCAATATGCGGGTTTATTCCCTTTTCTTGCCTTTGGTTGCAAGTGTGGCTCCATATCTAGCCGATGTTGCTACTAACACCCATCCACCCTAACCTAATCTCTACAATACACACACACACACACACACATATATATGTATTTTTTATTTATTTATATTTATATTTACACACCCACACACATATATATACATATGTTGATGAGTTCATTTCATTTCACAGCCTCACATGGCTTGACTTTTTCTTGAATTCTATAACTTAATTTTAGTCAATATTCGGGAAAGTCTCTTTTATTAAGCAATCATCGACCGAGTTTCCTCCTTGCAAAGAAGTGAACTGGAAATACTAACAAAAATTTAAAATTTACAAGATTTTTGAACTATTTTCTTATATATCTCATCGATTTTTCTTCCCTCTTGAATAACAGGTCTTGAGTTCAACTCTCCTTGTCGGATAGATCCTTAAGGTCTCTTGGGATAGTTTCTTACGACATTAAAATAATCTTCTTCTTCTTCTTCCCTTTACCATAGTTTGCAACCTGTTAGCCTCAATTTTCAATAGGCTCAAGGCTAAGCTGAGGCAATCCTTTTCGGAACATTGATAATTTCCAATTGAACTCAATGATTTTATCACTTTCTTATTTTATTGTTTTAGAACGCCATCGTGACCCTTTTACTTGTTTAAAACTTATTTGAACTCACTCACTCAGTTTAGTTGAGTTGAGTTGAGTTGAGTGAGTATTGAAAAAAAAAGAAGGAAGTTTATTTTGTGAACAAGGTCAAAGCTAACTTTAGCATATTAAAACAAAAAATTAAAAAGAAAGTCATAAAGGAGTCCACTTACAAACCCAAAAAAACATTTTATAACAGAAAGGTAGGAGGAAGTGAAAAGGCCCTTAAAGAAGTTACAGACTAAGCAAAGGCTTGGTAGGGTTCGCTCAAGTAGGATGTGTCATCCATCTACAATCTGTGAGACCATGCCATCAAAGTTGCACGGAGATGGTTTTGCGGCAGGGTTGAGGGTTGACGGATACTGCTAAAGTTCGGATCTGCACAGCATGTGGAGGGCGGTGTGCTCTCGAGTGATCTGTTAGGTGGCTCCCTGTTGCATGCATGCGGTCTCTCCTTGCCTCGCCCCCATTTTTTTGGAGCTAGTGGAGGCTGCCCCTCCAGGTCTTGAGAAGGACACAAACGGCAGTCCCTTTGTGTGGGGAGTGGGGCCTAAGAAGATTTGGGCTATTGGTGGCAACACATCCTAGATTGTGGCCGCCGCCTCGAGCCTCTCTCCTCTCCCTCTAAAGGTGTGTGGCCCTCCTTAAAGGCCTACTTCAATGGTGATCCCTTCGTCCTCTGCATCGACTTGCTGATGCATCGGCTTTCTTCTTCGTGGTGATGGCTGCCCCCATATGTGGGTTTATTCCCTTTTCTTGGCTATGGTTGGAAGGGTGCCTCTATGCCTAGCCAATGTTGCTAACACCCATGCACCCTAACCTAATCCCAATCAATATTCGGGAAAGTCTCTTTTATTAAGCAATCATCGACCGAGTTTCCTCCTCACAAAGAAGCGAACTGGAAATACTAACAGAAATCTAAAATTTGCAGGATTTTTGAACTATTTTCTCATATATTTCATCGATTTGTCTTCCCTCTTGAATAACAGGTATTGAGTTCAACTCTCCTTGTCGGATAGATCTTTAAGGTCTCTTGGGATAGTTTCTTACGATGTTAAAATATTCTTCTTCTTCCCTTTACCATAGTTTGCAACCAGCTAGTCTCAATTTAAAATTTAAAATTTGCAAGATTTTTGAACTATTTTCTCATATATGTCATCGATTTTTCTTCCCTCTTGAATAACATGTCTTGAGTTCAACTCTCCTTGTCGGATAGATCTTTAAGGTCTCTTGGGATAGTTTCTTATGACGTTAAAATATTCTTCTTCTTCTTCCCTTTACCATAGTTTGCAACCGGCTAGTCTCAATTTTCAACTGGCTCAGCTAAGGCAATCCTTTCTCAAACAGTGATAATTTCCAATTGAACTCAACGATTTTATCATTTTTTTATTGTTTTAGAAAGCCATTGTGACCCTTTCACTTGTTTAAAATTTATTTCAACTCACTCATGTGAGTGAGTATTGCACGAAAAAAAAAAAAGTTTATTTATTTGACAAGGTCAAAGCTAACTTTAGCACATTAAAACAAAAATTCGAAAAGGAAGTCATAAAGGAGTCCATTTACAAAACCAAAAAAAACATATTGTAACAAAAAGGTAGAAGGAAAGAAAAGGCCCTTAAAGAAGTTATAGACTAAGAAAAGGCTTGGTAGGGTTCTCGTTGGAGTAGGCTGCATCGTCCATCTACAACCTGTGAGACCATGGCATCGGACGGAGATGGTTTTGCGGCAGGGTTGAGGGCTAACAGGTATTGTTGGAGTTCGGATCTGTACAGCATGTGGAGCATTGTGTGCTCTCGAGTGTGATCTATCGGATGGCTCCCTGCTGCATGCATGCGGTCTCCCCTTACCAGCCCCCCATCTTTTTGGAGCTGATGGAGGCCGCCCCTCCAGGTCTTGAGAAGGACACAAACAGCGGTCCCTTTGTGTGGGGAGTGGGACCTGAGAAGATTTGGGCTATTGGTGACAGCACACCCTAGATTGTGGCCGCCTCTTGCCTCTCTCTCCTCTCCCTCTAAAGGTGTGTGACCCTCCTTAAAGGTCTACTTCAATAGTGATCCCTTCGTCCTCCGCATCGACTAGTTGATGCATCGGGTTTCTTCTTTGTGGTGATGGATCCCCCATATGCAGGTTTATCCCCTTTTCTTCGCTCTTGTTGCAAGGGTGGCTCCATGTCTAGCGGATGTTGCTCTCTAGTTCATTTTGGTTTGTTGAGGGTTTATGTCTCCTATTGTCCTGGTTAGGGCTCCATTTAAAAGTCTATGGTTTTAATTTTGATCCTCCTTAGGGGGTGGAAGCCCTCCCCCGAACATGTATTGACAATAAGTTCCTCAAGTAAGTGTGCCCTAGGGTCCATTGTCACTACGCATCTCTCTCTCTCTCTCTCTCTCTCTCTCTCTCTCTCACACACACACACACACACAGAGGCCGTCGAAGGCGATCAACCATACTAGTATTTTAAAACCACTCGTGTGAGCAATCACTTCTTATCTAGCCAACTCAATGTAATAATAATGTTAAGCTAAGAGAAAACAGCATAGATCAAACACATCAGCACATTTCACTTAGCAGAAAAAACAATCATTTCATGAGATAGTCCTAGGCAAACAGGGATTTTAAATCAGAAAAGATGAAAAAAAGTCATGGGGCTCTTCAATGAAGGGACCTATTTACAAACAAGAATAATAGCGCTCAAAAATTTGTAAGGTAGAGGAGCCCTTGTAGAGACTATCCTCCTCTCTAGTAAAGAAACATATACACCTCTAATTCTAGACAAAAATTTGAAATATTCTTGGAATCTTATTTATGTGTCACTTTGTCATTTGCTAAAGGTTCTCCCATTATTGCAGCTTGGTTGTCTCTAATGCCTCAAGAGCTCAAATTTGATTTTTTCAAGATTGAGCATAAAAATAAAATCCAAAAAGTATTAATCTTGGAATTATTAAGTTTGTCTTCTCACAAAAAATCTGATGCAAGTTTCAAATTTCAAAACTCTTAGATTTGTAAAATCCCTCCTAAAATGTAAACCAGACGTCTCCTCTACCCTAAAACATGCCAAAAGGTTTAGGCAAGGCCCTTCAAGTATTCTTGTTGGGGGGAAGTGTAAGAAGTGGTTTTCCCTGGAAAATAAATGGGCTCTGGTTGATGCTTGGAAGATTGGTCCTTGGAAGGATGATGTGGGGTACACTTACCACAGTCTCCAATCCTCCCAATTTGCCTCCAAAATTGAGAGGCTCTACTAATCTCTCATAGTGAAGATTGGGTGCCTTCTTCGCTGTGTATGCAAGTCCTAGTGAATGAAAGTCTTTCAGATCATTTTCTCCTTCTTGGAACCTTGGTCTTTTCTTCTGAAGATTCACATCAGCCGCATGGTGCCAAGAAACTGCTTATCACCTACCCCACAATGTTCTCTTCAAGATTCTGGTGTCTCGGGCTGCGGAAGAGCTAAACCAAGACATCATCAAGGAAAGGACTGAATCATGGAAAATATCTAACAAAAAATCCAAATTGCAATCAAGAGAGTGAGTCCAATGCTCAAAAAGGCTAACAACCATTCAATCTCAGACTGCAGATCTAGATTTTTAGAGCTAAGCCAAAATAAAATGCAAGGTAAGGCCTCGGAACAAGACCACATTGAGTGGCTAAGGATCAAACAGACCTTGCACAAAAGGGAAATGGAGGAGACTAATCTTCTTAGGATTCAAGCCAAGGAGAGGTACATCAAGACTGAGGAAGTTGACAAAAACATCCAACTCATAGTGATCAGATTAAGAAAAAGTACAAACTACCATCTCTTCCCCGATTGATAACCCTAATTTGATGGTGGGCAAAGTCATGCTAGATCATCTCAGCCAGATTATTGGTAAGGAAAACTCCCCCTCTCCCTTAATCAGAGAAGCCAGGAGGAAGATTTTCACGACCACCCCAACACTAGTTGACTCAGCCCGAGCAAACTACTTGGAAAGGCCCTTTACCCTATTTGACAACTCTCAAAAAGTTGGGCAAAGAAAAGTCGTCACGTTGGAATGGATCACAATCGAATTCTGTCATGAGTTTTGGGAGGTTGTCAAGACAAGGGTCCTACAGGGCAAGGCCCAACCTAGGGGGTCAAGGACCTAGGCCAAGGGCCTGGACTGGACCAGTGTGGACTGGGGATCCGCTTAGGGCAAGAGATAGGAGCTAGGCCTATATAAAGGGCGGTAGGGAGGAGGATCCGACGTCTCAGTCTCCTAGGTCTTACATTGGTATCAGAGCTCCGGTCTATTCGAGGCAAGGTGGGTCGTGGACCTCCACTGTATGCATGTTCATGCAACCTAAGGGCGAGATTGGGAGGCGGGCATGGCCGCTTAGCAGAGAGGGAGTGTTGGGTTAAAGGCTTGTTGGGATCGGAGAGCACACACACAGAGAGCCAACACGAAGAAGGAGATAGACACGGTGTGTGGCGGGGCGGTACTCACACTACAATGTGTAGTTGTGAGTATAGTTATTATGAATGAGTAAATGAATGGCTGTACATGGGCGGCTGAACAACGGGCAGCCGGGCACACGAGCCTTTAACCCAACAATCTCCCACTTAAAGGCAGTGTGCCTTTAAAGTGGCCAAAGTACAGCAAAAGAAGTCAAGCCATACCCATCAACGATCTACATTGTGCAAACCGCTGTGAGGGTAACGACTTCGTGAGTAGATCAGCAGGGTTATCGTCAGTGTGTACCTTGACAAGCTCTATGCGCTTGTCCTCTAGCACCTCTCGTATGAAGTGATATCTCACCTCAATGTGCTTTGTCTTCGCATGGAAGACAGGATTCCGTGCCAATGCTATGGCACTCTGGCTATCACAATGTAGAATCGGAGCATCACCAGCCATACCAAGATCTCCCACTAGTCGTGAGGGCCATACGGCCTCCTTGGCAGCCTCAGTGGCAGCCATATATTCAGCCTCTGTAGTGCTCAAAGCAACGCATGGCTGTAAACGTGATGCCCACGAAACCGGTCCACCTGCAACTGTGAACACATAGCCGCTAGTAGACTTCCTCGAGTCCACTGACCCTGCATAGTCTGAATCTGTATATCCGCAAACAGACATATCCTTCTCACCATAACATAGGGACAACTCTGAAGTCCCTCTCAAGTATCTAAGAATACCTCTCACTGCATCCCAATGACGCTTGCCCGGGTTAGACATGTACCTGCTAACCACACCAACTGCATGAGCAAGATCTGGACGCGTAGCCACCATGGCATACATCAAGGAACCAACAGCTGACGCATAGGGAATCTGAGACATCTCTGTAGTCTCCAAATCTGTCTGAGGGCAGTCATCATGGCTGAGTTTTACATATGGAGGCAACGGGGTACTAATGGCCTTCCCCCCTTCCATATGAAAACGCTCAAGCACCCTGTCAATGTACTCTTTCTGACTAAGAAAGAGCATCTTGCGAGAACGATCACGAGTGATCCGCATACCCAAAATATGACTGGCATCCCCAAGATCCTTCATGGAAAAGGTCTCATGTAGCCTATGTTTCAAGGCATCCACATCAGAAATACACTTCCCTGCGATCAGCATGTCATCCACATACAAAACCAAAACAATAAGACTACCATCTGCAGCCTTGCGAGTATAGAGGCATGGGTCCTCATAACTGCGTACATAACCCAATGAACTCATGAATGCATCAAACTTACGATACCATTCACGAGATGATTGCTTCAGCCCATACAAGGTCTTAAGAAGCCGGCATACCATCTTCTTTGAACCATGAATAACAAACCCACTTGGTTGCTCCATGTACAAATCCTCGTGCAAGTATGGATGTAAGAAAGCTGTCTTTACATCCATTTGCTTCAACTCCATGTCTTTTGTAGCTACCAAGGCAAACAACATACGCAAAGTAGACATCTTCACCACTGGGGAGAAGATCTCGTCAAAATCAATGCCCTTCTGTTGCTTGAATCCTTTAGCCACAAGCCTTGCTTTGTACCTAGGCTTTGCATCCATTGAACACAATTTTATCTTGTAAACCCACTTGCATGGTAGTGCCTTCTTACCCTTTGGCAAAGGAGTAAGCTCCCACGTTTTATTTTGGATCAACGAATCCATCTCTGACTGCATAGCCTGCTCCCACTTGAGCTTGTCAACACTAGACATGGCCTCATCATAACATGATGGCTCCCCGCAATCAGTCAACAATACATAATCCATAGAAGGCACAAAACGCTGAGGCTGTCTTGCACGCCGCTCTGAACGCCTCAAAGACTGTGCAGGAGGTGCATCTGGCTGTCCCACATCTACATGATCTCCCAACAAGGGCTGATCTCCCACTTGAGGGTCAATGGGCTGCCCACGAGCAGCCATGGGACCATCATACCGATGACCATCCTCCTCAAATATCACACGCCGAACCTCAACCGTTCGCGGTGATGCTCTATACATAGAGTCCTCATGAAAAACAACATCATGGCTGCGCACAATCTTCCTGTCAATAGGATCCCACAATCGATAACCCATCTCACCAGAGCTACCATAACCCAAGAAGATACATCTCTTGCTCTTTGGATCCAATTTGCTGCGTTTTGCCTTAGGTACATGTACATAAGCTTCACAGCCAAAAACACGAAGGTGACCATACGAAGGTGGCAAACCTGTCCATACCTCTTCAGGCACTTTGAAGCCCAAAGGAACACTAGGTGAACGATTTATCAAATGCACAGAAGTGGCAACAGCTTCAGCCCAAAATCCATTTGACAAACCAGCCATAGAAAGCATACTACGGACTTTTTCCTGTATAGTCCTGTTCATGCGCTCTGCCACACCATTTTGAGGAGGTGTATAGGGAGCACTAAGCTCGCGCCGTATACCCTTCTCAACACATAATGTTGTGAAAGCATGAGACATAAATTCACCCCCATTGTCCGTACGTAAGCACTTCAACTTACAACCTGATTGGTTCTCGACAAGAGACAACCATTGCTTAAATATATCAAACACCATATCCTTCTTACGAATGGGGTATGCCCATACCTTCCTGCTAGCATCATCAATGAACGTAACAAAGTACATAGCACCTCCAAGAGAAGCATTGGGCATCGGCCCACATACATCACTATGCACCAAAGCTAGCTTTTCCAAAGATCTGTGTGGAACACTTTTCTTATGAGAAGACCGAGCATGTCGACCATAAAGGCAATGCTCACAAAACTCAAAACCACCAAAATCTGAAACGGGAATGTAATCCTCACGTGCCAACAACTTCAAACCTTTTAGTGACATATGCCCCAAACGCTGATGCCATAAAGAAGCAGGAGGTTGCTCAGTGATCCCCACAATGTGATCAGCCACACTAGCTACACAAAGGGAATACAACGTATTCCTCTTAGCACCTTTAACCAAAACAAGGCTGCCCTTAGTGATCTTCCAACCTCCATCACCAAAAGATACATTGAAACCAAGTGAATCCAACTGACCCACACTAATCAAGCTTTTTGCAAGAGCCGGCACATGACGCACACGCTGCAAGACAAACGTAGTAGAGTTTGGCATAGCCAAATGAATATCCCCAATGCCATGAATCTGCATAGAACGCCCATCGGCAATCCTGACAGTACCTGTGCTCGAAGCATCGTAGTCATGAAACCACGACCTATGAGGCGTAACGTGAAAAGAAGCACCACTGTCAATGACCCAATCCATAGGCATGCTACGCTCATGAGTGAGAAGAAAAGCGTCATCAAAATAGGATGCAAGCAACACATCACCAAGCTCTTCACTAGTAGCACTAGTCGGAGCACATACATGGTCATCTTGAGAGCTACACTCTCCCTGTGTTGCATTTAACTCCTCAATCTTGACATTGGATTTAGGCTTGTCCTTAGCATCATGGTCTTTCTTCTTACCATCTCCATTTTCCCTTTTCCACTTGTAACAATCCTTTTTGAAATGGCCTTTTCTACCACAATGAAAACATTCCACATCCTTTTTACTTGTGCCTGCACGGGACTTGCTTCTAGATTTACCCCTGTTGGACTTATACTTGTCCATAGTCCTGCCTCTGACAACCATTGCACTAGAAGACTTACTACCTGCATTATTCTTTCGATTAATCTCTTCCGTGAGAAGACTAGACTCCACATTAGTACTTGTCAACTCATTCGCAGGAACCGAGTTACTTATGGCTGTCCTAAATGTGTCCCATGACTCAGGCAACGTGACAAGTAAAAACATAGCTTTTACATTTTCCTCAAACGTAATTTCCTGCGTAGCAAGTTGGCTGAAAATTGTATTGAACTCATTCAAATGCGCATTCATGGAAGCACCTTCCTCCATTCGCAAATCAATAAGCTTTTTAATCCAATACACCATAGAAGCAGCCGAATGCTTATCATACATATCGCAAATCCGCTGCCATAGCTCATAAGCTCCACCCTGTGCATCTTTCACATTGTAATAAACAGACTTTGAAAGGGAAAGCCTAATGGTAGACCTGCACATCTCATCCAACTCCTCCCAATCATCCCTCTCCATGTTCTCTGGCTTAACTCCCTGCAACTTTAGAGGTCGAATCTGTTTCTTCTGCACCAAGACATCCCAAATCTGATCTTTCCAATATGAGAAATTAGCACCATCCAATTTCTCAATATTGAAAACTGTGTCCTCTTTAGTGCCCATTACAACAAGAATGCAACAATGAGAAACCTGTAACCAACCAACAAACTGCCACAACAAAGTAGTGTTGCAAATCTGACAACACCTGCTGCTCAATCAAAGAGCAAACGCATAGAGTATAAATCAGCCCATAATATGGTCAAAAAACGTACGTAGAAATCCACAAACAAATGCATAAACCCGTGACACCTGTAACTCAACCGGCCTAGGTAAACCGTGCCACAAAATGCATCAACAATGAGCTGTCATAGAGGCATAAACATACTCCATGTCTGAATAACCACATTAGAGACATAAGCTGACCAAGCTTACACAAATCCGTGAGCATAAATGGATCCAAGTGAGCATATAACCAATGCACAAGCTCAACGAAGTCCAATCTCTACTGCCAACCAAGTACCTGTCCGTACTCAAACCGCAACACTGCAAGCAAGAGCAAACCCGCTCTATGTATAAGTGAACCAAATCTCCACAATATCATGCATAAAGAGTGTCTGTCAAACTGCCATATCCACATCCATCAACATACATAGATGATGTAAACCTGTAGCTCAAGAACACGCATAAATAGACTGCCCAAAAGAGTAGAAGCTCCCACTCAAACCACAACCATATACATGGCTGTCCCACAGTCAAAATACATGTTTTGTAACCACAGAAGAAACCTGTATCCAAAGCTCCAAAGCTCCCTGTAACCTGTAACCTGTACCCGTACCTGTACCTGTACCTGCACCTGCACCTGTACCTGTACCTGTAGTCGAAGAAGACAATGTCGCCAAACTCCCACTCTATCTGTGTGTATGAGGCCACTCCAAGAAGAGGCTACACACTCTCAAATGAGTTGTGGGCTCACGTAAGTGGAAGACACTACAACAATGGCACCTGTAATGGCTATGGAAGCTCTGGCAGCAGAAAACTACCAAAGAGAGATGAAAAACGTAGCTCCTAGTCTGTAGCTCGGATGGGATTTCTGATGGCACGAATGGCTCCGAAAGGGGGGTTAAACACCAGGATGCCTGGTGAAAATACTCGCGGAGTGCTGAACCTTCCAATGCCAAGCTCAGAAAAACCTTCTGCTCTTTAGAAATGCGCGCGTGCGCGAAACCGAAAAACGGCAATGAAACAGCAGCAAGTTTCAACACACTCAACAATGATGATGAAGCTCTCAATGCTCTCACTACCAAGCTCTGATACCACTTGTTGGGATCGGAGAGCACACACACAGAGAGCCAACACGAAGAAGGAGATAGACACGGTGTGTGGCGGGGTGGTACTCACACTACAATGTGTAGTTGTGAGTATAGTTATTATGAATGAGTAAATGAATGGCTGTACATGGGCGGCTGAACAACGGGCAGCCGGGCACACGAGCCTTTAACCCAACAGGGAGTCGAGGACGAAGAAGGAACCGTGTGCAGGCGCCCTTAAGCCGGGGAGGGGAAACGGTCCGACCTCCGCCTGGTTCTCTCTCGCGGCTGCTCTCTGTGCGCCATCGCCGACTTGATGCTTGCGCTTTTCATATACAGGCGCCCCAAAGGCCATGGGCCTTAGGGCAATACATTTTTTTTTAACACTAAGGTAAGGGCTGTTGCCCACGGAGTTCACAAGCAGGCGCCCTTCAGCCGGGCACCGTAGCCATAAGGGAACTGGGCGCGCATCAATGCAAAGCCCTTGGGGTTTCGTAACCTCAGCGAACCGGATTTCTAGGGTTTGAGTCACAGATACAAGCGATGTTGAAGCCTTTGGAATGGTGTGGTTTACAAACACAAGGATCTGAGCTCGGCCTTGTTAGAGAAGCGTCGGAGAATAAAGGACCCAAGGCCGGTTGAGTGGAAATTCTATGGCCGACCATGAGTATGGCCATGCCGAGATTGGCCTTGCATGGAATTTCTGAAAATACTCGTCATGGCCATGCGGCTAGCAAGGTAAGTCGGCATCAGTCAGTAATGAGGTATGCATTTGTTTTTGAAGTTTTTTGGCCAATTTGTTTGCACATGATGAGTGATTCTTGTCCCGGCAATGCTATTGTACAAGTGATCAATCTCCATTCATTTCCATAAATTTGCTAGCATGAAGGATCATCACTTGCACATGCAACTGCATTATGCCTATCATGTGCATGCTGCATTGTTACTTTGCAATTTACATAATATTTTCGACAAGCAAGGCTTGCATTGCCTTCTATCAAGGCTCGCATGCAATCGAGAGGAGTGCACTTTAGGCAATCCCAACACAACCACGGCTTCGGTTGGCATCGAACCAATGCTTCACCTACCAACATGACTCAAGCATGGCTTGAGTACCTGCAGCCCTGATCTGCTGGACGGATCAATAGCAGTTCAATTTTGATACCCATGGAATCTCAAGGCGATCGACACACCCTATGGCTCGCCTTTATGAAGGGTGCACAGAGCTCGGCATGGCCGACTTCTTCTCACTGCTTTCAGCACAGTAGGCAAAGATACTCGCCACACGGCACTAGCCAATTTCAATTCAAATTGCTTGACAAGGCCAATTCTCGTTTGTCATGATCTTTGTACATCAATACCAACATATGTTCACTACAATTTGGGCATCTTGCCTTGAAGATTCCCGTAATTGGACTATGCTATGAGCATACAACCTGGGCGAAGGAATTGGCAATATGATTGCAGGTTATTTCATTACATACTAGACGGGCGTATATGATATATAAGGGTGTATATGATACACACAATAATTCTCTCTCGCGCAACGGATAGAGCTATGAGCTGCAATTGAGCGATTTTTCCTTGACATCTCAAGACAATTGGTTACAGGAGGACAACCAGGCTAGCCAAATTTATGTTTTGTTTGTTTTTTCATGAAACATATTTACATTGTTGGTTATGCAAAGCAATGTGTTTTGCCAGTTTCCCATGAAGCAAGGCTTCTAGATCATGCTATGCTACGGCCCATTGACTTGGCATCAAGAGCATTGGCATGCAAGTTTGAGGAACTGGTACGATCAAAAATTTGTTCCCATTTAGGGCATAGTGACATCACGTTATGATGTATCACTACCACTGCCGAATGTGCAAGGCACTTATGGTTTTGGCTCTCGCGCTTGCGACCGTCATAGTCGCCAACCTTACATGCAAGGCATGCTAGCCAGGTGGAATGACCTCCACCACTTTATGCATTACGCTTCCGCTATCACACTCGCACCTCTGTCAAGGACAGGCTGTCAAGGACAGACTAAGGATAGATTATTACTATGATTGTTGGTTACTATCAACACACAACAACACTAAAAGGAACATAATATTTTGACCTATTTCACAGGCAAAGTGCCATTTTAAGTCATTTTTCTAAAGTCACGATCCCATACATGGTAAGAGGGTCAAGCTGTGGCTTATGTTTTTGTTCCCTCTCTGGATGAGAGTGGTATACAGGCAGATTGTTTCATGCTTATAGGATAAGCTGCAAGTCCGGCATAAGATCCATCAAAGGACGAAGATTGGGCACAACATATACAACTCGTCACTTAAGGAAAGTTCCTCAGCCCAGCATGCTAGTCTTCTCTCTCTTTTTCTTATTTCTCTCAAGAATAGTGAAACCTTCCTAAGAAGCTTTTCATACATGCTTTGTTTGGAAGTCAGCATGAGTCAAGGTTCTCTAACTCTCAGCTAGAAATTGGGCAAAACGTCCTCTACATTAGTCTTCATGGTTTTGTCGATTGAACACTAATTGTGATAAGGGCTATGAGCCACACACGCTGGCTAAGAGTCATTGTCAGATCTCGGGTACGACCCAATTGTTGGCATTCCTTAGGTGATTGTTCTTAAGATAGAACAGATCTACCCAGTGGAGTACACAACGACGTTAATGAACAAGCAAGAATCTTGTCATTATGGATGTTGTGGGTGTCATTTTTGCACGACATGTTTTCAGTGAAACACTTGAGTTGACTTTTTGATAACCATAAACTCAACTCAGCTGGTCTCTGTTAACCCTCACGGCTCACGGACACCCATCACCTACGATGGACGCGTATTATGTATTTGGTAGAGTCAGGTACCGGGCTTGTCGGACCAATAGAAAAAGGGTAAGAGTGATCGTCGATGAGAGGCGCACTCTAACTGGGACATTCAAGGGATTAGTTGGCTAAGCATGGGCGCCCAAGTGTGAATGGGGTGAGCTCCTATAAAAGCCAACTAAACCTAATTTTTACTCATTCTCTCATTTCTGCAATAGAAGAGTGCTCTTGCTCCATCTCCATCTTCTTCTTCTTCACCTCCTTGTGTGTGTGTGTGTGAGAGAGAGAGAGAGAGAGAGAGGGAGAGTGTGTGTGCGATCGAGCATTACGAAGGCACGGCGGCGGCGAAGCGGTTGAGCGCGGCACGACTGCAGCTTCTTCTTCATCGCGGCGAGGAATCCACCCCGAAGGCGAGCGTAGAGCGGTGAGTGACACACCCTTTGTTTCCTTGAGCTTGCTAGTTTAGGCTTGTTGTGTGCTTGGAGCCGTTTGTGGCTCGCACACGGTGTATTGGCAAGTCCCTTGCTTCGACAGTGCGGCAAGGAGCGCACATTTTTGGCGCCGCTGCCGGGGATATGCCCTACACTAAGCTCGGTTAGCACTTTACGCTTCCTTGTGGTGCAATTTCTATCATAGGAAAGGCAGGGAAGGAGTGCGTGGAGATTTCTGTTTTTTGCGTTTTCTGCATTTGCTGTCAAGTTTCAATTTCTGCTATTGTCTGCGTTTTTTCAATTTCTGCAATTTCTGCATTTTCAAGTTCGGCGTTTTCAATTTTTGCAATTTTCTGCATTTCTGCGTTTTTCAATTTTCTGCATTTTTGCATTTTCAATTTCTGCGTTTTCAGTTTCTGCAATTTTCTGCATTTCTGCGTTTTCAATTTCTGTATTTTCTGCATCAAAAAAAAAATTTTAAAAAAAAAATTTTGGAAAAAAAAAATTATTAAAAAAAAATTTATTAAAAAAAAACTAAATAAAAAAAAAATCGATAAATAAAAACGCGAGCGAGCGGGCGGCTAAATTTTTCGAAAATAAAAAACGTGACTCTTAGAACGGACGGGTTGGTTTCAAGCCCAAGCCCAAGCCCAGGCCCAGGCCTCAGTCCTCAGTCTTATGATATATACTAGACTCACTCTTATATATATACCCTACTCCCTCAAGAGAGAATGAGAGCATGTGGGACAAGTCCTCCACTCTCCTCCTTTCTCTTCCCACTTGCACCCTTAGACTTTCTAGTTTGGACCTAGTTCCCTACTGGAAATTGACAGTTTTAGGGATTCCGAGGGCATAGAGTGACCAAACGGAGGGCTGTAAAGCACGGCACGACCCTCTGACCGATACGCTCGTTTCGAGCTATCACACGGCCCATTCCACGACACGCTCTAAAAAATCTAGCAAAAAAACAAACAAAAAACACGCTAAAAACTAGTCACAAGGCCTCCTAGAGCAGCTTTTTGACACCTTAGGGTATCAGAAGCACATGCACTTACGCTCTGGGCGGGTGCTAGAACACGAGCATATTGAGGGTGCCTCTGTTCATACGGACACCCATTACCCATCCACGATAAGCTCTAGACCCTCAGCGGGGACACAAGGTAGCACCACCCAAGACCCTAAAATAGCCGCTAGTGATTCCTCCTCCGACTCAGAAATCATGGAAGCATATCATACCCAAAACACTGAGAGAGAAGGCCATGCACCTCCCGAAGCTCCACAGCCTAGTACTAGTATGTTTAGCTGTTTCATGGAAACATTAGGTAGAGCTACTCGCTCGGAACCTGATGCAAATGAAGCACACGAAGGGGGTGGGGAAGTGGACTCTCCTTTCACATCGCACGTGGACCCCACACCCCCAAAGAGTGTCCATGTGGATATCCTGCCAACTTCTTACCAAGAAGGTCCTGTTGAGCTGCCTCCTTCAGAAGTTCCCTCTAGAGTACCGTTGGTGACAAGTAAAACCACGGGGAGCAACATTGCTTCTACCTCACAAGAAACCATTAACACGTCGACTCTAGAAGGATTGTTCATTAATGATCATTGGACATACGACCTCCACACTGAGGTGTTGACGGATCTACACTCTGGCCACGCCTACCATGTAGGATGGATAGAGATTGTACAATCCACCTCTAGTGCCACGAGCATCGAAGATCAACAGAAAATGATCTGTAATGTTATCCATGGCATTATTCAATCAGAAAGGAAAAACCGAGGGATAAATATACTCTCAACTGGCCCCATGAGATTTTTGGATACGAGTAAGGCTCAACAGCCTACTCTATCACAAATGGCGACTCCTCTAATGAGCCCCATGGACCCATCTTACGTCATTTCACCTGGGGTCTCTATGCAATCTGAGCCTCCGAGCGAAAACTTTAGCTTCCCTAACTTGGCTCAACCCTCTATTAAGGAAAACCCAGTGCTCACTCCAGGGATAAGCCTGACAGAGAATGTACCGATGACATCTACGGTTAGCGCAGTGCCACTACCTAGTGTCGTAGTACCTAATATGGGGCCTCGACCATATGTGCCTCTAGCCCCTTATGCACACATGGCCCCCACACCTCCAATTGTACCACTTGCTTATGCTCCTCGAGTGCCGCTCCCTAGCTCTTATCCGAGTGGACCTATGCCCAGTTATGTTCCATATCCTGCATCATCCACACATATGCCAAGACCGGCACCCATCCCTCTCCCACATATGATTCCAAGAGTACCTCCACCGGCCCTGCCTCCTCACATAGGTGACTTGGCAGCGTTTGCTCAAACCATAGGTCGATCTATAGCGGAAAATATGCGTCACGCATCTGATAGAGAGCCTAGAAGTAAGGCAGTACAAATTGCCAAACTCACGCAAAAATTCAATGGGGACGAAGATGCTAGAAAACACATTGAAGTGTTTGAACAAGTATGTGATTCCTTAGGGGAACGCAACGAACTACATAAGTGCAATGCCTTAAGCTTGACATTAAGTGGGAAGGCTGGAGATTGGTATAGGACCCTAAGGGTGGACGAGAAAACAATCTACCCTACCCTTCGAAGGTTGTTTCTAAAGGAGTACATACGAGAAGGTGTGCTTTGGGGTGTAGCATCTCAGCTACAGAAGGCCGAACGTAAGGAAGGAGAGTCAGTAAGGGACTTCATTAGTCGTCTAAAGCACTTAAACTCTCGTTGCCCTGTAAATGAGCGCTTCAACAATAACCAACTGCTTGATCGATTCATTCGAGGGTTGAGGAATGAAGGAATCTATAATGGACTAGTGATTAGAGGTATCACAACCTGGGAAGATGTCACTGCCAATGCAATCCAATTAGAGGACAACTTGATGATAGCAGGCATGAGGGTGTCTACCGACACGAGATCCACTAGCTCACAAGCCATTGAGTATGAACCCATGACTGCAAAGCCCATTGCCAATGAGCCAAAGGTATTTGAGACATTCTTGACAGACCTCACCAAGGCAATCCAAGAGTCTCTTAAGGATAATCGACCCCCTCAAAATAGTCACATGTATCCAAGAAGGGAGCAACAATGGTGTTCCATTTGCTTAGGTCCACATAGCACTAGTGAGTGCCCTACGTTTAGAGTAAAATTTAATGGAACTTGCAACGCATGTGGTAGGTATGGTCACCAAGCTAAGGATTGTTTAATGATCAAACGTATGATGGCAAATAGACCACCTGTAGCCTGGACGGATGCACCTCGAGCTCCTGTATTGATGCCTACTCCACCTGTTGAGCAACTACCGCAACACATGGTCCCTAGACCTCAAAATGTTGTACAAGCTACACCGCTACCACCTCCTGTGCTAGGACCGCAGCCCCCGCATCCAAGAGTCGCCCCTATGAACCAAGTGGGTTGCGAGCCATCTAATGCTTATGCAGATGGTTGTGAGGAGGAAATAGACACTAGTATTGCCTACGGACTTGATACATTGGAAGAGTGTCCTATATACTACATGGAAGATTGTTGGGGGCAAGTGAAGCCGGTTTATCAAGCTGCTGCTCTCGCATCCAGAGGTCAAAATATCAACACCAAGGCTAGGAGGCCACCTCTTCAATGCTACGAGTGTGGTGGATCACATCGAGCAGCGGAGTGCCCTATTAGGCTGCAAAAGAATGTTGCACAGATGCAAATGAATCAAGGGAGCACGTCTGCAATGCCAATACTCACATGTAATCGTTGTGGCATAGATCACTTGATTGCCCAATGCCCCTATAACCCAAATGCGCCTAAAATCACACCCCTGAATTTGGTCGAAATTGCTAGTGTGACATCACCAATACCACCCGTCGCACCCGCTTATGCGATTACACGGTCCATGCTTCAAGGGCCAGGACATATTCTCGAAGAGAGAGATACCGCGTCAATTATCCAAGCAAAGAAAAAGAAGACACGAAGAAAGAAGTCGCAGAATACGGAAAATTCAAAGCCAAGTTCCAAAACAAACATAGGAACAGGAGATGACCCCGTGTATATGAATGACCTCGAGGATGATTCAGATTCAGTCGAGACAATGGAGACTAGAACCAATACCACAAAGGGAAAGACCGACAAAGAAAACCGTAACATGGAACCAAATGAAAACTGAATAAGAGAAAACCATAAAGAGCCTCTAAAAACACCACAAGTGTTTCCAAATCCAATCCAAGACCCCCAAGATAAACCGCAGGGGCAAAAAGGGAAGAATCGTAAAAAAAAAGATTGGGACGTACCCAAACCCTGTAGACGAGATTAAGCAGGTGAAACATCTAAGAGGTTTAGTGGAGGAGACTCAAAGGAAACTAGAACCAGAACCCATGCATATCAAAATTCATGACACAGTGTTTCCCACGCAAGTTCATCCACCCCACATGAACCATAGACCGTTAGCCATATCTAGTATCATCCAAGAAGGGAGTGAGGACGGGACATCAGAAAGTGAGCATACACCCTTCTTGTTGGAAAGGATGTTTAACGAAGGAATACCTGATCCCATTGAGGAATATGAGATTCCATCCTCACCAGTTCCTAGTCAAGGACCTACACCCTGCAAAACGCCAATGAATGTTGCCAAACTAGTGGACTTCATGTCTTCTGAGGTCCGAACCACGATCATAGCAAAGCTGTATGGAGATCCTGAGTTATTCCTTGCACTTCGAGCATTCCTTAACGGAGAGCTACGAACGGGATTACCGCAGTTTGCGCAACCAAATAGGCCTGACTCGATTATGATTGATGAGGAAAATCATGTGCAATCACTTGACTTAGATGGACACGAGTCTGTGATCGAGGTACCCATTAACGAATTAGGGCAGTATTTTGAAGGCGACGAGTCTAATGCGACCCTACCCATCACTACCAAGGGATTAACTATAAAGGGAATTCTTGATGGTGGTGCGGGAGTTAGCATCGTTACAAAAGATTGTTGGGAATCCATGGGAAAACCCCGCCTCAGTGTTACTAACATTGTGGTAAAGATGGCAAATGGTACCATAGCCAAACCTATGGGGATGCTCAAGGATCTTAAGATCAAAGTTCTAGGACACAAGGTACGACATACGTTCATTGTAATGGATTTCTCTAAACACCTTATGTCATATGAAATGATTTTAGGACGACCATTCATGAGGGAAGCACAAATGGTTCACGATTGGTCTAAAAATCATGTCTATTTGCAATTCCAAGACTCTGTCCTTAGAGTGGATTTGGTGACTGGTAAGGTACACCCCTTAGGGAGTAAAACCATTATTGATCATCGCTCTGACACCACAGTTCACTCGGCCCCACTACAATATTGTTACACTTGTAAGAAGGATACAGACATTGGCCAAGATTCTCCTTATATGGATATCCTACCTGGGATGACTGAGTCGGACAATGTGGATTGGGTACACCTAGCTGCAACCATAGATACCTGGGGAAATAGAGGAACCACTTGGGTCACACCAGAGGGGGAAGAGGTACCACAAATTGCACCTCTTAACATGATAAGTGCCATACATGCATCTTCTAAGGGCAAGGCAACTGTGGACCAATCTGACAGTGACACCGATAGCTCAATAGAAGACTTTGACCAACACGACTTGGACACTGACTCCCAGAGTGAAACGGATTCTGAATCTCATGAATTAGAGAGTGGAGCAAGTTCAGAGTCAAAACATTCGGAAGGACCGAGCACATCAACCGATGATAGCTCCTCCGAGAGTGAAGAGGACACCAACGAGGACTCCTTTAGTGAGCCAGATCTAAATGCAAATCAAAAGCAGGTCTCAAATAACAATTGGGGTGAATATCTCCAAAATGTTATGTGGTGTAGACCACGACCCCATGACATAGCCCAATTAGAGATCATAGACAAGCCAAAGTTGAGCCGCACTGCAAGGAGGCGTCAAAACCAAGAGTTAGCTCGACAACACAAGAAAGCAGAAATGGAAGCACAAACCAACGCACAACCAGAATCCACAGACTTGCATCCTGCACCAGAACATTTCAAATCTTACACCACAGGGGAAGCAAAGGTTGTGTACACAAAAGCCCAAAGAATACCTATCGATGGGAATAATGGAATCTATGATGGTCCGGCAATAGTTAAAGAAATAGAATTAGCTGACCTCGGTGAAGAATCAAAACCTGTTTTTATTGCCCAAGACCTCACAGAAGTTGAAGAGGCGGTCCTCAAAGAGCTTCTCAAGGAATTCAAGGACGTATTCGCTTGGACATACCATGATATGAAAGGTATTCCGCCTTCTGTGGTCCAACATACAATCCCTATGATTAGCACTGCGAAGCCCGTACAACAAAGACCCTACCCGATGAATCCTAAGTACGCAAAGATCATTCAAGAAGAACTAGAAAAGCTTATCAAATGTGGGTTCATATATCCTATTGAACACTCTGAATGGGTGTCGCCAATAGTTATCGTGCCAAAAAAGAATGGGAAACTCAGGGTGTGCGTGGACCTCAAAAAAGTTAATGCAGCTACTAGAAGAGACCATTACCCCCTACCATATTCCGAACATGTACTCGAAAGAGTTGCAGGCAAGGAAGCTTATAGCTTTCTAGATGGGTACTCAGGCTACAACCAAATCACGATAGCGCTAGAGGACCAAGCTAAAACTGCCTTCATCACAGAATTTGGCGTGTTTGCATTTCGTGTGATGGCTTTTGGCTTAACAAATGCCCCTGCTTCATTCCAACGATTAATAAACACTGCTTTTAAAGAATATTTGAGAGAGTTTTGTGAAGCTTTCTTAGACGACCTTTGTGTTTACTCTTCTTGGAAAGAACATCTATCATGTTTGCGGAAGGTGTTTGAAAAATGTAGGTTATATCGTATCTCATTGAACCCGTTCAAATGCCAATTTTGGGTCAAGCATGGAGTTATTTTAGGGCATATAGTATCCAAGAATGGTATCTCAACCGATGAGAGCAAAATTAAAGTGATTCTAGAGTTACCACCACCAACCAATTACAAGGGAGTTCAAAGGTTCATGGGACACGTGGGTTATTATCGACGGTTTATTTTATTTTTCGCTGAGATAGCACGTCCTTTGTACAAGCTTCTCATTGAATTTAAATGGACTGAAGAGTGTGACCAGGCCTATGAACAATTGAAGAAAACACTAGCAAGTGCTCCGATTTTAAGGACACCTAACTGGGATGTCATTTTCCATGTGCATATTGATGCATCAAACTTTGCTATTGGGTGTGTTCTCACTCAACCAGGAGAACATAAATTGGACTATCCCATTAGCTTTGCAAGCCGTCAATTGAACGATGCTGAAAGGAACTACACCACTACAGAGCGAGAAGGTTTGGCAATGGTTTATGCAGTAAAGAAATTTCGCTACTACCTTCTGGCAAACAAGTTTGTATTTTATGTGGATCATCAAGCGTTGCTGTATCTGGTAAACAAGCCATGCTCCACAGGAAGAATCACACGATGGTTGTTAATTCTTCTGGAGTTTGATTTCACGATTGTAGTGAGACCCGGTAAAAGGCACGTCATGGCTGATCATTTGTCTCGCATACCCAATGGTGAAGCCCCTACAGGAGTTGATGATGAATTACCCGATACTTCCCTATTCATAGTTGAGACTATGCCTGAATGGAGTGAGAACATTGTTAACTTTTTAGTTAATGGTTTTCCACCCAAGGAACTTCGTAAGGATATCACTCGAAGGCTAGTAAAAGAATGTGAACCCTATTGTTTGATTGCCGGAACCCTGTATAGATTAGGCAAGGACGATATTCTTAGGCGTTGTGCCCGCGAGGATGAATATTTGTATATCTTGCAAGAAGCACATATGGGCATAGCAGGAGGACATTTTTCAGGGGACCTGATTGCTAGAAAGGTGCTGCAATCAGGCTATTGGTGGCCAACTTTATTTAAGGATGCATCACTTTTTACAAAAGGGTGTGATGAGTGCCAGCGTTACAAGACCACACAGCGCAAGGACAGAATGCCCTTACATCCTATTAAAGTAACCCAACCATTTGAAAAATGGGGCTTAGACTTTGTAGGTCCAATTAGTCCCGCAGCTCGCAACACTCAATCTCGATATATTCTAGTTGCTACGGACTATGTAACAAAGTGGGCTGAAGCTAAGGCTTCACAAAAAGCTGACGCGAGGACAACAGCTAAGTTTCTTTTTGAGAACATTATCACAAGATTTGGTTGCCCTTTTGAAATTGTTAGTGATAATGGTACCCATTTTATAAATGAGGTAATAAGAGAGCTTACCACGACCTTTATGATATCCCACCATAAGTCTACACCTTATTACCCGCAAGCTAATGGACAAGCCGAGAGCACCAACAAGACTCTAATCTCTATTTTAACCAAGAGGGTAGAAGCTCATCGCACTGATTGGGATTTGAAGTTGACATCTGCTCTATGGGCTTATCGTACTGCTTATAAAGTGGCTATTAATTGTACGCCATTCAAAATGGTATACGGCCAAGAAGCGGTTATGCCTTGGGAGTTTGTCATTCCTAGTCTTAGGGTAGCTTCGCAAGAAGGATGGAATGGTAACCCCTTAACCGAGCGTTTGTTTATCTTAGAAAAACTAGACGAAGAGAGACAGTTGGCTGTGCAAAATGCTCTTGTGGAAAAGGATAGGAGAAAGAAGTGGTTTGATCGCCATGTGAAGGACAAGGACATCAAAGTTGGTGATAAAGTCCTTATGTATGGAGTACGTAAAGAGAAGAAAAAGTTGAAATATGCTGGTAAAGGACCATATAGAGTATGTGAAATTACCCCACAAGGTACCCTTCGTGTGGAAACTCTTGATGGAGTTGAAACCATTGGATTCCTCAATGGGAGTAAATTCAAAAGATATTATGATCCTTTAAGCCAAGAAGAACTACGGGCCATTCATCAAAAAAAGGCCGCCAAAGCACAAACCGAGTTAAACAAGATACAAGCTCAAGCTGAGGCTAAGGAGCGACAACAACGTATAAGACAAAAACGAGAGGCTAACCTTGGGGTCACAAATGCATTCCACATGGAAATCGAAGAGGATGGGTTGGACTCTGACACACCTCTACGATACCCCATTGAGTTAAATAGTGCCTATGGAAAAGTGCTATATAACGCCTTATTGGACACGGGTGCTAAATACAATCTGCTATCCTATGGGGTGTGGTGTCAGTTAGGGAAGCCACCTCTATCTGAGAGTATTATCCAAGTCAAGGGTGTCAACAAGAAAAAAACTACGGTTTTTGGAATCTGGCACACTTCTGTCAGTTACGACAATGGGGTGGTAGCTCAAGACTTTTTGGTCATGCCTACTGGAACTATGGAGGGTAATATAAACCTAGGCCGCACGTGGATGATAGCCACCAAATGCACTATTGATTGGGGGACTGGGGGTGTTACAACGCAAAAACCAACTCTTAGCCCTACCACTCAAGCCATAGTCCCTGAGATATTGCCCAAGGAAATAAAACCCAAGACATTGCATGTCCAGGAGGTTGAACCATACGTCCCCATAGCCCAACTCTCTAGAGCTTCAACTGATGTAGTTGAAAGAAAGCTTGAGACACACAAGAACCATCCTAATATAACAGAGAAAACATACAAGTGGGTCCCTAAAACCTCTGTAGTGAGCATGGTTGATGCAAAAAAACGGAAACCTAGTAAGAACCGTACCACTCACTCCAAGAAATGTAAAGAAACGCTGCGTTGGATTCCTAAACGACTATTGGAAGCCCAAGGATACTATGAAGGAAATGATCAAATCTGGGTGCCCAAACGTAAAGTGTACTCTTACCTGTCACCTGGCCCATGTAAACCCAATCCTGTGGCTCCAAAACAAATTGAAAATCGCGGAAAGGAAAAAATCATGGAATGTTACACACCCGTTCTAGAGCTAGTTTGGGTACCAAAGAAAGAACGATTTGTTCCACCTAGCTCAGGAACAGGGAAATCAAATGAAGCTTCTTGCTCTTCATGTAGTTCCTATATGCAAATAGAAGCTTCGACACAACCTCCACCTACCACTGTACATATCCATCCAAGCACGAAAGAGTTTGCACCTTCCGGGGTAAGTTCACCACCTACAACAACGTTGCAAATAAAATCATGGGAGAGTACCTTACCACCCTTGCAACTTGACGAGGCACCTAGGGTAATAGAAAACTACTGGCAAAAATCCTCACCTATTACCAACTGGAACAATTGGTTTCAAAGGGTGATAAGCTCATTTCAAACGGTATGATCTACCCAAGGAAGGGGGGAGTGTTTGTTGACATCCATCATTCACTTGCTTCCCTCTCAACCTTTTTCCCTGACCTCTTAATCTCCGATCTTAGGGAATGTATATATATAGCCTTATACTCACAAAAAAACAAAAATAGTAAAGAGCAAGAGCGCCTAGCAATGAGAGAGCACCCTATCAGATCTTACATATAAGTCCAAATTCACCGTGTCAATTCAAGCAACACACAAAAACAACTCTTATGTTTTAAAGGCCTAACCAAATCTATCTGTCTTGTCAGAAATGGCTACTTCACCAGAGGCATGCACTTCTATTTTTGATGAAAGGTACCCCTTGTCTTTTCAACAAGTGTTCTACGTATGCTACCCTATACTTTCTTGCGAATGGGATTTGATAGAGAGCCTTGCATGTGAGAGAAATTTTGAGGAGTTAGAATGGCTGATACTTCTATGGCTAACTAGTGATCCCTACCCAGTAGCGAATGTGTCTCCAATGGCACATGCTTATTCTTTTGCACAAGATGAGTATCCACGCATCACGAGGTTCTTGATTAGCATGCTTGCACAAGAGGATGATGAAGAGGAACTAATAGAGACCGAGGAAGACTATGGCCTCACGGACAACGATTTTATTTATCTAGATGATGAGGATAGAGGCCTAGCCTTAGGGTGGCCACCCGGTTTATATAATATCCTCTTTCCTTGATTCTAAAAGGGGTGACAGATAGGTAGGTTAGGGGTCTAGATTGTGTTTTGAGTTTGTTTTTTAGGAGTTTTAATTTTTCCCACTGATGTGCCTCCTGGAGGTATTCCTTTTGTTTCCTAGTGTGTACAGGAGCGTGTTGCTATTGATAGGATTTGGACCTTCATGGAACCTTCAAATCAAGCGCGACCATCAACACAAACAGGTGTTTCTTGTCCATTAGCATTGCCCTTATCTTTTTGCATCTATGATTGTCTGCTTTGATTGTGATTGGTCCCATAATATTCAGCGCATTTGCTTAGTATCAAACATTTAATTCAATGTAATGTTTTGTCATAATCACTTGTTTAGGTGTAAAAATCAAGCAGTCCGACTAAGCTAGTTTGACCAAGCTAGGTATTAGAAATCTTCTCTTAATACCATGGGGAATGCCTTCCTAATAAGCAATGGTTACTTAGGTTCTTAATCCGATTTAGGCAGCATTGTATGAAATGTACTAGGGCTTTCTAGTGGGCTTAACACTAGTGACCTTTAGCTTAAGTATTATAAAGGGAGTTTACTAATGTGATGAGCCTGGGGAATGTAACAGTGTTATATGACCTCCCAAAGTTACAAAATTAAAATGCTGAAAATGAACAAACAAAAAATCAAAGTGCCACAATGTAAAATTTTAAGCATGAAGAGAAATCCCTGCTTAAATTGGTACTTCACTCACATGTATTGCCTATGGTACTAGAGCCCTAGAGGTTCCCAGTGTGGGCGCTTTTCCTTGAAAAGCAAAAAACCCAAGGCATACAAAATAAGCACCCACTTCAAAATTGAATCAGTGTGAAAAGACTTTGGGGGGTCAAAGAAAAAGTAATCAGTCAGGCGATGATTTCATGAGAAATTCCTTTTATGGTAGCTTAACTACAAAGTCTTCTAGATATAGCCTCTAGTCAGCCCTCGAACATGAATACTTGGCTCTCACGATTAAACAACTTAATTGACCACAGAAAATTAAGAAGCTTACCCATGGTATTAATATTCGATCTCTAGTGCCTTTCGACCGTCAAATTAGCGACCCCAGACTTGTTTAATTTTTTGCCTTTACATCTGTTTATGCATTTGATTACATTGCAATTTAATGTTCATTGCTAACAAATTGTTTGAAATTCTTTTACCAATCAATTTTTCTACCTAAAACTGCATATGCTTTTTAAGAGAATGCAATTACTGTGCCAATGTTGTTTGATTTTGCAGTGACTGAAGAAGGCTAAGGACATTCATCTCAAATGCTCTTCCACCTGGACGAACCAGCTTCAACTCAATAGCTTCCGAGGACGGAATCTACATCAGGAAGGGGGGCATGTTAACCCTCACGGCTCACGGACACCCATCACCTACGATGGACGCGTATTATGTATTTGGTAGAGTCAGGTACCGGGCTTGTCGGACCAATAGAAAAAGGGTAAGAGTGATCGTCGATGAGAGGCGCACTCTAACTGGGACATTCAAGGGATTAGTTGGCTAAGCATGGGCGCCCAAGTGTGAATGGGGTGAGCTCCTATAAAAGCCAACTAAACCTAATTTTTACTCATTCTCTCATTTGTGCAATAGAAGAGTGCTCTTGCTCCATCTCCATCTTCTTCTTCTTCACCTCCTTGTGTGTGTGTGTGTGAGAGAGAGAGAGAGAGAGGGAGAGTGTGTGTGCGATCGAGCATTACGAAGGCACGACGGCGGCGAAGCGGTTGAGCGCGGCACGACTGCAGCTTCTTCTTCATCGCGGCGAGGAATCCACCACGAAGGCGAGCGTAGAGCGGTGAGTGACACACCCTTTGTTTCCTTGAGCTTGCTAGTTTAGGCTTGTTGTGTGCTTGGAGCCGTTTGTGGCTCGCACACGGTGTATTGGCAAGTCCCTTGCTTCGACAGTGCGGCAAGGAGCGCACAGTCTCTAACACGGATTTTAGATGCAACAAACCGTTGCGACAGCATGGCTGTCCATAAGAGCTAGGCTTCACACTTGTGTGGATCTCCTGCTCTCTCTATAGCATAGGACTACGAGTGCCTATGGACGCATTGTTTTGGGGTAAGACCCCACGGGTGCTTACTAACTGACCCCACAGGCATTAAGGATCACAATTTGATCTATTCCCGTTATGCTTTCAAGGAAATAATTTCGCAATCTACCACACGGTCGCAAAAATATTCAACTTTTCAAGTTGATTCTCATCATTCTGTACACGGTTAACTATGTTGTTTACCATTACCTGCTAGTTGAGCGGTTTCTATAAAGGGTCTTACCAAGGGGTTTGACTAAGTAGATTCTACCCAATGGGTTTGGATTGTGAAGGCAACACCCAGGGTTTCCAGTGCAATGTTTCTTGGTTTTTTCACAGGTGGGAGACGTGCTCCTGTGCATTTGAATACGGGTAACTGAACTTTCAGATCAATTTCCAAGGCCATGCCAAGGGCATGGCCGTGGAACAAGTATTTTGGGCCGTAGTGTCCAATGTACATTATGTTGTTATGAATCCACTTGTCGGATTCGATTTGGCACATGGTGTCACATGGGATACAACATGGTCTAGGGACTCAAGGAGTTCGGTTTAGCCAGTGTGGAGCAATGAATGAGGGTCCCTCTCACTCTTGTCGTAGAGTCTTTAGAGTTACCTCCACACACAAGTACATCTTGTACTTGAAGAATGTTCTTTTTTACACATCCTTACATGAGACATATTCCACATGTGGAGAATATGAGTCTCTGGACTGACACTGGCGCCATTATTTCAATTATGTGTCACGACAAAGTCCAACTAGGTGCTGGTCAAATCTGTTTTCTAGACCATTTTCAACATGACGTATCAGGAGCACTTTTGTGGTCAGAAATTGTCGGATACTTAGAATGACTTGTCCAGGTACAAGTACTGCTAAACAACATTACAGATGGTTGTTTATACATATAGCAAGGCTATAAGTTGTTGACGAAAAAGTTTCATTGTTTGTACCTAGAAGTGATAACTGTTTCACCTTCTATTATGGTTTAGACGTTTCAACAAAGATTGCAAATGATTGCAACTGCAAGTATTTAGTTTCTTTTCAGAAAAATTTACATTCCTTTAAATGTGTGCTAGACGCATCACATTTGCCATACGTATTGGCAAGTAGGTTCGAATCTGTTTTTTGCTAAATGCATGCACACTAGGTGTTATGGGCCCTAGTGTTTAGCAAGCACTGATTTGGAACGGCATGCATATTCCTCAAGTTGTTGCTTATGAAGCATTCTGCACTCTATGTGCAATATCTCTAGGAGATTACTTTTGGGTCTACTAATCACCAATCGAGGTCATGGCTCAGTTTGAGTGTTTGTGGATTTTTCAAGTTAACCACGATGGTTATTCCGGACATTGTTGATTCCTCAACAATGTTACACGATATTGTGATTCCCATTTACCAGTCATCTGGGATGACTGTCTGTCATCCGTGAGGAAAACACACCTTAGTACTATCAGTTATCCAAGGGGATAAGCAGATTACAAAGTGTAATCTTGGGCTAAAGGATATGCAAAGTGCGTACATTAGCACCAAGCATATCCAATTAATAAGCATTTATTGCTCTATTAGGAGTTTACTTACTATCAGTTAAAGCATGTTTGCGACTAAGTTTAGTCTCTTCATGTATAAGTCAGGTTGTCAAATTTGAACATTAGTTATGGTTGTTTATTGATGGAATTTGAGAACAAGTCAAGGACTTAAACTTGGCCAATGAGTTACGTCAGCAAGTCACTTTCAAGGAAACTGAAAAACGTTACACACTTTAGACTGGAACATGTGTTTTCTGTTATGATCTAATGTGTTACCTAAGTAAATGAATGCTATCAACCTATGTTGATTCATGCATTCTTGTATTCTACCGGCTCGGATAAAGGTTTGTTATCGCATGTACACTAGGTGTTATGGGCCCTAGTGTTTAACACTCTTTTGTCTGAGGCGGCATGAGACTACATCTCCAGTTGTTTCAAGGATGAAACCTCTCTTTCGAATGGAAGGAGTAAATCATCAATCATTCCTGTAACTTAAGTTATGAGCATGTTATAAACAAAGGTTTATATTCTGCAACTTAAGAAAGGACAATAGACATGCTAAGAGCATAAACTTGCTACGAGCATAAAATATAGGTGGCTACACCATTCAAAGGTGCTAAGAGCATACATTTAGGATATGCTAAATAGCATATGCACATTACAACTCTTGATATGATTCTTATGGTACGGTTTTAAGATGATTTGACTAGTCTACAGTCAAGTCTATTGCTTTACAACTTTTGTGAAAACTTATTCTTTTCACTCTAGTTTTCGAGGACGAAAACTCTTCCTTAAGGGGGGAGTAATGTCAGGACAAGGGTCCTACCGGGCAAGGCCCAACCTAGGGGGTCAGGGACCTAGGCCAAGGGCTTGGACTGGACCAGTGTGGATTGGGGATCCACTTAGGGCAAGAGCTAGGAGCTAGGCCTATATAAAGGGCGGTAGGGATGAGGATCCGACGTCTCAGTCTCCTAGGTCTTACAGAGGTTATGGACCCATATTTTTTTGCAAATGGCACTCAAATATGGGGTTCAAAAAGGAATAATTAAAATCATCCCCAAGCAATTGGATTGCTCACAGAAGCTCAAACACTGGAGACCGATCACCACGATGAAAGTGGTTTACAAGGTACTGGCTAAGCTCATTGTTGAAAGAATGTCTCCGATGTGATCTCTCCTCACCAACATGGGTTTATTAAAGGTATATCAATTTATGACAACATCCTAGCAGCCATGATAGGTATGGAATATGCCAAGTTCAGGGAGCAGGATTATATCCTGGTACAATTGGACCTTGAGAAGGCATATGATAGGATTACATGGTCATGTGTGCAAGAAATGTTACAGGCTCTAAATTTTAGACCACGAATCTGTCAAGCTGTCAGTACTCTTGGGAATGGAGCTTCTCCGAGCTGCTTATTAACTCAAGAATAGTTGGCTGCTTTGATGTCAAGAGATCAATTCGTCAAGGGTGCCCTTTAGCTCCGCTTTGGTTTGCCACCTGCACCCACCCTCTTATAGCCATGTTTGGACAAGCGACTGCTAAAGGAGAGATTCAAGGGTTGCAATTCCAAAATGGCATATCAAGATGTTCGTAGATGACTTGCTTCTTTTTCTTCAAGAGGATGGACACAATGTTAGGCAAGCCTTGGATATTTTCCAGGGTTTTGCCACATCTTCAAGGTCTCAATGCAACATAGAAAAGTCAAGACTTATCTCTTTTTCAGAATATGATAATTTTGATTCTGCAAGGTGGACTAGTGAGGTCGTGAAGAGAGGCAACATCTTCCGTCACCTAGGTGCTTGTTGGGGAAGGTATTACTCACAAGACTGCTTTTGACCGGGTCTAAGAAAAAACTAAAAAGAAAATGAAGCGGTGGGAATTCATCCTAATTCCATTCCATTGTAGAGCTACGATAATTAATACCTTCTTCATCTCATATATAAGCTTCACATCACCTCTTCTACAGTTGTCCCGAAAAATTTGGAATTCCTTCTTGATACCAATCAAGGATTTTTTGTGGAGAGATAAATTGATTGTTGGAAGACCGTGGCAATGGGGTAAGTGGGCGAGTATCACGAAACCAAAATCTCAAGGAGGGTTGGGCATCCTTAACCCTATCACTCACGACTTGGCTTTATGTGCAAATTTTTTCTGCACCCTTGCTATTGCAGATGAGAGTTGGGTTGTCATGTCTAGGGAAATGATAATGGAAGACCATATGAGGTCTAAAGGTGGTTTGTGGTCAAACCTCAACATTCAAAACAGCCTTTCACCCCCCTCGGATGTGAAGGCTTACGTAGGTGGATTTATTGGGAAGTTTATTGAAAAATGTAGTAAAACCGTTGAGGCTCTCAAGTGGAAGGAAGAGATTAGGTACTGGAAAGACACGGCAAGACACTGTTCTCCTTGGGGGCCCATCGTGGAATGCCTCGGCCTTAATCATCATTGGATTGAAATAACCAGGAATCTTAACAATAAGGGCTTGACACCCTAGATTCTGTTTGAAATTATCAAAGAGGTGATTGGCATCCCTTCGAGCACCTGAAACTATGCGGCAATCTCTCGCTTCAAGATGAGATCCTCATCGGGAGGCTCTTGGAAAAAATATATAACCTAATCTTGCCCCTTTGCTCCACACCGCTTGATTGGAAAGCTTGGAAGTGGCCTGGTGAAAGGCCTTTCTGCTCGCCTAAGACAAACGCCATCTATAAACAGCTCTGCTATTCGGAGAGTGGATTGAGCACCTCAATAGGATCTAGTCCAAAAAGTGGTATGCATGCAAATGGAGTCAAGTAGTTGGCAACATCTAGAAGGCCAATCGTGAAAAGAGAGACAAAGTCTTCCTATGGAGAATACTTTTTGGTCTCATCCCAATCGGAGATAAAGCCAAAGCTAGAGGTCTTTCTGAAGGTGCTTGTGTCAGATGCAATCACCCAATTGAGTCCCTCACGCACATGTTCTGGGGATGTCCGAAAATCAGAGTTTTCACAGGCTCAGTTTGCAGGAGGGTCTTCACTCATTTGAGAACCCCATTGTTTAGATGCGACCTTGCTATGGGTTCAAGATGCATTGACAATCTTGACATTCTAACTTACATATGCATAGTAAGAGCTATGTGACATTCCAGGAATGCCTTACTTTTTTAGAAGAAAGAAGATCCTCTTGATTCAAATGTTCTTCTAGATACATGTTGGTGGAACTCCAAAGTAATAGGAACCAAAAGAGCAAGTTGTTTAAGTTAGGCTAGTCGGGGGAATCCGCCCTCCTTCGATGTATTCTTTTTCGGGCTACAAAAGAGAGGAGTTCCATCCGTGGATGCAAGCATTTGCAACCACGTGGATGGGTACTCCTCTCTTTTCTATATATATATATATATATATATATATATATGTATATATATATATTCCTACTGCACCCAAAAAGGGAAGAGATGACATGGACTCCGATATGCTTGTTCTAATTGTCTCTCTCTCTCTCTCTCTCTCTCTCTCTCTCTCTCTCTCCAATTGAAGGAGAGCATCCCATAGAAACTCTTGCAGTCGTTCGAAGAGAAGGATTCTATATAAAGAAGGGGCTTTCTTAGAAAATCTTGGGTTGTGGGACTCACTTCACTGAAGTGAAGTCGTTTGTTACAACGCTCAAATGGCTGCACATGAGCGTTTTTGGGTTTCCCCCGAGGTTTACCTCTGGCTTAGGTGAGTGTCCTCGGGCTGCAGACATATAAGTGGCTGCGAGGGTGGGGCTGCCATCCAAGCCAGCAGCAGCACTGCCCATGCTGACTTCTAAGCTACGTCCGCAATCGTTGTTCGAGGAAGGTGATGTTTGCATGCTATGCTGGCAACCTACGATAGAACCTGCTACGTTGGCAGCCCATCGTAGAAGATGTAGATGGAAAGAGGTGCTAAAGAGAGCAGTTCCATTTGTGGATGCAAGCATTTGCAACCACGTGGATGGGTACTCCTCTCTTTTTAATATAGATATAGATATAGATATATTGGGCATAAATCCCCAAAAAAAACACCTTAGTCATTTCTCAATAGGCGAGACGAAAATGTGTTTCACCCGGATGGCACTTTCCGTTAACCTTCGAGTCCCGTAGGCCCATCTGCACAACCCCCGCCTCATCAACCTTGCCTTTCACACGCATTGGGTCCTCCCTAACTGTGTGGCCAAACTCCGCCCATTTGGGCGGAGTTACGAAACTGCTCCAATGTTGAACCCCCGTGAGGCCGTGATCCGCGCGAAAGGTCAAGTCCAATCCCCAGGAAACATCCCGGGCGTATCATTGGGTTGACCTTAAAGTTCAAGGAAGAGAAAATGGTTTTTTTTATAAAAATAGAGCTACGGGGCTCTAGCCAGATCAGGTTCCAAACGTGCATAAAACCTGTGCCAGGTGGGCGAATGAAATGAAGAGTTCACTGAAAGCTTTGACGAGCTGCGCTCTCTTGAAATGCGGGCGCTAGCTATGGGCATTGGGTAGGCTCCACGAACAACGGAGACACTGACACGTAGATGCTCCCAAAATAGCTCATAAAAATAAAACTTTCATATATATTTTTGAGATTCAATGGGAAAAAGGCAATCGGGCTGAGCTGTCATATGTACACGTGTCACAAGGCACAGGTAGCTATATAGCTCCAATCGGCCTGCTCTCGGTACAAGCCGCCGTTTACAGGCTTCTGGTAGGCAGTACTCTGCTATTGTCTCTTTTGGCTTATTTACCAGATCTATTCAGTAATTACCTCATAGTTACCATATTATGCTTTGTACTGATGGCAGAGGGCGCTATATCTTCAGAGAATAGAATAGCCAGTTCAGAGGCCTATTGCTTGGATGACTATCCAAGCTATGGTGGTACTCCAAGCTATGGTGGCACACCTAGAGCTACTCCCGTCCGGGATTCATCGCGCCAATCTGATGCCACCGCCACCGCTGCCGCCGCTGACGGTGCCCCATTGGTGCAACCGTTCCCATCTTTCTTTCTGAGAAGTGTGCTCAACTCGATTCTGAGCGGCAGCGAACGTGGGAATGCGATGATGGATGGTGATGCAGGCAGGGGCAGGGGCAGGGGGAGGGGCGGAGGTGGCGGCCCCAATGTGGATGATGAAGCCAACACCTCAAATGCAAAAGCTAGCCCTGTCCAAATCCCTGTCATGCTCGAGCAGCCAATTTGGGCACCGGAGACCGACATATGCTCGGATGGTGGGTAAATGCATATCTGTTGAATTGCTGAAAAATGCACATGCATATATGATCCCACACACACACACACACACACACACAAGGAGTTCTCTGTAGAGAGTTACTTATAATAGTTTCTTGCAGCTAATGTGCTAATGATGGTGCAAATCTGTTTGATTGGTGCAAAAACAGTCGAGGCAGCCAGGGGATACCGGCCAGGCGGCGAAGAAGAAGAAGAAGAAGAAGAGGAAGAGGCAGAGGGATTCATAGAATTGGCAAGTGATCAAATTGACAAGAGCAAGCCTCAGCTTATTGGCAGTAGCAAGCCTGCCTTACGAATCGATTTGACGGTTCGACTCTCTGTTCTCTAACTTTGATGAAGTCTTCCATCTTTCATTTTGTGGAGAATGCTGATAGACATCTATTCAACCTTTTGTACAGTTCCACAATGTGAAGTACGAGCTGGCTTGCGAGAAGGCGACGAGGACATGGTCTTCGTCGTGGAGAGGCAAACTACTTGTCCAGAAGCAAATTTTGCATGGTCTCACAGGAAGTGTTGCATGTGGTGAAATGCTGGCGATGATGGGCCCTTCCGGCAGCGGCAAAACCACTTTCCTTAGCGTTTTGGGTGGAAGGCGAAGCAGCAATTCCATTCTCTCTGGTTCAATCCAATATAATCAGCTCCCATACACAAAAAATCTGAAAAGGAGGTACCATTGTTTGGGACTCAAATGTATTAAAAATGCTTCATTATGAATGGCTAACTTTGTCTTTTGAAGGCAAAGTTGGGTTGTTTAAAGACCGAGTTTGCATTGATATATACTAGCTGTAGTTGATCTGATGCCAAAGAATTTCATTAATTAGTTTTTGCATTCATTTACATTAGCATTCTGATGCCAAAGAACTTCATTAATTAGTGAAGTTCATTAATGCTAGCATTAAATATTGATCTGATGCCAAACAACATCATTAATTAGTGAAGTTCTTCTATCTTGTTTCTTTTCCACAGGATGGGATTTGTGACCCAAGATGATGTCTTGTTTCCACATTTGACAGTAAGAGAGACTCTAAAGTTTGCAGCATTGCTAAGGTTGGGTAGGGATTTGAGCAAGGATGAGAAGCTTGGAAGAGCAGAGGAAGTTTTAAGGCAATTAGGGCTACAACAATGCACGGATACTATGATTGGCAACCAGTTTTTACGAGGGGTAAGTGGCGGTGAAAGAAAGCGTGTGTGCATTGGTCAAGAGATTCTTGTCAATCCCTCCCTTCTCTTCCTGGATGAGCCTACCTCTGGCTTGGACTCTACCACAGCCTTGCGCATCATCAAGCTTCTCCAGAAGTTTGCATATGTGAGTTTCTCTGCACTCTACCAAGTTGACCTCTTTAGTTGATTGATTGGAGAGCATATATCTGTATAAGTATGTGTATATGTATATGTATACTAGTACGGCTGGCCTCTCTCTCTCTCTCTCTCTCTCTCCCTCTTTATCGCGTGCAGAGGGGCTTCTCTCAATTTTGGAGTTTAGCCTTCATGTCACAGATTTCGACACGTGTAAAGGGTTCCCCCTTCCGCCATATTATGTTAGTTTAGATGATACATATACATATACATATACACACATATATATGTATGTATACATACATACATATGTATATTACACACACACACACACACACACACATATACGTATATACAATCTTCTAACTTTTTTATGTGTGTTCTATTGATTGTGGGCTCTTTAAAAGGCTACCTCCATTAACATCAAAGAACTACACATCTGTGGTATAAATTAATTTTAATTCAATGTATTGAACAAGATATAGGCAATTAACTCCAAATCCCCTCCACTAGGAGATAAATTAATTATTCCGGATTTAAACGCATTGTCTACTCTAGAACTAAAAGGCATATCGAATCATGTTGTAAATGCATCTCTCTCCCTAATTGCTCCGTCTTGTTACTAGGAGGGGAGGACTATCATCACAACCATCCACCAACCATCAAGTAGAGTCTTTCATATGTTTGATAAACTACTGCTCCTCTCAGAAGGTCATGGGATCTATTTTGGCAAGGCTAAGGAAGCCACAACTTATTTTGACTCCCTTGGATTCTCTCCTTTCATACAAATGAATCCTGCAGACTTCTTACTAGATCTTTGCAGTTGTAACATTACAGATATGTCTTTGCCTCAGAGTTTGAGAGGATCCATTACTACTATGAAGCACTCCAAAAAGGAAAGCAACAAAAGTCCCTCAACACCTTTAACTTACCTTGCCAAGGACATTAGGAAGGTATGTTCTTGTCTAGTAGCTTGAAAATGCTATTTTTTAATAGAATATTTTCAAATTTATATTTCTTTTATTTAATGGTTTATTGTTAGTCACTAATGAAGCCTTGAATCTAAAAGCATGCAAATCCAAGTGAATCTGAATCAATTGAACATCTTAAAACTAAAAGGGCTCCTACTTCCCAAAACTGAATCTTATCAATTTTCTCAATGAATCTTCCTAAAAGGGCACCTTCTTCATTACCAAAGCAATCAATATAAGCACCTCCTTTTCAAAATTTTTTGCATAAATTTTATCTCCTATTCATCTAAATTTCCCTATTTAATTTTCAACAATTCTTTGTTTTCATTGATGGAAAATAGTGTGCCTCAATGTTCTATCCCCTAAGCTAGGTGGGGCCATAAGGTGGCAAATCTGCCAATAGCCAAGAGTCTTTGGCCCATCCTTACGTACACTTTGCTCCATTAGAAGTGTGAAATCCGTAATGGTTATTGGTCAACAAAAACTTTTTTGAGGAATACAAGTGCTTTTTTTGTGTACATTTATAACATTGAAATTCACAAAAAAATTGTGAATGTTGGCCTTAAGAAGGGCCCCACAAAAAATCCATATATATCTCATTAGCAGTTTTGCAGCGAGTGGAAAAATCCCTTATAATTGCTTAATTTTTGTGGCATGCTCTTAAACTGGTACACCTACCTGTTATCTAGCTTCTCTACATTTAAGCCAAATTTTCTTTTAGCTTGTCATTTAGGCTCACTAAGAGCTACATAGAACTAGTTCCTAATCTTCTCTTTGTCCACTTAGTGATGCTTATCTTTACTTAAAATATAACAACATGTATTTTAGAAAAGAAAAACTATATAGGATGAATTATTTACATACATATTGTATCTATATTATTAAAATAGAAGACCTTTTTAAGCAAAAACCAAAACATTAATTTTGTGAATATAAGTTGCTTCAAATGACCAAATAACTTCTTTGGATGTGTCAACTAGAATTTAATACATTGCTATGAGAAGCAAATGGCAAGCATGGAGGAATTTTCAAAGGCTTCTCGTATAGAAGGTCATGGTGGAAGAGGAGAAGTTGTTGTGATGAGTAAAGGTGAGGCAACAAGGGAGATGAGGATGTGGGGAACCACTTGGTGGGAGCAATTTGTAATATTATGGATACGGGGTATGAAGGAGAGAAGGCATGAATACTTAAGCTCTCTTCGTGTCATTCAAGTGGTTGTGTCTGCCTTTCTCGCCGGATGTCTTTGGTGGAAGTCAAAGAATTTCACTCCACAACAAATGCAAGACCAGGTACATTTCAGTCAAGTTTAATATTTTGCATTTTCTTAATGGACTCAAAATCTAGTTATTTTCTTAATGGACTAAAAAATCTAGTTATTTTTATATTGTACTATAATGGTACCCTTATCATGCCATTTTGCTAACATAGAACACAAGCTTCTCTCTCTCTCTCTCTCTCTCTCTCTCTAAAAACCAAGACGTCAATTATTTCAAGTCTTAAATTGGTAATTTTTTGATAGCTTGGTCAATTTTGCAGGCAGGTCTTTTTTTCTTCATAGCAATATTTTGGGGTTACCTTCCATTGTTCACGGCCATTTTCACATTCCCTCTTGAAAGGGCAATGTTGGTAAAAGAACGCGCTTCAGACATGTATCGACTTAGTGCTTTCTTTATGGCCCGCACTCTTGGAGACCTTCCCTTGGATTTGGCACTCCCTTGTGTATTTATGGTCATCCTCTATTTCATGACCAACCTTGAACAAAGCATCAGTGCCTTTACTCTTACCCTTCTCACGACCTTTCTCATAGTATTGGCATCTCAGGTACTTCTCCAAGGAGGGTTGGGTGCATGGTTTATCTTTTTTGGTTTCACTTCTTTTGCTAGTTTTATTGAATTTTTGAATATTGCAAGAAAATGCCAAAATTTTGTAACTTTGATTAACCTGTGTGGTAGTAAACCTTGACTCAATCAAATTTAATTATCAGATAATGCATTACCTTTTGGAAATAACCTACCTTATGTTAAATTGAATATAGTTTTGTCTCTAATTTTGTGAATGGATCTCAAAAGAAAGGGGAATGTTCTCTCAACTAAATGCAACTGGGCTCTAAGGATAAGCTACTAGATTCGCCCAAACCAGACATGCGTACAGACCTACTTGGACAAGGACTCATTTTTTTTTAGTGAAAGACGCAGATAAAGGTGGGTCTTGAAGTAACCTAGACATGTAATTAGTAGACTTTGACACAAAGGCAAAAATGTCCCTTGTCTCTTACTTTTGCATTGTTGAACTAATATATGAATCATTTTGGGTTGTGTAATATAAAAATACTTTTAAGGTTAATGTATTAAGGTCAATTGATGATAAGTACACAAAATCTTATTCACCTTGTTGCTTTTAATTGTTAATATTTATAGGAATGATGGACATCAAAGTGTAAGAGACCTTTTTTACTGGCAAATTGTAGGGTTTTGGATTGCTTATAGGTGCTGCTATGATGGATGTTCAAAAGGCAACCACTTTTGCTTCCATTGCAATTCTTGTTTTCATGCTAGCTGGAGGTTTCTTTATCAAGGTGCAACCTCTCTTCCCTATCATTATTTTTCTCCTTGGTATTTCAAGGGCTCCGTTAGTGCATGAACCAACTTTACTAACCTTTTCTCATAACCATTTGATTAATGAAAAGGTGTCATCAACTCACACAACCTTTTGATTGATGAAAGCTCCAAAGTTTTTTCTTTTTTTTTTGCAAAACTCACAATTGTGAGTGGATAGTATTAAGAACATCAGAAATATATACCAATCCACAAGCTCAGACCGAGCCTTGAGGATCAAAGAATTACAAGTTTTCTACTTGACAGAGAAACCACTACTACTCTTAGGCTTTACTTATTACAAGATGTTATGTATTGTTCTAGACCAGTCCTCTGAGGCTTGTTAGCCTCCGATCATGTCTTAACTAAAATACAAAGTACATATGTCCTAAAATATCAAAGACTCTTTTGATCAAAATATACACCCAAAACAAAGTTCATTTTGTGTGGGTTGTTTATACTTTACTGTTGTTTGTACTTTACACACACATCCCACTCAACAAAAATAAACAAGGAAAAAATTTACTATGCCTATGCTAGGCGGTTGAGAAGAGTTTCATAATAAAGGTTTCTTTGTGAGAGAAAAGAATAGAAAGTGACACTAATATTTAAAAACATGTGGTATCACAATAAAAAATTATATTTTTTGAAAAAAAAAAGTATGACAACATTCAACTATTTAGTTTATAAAATAATGTTTGACACAATACTCAATGCCTCTATTGAAAGAGAGGTACAAAAATGTCAACACCCTCTCACAAGTGTTTAAAAGAAATAATTTAAAATAAAGCTTATTATCATTAAGTTGGCATGTGACAGCAATCGGCAAGCCTTTTTCTAACGGTCCATATTTGCACCCAAAAATCCACCCTTTACTAAGGACTACTTATGTGTCCGAAAAAGAAATACCATAGAAAAACAAAAGAAAGTAGCTTGTGTCCCTTAGTGTACATCACAACCAAACATCATGTTTTCCAAACCTCCTCAACAAACCTCATGTTTCTCAAAGTTTCCACTCCAAGAAGAAAGTTGTCCCTGTTCCTTTTTGTTTCCTTTCCTTTTTTTTTTTTTTTGGGGGGGAGAGGAGGGGGGGGGGGGGGGGGGGGGGGAAGATGATATAGTGACCCCGAAAGAAAGGCAGCTATGCAACAATAAAAAACAATTCCACCTTAAAATCAATGATTGTCCACCATCAATTGTACTAACTCTGAAGTTCTAGACCCATGTGCTTTGAAGATTCTTAAAGCATGCTTATCACCAGAAAAACAAGGTGAAAAGTCACAATGGCCTACATTAGAGGATGAGAGAGAGAGAGAGAGAGAGAGAGAGAGAGAGAGAGAGAGAGAGGGGCTACTCAATGTCCCTCTTGAAAGAAATATGAATATACACTTTGTAGTGTATTTTTTCATTGAAACTGAGAAGTCTTGGTTGTAATTTCATAAGACATTGATTTTCAAGGTCAAACAAACAAGAAAATCAGCATTTTGCCTAAAATTAAGGTATTTATCAGAGTTATAAACTAAAATGCCCAAAAACAAATGAAACAATCTTCATTTATGCATAAAATTAAGAGATTTATCGAAGTTTATAACCCTAAAAAAAGCCCAAGAAATCGGTTTTTTTTATAGCAATGATGGCAACTCTCTCATGGTGGTCTATATGAGATGAGGCTTTCCTACTCCCCTCTTACAAGGAGGAAGAAAAAAAAGGTTTCCCATCATTAACTTATCAAAAAGTCCTTAGAGAAAAAGGGATTAAGGAGTGCATTCATAGGAGTTTGATTCCATAAGGTCGATAATTGACTCAATGAAATTTCTCGATATATTACTTTGTGAAATAATCCTTTCATTTAAGGATCTCATAAAAGTTGATAATTGTATGCTTATTAGATCTCTTTTTTTTAATGAAAGCATTAAAATATTCTTTTGTCTTAGTTTTTCATGGGTCTTTTTACTTTATTGTTTTTATTTTTACTTTCTTTCTATTTTGTTTTAAAACGCCAATGTATGCCACTCACCTTGTTGTTTAAGTGCGTGTCATATTAAGAATTTGTATAATGGGCAGTACAATTTTGTATGACGTGATTGTAGGCACTCATTTGGACCTACTCCTCATAAGTCTCATAACTTGAGTATGCCTTCCAAACTCCTCACCTTGTTGGTTTAGCAATTATTCCAAAAAGTAATTGCTATTAATGGAAAAAAAATTGTCATTTTTCATGACATTTCACAATATTTAAAAGTTTGTGTTTTTGTCTCTTAGGATTATTATCCCTTAAATGAATACAATAAAGTGTGGCACATGTTCTTTCTTTTTTTTTTAATTTTTTTTAAAACACAACTTTGTAAAATTTTCAGTGGCTTTTAATATGACCTCAACAAGGAGCTAATGCACTTGGTCATTTCACTGTAAAGTAAATTGGAACCTCCCTAAAGTATTTTGTGTATTTGAGTTGACAAAAGGCAGATCTATGATGTTTACAACAAGGAGATTGTGCACTTTGGTGGTAGTATTAACTTCCTCTTAGCAAATTGCAAAAGCGAATTTGCTAAAGCATGTTCCCTGCAGCCACAAGTTGTCAATCAAACTCATGAAAGTCTTTGTTTGTACAAATTAGACCTTTTTCCCTACTATGTGAGTGCCTACATCATAAGCAAAGATTTATTAAGCTATTTTAGATAATTAAGCTAGTGTTGCACATTGTTGATACGGTTGTACTTGATGGAGAATATCTTTTTCTTTTATAAAGAATTTTCCCTCGACTTAAACATCATTTAAAGGATAGAAAAAGCATGTGTCTAGTCTGTCGGTTTGCTTGTTTTCTTAGGCTATCTGTCTGTTTCTTGATTTTCGTAGTGTGGGTGGATGTGTTTGTCTGCCAAGTGCTTGATGTACTTGTTTTCTGTTTTGCTTCTCCTATTTGTGGTGCTTTTGAGGATTTAGGGTGTATGGTGTTGAGGGTTTTTGTGGTTTGGGTAGGTGTCTCTCTCTTGTTTCCATGTGTTTTCTTGTGGGATTGAAGATTTAAACATTGTGGTATAGTTTTTTATTATTATTTATAAAGTTATTACTAAAGATAACATGAGGGTAAGGGTGAACTACATTAGGAGGTTGCCCAAGTTTTAGCAACATCCAACTAAGGTGGATGCCACTTGAGGTTTTGAAAGCATGTATGGAAGTGGTAATTTAACATGTGCGTGTGTGTGTGTGTAACATGTACAAAGTGAGACATACTTTGGCAATCTCAGTTGATGCTTGAACTATAGCCACTAATTTTAATATCTTTCTTGCAGTATATTCCACCTTTTATTGCTTGGATCAAGTACTTCTCTTTCCAAGCATACACTTACAATATCTTGATCAAAATCCAATATCAAAATCGCACAACCATCGAGTGTAAGAGTGGGACTACTTGTCAAAGATTAACAGATGGTGCCCTGCAGGATGCGGCTTTGCATGATGCCACAAAATCAGTCTTAGCTCTCTTGATGATGGTCATTAGCTATCGTCTTCTTGCTTACATTGCACTTCGTTGCATGAGAACTGCAACATAGCATTCTCCCAGACCAAAATATGGATAGGTAATTTTTGCAATCAAATGAGCTAAAATTGTTAACTATGTAAACAAAATAATAGTTACTCAATGCAGACATCCCATTAACTCCTTGTATCACAAATGAGGTAGTCATAAACGGAAATAGCTATCTAGCTATTTGCAAGGGTCATGTACTCTTATCCATTGCATTCACCTTCAAAATTTGGTAGAACAACATCACCCCAGAGAGGGTTGATAGGGACATAGAATCCTATTACTCATACAAATCTTCAATTACATACAATCCTATTACTCATACAAATGTTCGGTTGTATCTCTAACAAACTAATTTAAACATCTTTTTTTGCATTAAAAAATACAATTTGGGTGGAACAACTGTGGATGTGTGTCTCACTTGCCAACGCCGCCACTTGCTTCCTTGCTTCTTGCCAGCTGCTACTTGCTTCCTTGCTGCCCAAATAAGCGAGACTAATACCTTTTGGAGTTGTATTTGGTGAGAGTTCCGATATTAAGGGTGGAGCAGTGCTTTAGAAAATTTAGAAGCTCACCATGGTTTCAATACAAAGAAACCATTGTTTTGTATGCTCTAAGTTGAAGAGTAGCTATATAAATTTCATATTTCCTTCTCCCATACTCTGAGTGTCTTTGAAAAAGCACCACAATGGTCTTAAAAATTGTATTCCATAACGTTTGCTAATTGTGTTAATATATTTTAGTATACCAAGGGCTCTTATCATGTGTAGTGAAATCAATACTTTGTCCAAATTTGAAATATAGCATCTTCAAAAAAAAATAAGTATCTCCCATCTTTCTATGATCCCAATTTTTGGATCTCTTTGAAAAATAAGATAAATGGTTCTCCACATGCACATAATTTTATCTACATCATTTTTTACATGAAATGATTATTGTACAGTCTTGTAGCGTTTTAAAGTAGAAAGCAAAGTGATTTCTTATCTCTAGTCACTGACACTTAGTTCATTTTTAAAGAACTTTATATATTTTTTGTTTTTGGTGTTTTTTGGTGCTTTTTAACAAAAAGCACATATCTGTATTCCATTATTGCTTAAAGTTATGGTTCAATTTTGTAAAAATATACTTCTTTATGTTTTTTTTGTGATTTTCAGTGCTTTTCATTGAAAAGTAGGATCTAAGGGAATTTTCATATAAGGGTACTAGTAAGTGGTGGGAATTTTGCTTAAGAGATCACTAGTAGGAAAATTCTCCAAGCTGGGTTGGTTCGGCCAAGTCTACACTGAGATGTGCATGATTGGTGCCTCAATTGTGAAGTCTATCAAAAAGTTGGAACTAGGAGGCTAGCATAACAAAAACAGAGTTCCACCACGGCAATTACCATGCACACAATCTGGAAAAGAGTATGTGATTATGGGGGTAGATTACTTGACTACATGGAAAGAGGGACACTCTACTAGAAGAACCACTCCCAACAATGTGAATGACTACATCTTTGAATGTATCCATTGCAGATTTGGCACACCTTTGGAGATCCTCACTGATAGAGGGCTAGGATTTTGAGCAAATTTGGTGGAAGAGTTCATGGAAAAATTGAAAATTGAGCATAGGCACTCTATTGCTTGCTACCCTCAATGCAATGGATTCGTTGAAACAATTAATGGGCTTGTTTGTAAAGTTATCACTAAACAGAGCATGTTCACCCTAAGGCTTGGGATAAACACAAATACAACATTGTGGGCTTATAGAACGTCTTTTAAAACATTTGTGGGGTAGACTCCTTTTCATTTGGTATATGGAAAAGAGGCTCTACTATCCATAGAAGTGGAGCTAGCAAGCATGTGAGTTCTAAAAGCCTATCATGGGGATGATTAGAAGGAAAAAGTAGAATAGAGGATCATTCGCTTGGAGAGGTTGGAATTTCATAAAGGAGCTTCTATACAACACTATGCTGCATAGGTAGAAAAGAGGCAAAGGAAGTTCAATAGCAAGCTGACTAAGAAGGACATTAAGGAAGGTTCTCTAGTATGCACTATGACAACCAATTTGACCACAAAAATATGGTAAGTATTTACTAAAATGGGAAGGACCTTTTGTTGTGGTGAATAATGATTTTAGCAACCCCCCCAAAAGCCACCATCTATACATAATTAACAACAAAAAGAAATTTTACAAAAAACTAAAAAAATAAAAAAACCCACTATAGGGCACGGTGTGACAAATCCCATGCAGATGTGAAAAGAGAAAACAATCACATGCTTTTCACCTTGGGAACACTATTTGAAAGAGTGACGCTGCTCATAGCAGCGATAACAAATCCTAGCTCTTCATATCACCAAGACTTGCCTATGGGAGGGATAAACACATGAAGCAATAGGTCAGGGAGATAGGATACTTACTTCCTCTATGATGATGATGATGCATCCTGGTAATAGAAAATCGTTGTCTTCCTTGGGAGATTCCAAACTTTTTTCCTCCTCAGTGTGTCTGATAATTGGAAAATTCTCAAAGCCACTCATCCATCCTTGAGTATGGATGTCATCATTTTTGCAAAGTGAAGGTAGTTAGCGTCCTCCTCCAAGGGCACCATTGAACAAGGGATGCAAAATGAATCCACTAGTCTCTCCCATAGGGCTCATGGGATTATGACAAACACCTCATCAAGAACCAATCAACATGGGGAAACCACCTAGCTATGTTGTGGCAAGGACATAGCGGGATGAGAGAGAAAAATGCTTGATAGTGGAAAACAGGCTTATCATGATGGGAAGATATGAAAGGGATGATCTACCAATGCTTGTGCTACTAAATCAAAGCCACCCACACTCCTTGAGATGTCAAAACCACAAAGAGATGGAGAGAGTGTGTTACGACCACATCCCTATCCTAAAACAGGAGAGGAAAAACATGAGGATGTGAGAGATATATAATCAATTAACACACTTCAAATTAACAAGCAACACATCATGAACAATGAGATACAAGGTGTCTCACGACAACAACTTATGGATTAAAGAACCCTTGGGCATGGCCATTTATTCATGGAATTCATACAAGAGCTAGCTCTCTCTGTGTGTTGAAGGAAGATGCCATATGAGCCATATGTCACATGGCATAAGTACAGTAGTTACATGGTGCACAAGAGTAGAGCCTTCTAGTGTGTATCATGTGAGGATCCCATTGAGAGAGACTATGGGTGCTAGATTGTAGAGAGAATGAACGGTTAGAGTGACATGAGAGAGGTGGATGGTGTGTAGAGATATTTGTCTCGATAGAGAGAGCGCTACTAGAGAGAGTCCCTTTGTGTGTGGAGACTCCCCCTTTCATAGGTGTGGAGGAGGTATTTAGTTAGTGCTATTAGCACCTAATCAATTCCCTAGACATGGGTTGCCAAATACATGGCCTAGAACCCACCTAGTAGACTGTTGCCTTGCTATTATTTGAGAGGATGATGATGCTAGATGTCTCTAGATAGGGCCTGTGTGGCCACTACCTAGAGACAGGCGGGACATATAATGTTTTTTAGGTTTATAATTTACAAAAGAGAGTTTTGGATTGGGGTTTCATTGTTATGGCAAGGTTGGGATATTTACTAGAATTACAAGTTGTTTGGCCACTTACTATAGCCAAAAGGACACCCAAGATCGATGAGAAATGGTCAGGGATTTGCCGATCGGTCGTCTTTGAACTCATTGCATGTTGGGGCACACCTTCAGTGTCATTTCTTAGTTTGGGACCGCCAGCGATTATTTGTGGTCATTGCCTTCACATGGAGATCATCAAGTTATTATTATTTTTTGCGTGCGTAATGCAGTAGAGTCAAGAGTTCAACAGAAGGGATTTTATTTTTTTGTAAAATTAGAGAAACATGTCTACATATAAGGACTATAAGGGGTACTTTAATTCCATTTTGGTGAACGCACATGATAGAGGAAAATTTTACATAGTGAACGTTGCGAGATCTTCCCCCCGCCCTTAAACTTGTGTCAATTCCTCTTAACCATAGTCATTGCTAGTCTCTCGAAACTAGCCTTCATCTTTAAAGTATCACCTTTATAGTACTCAATTACATGGACAGATGCTCATAGCATCTTGCTATATGTACATGATTCCAAAATGGCACAATACTACATGCATTTTTGATGGATTTTCCTAACCCTCTTTAGTCATAGCTGCACAATTCAAAAGAGTTGTGCCTTGCTAGTTCTGACCAAACCTTGAGGGGCTATCACTTTTCCCTCCTTAAAAATTGTGTCGATGTCATTTGGACTCTCTCTATCTCTCTCACGTGAGAGTTTATCTCTCTCAAATGAGACAAGGAGTTTTTATTGAGATCCCTCTTGTTCTCTCTCTCTCTCTCTCTCTCTCTCCCCCTCCCCCCCCTTGTGTCTCTCTAGAGTAATATTGCCCTCTCTAGTCAACCATCAAAATGAGAGTTTCGTAAATGGAGATCTCTTTTTGAAAAAAAAATTCTTTTAAATTTATTTTTTTGGATATTTTCTTACAAAATAATCTTTATTTTTTGCTCTCAATATTGAGAGCTAGAGTTTAGACTCAAAGGAGAATATTTTTTTATTCAACTGCATGAAAGAGAGCCTCCCCCTTCCTCTTTCTAAGTGTATGGAGAAGTGCTCACCAAGTCCGAATCTTTCTTTTTCAAATAGATAATATTTAAACTTTTTTTTTCAACTAGATAATATCTAGACCTTTTTTTGTAATAATACATGGCTAAAAATAGCAAGAAGAAGGAGAGTACTAAGATTGCAGTACGAGGGCGAGGTTGTAATACTACCTCCAAACCTAAGTACACCCCATGGGGGCCATGAAATTGCCTCCCAAGGCGCCCATCATGGCCATCCTCACCTGCAAGAGTACAGCTCTATGTCGTCTCAGGCTATTAATTAGTTGGATCCTAGGTGGTTGTGTTGCATGTCCCTGTAGACTTTCTTTGTGTTTCATTTTCTTCGGCTGCCCTAGGCTACTTATAGTGAGTGCTGCCCACCATCAACTTTACTCTGCCAATGAGGGCAGTCATTGTCCTCATGCAAACCCACTTTCTGAACATGCTACCAAATAGCTGCCATATGGTTGTATCTACAATGCCACTTCAACAGGAATGATGACAGCTAATTACCTGGAGCTTGTGGCAAGCAACCATGATGGCCAACCATGGCATTGCTGCAAACCTATCTATTGGTGATGTTATTATATGGGCCTACCGTCTACGACAGCTCACAAGAAGGACTTCTTGTTGATTTGAATAGCTGCATACACCTCCAAATCTTTTGCGTGTATACAGAGAGGCCCTACTCTCATTCCTGCGAACATTGGTATATTCACATTGCTGTCGCGAGCAAATTATTAGTGTTTTTACTTTGTTAGCATATAGACTAATTCAAAAAATTGACAGGTTGTTCATCCACGTGGCCATGACCTTTTAAAATGGCAAGATTTGTATAATATATAGCTCACACGCTTTTCGTACTCAGAGCGCTCACAATGGTGCTAAGCAGCTCTAGCGTTTGCAACAAAATCATGTAGCTTGAGTCTCTTGACAAGGGTGAAAGTTCTCTCTCTCTCTCTCTCTCTCTCTCTCTCTCTCTCTCTTCTCTTATACAACCCATATTGTATACAATATATGGAGCGCTTTCTTTTAGCAACACCATTTTATTGAGGTGTATACAACACTATACATTGGTGTTCTATCCCATGACTAGCCAAAAATGCATTAAACTCATGAGACATATACTCCCCCCCTCGATCTGAATGGAGGGTGCCCATAGTACATATAGAGACATTTTCAGCCATAGCCATAAATTTCTTGAAGCACATAAACACTTTGGACTTTGCTATAAGTGGATACACCCATGCATGCCTAGAGTAATCATCAATGAAAGTCAAATAGTAAAGGTAATTGCCCAAGGATGGAGTTTGCATTGGCCCACAAATATCACTATGCACAAGCTGCAACCTAGCCTTCCCGAACCATCCTTTGGAAACTTTGAACACTGCATCTTACTCAAAATACAACCTTCACAAACATGCTTCATAGGTGCTTCAAGAGGCGACAAAGTAGCATCCGTATCAAATTTTTGGAAACGCAACAAACTGGCAAAATTCAGATGCCCAAAACGTGCATGCCAAAGGATTTCATTTGAAACAGGCTTTGAATCCACAACTGCATTTGCAAAATTCTACCTGACAAAGTAAGCTTATACAACCCATGACATAAAATGCCAAATGCAACAATTTCATCACCAAAACTGAGATCATAAAATGTACATCTATCATCCAGAAATTTGACAACAAGACCAAGTCTAGCAAGTGCAGATATAGACAAAAGGTTCTTCTTAATCCCAGGTACATAAAGTGCATCAACAAGTGTGAAATAGTTGCCATTCACAATAGTCAGGACAATCTTTCCAACTCCCTTGACCAAATAAGAGGCATTGTTGGAAAAAGTGACTGTATTTCCATGAGGAACATCCTCGAGAGAGGTAAACAAGTCATGATAAGAGGTAATGTGCTTTGTAGTAGCACTATCAAAGTACCATACATGAGCATCTGCAATAACAAACATACATGCATCATGGACAGAAGGATCATAAGTGCACTCTACGCTAAATGCCCACTCTGCATCTACATGAGCATCCCAATTTCCTTTCACAAAAGATTCTACAATTGCTGCACTTGTAGTGCAGCCAGCCTCTTTCTTCTTAGCCTCTTTGTTAACCCTGTTTTTTCTTGAAAGTGACTCTTGCAACAGTAATGTGCATAATGCATCAAACTTGAAATTTTTTGGATTTCCTTGGGTCATAAGTCTCCTACTAGCAAAACTCTGGTAAGAATCTTGCAAAGCATCAAGAACAGTCTTCACAAGGAAACTGTCACAAATGACATCACCTGTAGAAATGAGTTGCTCATTAATATTCTTAATACCAACAAGGATGTGTCCATTTTAACTTCCTTGTGGATAATCTTTGACTCTAGCTCTTTACACAACAGCAATGCAATTTTAGCCTCATTGCGACTTGCATAAAGACCAGCCAAAATATCCCAAGCTTGTTTTACAGATTTAACTGAACGAATGTGAGTAGTAATAGTGCACTTCACAAATAACGCAATCAATGCATGGGCATGTGTGTCTCTAACATCCCAATAAGCTTACTTAGTCATAGGCAAAATAGCTCTAGCAGTAGCAATGTTGCCACCAAAACCTACAACATCCTCAATATTACATGTATCCTCAGAACCAGGGCATACATCAATGCCCTGCACAACATTCCGAACACCCTTTGGCAGAAGAACATGTTGCATCATGTAAGCCCACATTGGATAAATGTACCCATCCAATTTATCCTCAGCAGTGAACATCTTGAACACATCTGTGTATTTGCCAACGAGTTGTCAGACATGGCAAATGCCTGCACCTGATGTGAAAACTACCCAAAAGTAGACTGTAAGGGACTTGTTATGCTAATAAAGGAATTAATAAAGATTCTGCACAAAATGATGGAATTGCCTGCATAGTACTGCTTGTAGTGAAAACGAAGGCAAAAATTAGCCCGAATAAAAAATATGAGCAAACTAAACTCTATGAGCTCGCCCGAAGTATTTGTCAACCTGTAGATGCTCATCAAAGCTCTTTGAAATTGGAGAAAGTGAGCACGCTTGTGTTGGCGATGTTGGCAACTAAGCCCACCACGATGCAACATGCTCTGATACCAATTGTTGGAAATACGGTTACAGGGAAACACACACATCTTGGAGAAGACAAAAAATCTCAAGGCATGCAACAGAGAATATGTATTTCTTAGTGCACAATGAAAGATAAGATAACCCTAGACTGATGGACATATATACAATGCACAAGGGAAAAAACCTCCTAGTGAGGAAAAAAATTGCCCCGACGGTCCTAAAGTGGGTTCACACACATCACTACCACATATGTATGGCAACAATTTTCTAACCATAACTTTGAAATTTTGAAAGTGCATAAACACCTCACTTTTCTGCTTCATGAAATAGACCCATACCTTTTTGTATGGTCATCAATGAAACTCACATGGTATCTACAACCACCCATAGATGCAGTCTTTGTCGGACTCCATACATCTGTATGAATTAAATCCAATGCATTCTTGCTTACATGCTTATCATAAGAAAAGGATGTGTAACATTTAATGACCTAGTAACTTGTGTGTAGCGGAAGATAGCATGAAATGTGAGCATTTCATTAGAATAGATTCCTAATGAGAATAACAAGAGTGCTTGGGTGGAGAGAGCAACAAAAAGCAGAACACCTAGTTAGATAGCATAAACAATACTTCAAAAGAGAGAGAAATTAAGCAATTGACAATAGTTGAGGACCGGATTTGCATGGAGCCGGTCCCCCCTCCAAAAGGCTTTGTAAATTATGGTTTCTTCCCATCAAGAGAGACATTTTACAATACAATTCTTGTGTTCCTTCAATACTAGCTAGTGCAATGAAGATGGGAACTTCAAGCACTAAGCAAAACACTTATCAAACACAACATCATTTCCCTCACAGTCTCAGACCCAAGACCTCACACACCTTCGAAGATGGTGAGTGTTAATCCTCACGGCTCACAGACACCCTATCACCTACAATGGACGTTGTATTATTTACTTGGTAGAGTCAGGTACCGGGCTTGTCGGTCCAATAGGAAAAGGGTAAGAGTGATCGCCGATGAGAGGAGCACTCTAACTGGAACATTCAAGGGGTTAGTTGGCTAAGCATGGGCTCCCAACTGTGAATGGGGCGAGCTCATATAAAAGTCAACTAAACCTAAAATTCAGGCATTCTCTCATTTGTACAATTGAAGAGTGCTCTTGCTCCACTCCATCTTCTTCTTCTTCATCTCCTTGTGTGTGTGTGTGTATGCGTGAGAGAGAGAGAGAGTGTGTGCGATTGAGCATTGCGGCGGCACCACGGCGGCGAGGCGGTTGAGCGCGGCGTAGCGGCGTCTCCCTCTTCTTCAATCATTCTCTCATTTATGCAATTGAAGAGTGCTCTTGCTCCATCTCCATCTTCTTCATCTTCATCTCCTTGTGTGTCTGTGTGTATGCGCGCGTGTGTGTGTGTGTGTGTGTGTGTGTGAGAGAGAGAGAGAGAGAGAGAGAGAGAGAGAGAGAGAGAGAGAGTGCGATCGAGCATTGCGGCGGCACGACGGCGGTGAGGCAGTTGAGCGCGGCGTAGCGGCGTCTCCCTCTTCTTCGCGGCGAGGAATCCTCCACGATAGGAAGCGTAGAGTGGTGAGTGTCACACCAACGCCATCTTTGAGCTTACTAGTTTAGGCTTGTTGTGTGCTTGGAGCCACTTGTGGCTCGCACACAGTGTATCGGCAAGTTCCTTGCATTGACACGTGCGACATACGCGCACATTTTTGGCGCCGTTGCCGGGGAATGCCATACACTAAGCTTGAATGGCACTCTGTGCTTATTTTGTGGTGCAATTTCAATTGTAGGAAAGGTAAGGAAGGAGGGTGTGTGTGTTGAGAAGAAGGATTTTGTGTTACTACTGTGTATTTTTTTTGTTAATGGAGTTTTCAAAGGTACTGTGTTTTTTCTCTGTGTAAGGTGTTAGTATTAAGGTTGTTAGTTCTGTGTAATGTAATGTATAGTAAGTAAGAAGTAGATATGTGAGACCTAATAGAGTGTGTTAGTGTGTAACAGTAGGTGTATTAGTTGGAAGTAGGTAGGTAGAGTGTGTGTGTGCTCTCGCGCAGGCCGCGGCGACCTTATCCTTAAAAAATTAAAAAAATTAAAAGAAATGAAAAAAGCTTGGACCGGGATCGGGAATATCTCCCTGACCCAAGCCCAGACCCAAGCCGAAGCTCACGCTCAAGCTTAGGCATCTATCACCCTTTAAAATTACGAATTTTAGCTTCACACATAGCTAAAAGTCAACTTTTTGGAGGACCAACGGAGCTTCAGGTGACCGAACATTGTGCTGTAAAGCACACCGCGACCCTCTGAGTGATACGCTCATTTTGAGCTATCACACACTTGAATCAAAAAAATCGATCATTAAAAAACATTAAAAACGTAAAAGAAACGAGTGAAAACGGACACTTAAAAAAGTAAGCGGTTAACCTTCGAGGTTATTCGCCGACGCTTGTAGGGTGCCAAAGGCACATGCATCTGCACTCTGGTCGTGTGCTAGAGACAGAGAAATTAGAGAGAATTTTGACTTACGCGAGTTCTCAATATCCACCTACTTTAGGTTACGGGCCCTCCGTGGGGACCCAAGGTAGTACAAACCAAGACCCGAACATAGCAGCTAGTGACTCTTCCTCTGACTACGATGTCATGGAGGGTTTTCCAATGCTTAATCTCGATAACTCAAGCCAAGACATGCATGCCATGGGCCCACGGTCCAGGCCGAGCGTGCTTAGCCGCTTGAAGGAAACCTTTAATAGAGCCACTCGTTCCAAACATGGAGCTAATGATGTAAATGAGGGGGGTGGGGAAGTAAATTCTCCATTTGTGACCAAACGTAGACCCTATGCCCTTAGAGAATGTGCATGTGAATACTTCATTCACTGCACCTCCTGACTCTTCAGAGTTATTTCCCTCCGAGGTCATATTACCCGATGGTAGAAGCCTTGCCGAAGTGCAAGAGGTTGAGTGATATATCATTGTGGCTAGGGAAAAGGAAGTCGAGAGCTTACGCAAGGCGGAGCAACGAGGAGAGTTAAAATCAAAAGCTCCTATGTCAATATCCTTGCTAAAAGAGCAATCAAGTACTCCTGACTTAGCAACCGCTAAAGGGAAACCTCTAGAAAGCAACATTGCATCTAGCTCAAAGGACACCCCTAGCACCTCAGTCCTAGATGGAGCATTCGAGAACTGGGAGTACGAACTAAAAACGGAAACTCTGACCGACCTATACACAGGTCACACCTATCACGTGGGTTGGTTAGATGTCCTACAGTCCACAATGAGGGCTACTAGTGTGGAGGATCAACAACAAAGAGTTTGTGAGGTCATCCATAGGGTCATTGAGTTAGAGAGACATAACAAGGGGATCCACATGCCTTCAACAGGTCTCATGAGATTCTTGGATACAGGAAAGGTTAAATAACCGACCTTATCACAAATGGAGACTCCCTCAGTAAGTCCGATGGATCCTCCATATGTTGTTTCTCCAAGGGTCTCAGTGCAATCTGAGCCCACAAGTGATAGCTTTACCTTTCCAAGTCTAGCTCTTTTCCTTGATGACACCACGGCTATCATGCCTACCCCAATGATGGGCATGCTAAGAAACACGCCATGGACCTCATTTGTTAGTAAAGCACCGCTACATGTAGCTCAATGCCTGCTAACAGTATCTACAAGTGTGTACCAATCGTATGCACCTATGGGTCATCGCACTCATGTAGTCCCTACCCCTCCCATTGTTTCAACAACCTATGCTCCACAACCACAACACCCAAGTTCTTATTTCCATGGGACCATATCGGCTAGCATTAGCATGTCACATCCGACGTCTGCTATGCCTAGGGCCACATATATGAACTTTGGGCCACCACATGGCACAACATCATACCAAACATGGAACCCAAGGGCTTCCTATGCGCCAAGCCCAATGCCAATACCTACTCCACATGTAGTCTCTGGAGCGCCTTCACCCACGATGCCTGCTCACTTAGGTGACTTGGCAACATTTTCTCAAGCTATTGGTCGATCTATTGCTGAGAATATGCATAACACGCCTGATAGAGAGCCCAGAAGTAAGGCAGTACAAATAGCCACGCTCACACAAAAGTTTAGTGGAGACGGGGATGTGAGAAAGCATATACAAGTGTTTGAACAAATATGCGATTCTCTAGGAGAACACATTGACCTGCATAAGATTAATGCTTTAAGACTAACCTTAAGTGGGAAGGCAGAGGATTGGTATAGAACCCTAAGGGTGGAAGAAAAAATGATTTACCCTACTCTTAGGAGACTGTTCTTGAAAGAATACATACGAGAGGGAGTGCTTTGGGGTGTAGCCTCTCAGCTCCAGAAAGCCCAACGAGAGGAAGGAGAGTCAGTGAGAGACTTTATTAGTCGCTTGAAGCATTTGAATTCTTGTTGTAATCCAAATGAGCGCTTCAATAATAATCAATTGCTTGATAGATTCATTAGGGGATTACAACATGAGGATATCTACAATGGCCTAGTCATTAGAGGTATCAACACTTGGGAAGCAGTCACCACCAATGCAATCCAATTGGAGGATAATTTAATGATTCAAGGAGAAAGAGTGTCTGTAGAGCCTAAATATATTAGCTCGCAAGCATTAGGGCATCAGCCAATGACCCTAAAGCCTATTGCTAAGGGCCAAAGATATAGATGACTATAGATATAGATATATCCACAAAACAATCATATGTATCCAAGAAGGGAGCAACAATGGTGCTCAACATGCTACGGACCGCATAGTACCAATGAATGCCCTACTTTTAGAGTAAAATTCAATGGGAATTGCAATGCATGTGGAAGGTATGGTCATCAAGCTAAGGATTGCATAGTATTTAAGCGCGCGATGGCTAGTAGACTAACCTTAGCATGGACAGACAAACCTCGAGTGCCTGCATTGATGCCGGCCCCACCTCTTGAACAAACAGCACAACACATTGTCCCTAGGGCCCAAAATGTTGTTCAAACAACACCTTTACCACCTCCAGTGCTAGGACCGCAACCACCACATCCGAGAATCACTTTAGTGAATCAAGTGGGTTGTGAGTCATCTATTTCTTGTTTAGAAGGCTGTGAGGAAGATATAGATCCTAATATTGCCTATGGGATGGATGTGCTTGAAGAAAGTCCACAATACTACATGGAGGACTATTGGGGACAAGTCAAACATGTATATCAAGTAGCTGCTCTTGCGGCAAGAGGCCAATATCAATTACACTGCTAAGAGACCACCTCTTCAATGCTATGAGTATGGAGGTCCACATCGTGTAGCCGAGTGTCCTATAAGGCTACAAAAGAATGCCACACTAATGCAAACCAATCAAAGTGAGCACGTCTACAATGCCAATACGCATGTGTAATCGATGTGGCATAGATCATTTGATTGCCCAATGTCCAAATAATCCAAATGCATTGAAGATCACGCCATTAAACTTGATTGAAGTGACCAAGGAGCCATCACCAAGTACACCTGTGGTACCAGTAAACGTACTCACACGATCGATGCTCCAAAAACAAAATTATATTCTTGAGGAAACAGACACGGCATCAATTGCCCAATCTCAAAAAAAGAAGAAAACATGAAGAAAGAGATCACAAAAAGCAGCGAAGTCAGACCCTAGTTCAAAGACCAACATAGGGACTGGTGACGACCCCGTATATATGAACGACGTTGAAGAAGATTTTGATTTAGGTGAAACCGTGGAGACCAAAACGACCACAAAGATAGAAACCAACAAGGAAGATCTTCATGAGCCACAATGGCCAGGATCCAAGAAGAAGATAGGAACTTATCCAAACCCTACAGAGGAGATTGAGCGAGTCAAGCAATTAAGGAGTTTGGTAGAAGATACGCAAAGGGTAGAACCAGCACCTAGGCAGATCCAGATTACAGACACCATATTCCCTACGCAACAACAACCTCACCAAGTCCATAGACCCTTAGCCATACCTAGTGTCATCCAAGAAGAAAGTGACTTAAAGTCATGGGAAAGTGGGCGTACTCCCCTTCTTGATGGAAAGAATGTTTACAGAGGGACTACCTGATCCTATCGAAGAAATGGAGATCCCATCTTCCCCACGTCAAGGGACTCAAGGCCAAAAGGTGCCGTTAAACATTGCCAAATTGATGGATTTCATGTCTTCAGAAGTTAGAACCACCATCATGTCCAAACTATATTAGACCCTGAGCTAGTCTCAGCTCTTCAAGCCTTCCTCAATGAAGAACTAAAGTTGGGCTACCACAATTTTCACAGATGGATGGAGTTGGGGAGATGCCAATAGAGGAGGAACACTTAGATCCACAACCCAACCTAGATGAGAACCTTGTTATAGAAATACCTATTAACAAGTTGGGACAATACTTTGAGGGTGATGAATCCAATGCAACCATACCAATCACTACTAAGTGAAATCACAGTCCACAGAACAACAGGACTCCACAGACTTACACCCTGTACCTGAAAATTTCAAATTCTATACCACAGAGGAACGTAAGGTTGTGTATACAAAGGCTCAAAGAAAACCTATCGATGGGAGAAATGGAGTCTAAGACGGTCCAGCGATAGTTAAGGAAATAGAGTTAGCAGACCCAGGAGAAGAGTCTAAACGTGTTTTCATTGCCCAAGATCTAACAGAGATTGAGGAGTGTGTGCTTAAAGAACTTCTCAAGGAATTTAGGGATATATTTTCCTGGACATATCATGATATGAAAGGTGTTCCACCTTCCGTGGTGCAACACACAATCCCCATGAATAGCATGGCTAAACCAGTTTAGCAACGATCCTACCCAATGAATCCTAAATATGCAAAAATCGTTCAAGAAGAGATTGAAAAGGTTGTGAAATGCAGATTCATATACCCTATTGAGCACTCAGAATGGGTGTCTCCAATAGTGATTGTGCCAAAAAAGAATAGGAAACTCAGAGTGTGCGTGGATCTCAAGAAGGTCAATGCCGCCACTAGGAGGGACCATTACCCCTTGCCATATTCAGAACATGTGCTTGAAAGAGTTGCAGGGAAGGAAGCTTATAGCTTTTTAGATGGGTACTCTGGATACAATCAAATCACAATTGCATTGGAGGACCAAGCTAAAACAACCTTTATAACCGAATTTGGAGTGTTCGCATTCCGTGTTATGGCTTTTGGCTTAACCAATGCCCCTGCTACCTTTCAAAGATTAATAAACACTGCTTTTAGAGAATATTTGAGGGAGTTTTGTGAAGCTTTCCTAGATGACCTTTGTGTTTATTCCTCTTGGAAAGAACATCTATCATGCTAACGAAAACTTTTTGAGAGGTGTAGATTGTATCGCATCTCCTTAAACCCTTTCAAATGCCAATTTTGGGTTAAACATGGAGTCGTTTTAGGGCATATAGTGTCCAAAAATGGGATTTCCACAGATGAGAGAAAAATTAAAGCCATTGCTGAATTGCCACCACCTACAAACTATAAAGGAGGTCAAAGGTTCATGGGCCATGTTGGTTATTACCAAAGGTTTATTTTAAACTTTGCCGAGATAGCTCGTCCTTTGTACTTCTTATTGAGTTCCAATGGACTGCGGAGTGTGACCATGCTTATGAGTCATTGAAAAAGACCTTGACTAGCGCTCCTATTCTACGAGTGCCCGATTGGAATGTAATTTTTCATGTGCATATTGATGCATGGAAATTTGCTATTGGGTGTGTTCTAGCTCAACCAGGAGAACATAATCTGGACTACCCAATTAGCTTTGCAAGTCGTCAATTGAATGATGCCAAGAGAAACTACACCACTACAGAGCGAGAAGGTTTAGGTATGATTTATGCAGTGAAGAAATGTCGCTACTACCTTCTGGCCAACAAGTTTGTGTTCTATGTTGATCATCAAGCCTTGTTGTATGTAGTAAATAAACCTTGTTCCACAGGAAGAATTACACGATGGTTATAAATTCTCCTTGAGTTTGATTTTACCATTGTGGTGAGACCTGGTAAAAGACATGTCATGGCGGATCATTTGTCTCGCATACCCGATGGTGAAGCCCCTACTGGAGTCGATGATGAGTTGCCCGATACTTCTCTATTCCTAGTGGAAACCATACCTGAATGGAGTGAGAAGATTGTGAACTTTCTAGTTAATGGTTTTCCACCCAAAGAGCTTCGTAAAGACATAGCTCAAAAATTGTTAAAAGAATGCGAACCTTACTCTCTCATTTTGCAGGAACTCTCTACGGGCTAAGGAAGGATGATATTCTTAGTTGTGTCCGTGAGGATGAGTATTTATACATACTGCAAGAAGCCCACATGGGTATAGCCGGAGGACATTTCTCAGGGGAACTAACAGCTAGAAAGGTGTTGCATTCAGGTTATTGGTGGCCAACCTTATTTAAGGATGCATCACTTTTTGCAAAAGGATGTGATGAATGCCAACGTTACAAGATCACACAACGAAAGGATAGGATGCCCTTACATCCTATTAAAGTGACTCAACCATTTGAAAAATGGGGTTACTTTGTAGGCCCAATTAGTCCAGCAGCTCGTAGCACTCAATCTCGATATATTATCGTTGCCACTGACTATGTGACAAAGTGGGTGGAAGCCAGGGTGACACCTAAGGCTGATGCGAGGTCAATTGTCAAGTTTATCTTTGAGAACATTATTACAAGATTTGGTTGTCCCTTTGAGATTGTGAGTGACAATGGTACTCATTTTATAAATGGAGTAATAAAAGAACTCACTACCAACTTTATGATAGCTCACCATAAGTCCATACCTTATTATCCATAAGCAAATGGCCAAGTTGAGAGCACCAACAAGACCTTAATCTCTATCTTGACCAAAACGGTGGAAGCTCATCGCACAGATTGGGATTTAAAGCTTACATCAGCTCTATGGGCTTATTGTACCGCGTACAAAGTTGCAATTAACTGCACACCATTTAAGATGGTGTATGGCCAAGAAGCGGTTATGCCATGGGAGTTTGTCGTTCCTATTCTTTGAGTAGCTTCTCAAGAAGGTTGGGATGGTAACCCCTTAGTTGAGAATTTATATTTCCTTGAAAGGCTAGATGAAGAGAGGCAATTAGCTATGCACAATGCACTTGTGGAGAAAGATAGGAGGAAGAAATGGTTTGACCGTCATCTAAAGAACAAAGATAAGAATGTTGGTGATAAAGTCCTTATGAATGGAGTGCGTAACGAAAAGAAAAAGTTGAAATACGCGGAAAAAGGACCATATAGAGTATGTGAGATCACCCCACAAGGAACCATTTGTGTGGAGACTCTTGATGGAGTTGAAACCATTGGATTCCTCAATGGGAGCAAATTTGAAAGATACTATGATCCTTTAAGCCAAGAGGAGCCGCGTGCCATCCATACAAAAAAGGTAGCCAAGGTACAAATAGAATTGAAGAAGATACAAGCTCAAGTTGACAATAAGGAGCGACAACAACGTATAAGACGAAAACGAGAGGCTAACCTTGGAGTCACACATGCATTCCATGTTGAAATCGACGAGGATTGGTTGGACTCTGACACACCTCTACAATACCCTATTGAGCTAAAAAGCACCTATGGAAAAGTACTATATAACGCCTTATTGGACACGGGTGCTAAATATAATCTGCTATCATATGGGGTGTGGTGTTAGTTAGGGAAGCCACCTCTATCTGAGAGTATTATCCAAGTCAAGGGTGTCAACAAGAAAAAAACTACGGTTTTTGGAATCTGGCACACTTCTATCAGTTATGACAATGGGGTTGTAGCTCAAGACTTTTTGGTCATGCGTGTTGGAACTATGGAGGGTAATATAGACCTAGGACACACGTGGATGATAGCCACAAAATGCACTATTGATTGGGGGACAGGGGGTGTCACAACACAGAAACCAACTCTTAGCCCTGCCACTCAAGCCATAGTCCCTGAGATAGTGCCTCTTAAGGAAATAAAACCCAAAACATTGCATGTCCAAGAGGTTGAACCATATGTCCTCATAGCCCAACTCTCTAGAGCTTCAACTGATGTAGCTGAAATAAAGCTTGAGACACACAAGACCCATCCCAATATAACAAAGAAAACATACAAGTGGGTCCCTAAAGCTTCTTTAGCAACCATAGCCAGTGCTAAAAGACAAGAGATTGGTAAGACACGTCCCATTCGTCCCAAGAAATGTAAAGAAACGTTGCGTTGGATTCCTAAAAAACTATTGGAAGCCCAAGGCTACTATAAAGGAAATGATCAAATCTGGGTGCCAAAACGTAAATTTTGCTCTTACTTGTCACCGGGCCCATGTGATCTCAATCCTGTGGCTCCAAAACAATTGAAGATCGCGGAAAGGAAAAAATCACGGAATGTAACACACCCGCTCCAGAGCTAGTTTGGGTACCAAAGAAAGAACGAATTGTTCCCCCTAGCTCAAGAAAACGAAATCAATGAAGCTTCTTGCTCTTCATGTAGTTCCTATACGGAAATAGGAGCTTCAACACAACCTCCACCTACCATTGTACATATCTATACAAGGAAGAAAGAGTTTGCACCTCCCGTTGTAAGTTCACCACCTACAACAACGTTGCAAATAAAATCATGGGAGAGTACCTTACCACTCTTGCAACTAGATGAAACGCATAGGGCGGTCGAAAACTATTGGCTAAAGCCTTTACCCATAACAACTTGGAACAATTGGTTTCAAAAGGTGACGACATCATTCCAAAAGGTATGATCTACCCGAGGAAGGGGGGAGTGTTTGCTGACATCCATCATTCACTTGCTTTCTTCTCAACCTTCCTCCCTGAATTCTTAATCTCCAATCTTAGGGAATGTATACATAAAGCCTTATACTCACAAAAAAAAAAGATTAAAAAGTAAAAGTGTAAGAGCCATAACACAAAATCATAAAAACACATTAAGCACAAGAACACAACCCTTGTAATATTTGCACTCTAACCATCATTTATTTGTGTGTACAGATATGGCTAGTACACTAGAGTCATCCACTCCTGCCTTGGGTGAGAGGTACCCTCGTTATTTTTCACAAATGTTTCACATGGTCTTTTCGGTGCTTGCATGTGAATGGGATTTGGTAGGTACGCTAGCATGTGAGAGTAATTTTGAGGAGTTAGAATGGCTTATACGTCTCTTGACCACGGCTGATCCATACTTAGTAGAGAGTGTTTCTCCCATTGCACAAGCCTACCCTTTTGACCAAGATGACTATAGGCGTCTAGTGACCTTCTTATTAAACATGGGTACCTATGATGAAGAAGAAGTTTTACATAACTACACGGCACATATGGTCTCATGGATGATGACTTTGTTTATCTCGACGATGAGGATAGGGGTTTAGCCTTAGGGTTTCCCCCCAATCTCTGCAATATTCTATTCCCTTGACTCTCTAAGGGGAGTGAAAATAATTAGGTTAGGGTTCCTATGTTTTTTAATTGTGTTCAATAAGTGTTGGTACCTTTTTCCACTGACCTCCTAGAGGTATTCTTTGTGTTTCTTAGTGTGTACAGGAACGTGTTACTGTTGTTAGGATTTGGACCTTCATGGGATCTTTCTCTCATTCACACTTCAAATCAAGCGCGACTATCGACACAAACAAATGTTTCTTGTCCATGAGCATTGCTCCTTATCTTTTTTCATCCATGTTTGTCTGCTTTGGTTGTGATTGGTAGCATAATATTTAGCGCATTTTCTTAGTACCAAACATTAAATTCAATGTAGTTTTTTGTTATAATCACTTGTCTACATTTTAAAAATCAAGCAGTCCGACTAAGCTAGTTTGGCCAAGTTAGGTGTTACATATCTTCTCTTAATACCATGGGGAATGCCTTCCTAATAATCATGGTTACTTAGGTTCTTATCCGATTTAGGCAACATTGTGTGAAATGTACTAGGGCTTTCTAGTGGGCTTAGTCCCTATTGACCTTTAGCTTAAGTATTATAAAGGGAGTTTACTAGTGTGATGAGCCTGGGGAGGTGTAACAGTGTTATATGACCCCCCAAAAGTTACAAAATTAAAATGTTGAAAACGAACAAACAAAAAATTAAAGTGCCACAATGTAAAATCTTAAGCTGGAAGAAAAATCTCAGCTTGATTTGGTACGTCACTCACATGTATCGCCTATGGTACTAGAGCCCCAGAGGTTCCCAGTGTGGGCGCTTTTCCTTGAAAAGCAAAACACCCAAGGCATACAAAATAAGCACACGCATCAAAATTGAATCACTGTGAAAAGTCTTTGGGGGGTCAAAGAAATGATAATCAGTCAGGCGATGATTTTATGAGAAATTCCTTTTATCGTAGCTTAACTACAAGGTCTTCTAGGTATAGCTTCTATTCAACCCTCGAGCATGAAATACTTGGCTCTCGCGATGAAACCACTTAATTGACCAGAGAAAATTAAGAAGCTTACCCATGGTATTAATAGTCGATCTCTAGTGCCTTTCGACCGTTAAATTAGCGACCCCATACTTGTTTAATTTTTACCTTTACATCTGTTTATGCATTTGATTATATTGCAATTTAATGTTTATTGCTGAAAAATGGTTTAAAATTCTGTTACCAATTAATTTGTCTGCCTAAAATTGCATATGCTTTTTAATTGTATATTCCAATGTTGTTTGATTTTGCAGTGACTGAAGAAGGCTAAGGACATTCATCTCAAATGCTCTTCCACCTCGACGAACGCGTTGCAACTCAATAGTTTCCGAGGATGGAATCTACATCAGGAAGGGGGGCATGTTAATCCTCACGGCTCACGGACACCCTATCACCTACAATAGACGTTGTATTATTTACTTGGTAGAGTCAGTCCAATAGGAAAAGGATAAGAGTGATCGCCGATGAGAGGCGCACTCTAACTGGAACATTCAAGGGATTAGTTGGCTAAGCATGGGCGCCCAAGTGTGAATGAGGCGAGCTCATATAAAAGTCAACTAAACCTAAAATTCACTCATTCTCTCATTTGTGCAATTGAAAAGTGCTCTTGCTCCATCTCCATCTTCTTCTTCTTCATCTCCTTGTGTGTGTGTGTATCCGAGAGAGAGAGAGAGAGAGAGAGAGAGAGAGAGAGAGAGAGAGAGAGAGAGAGAGAGAGAGAGTGAGATCGAGCATTGCGGCGGCATGACGGCGGTGAGGCGGTTGAGCGCGGAGTAACGGCGTCTCCCTCTTCTTCACGGTGGGGAATCCTCCATGATAGGAAGCGTAGAACGGTGAGTGACACACCAACGCCATCTTTGAGCTTACTAGTTTAGGCTTGTTGTGTGCTTGGAGCCATTTGTGGCTCGCACACAGTGTATCGGCAAGTTCCTTGCATTGACACATGCGACATGCATGCACAGTGAGAGCTAACGGGGTATGAGAGTAGATTGAGAGGAAGAAGGAGTAGTCTTACGAGAAAGATGTACATCTCCTCACATAATCACTCATATTAGCATAGCTTAGCTCAAAAATTAGCATGGTAGAGGAGATTAGCATGCATTGAATCTTGGCTCTTGGTTGGATTTGCATCACAAAGCCAAGAGTTGTTGGTGTAGGCCTCCCTTCTCACAAGTTTGGAGTAGATGATAAGCTTTCCATTAAAGCTTGAGAAGAGAGAGAGAGTCTTCTTACTCTACGCATAGATTGTCTGAGTGTGTAAGTGAATAATGCCTTTGAAAAATCAGTCCCCCTCTCTCTCTTGGTCGACCCCTCTTGCTATTTGCTCATTCTCACTCCCTATTGGACCTCCCCAGGCTCAGCCAATGGAAATTAAGCAGCATAAGTGATAGCCTTCTGACATGTGTCCCCCTTTCCCCTTTTGTGAGAGCTTTTGCTAATTAAATAATGCAACTAAACTCTCATTGGACCCCTTTGTCTCCAAGTCGATAGGAATCAGGGAAGCCATTGGGCCGTTGAATGCTCATTGGACCCCTAGGGAAACTGTCCAATAGTCTTCTAGGAGCTTAATTCTTATTGGTTCTTTTATTAAGTGTTTTTAAATTAATTAAACTAGACTTACTCTAGCCTAATTCTCATTGGTCCACCTCCAAGGCCATCCAATAGGATTTGAGTACACCTTGTGGGCCTCTGGGCTAGGGAGCTGACATGTGTCCCTCTTTCCCCTTGTGTACAAAGGAAGCTTGTGAGTGTGTGTGTGTGAGTTTCTCTCTCATCTCCTACTTCTTGGGCTCGCCCCCTCCTTTTTAGGGCTTTAGAAAGACTTTTGAGACACACACAAAGCATCCAATTTCCCTAGGCTTTTGACCTTTGGACACAACCTTTGAATTTTGGAACCTTAGCATTTTGAAAGTCTTAATGGCTGAACCTTAGGGTCTTTTAATCCCATTATTGCACATTGCTCTTTTGCAATGGCCCCCCCTTTGGATCCCTATTTTCCCTCCTTTGGATCCCTATTGTGGCCCGTCTGCCAGCTTAACCAATATTCTAGCTTTTTCTCCCCTGGCACTTCCCCATATTATGTGATCAGTTTAACATGAGAAATTTTTTTAGGAGAATTAGATATTAGTTATTATGACATTACCTCTTTCTTGAAATCATAGTCGTCCTCGACTATGGGGTAGAGAAGATAAAGCATATTCATTACTCCTTTTCCTAGCGGGTAGAGGATCCCTATGTTACCCTACGACATCGTTCCAGAATGGATGAGTAGTCCATTTGGCGATTGAGAGCCTAAGGTACTGCAAGCATGTCTGCACATTAGTCCTATCAATCTTCCATAGTAGAGTGACAAGCTCTACTTGGTGTTCGGGAGACGTAGTCTCCGCAAACTTGATCTAAGCATGCATACTACTTCACATTCGTGCACAGTAAAGATAAAGAGAGTCTTTTAAGACAAAAACTTTGTTCATTTTAACATTTGTACGTTTGCTTAGTCTAGGGAAGCATTGTAAGCATTGACAAGGTTTAGGTTATCCTTTAATTGTATTCCTTGCATCCATCTAGCATCTTCAAAAGGATAATTCTTAAACTTAATAAGATATCGTTGGATAGTCTTACCGCCTCCTAGTACCTTGTCTTCATGTTGGAGAATGGACTCGGGCTGCAGCACCTCTTCTTGGTCCTCGGTCTCTGGTGGGTCTTCAATAGTTGGTTCTTAAGGTGACTCTCTCACATGGGAAGCATTGTGTATGAGCCAATGGCTGGGCAACTTGAGTTGATAGGCCATTTCATTGATTGGTCGAAGAATCTGGAAGGGACCATAGTACCTTTTTGCTAACTTAGCATAATATTTTTTGTGTCCCGTAGGATTCTTGCCCGTCGTGTGCCTTGATCGAGCCTTGGGAAATTTGAGTAAGACCCAATCATTTTCTTTAAAGGCTTGGGCTCTTCTATGCTTGTCAACAGCAGCCTTTTGCCTTTGCTTTGAGATAGAGATAGCATCCTTAATCTTTTGGAAAGATTCTTGTAGGTCTCGGAAATACTCATGTGCAGCGAAGATCTTCCCGTGTACCTTAAGTAGCAGGGGACTTTTTGATCTTCCCTCAATTACCTCAAAAGGTGCTTTTCCCGTGGAAGTATGTACATGTTATTGTAGGCATACTCCACTAAGGGTAAGTACTTCTCCCATTGGATCTTTGATCTACTTCCGTTACATAAGCTTTTAGTAGATCAAGAATTGTTCGGTTAGCTATTTCACTTTGGCCATCCGTTTGCGGATGATAGACCGAAGACAAGTTTAGCATTGTCCCTAAATTCTCAAAGAGACCCTTCCAAAAATTATTGGTCATTCTAGGATCTCTATCCAACACTATGGACATTGGCAAGCCATGGTACTTGAAGATTTGTGAAATGAAGAGGGTTGCCATTTGATGGGCTTTGATAGTCTTTTCAACAGGTATAAAACGAGCTTGTTTATTGAACCTGTCTACTGTCCATATTCCCGTATTCCCATGGATAGACTTAGGCAATCCAAAGATAAAATCCATGGATATGCTCTCCCATGGTGACTTAGGGATTGGCAAAGGTTGAAGAAATCTAGGTTGTTTCCCTCTATCAAACTTCGTTTTTTGGCATACCACACATATAGAAACATACTCTTGTATGTTTGCTTTCATGGTAGGCCAATAGAAATATGTTTCAATCCCCTTTAGGGTAGACTGAATCCCTCTATGCCCCGCATATGGAGGAGCATGAGATTCATACATTACTTTCTCACAGAGTGAGTTAGTAATGCATAGTCTATTGCCATAGAGAAGATAACCATCTTGTAAAGTAAATGGTTTCTCTTTCTTCCCTACAGCAAGGGCTGAAATCACATCTCTAAAATCGGGATCAATAGCATACTCATCTATCATAGAAGATAGATAATTGTGAGTTGCTATGGAAACCGCATTCACTCTCGCCCGTCTTGAGAGTGCATCGGCTACTTGATTATGCTTGCCAGCAATGTGAGCAATATGAAAATGAAATTGCAAAAGGAAATTTGCCCACCTCATTTGTTTGTTCGAGAGCTTGGCCTGCGTCATGAAGTACTTAAGACTTTGGTGATCCGCTCGCAGAATGAAAGGAGTCCCCAATAAATAGTGCTTCCATGAGTCTAAGGGATGTAGAACTGCAACGAGTTCCTTTTCATATATGCCTAGAGCTTGCTCAACAGGGTCAAGCCTTTGACTTTCATAGCCTATGGTGTGCCCTTCTTGGAGCAAAACAGCTCCAAGGCAATCACCACAAGCATCACATTGGACCTCAAATGGCTTTGAGAGATCCGATAGTGTAAGCACAGGCTGAGAGATAAGCTTTTCTTGAAACTTTTTGAAAGCATTGTTCTCCTTGGCAGAGTATGTGTACCTAACATTTTTCTTTGTATTAGGTCATGTAATGGTCCTGCTATTAGTGAGAACTTTTCTATGAAGCGTCTATAGTATGCACACATACCTATAAAGCTTCTTAGTTCATAAATATTCCTTGGTTTAGGCCATCCTTTTATTACCTCTAACTTTGATGGATCCATTTGGAAACCATCTTGAGAGATAATGTGACCTAAATACTCAACCTCTTTTGTAAGAAAAATTCACTTTTCTTTCGATTAACATAAAGTTTACTCTCTCTTAGAACTTGAAATATTACCTGGAGGTGTTGCTTGTGTTCGTCTAATGAATTAGAGTAGATGATTATATCATCAAAGAACACTCCAGTAAGGTTCGGTGAGGCCTGAAAAGCTTCTCTATCAAGCGGTTGAATGTGGTTGGTGCATTAGTCAAGCCAAAAGGCATGATAATGTATTCATAAAGACCAAACGTAGTGCAAAATGCGGTCTTTACGATGTCTTGATCAACTATCCTTATTTGATGATAGCCACTTTTTAGGTCAATCCTACTGAAGTAGGTGGACCCTTGTAGCTTATCTACCCGTGGAACTGGAAACCTATTTTTGATAGTGATCCTATTTAGTGCTCTATAATCGACACACACATACGATATGTGTCGTCTTTCTTTTGCACCAGTAGCATAGGAGAACAAAATGGAGATGAGCTAGGCCTAACCATGCCTTCTCAACTAACTCGTGCACTTGCCGCATAATCTCCTCTTGTTGAGCTTGAGAAACTCTATAAGGAGGTTTGCTAGGTGGTGAACTTCTTGGAAGAAGTTCAATTGCATGGTCATCATTGCTTCGTTTAGGAGGTAGCTCACAAGGGATGTCATCGATAAAGACGTCTTGAAACCCCTTGAGAAAATTGGATAACTCTAATTCCTTTTGATCGTGTATATTTTCTTTTCCTAAAACATTAGGTTCATTTTGAGAGTCTTTAACAAAAATCATGTACACGGAAATAGAGCTCTTTATTGACTTATTGAAAGTTTGTGTATGTACAATGGGTATGGTGTTACCCATTTCCTTAGCATCTATGTACATATATTTTTCCCTGAACTTAAAGGAGATTCTCCTTTCAGGGAATTTAACATTGGCAGCCATGCAATCAAACCATGGTGCCCCTAGGATTACATCCTCATGCTTGAGAGGAGAGATAAAGAAGTCCTCTTTGTCCACATAGCTTTGAACATGGAGCCTCAATTTCCCGATTAAGGGAGTGACTGAAGCTTCTTGCCCCTTGAAAGCACCATCTGCAGGTAGGACATCTCCCATCTCATAGGCTTGTATGCCTAGCTTGGTGGCCAACTCTGTGGATATGAAATTATGAGTAGAACCAGGTTCAAAGAGGATAAAAGCATCATGTCCTCTTACCTTCCCCCAAGCATGGCATAGAGGAGATCCTTTGTGGTGAGTTTCCTCCTCTTGGATTTTGACCAAGGTATCTCTAGGAGGCTCATGGCGGGTGTTCTTTTGGGGACAAGCGTGGTACGCATGCCCTTGCTCGCCGCACTTGAAACAACGGTTATCTTTGCGGTAATGCTCAAGCTCTTTAGAAGAGAGTTTGTTTTTGCCTTTGTAAACTCCCTTCTCTTTAGCTTTGTTGGAGTTGCCCTTATGAGACTTTTGGACATTGTCCTTCCCCTTAGGCTCATTGGAACCCTTGTTTTCCGTGGGCTTAAAATTTTGTTTAGCCCACATTTGGATATTGATTCAAGAAGCCACCATAGTATGGTGTATAACCGTCGATATGGTGGATGGCCTTTGGGAGTTGACATACTCCGCCATTCTTCAGTTAAGCCTGCACAAAATTGTTGCTTTTTCTCTCCAAAATCCAACTTCTTAAAGAAAGTGGCTTTAAGTAATAAGTCCCAAAACTTGTCTACATATTTGTGAATGGATTCATAGGGAGAGAGCTTCAAGCTTCGCCATTCGGTGAGTACTTTGTCTTTGGCATCGGTGACCAAAAACTGCTTCATAATAAAAGCTCTTGAAGCTTTCCATTTTCGTGGAGCTTCACCATTGGCTCATAGGCTAGACCACCATTGCCTGGCGGACTTTTGAAAGTGCATAGCTACATGGTGTAGCTTAAAGGACTCCGTGAAGCCCTCCTCTCCAAACAGCTCATCGAACTGTTGGATAAAGGCCAAGACTTTGTCCGTAGCACCAAAAGTGCCATCGTAGGTAAGGAAAGAGATGCTCTTCCATCCCTCTTTGAACTTCTTGAGCTTGGATGACCTCTTCCTATGTTGGAATTAGGGTTGCAGAGAAACACACACAGCTTGGAGAAGATGAAGGAAGCTCAAGGCACATGATAGAGAGTGTATAGCTTGGTGTGCAATGGAAAGATAGATAGCCCTAGAGTGATGGGCGTATATACAATGCACGGGGGAAAAAACCTCCTAAAGAGGTAAAAAATGCCCCGGTAGTCCTAGTGTGTTCACACACATCACTACCACATGTATATGGTAACAAATCCCCCCTGGAGTGATGCGGTGAACGAGAGCTGGCACATGAGTAAAGGGAAGTGCAATGCCCTGACGACAGGATCAGTCCACAAAGGGGAGTAAGCCCAAAGCTTTGCGGAAAGCTTCAAGCTTCTCACGAGACAATGCCTTTGTGAAAAGATCTGCAAGGTTGTCCTGTGTTGGCACATAAGCCAAGCTGATCTCTCGTTCTGAGACCCTCTCCCTGACATAGTGGTAATGCACCTCAATGTGCTTTGTGTGAGCATGAAAAACTGGGTTTCTCGCAACTACCAATGCGCTCTGACTGTTAGTTTAGATAGTGTTGGCAGTGTCCTGTCCAACACCCAAATCAGCCATAAGGCGTCTGAGTGATACACACTCAACCGTAGCTCTGAAGACTGCCCTGTACTCAGCCTCACAACTCGAAGTGGCCACAGTAGGTTGCTTCTTGCTCAACCATGATATACATGAACTGCCAAGCATGAAACAAAAACCACTTGTGGACACTCTCGTGTCAAAACAACCAGCCCAATCTGAGTCCGAAAAAGCATGTAAGTCTGGCGGCAATGATCCCCCCTTGGGATAAAACAAGCCAAGATGTAAAGTGCCACTAAGGTAGCGGAAAATCCTCTTGACAGCCTGCCAATGCTTAGACCCTGGGCTATGCATAAATCTACTGACCTGTGAGACTACAAAATGAATATCTGGCCTCGTGTTGCATACATAAATGAGGCAGCCAACAACAGTTTGGTAAAGAGTGACATCAGCAGGATCACCAGCATCATGTAGACTCAAATTCAAACCTGTTTCCATGGGAGTGGCAATAGGTTTGCAATCCTCAAGTCCAAACTTACATAGCAATGTCTCTATGTAACTTTTCTGATACAAGGCAATACCACCATCACGCTGCTTAAACTGTATACCCAAGTAATGATGCAACAACCCCAAATCTTTCATCTTGAAATTAACATTCAAATCAGCCTTAAATTCAGCAATATGTCTCTCATTTGGTCCAGTGATCAACAAATCATCAACATAAAGAACCACGATGAGAAATACATCACCCTCACGCTTTACATACAATGTGCTTTCTGTTGGACTGTTACGAAAGCCTTGTTTGACCAAATGAGTGTCAGCTTTCTCATACCAAGCACGAGGAGATTGCTTCAACCCATACAAAGACTTGTTACATTTGCACACTTTGTCCTCTTGTCCTTTTATAAAAAAACCGCGAGGCTGCGTTACATAAACTTCCTCAAATATGTCACCATTCAAGAAAGCAGTAACAATGTCTGATTGATGTACATCCCAACCAAAATGAGCTGCCAATGCACATAGAAAATGCACAGTAGTCATACGACAAGTGGGAGCTAAAGTCTCTTCATAATCTATGCCTTTTTGATGTGCATAACCCTTTGCAACAAGTCGAGCCTTATGGCGATCAATCTCACCATCCGGCTTGCATTTCAACTTGTAAACCCACTTCGTACCAATGGTCTTTTTGCCAGGAGGCAAATCACATAAAGTCCATGTGTCATTTTCTATAAGTGCATCATATTCTGATTGCATGGCAGCCATCCAATTTTCTGAATTCTGTGCTTCATCAAAAGACAGAGGCTCCTCAACATCATGTAAGCTAGACACAGCCAAAGCATAAAAATCTGATGCATAAGATGCATGGCGAGAGCCTGAACGAGTACGACTAGACAAAGGTGCATCCAATTTACTGTCACGCAAAGTGTGCACCAGCCATTTTGGCATACCTCTAGCCTGCTCATTGTCAGCCCTTTCCTCATCAAGTACATCATGTACATCTGAATCAGTAATAGGCTGATCTAAAACATTTTCAGAAACCCCCATAGGCTGTACATTTGCCTCATTGGAACTTACATTCGTATTTCCACCATTGAAAAGAGGCAACAAAGTGTCATAAATGTCCTGTGAGCTTACATTACTGTCTCTAGTACATGACAGCAAGGGCTGAACAGAATCTTCCACAAACACTACATCCCAAGAAACCAGAATACGTTTTGTTTGCGGATGATACAACCTGTAACCTTTGCTTTCAGCACCATAACCAACAAAAATACATTTGACACCCTTATCATCCAATTTTCTGCGCTGCACTTGTGGCACCAAAGCATATGCCAAACAGCCAAAAACACGCATGTGCTCAATAGAAGGCTTTCTATCATGCCATGCTTCATATGGAGTAATAGACTGCAAAGCTTTTGTAGGACACCTGTTAAGTACATAAGTGGCACACATGATGGCCTCAGGCCAAAAAGAATGCGGTAAAGCTTGACTTTTGACCATACATCGTGCCATTTCCGTCAGTGACCTGTTTTTCCTCTCAGCAACACCATTTTGTTGAGGCGTATAAGGCACTGTATATTGGTGTTTTATCCCACGACTTGCCAGAAATGCATTAAATTCATGAGACATATACTCCCCCCCTCGATCGGAACGGAGGGTGCCATAGTACATTTCGAGACATTTTCAGCCATAGCCAGAAATTGTTTGAAGCACATAAAAACTTCGGACTTCGCTTTAAGCAGAAATACCCATGCATGCCTGGAGTAATCATCAATGAAAATCACGAAGTACATGAAATTGCCCAAGGACGGAGTTTGCATGGGCCCACAAACATCACTATGCACAAGCTGCAACCTGCATGTGGCCCTGACTGAACCACGCTTTGGAAATTTAGAACGTTGCATCTTACCCAAAATACAGCCTTCACAAACATGTTTGACAGGTGCTTCAAGAGGCGGCAAAGAAGCAACCATATCAGATTTCTGCAAACGAAGCAAACTGGCAAAATTCAGATGACCAAAACATGCATGCCAAAGTTTTGCATCTGAAATAGTCCTTGAATCTGCAACAGCATTTGCAAAGTTTTGTCCACACTTGTCATACAAAGTGAGCTTATACAGCCCACGGCACAAAAGCCCAGATGCAACAATTTCATCACCAAAACTGAGATCATGAACTGTACATCTGTCATCCACAAATTTGACTACAAGTCCAAGTCTAGCAAGTGCGGATACAGACAAGAGATTCTTCTTGATCCGAGGTACATAAAGTGCATCAACAAGTGTGAAGGAACTGCCATTAGCAGCAGTTAGCACAATCTTTCCAAATCCCTGAACTGGATAAAAGGCGTTGTTGGCACAAGTGGCTGAATTCCCATGAGGGACAAAATCGAGAGAGGTAAACAATTCACGATTGGAGGTAATGTGCTTTGTAGCACCACTGTCGAAATACCACACATGTGAATCTGTAGCAACTGACAAGCATGCATCATGGACAGCAGGATTGTAAGTGCACTCTGCTCTAAACGCCCATTCTGCATCAACATCAGAAACACAGTCTCCTTTCACAGAAGACTCAACAATGGCTACATTTGTAGTGGAACCAACATTTGCAGTGGAACCACCCTCTTTCTTCTTAGCCTCTTTGGCCTTCAACTTAGGACACGATTTGATCAAGTGATCATTGGCTTTACAATAATGGCAACGCATCTTCTTTTTGCCCTTATCACCAGAATTGCCAGACGAAGTACTGCCAACAGAAGCATTAGGAACATAATTTTTGCCACTCGCAGCAGAACCATAAGAAGTGGCTGCATTACTGTTACCACCCTTTCTTTGAGATGCAATAAAAGCCTGTTCAACTGCACGCTGCCTAGTCCTGTTTTTTCTGGAAAGTGACTCTTGCAACAACAATGTGCATAATGCATCAAACTTGACAACTTTAGGATTTCCTTGGGTCATCAGTCTCCAAGTACTAGCAAAAGTCTGGTAGGAATTTGGTAAGGCATCAAGAACAGTCTGCACAAGGGAACTGTCTGAAATGACTTCACTTGCAGAAATAAGCTGCTCATTGATATCCTTGACATAGCAAGGAAAGTGTCCATATCATCTTCCTCATGCATAATCTTTGACTCCAGCTCTTTACGGAGCAAAGCAATTTTAGCCTCATTGCGGCTTGCATAAAGACCTGCTAAAATATCCCAAGCCTGTTTTGCAGATTTTGCTGAACGGATGTGAGGAACAATGGTGCGCTTCACAGACAGCGCAATCAATGCATGAGCCTGCGCATCCTTAACATCCCAACGAGCTTGTTCTGCCATAGGTAAAACAAATCTAACATCTGCAATCCTTGCAGCAAGACCTGCAACATCCTCAACATCGCCTACATCCTCAGAACCAGGATGTACATCAATGCCCTGCACAATGTTCCAGACACCCTTTGACACAAGAACATGTTGCATCATATAAGCCCACATAGGGTAGTTGTCCCCATCCAACCTGTCCTCAGCAGCAAACATCTTGAACACATCTGTGTCGTTCTTGTCAGCCATGGTAAATGCTGCACCTGATGTGAAAACTGCCCGAAAATAGGAGAAATGGAGCGGGAACAACCTGTGCTATATAGCACAAACCGTAGAAGACTATAAGGCACCTGTTATGCAGAAAACGGCACTGACAGAAATTCTGCACAAAATGACAAAATAGCATTTGTAGTACTGCCTGTAGTGGAAACGGAGGCCGAAATGAGCCCAAATCAAAATTCTGAGCAGACCAAGGTCTTTGAGTTCTCCCAAAAAATTTGTCGACCTGCAAATGCTCGCCAAAGCTCACTGAAATCGGAGAAAGTGAGCAGACATGTGCTGGAGCAGCTGGCGACTAAGCCCGGGAGGACGTGACCTGCTCTAATACCAATTGTTGGAATTAGGGTTGCAGAGAAACACACACAGCTTGGAGAAGACGAAGGAAGCTCAAGGCACACAATAGAGAGTGTATAACTTGGTGTGCAATGGAAAGATAGATAGCCCTAGAGTGATGGGCGTATATACAATGCACGGGGGAAAAAACCTCCTAAAGAGGGAAAAAATGCCCCGGCGGTCCTAGGGTGTTCACACACATCACTACCACATGTATATGGTAACACCATGCGGCATAGGATTTCCTATGGCCTCTTCTTTTTTATGTTTCAAAGATTGCACCATCACTTTCTTCAGAAGGTGAAGAATTTGAGGAAGATGGAGAAGAGGGTGACCTCTTTCTCGCCTTTTTCTTGCCTTGATCTTCTTTGTCTTCACCATCACTTTCATAAGAGGAAGAGGATGAAGAAGATGGAGAAGAGGGTTTCCTCTTTCTCGCCTTTTTCTTCTCTTGCTTTTTGTCATCCCTCTTTGAAGTATGGTGTGGAGAAGTATGCGATGGTCTTCTCCATTTTGGAGGTGATGGAGAGCGTTTAGCTGACCGTCTTTGTGGAGCCATCTCCGCCGAGTTTGAAGGAGACTCACTTCTTTCTCGTTCCATCGATGGGGGCTCTTGAATTCTCCTTTGAGAAGGAGATGCGTCATCAAGGAGCAAATTTTGAGCCCTTCATATGGATCCTCTTCTTCTTCCCAAATTCGAGAGAGACCTTTTTTGGAAGTCTCACAAGGAGGCTTTCTAGGTGTTCTCTCATGATGGTGGGGAGCTTGGAGAATCCCATGAGCACAAAGCTGCCGTTGCACTTCACTTTGGAGGGATGGATTGCCCATGGCTTGTTGAAGCCTAGAAACAAGATAGTTAACAAGCATTGGGGCATCATTAGTAGCCTGCTCATTAGCAAAATCAAAGTTATCAAATTAATTTCACTCTCTTTACTATTGTCAGCCATTCTAACAACTTTTAGGTGTAAAATTTTTAGGTGTACTTTGGCACTTCAAGCCCTAGTTGCTACTCCTCTTTACCCCTTTGAAAAAAGCACTCAAGCTACTGTACCCATGGCTCGAATACCATTAATTGCAAGGAATAGAAGAGAGGGTCGTTCAACACCAAAATAGCACCGGCTCCTGTCAAGCTTCTAATAGCTCAATAGTGGTTAAGCCATAGGCAAACCGCATAGGAATCCACTATTAAGACCATAGCTCTTGACGGTGATGCCTCGTTAACTGCACAAAGGTAGGCGCACTGCAAAGCTGAAAAATCCCTATTCTACTTACTCACATGCAATTAATAATACCAACCATTTCTAGCTAGCTTGAGGACCTCCCTTATTGAGCAAGAAAAGAGAAACCTTGTGCTCTGATACCAATGTAACATTTAATGGCCTAGTAACTTGTGTAGAGCGGAAGATAGCATGAACATAGTGAGCATTTCATTAGAATAGATTCCTAATGAGAATAACAAGAGTGCTTGGGTGGAGAGAGCAACAGAAAGAATAACACCTAGTTAGATAGCATAAACAATACTTCAAAAGAGAGAGAAATTAAGCAATTGACAACAGTTGAGGACCGGATTTTCATGGAGTCAGTCCCCCCTCCAAAAGGCTTTGTATTATGGTTTCTCCCATCAAGAGAGACATTTTACAATACAATCCTTGTGTTCCTTCAATACTAGCTAGTGCAATGAAGATGGGAACTTCAAGCACTAAGAAAAACACTTATCAAACAGAACATTGTTTCCCTCACGATCTCAGACCCAAGACCTCACACACCTTTGAAGATGGTGAGAGCTAGCGGGGTATGAGAGTAGATTGAGAGGAAGAAGGAGTAGTCTTACGAGAAAGATGTACATCTCCTCACATAATCACTCATATTAGCATAGCTTAGCTTAGTAATTAGCATGGTAGAGGAGATGAGCATGCATTGAAGCTTGGATCTTGGTTGGATTTGCATCACAAAGCCAAGAGTTGTTGGTGTAGTCCTCCCTTCTCACAAGCTTGGAGTAGGTGATAAGATTTCCATTAAAGCTTGAGAAGAGAGAGAGAGAGTCTTCTTACTCTATACATAGATTGTGTGAGTGTGTAAGTGAATAATGCCTTTGAAAAATCAGCCCCCTCTCTCTCTTGGTCGACCCCTCTTGCTATTTTCTCATGCTCACTCCCTATTGGACCTCCCCAGGCTCAGCCAATGGAGATTAAGCAGCATAAGTGATAGCCTTCTAACATGTGTCCCCCTTTCCCCTTTTAATGCAACTAAACTCTCATTGGACCCCTTTGTCTCCTGGTCGATAGGAATCAAGCAAGCCATTGGGCTGTTGAATGCTCATTGGACCCCTAGGGAGACTGTCCAATAGTCTTCTAGAGAGCGTATTTATTATTGGTTCATTTATTAAGTGTTTTTAAATTAATTAAACTAGACTTACTCTAGCCTAATTCTCATTGGTCCACCTCCAAGGCCATCCAATAGGATTTGAGTACACCTTGTGGGGCATCTGGGCTAGGGAGCTGACATGTGTCCCTCTTTCCCCTTGTGTACAAAGAAAGCTTGTGTGTGTGTGTGTGAGTTTCTCTCTCATTCCCTACTTCTTGGGCTCGCCCCCTCCTTTTTAGGGCTTGAGAAAGACTTTTGAGACACACACAAAGCATCCAATTTCCCTAGGCTTTTGACCTTTGGACACAACCTTTGAATTTTGGAACCTTAGCATTTTGAAAGTCTTAATGGGCTGAACCTTAGGGTCTTTTAATCCCATTATTGCACATTGCTCTTTTGCAGTGGCCCCCCCTTTGGATCCCTATTTTCCCTCCTTTGGATCCCTATTGTGGCCGGTCTGCCAGCTTAACCAATATTCTAGCTTTTTCTCCCTTGGCACTTCCCCATATTATGTGATCAGTTTAACATGAGAAAATTGTTTAGGAGAATTAGATATTAGTTATTATGACACGATGCTTTTGCATGCTTTCTAGATTGACGAGCTTCAAAAAATTTTAAATGTTGGAAAACTTGTAACCATCTCTTTAGTTTGCATCATCTTCAGCCTCTCTAAATTTACATGGCCAATAGGTTTGTGCCAAATCTCAATATCTGGAACAACACCCGTACCGCATGCAAACATGGTAGCATTCACCTTCGGCACATTTACATCCAAAGCAGACATTCTACCCACTTTCTTTCCTTGCACAACCAACCTTCCATTCTTCTTATCCTTTTTGACAAAGAGACCATTAGAGTAAACTCATGACCATGTCTTCCACAACCCCAACATACTACATTTTTGTGTTGACCTACACTATTGTGCTGCACATTTCCATGACCTCTTCAACTCCCCCTGCCTCAAAAGTTTCCTCGACCACGTGTGTTTTACTCTAATTATTATTCTATTGTTGTGCTTGCTTGTTGCCTCTTCCTTGGTCTCATCCACGACGTGTACTATGTCCTCTGCCTCTTCCGATATTGTTAAAAAGAACCTATTCAAAAAAAATTCTACCTCTTTCGTTATTGTACCACGTCCTCTACCTCTTCCGCTATTGTTGTCAGAATCTTAAGTGGTGGCGAGGTTGATTTTTGCTTTTGCTTTATCTTTAAAATGATTTTATGATTGGTAACCTGTGAGGATTTATCTCTAAATCTGCAATATTTTGTAGCATGGTTATTCTTGCCACCAATGTGGCAAGAGTTGACTTCATAGCAATCCTTTGAAAGATGATTTGTTCTGCCACAGTGTGTACACTTTAAGTTCTTTTTGTGATTCCAATTGTAACGGTTGGATGAGACCATTGCCTTTGAGTTTCTTTGAGTGCTCTTGAAGAGAGTTTATTACATCTTCAATTTTAGGGACTAGGTCTTTCTCTTTAAGCACTATTACAATTTGGCCAAAATCTACATCTAATAGTGCTTTGAGAAGCACAACAATTTGGTCTTCATTATCTAAAAAGGCATTTTATATATGTCAATTGTGTGCAAATACTTTTGAGCCTATTGACAAGAGCTGACACATCTTCTCCAGGCTCCATAAGCACTCTGTAAAGTTGCATCTTCAATGCAATTTTAGAGTGCTCGGAAATAGCGCCAAAATGTTGTTCTAAGGTTATCCATGCTTCATGTGGAGTGGTGCAATCATCCAAATAATGCACAAAGTTGTCGTCAAGTGAGGTGAATAGAATGCCGAGAGTTTAGGTGCAAACTGTGCTAAGCTTTGTCGCATTTCTACTCTGTCATCGTCACTTACCGGATAAATGAGGAACCATAATTGCTTTCACATTAAGTAGCCCTTAGTTTTTGCCTGCCACGTGTGAAAACCATGACCGTTGAATTTGTCGATGTTTTTATCTCCCCCCATGATTGTGTGCACTCCCATGTGTAGTGAGAGGAAGGTCTTACCCAGGTGATTGGGCAGTGTCTAGTACTCGTGATCTATTAACCTTAAAGGGTGCTACAAAGTGATTTTTGAAGTCACTCTCCAATTATATGGAGTACTCCTTCACAAAGCTTGTGGTATAAGTCGAGGTCTAAAAGTGATATGGAAGATTACATAGTTTGGAGGACTTCTGGTTCTAAAAAAGAGCTTGAGATGATAGCTTGGGAAAGGCTCTCTTGATAGTGGCACGAGGATCTCTAGAGCTTTGTAACTTTGAGGGAGAAGAGGGCCTTTGGGTTCTTAGGGTCGGCCTTGTGGGAAAAAGCCCCAACGGGATTTTAAGCTTGAGGGTGCCTTGTGGACAACAGCCCTAGTAGGGGTCGGTTGGGCTGTCAAAAAGGTGGTCGGGTGTTTGCAATCGGGATGAAGACTGAACGTAGGGAGAAAATGCTGCCAGCCAATTTTTCCGGTTCGTTTGGACCCGTATAAGATTATATGTTGGATTTGATGCGCGCCTTCAGGTCCGCCTAGGTAGCCCCTCCTTTGACTTTCGTTGAGACAATTGGTTGCCCACCAACTGAGCGCCAGTTGGCCCATTCAAAGGGTGGCTTCCACATTGTTTTGTCCACATAGTCACTCACTCACACACACACACACACACACACACACACACACACACACACACACTCAAATTGAAAATTGTGATTAATAATGTTAGTCGCCTCCAAAAGCAGAGATCAAGGATGCTTCTGAAATCTCTTCCCAAACAAAATCAAAATACACAATTGCAAAATTGAAATGGAGCTTCCGATTATACAATAAATCAAGCAAAAAAACACAAAAGGTAGTGCAAAATAGAGCCTAATTAAAACTAATATTCGATAATTAGCTAAGAATTGAACCGATAGGGGCTCAATTATTGCAACCAATTAGTGCATAAAGCAAAACTAGGCTATAATGCATATTTCCCAAAACCTATTGCAATCACTTATGTAAGGGTAGTGGCTCTACGCATTAAGCCATGAACTTGTCCAAAAGAAAAGCAATTAGCAAATAGATTAGAGCTAATCTACATGAAAATGCAAAGCAATTGATTCAATTTTGTGAGCAAGAAGAAGCCCAACAAAATCTAGCATACAAGGGAATGCCTAGATCTAATTAGATTAGGAAATGCTAATCTAAGCCATGCTCTAATACCACTTGATAGGTTAAGGTGGGTGGATTAGTGTTCCATTCATGCTAATTGCATGCTTGGAGAGGTTAGTGTAGAGCTTGAGAGAGAGACAATTTCACAATACAATAGAGTATAATTGCAAATGATAAACTTAATATTATTCAGCATAATATGCTTCTATATAGGTATATACAAACAGACATCCTTTTGACACATGAGCACAAGATGTGGCTACCTATGTACAAACACAAGTGGCTAGTCTTTACACATGGGTTGTAAGAGATTCTTCACATAGGTTATTGACACATGACTTTTCTAAGTGGAAGAGATTGTTCACACAAGAGATGCAACAAAAGCCCGCATCCCAACAATGCAAGCATACGTGATTGCAAATCTAGAGAGATGTGCTTCATTTGCGCTCACTTTGCATCAACTGAATAGCCCAGAGCTTCCTAGCTCCACCCCTGTTTGACATAGCCTGCATTCAATGCAAACCAAGGAATAACGTTCTGGAGAGCCATCTCCTCAAGAATTTTTTGTGATTTTTTAAGTACATTACACTTGGCATACATGTCAACCAAGGCAGTGCCAAGCACAATGTTTTGTTTCAATAGTCCCTGACTAACAATATCATCATGAATTATGTATTCCATATTGGCATTCTACATAGTGTCACATGCCTTCAAGATGCAAGCATGACTACACCTAGAGAAATGCCCTTGCTTTGCATCTATTGAAAATAGCCGATAGCTTTTTGGCCTTGCCCTTGTTGAGCATATTGCATAATTTGAATGCTCCAAGAGATGACATTCTCGATAGAAAGCTTCTCAAGCAATTTTTGTGCTTTCTAAAGCACATGACATCTTGCATACATGTCAGTCAAGGTAGTGCCAAGCAGGACGTTTTGTTTTAGCAGTACTTGTCTAACATTATCATCGTTGTCCATATTGAAGTCTTGCGTAGTGCCACATACCTTCAAGATGCAAGCATATGTGATTCCATGCCCTGGCTTTGCATCCGTTGAAAATAGCCCAGAGATTCCTAGTCCTGTGCTTGTTGGGAACATCCCATAATCAATGCGTTCCAACAAACAACATTCTGAATACAATACTTGCCAGGAATCTTGGAATTTAGAGGCCTGGAAGCAAGGATTTCATTGACATGATCACGATCATGTAATCATGTTAATAATGCAAGTAATTACACACGAAAAAGATGTGATCATGTTAATTGCTAATGTGATCTTGATGGTGACCTACAAAAACCAATAGATCCTCCGGTAAGCCCGCCGGGCTTTATCATTTTCCTTGTCGAGCTTAATAGTTTTCTTGGCGGGCCCGTCGAGAAAATGAAAAGCCCCGATGAAGTTAATTTTATATAGTAAAACCTCTTCTAACTTTGGCATTTTGACTAGGCAAATCCCTAGGGAGTGTATCCGGGCATCGTGTATAATTATCTCCTTGTGAATTGACCTAAGGTTACAGAGTCATAGGTCCTTTTTTGGGCCGAGAGTAATTCTTAATACGGTAACCACTTCTCAAAAGATTTAAATCCTTTATCAAAAACAAAGATACGAAGCCAAAACAATTGAAACTTTGGAGAATCGTGCTCATTGCAACAAAGTCATTGGTCCATAAAAGGGTCAAAGTTGGTTTTAGAAGATGAGCATATTTAAATAACGAGTTGATAGTCAAGGGTCGCATGCCCCTGTACTAGTGTACTAGGTATATAAAGATCCTTGAAGTATTTCATTTTACACCATCATAGATTTGAACTGATATACATTGTCACTGCACCATATGAGAGTTATAATCCTTAATTGGGTGAAAATAGCTTTTATATATTGAATTGGATGCATAAGGGGGCCACAATCTTTTATTAGGTACAAGTAGTCCTCGATTGTGTAATTGTATTGAAGATTTGATTGCCTTGTTGCATTATGTATTGTGAAATATTTTTAGTGCATGAGATGGACAATCATAGATTTTATTGCTTTCGTGTGTGTTTTGCAAATAATTATCATTGTTTAATGTAGAATTTGATTATTCTTTGTAGCATGTGAAAATAGATGTGTCTTATTGTTTGCAAATCGTAGGGGATGTATAACTTATTCTCATATTTATAATTGCATTGACAACTTCATAGCATTGTTGTATGTGTAACGCCAGGTAGAGAGTGCATTGCAATGTGTATGTTTGCTAAAAACATATGTGGTTGATATGTGGATTGACTAGAATGCATTGCAAATATTGTATTGTGTAGATTTGATTGCTTACTTAGTGATTTTTCTCTTAATATATAATGAAAAGAAGAAAATAAAAATAAAACTAAACATCTAGTTCCTATGCCTTCAATAATTAATTGACAGCAATGGAGCAAAATGTCAGCACAAGTGGTATGAAGAACGCAAAGAATAAAAAAGTCTCTGGCAAACATTGGGATTATGCTCACAACATATACGGTCGATATATGGAGTGGCAATGTAAATTTTGCTTCACCAAAAAATTAGGTGGTGCACCACGTATTAGGGACCATTTTTTGGATAGCCTTACAAAGAATTGTAAGAAATTCGATCATCCTCAGGTAGTGTTTATTTTAAGTGCCACAATGAAGGTGGACTTGGGAAAATGCGTCAAAAATTATGGCATCAAAGCTTTGAATGCAGTCAATAGAAGAAGCACAAACTGCACTCGCCAAAGCAATGTTTTTCACTGGGAATGCTCTAGTCATGGTATACAACAATCATTGAAAACATGCATGGAAGAAAATCGATGAGTTCGGCCTAGAATTTTCAGTCCCTTTGTATCACACGATACAAAATGATCTCTTGGAAAAATGTTACATCAAAGTCAAAGAGCTTGTTTCCAAAATAATACTTGGAAATATATCGCTTTCAAGATGCACAATTGTGAGTGATGGTTGGTCTAATGTTCAAAGAAGACCACTGATCAATGTGATGTTGGTTTGTCCAAGGGAAGAAACGTTCATAAAGGCGGTTGATAGTTCTTGTGTAATTAAAAGTGGAAAATATATTGCTAAGGTCTTGATTAATGTAATTAAAAAATCGATACTAAGCATGTCCTTCAAGTAGTCATGGACAATGCAAAGAACTATAAAAATGCTAGAAAATTTTAAAAAAAAGTTCTTTCCACACATTTTTTATGATGGTTGCAATACACACAGTTTAAACTTGGTGCTAAAGGATTGGTATACTAGTGAAGAAACCACATGGTTTGCCAAAATAATTGATATAGCATGACAAGTTGTGAAATTCACCTTGAAACAAAGAGTGCTCGATTAGTATAGGATGTGCATGTAAATTATGTTAAAACTTTCAAATGCACGGCCTTTGATGAATGGTAGCTTGATCAGATCAAAAAAATGGAAGAGAAAATTACGTGTCTACATGGGTCCATAAACAAGCCTACTTGGTGGAGGAGTGCAATGGATACATACCATGTAATGATGCCCGTGTTACCATATACATGTGGTAGTGATGTGTGTGAACACACTAGGACCGCTGTGGCATTTTTTCCCTCTTTAGGAGGTTTTTTCCCGAGCATTGTATATACGCCCATCACTCTAGGGCTATCTATCTTTCCATTGCACACTAAGTAATACACTCTCCATTGTGTGCCTTGAGCTTCCTTCGTCTTCTCCAAGCTGTATGTGTTTCTGTGCAACCCTAATTTCAACAATTGGTATCAGAGCAGGTTGCGTCCTCCCGGGCTTAGTCGCCACAGCTGCTGCAGCACACGCCTGCTCACTTTCTCCGATTTCAGTGAGCTTTGGCAAGCGTTCGCAGGTCGACAAATAATTCGGGTAAGCTCGTAGAGCTTGGTCTACTCAGATTTTTGATTTGGGCTCATTTCGGCCTCCGTTTCCACTACAGGCAGTACTGCACAAGTTATTTCGTCATTTTGTGCAAAATTTCTGTTAGTGTCGTTTTTTGCATAATAGGTGCCTTATAGTCTTCTACGGTTTGTGCTATATAGCACAGGTTGTTCCCGCTCCATTTCTCCTATTTTCGGGCAGTTTTCACATCATGTGCAACATTTACCATGGCTGACAACAACAACACAGATGTGTTCAAGATGTTTGCTGTTGAGGATAGGTTGGATGGGGACAACTACCCTATGTGGGCTTATATGATGCAACATGTTCTTGTGTCAAAGGGTGTCTGGAACATTGTGTAGGGCATTGATGTACGCCCTGGTTCTGAGGATGTAGGCGATGTTGAGGATGTTGCAGGTTCAAGGGCTATTTTAAATGTTGCAGGTTCAAATGTTGTTGCAGATTCAAGGGCTATTTTAAATGCAAAACTTTGGCATGCACGTTTTGGTCATTTGAATTTTGCCAGTTTGCTGCGTTTGCAGAAATCTGATATGGTTGCTTCTTTGCCGCCTCTTGAAGCACCTGTCAAACATGTTTGTGAAGGCTGTATTTTGGGTAAGATGCAACGTTCTAAATTTCCAGAGGATGGTTCAGTCAGGGGCACATGCAGGTTGCAGCTTGTACATAGTGATGTTTGTAGGCCCATGCAAACTCCGTCCATGGGCAATTACCTGTACTTCGTGACTTTCATTGATGATTACTCCACGCATGCATGGGTATTTTCGCTTAAAGCGAAGTCCGAAGTTTTTATGTGCTTCAAACAATTTCTGGCTATGGCTGAAAAATGTCTCGAAATGTACTATGGGCACCCTCCATTCTGATCGAGGGGGGGAGTATATGTCTCATGAATTTAATGCATTTCTGGCTAGTCGTGGGATAAAACACCAATGTACATTGCCTTATACACCTCAGCAAAATGGTGTTGCTGAGAGGAAAAACAGGTCACTGACGGAAATGGCACGATGTATGGTCAAAAGTCAAGCTTTGCCGCATTCTTTTTGGCACATGCGTGTTTTTTGTTGTTTGGCATATGCTTTGGTGCCACAAGTGCAGCGCAAAAAATTGGATGATAAGGCTGTCAAATGTATTTTTGTTGGTTATAGTGCTGAAAGCAAAGGTTATAGGTTGTATCATCCGCAAACAAAACGTATTCTGGTTTCTCGGGATGTAGTGTTTGTGGAAGATTCTGTTCAGCCCTTGTTGTCATGTACTAGAGACAATAATGTAAGCTCGTAGGACATTTATGACACTTTGTTGCCTCTTTTTAGTGGTGGAAATACGAATGTAATTTCCAATGAGGCAAATGTACAGCCTATGGGGGTTTTTGAAAATGTTACAAATCAGCCTATTACTGATGCAGATGTACATCATATACTTGATGAGGAAAGGGCTGAAAATGAGCAGGCTAGAGGTATGCATAAATGGCTGGTGCACACTTTGCGTGACAGTAAATTGGATGCACCTTTGTCTAGTTGTACTCGTTCAGGCTCTCGCCATGCATCTTATGCATCAGATTGTTATGCTTTGGCTAGCTTACATGATGTTGAGGAGCCTCTATCTTTTGATGAAGCACAGAATTCAAAAAATCGGATGGCTGCCATGCAATCAGAATATGATGCACTTATAGAAAATGACACATGGACTTTATGTGATTTGCCTCCTGGCAAAAAGTCCATTGGTACGAAGTGGGTTTACAAGTTGAAACGCAAGCCGGATGGTGAGATTGATCGCCATAAGACTAGACTTGTTGCAAAGGGTTATGCACAACAAAAAGGCATAGATTATGAAGAGACTTTTTCTCCCACTTGTCGTATGACTACTGTGCGTTTTCTATGTGCATTGGCAGCTCATTTTGGTTGGGATGTACATCAATCAGACATTGTTATTGCTTTCTTGAATGCTGACATATTTGAGGAAGTTTATGTAACACAGCCTCGCGGTTTTGTCATAAAGGACAAGAGGACAAAGTGTGAAGATGTAAGAAGGCTTTGTATGGGTTGAAGCAATCTCCTTGTGCTTGGTATGAGAAAGTTGACACTCATTTGGTGAAACGAGGCTTTCGTAACAGTGCAACAGAAAGCACATTATATGTAAAGCGTGAGGATGATGTACTTCTCATTGTGGTTCTTTATGTCAATGATTTGCTGATCACTGGACCAAATGAGAGACATATTGCTGAATTTAAGGCTGATTTGAATGTTAATTTCAAGATGAAAGATTTGGGGTTGTTGCATCATTACTTGGGTATACAGTTTAAGCAGCGTGATGGTGGTATTGCCTTGTATCAGAAAAGTTACATAGAGACATTGCTATGTAAGTTTGGACTTGAGGATTGCAAACCTATTGCCACTCCCATGGAAACAGGTTTGAAGTTGAGTCTACATGATGCTGGTGATCCTGCTGATGTCACTCTTTACCAAACTACTGTTGGTTGCCTCATTTATGTATGCAACACGAGGCTGGATATTCAGTTTGCAGTCTCAAAGGTCAGCAGATTTATGCATAGCCCAAGGTCTAAGCATTGGCAGGATTTCAAGAGGATTTTCCGCTACCTTAGTGGCACTTTACATCTTGGCTTGTTTTATCCCAAGGGGGGATCATTGCCACCAGACTTATATGCTTTTTCAGACTTAGATTGGGTTGGTTGTTTTGACACACGAGTGTCCACAAGTGGTTTTTGTTTCATGCTTGGCAGTTCATGTATATCATGATTGAGCAAGAAGCAACCTACTGTGGCCACTTCGATTTGTGAGGCTGAGTACAGGGCAGTCTTCACAGCTACGGTTGAGTGTGTATGGCTCAGACGCCTTATGGCTGATTTGGGTGTTGGACAGGACACTGCCAACACTATCTACACTGACAGTCAGAGCGCATTGGCAGTTGCGAGGAACCCAGTTTTTCATGCCCGCACAAAGCACATTGAGGTGCATTACCACTATGTCAGGGAGAGGCTCTCAGCAAGAGAAATCAGCTTGCCTTATGTGCCAACACAGGACAACCTTGCAGATCTTTTCACAAAGGCATTGTCTCGTGAGAAGCTTGAATCTTTTCGCAAAGCTTTGGGCTTACTCCCCTTTGTGGACTGATCATGTCCTTAGGGAATGGCACTTCCCTTTACTCATGTGCCAGCTCTCATTCACCACATCACTCCAGGGGGGATTTGTTACCATATACATGTGGTAGTGATGTATGTGAACACACTAGGACCACCGGGGCATTTTTTACCTCTTTAGGAGGTTTTTTCCCGAGCATTGTATATACGCCCATCACTCTAGGGCTATCTATCTTTCCATTGCACACTAAGTAATACACTCTCCATTGTGTGCCTTGAGCTTCCTTCGTCGTCTCCAAGCTGTGTGTGTTTCTCTGCAACCCTAATTCCAACAGCCCGTTGTGTTCGCAATTTGCAACCTTGATCAAAAGGCACCAAATATGGGCAAAGTGTGGATGACATGGTGGCCAGTCCAACAAAGTCTTGAAAAAATTGAGGAGTTGTCTATAGTAGAGAAGGAGTGGCAACTACTATTCTCCACAAAACAACAAAGAATTTTGGCCAAGTATTTTCATGCTAGATAGAAGAGTGCTCATAGTCCACTCCATAGTGTGGCTTACATGCTCAATCCAGAGTATTGGAATTTAGATCTAATGTCCAATGCAAAGGTGGTCAACGATCTCTATTACGTAGTCAATACGTTCTACTCCAATGTTCAGGATCAAATTGATTGTATCAAAGAAATGAGTGCATTTAGACTAAAAGAAGACCCTTTTGCAAATGATTTTGTACAATCAATTGACAAAAGAGCAACCTGCATGGAAGTGGTGGATAATGAATGGTGGAGAGCATTACTCGACTTTTTGTCCCCTTTGCAATGAAAGTACTATCACAATATGCAAAAAACTCAAGCTTGGAGCGAAATTGGAGTATGTGCACGTATGTTCATAGCACTATTTAAAACAACTTATTGACAGACATAGCAAAAAAATTAGTGTATATGTTTTGCAATGAAAAGATATTGCATCACATCAAATTGTTGGCTATGAGGAGGAAATGCTAGCCTAGGTGTATGATTGTCAAAACAAAGAGAAAGAAGAGTTCAATGTTGGTGTATGTCAATGCACTATAGACGAAATCAAAGAGAACCTGACAATAGATGTGAAAGTCCAATTATAGGAAGACCCACAATACTCAGACGACGAACAAGATAACAACTTCACAGATTCAACATAGCTTGAGAGTAGGATGAAGATTGCAAATTATGAAATTCAAGAGCTTGTATTCAACGTGTTTTAATTATACACAATGCTTCATAGAAGTGATATTACAATATCTATCAAATTCAATTGTTGTGCTCAGAACTTGCATCTTCATTACTAAATAGATTTCTAATTGTGCTAGGGATGTCTTGGCAGGCTTGCTTGAATTTATACTCATTTGCCATGCCAAACATATAATATATCCCTTGTGAAATATCTTGTGAATAGATTGCACATCAGCTATTGTTTTGCATTAAAAACATTACACACATGAGGTGATAATAATGGCCACATTCCAATGTATAATATCCACTTCATACTTCAACCTTCGTGTAGCATACCGACACTGAGAAGATGAAATGCATCTGACTATGATGCGAGAACTAACTCTAGATGCAAGACAAGGTGACTAATGTGTGTCCCTTGTACAGGTGAAGGATTTACTCGTTGTGTCAAATTTTGAATATCTTAGCTTAACACTAGGTTGGTAACCTAATAGGACATAAAACTGTCCTTTGCAGGGTCCAAGAAAAACTTAACAACTCCTAGAAGAGGTGTCTATTCACAAAACCCTTCCTTGAGAGTATTCACAAGACCCATGTGCTTTAGGAAAAATTATAAGAATGTTGAAATGTGTAATCCAATGGAATAACTAAGCCCTCAAAGTAAGTGTTTTTTTACAAACAGCAAAAAACAGGGAAGTCCATTAGTGCGTAGCTTAGTGCTCTAAAAAAAAAATTATTCTAGTCATTTCAACATTTTTCCAGGAATCTATAATAGTATAGATTTCAACTGGAAGAGTACCTATGACCTCAAAAAATCTATTAGAAGTCTCACATTTTACTTGAAATTAGCATGTTTTAGACAGTTTGAGGTGTAAGTGCATGTACGGTTACAAATGGCTAATTGATCATTCAATTTAGTATACAGAGCACTTTATGAGCACTATGACTCTTGCTAGATATCACTGACACAAAAAAGTCACTTCTTTTCATCCTCCATTGATAATGACAAGGAGATTATGAATGAGAAGTTCTTCCCAGCTATAGAACACTGTAATACTAGTAAGTTATATTGCAGAGGAACAAATTTGCAAGATTGAATCGAGGTCCTCCATGATAATTTTCCATGTGCACCATGAATAGGGATGACCAAAAAACATTATGCACATTAGCAATTAGAAACCATTTTATAACAATGTATTTTTTTCTACAAATATAAAGCTTATTAGAGCCATTCTAGAAGGACAAAAGATAACATGTCAAAGCACTAACTTTACAACAAGAACAAATTCTTCCAACCTAATATGCATACCACATTGGTCATCATCACCACATTTGAAAAGACTTGCACATACTACTGTTCAATGAATATAAGTTACAATGACCATAGCCTCCCACAACGATAGATAGACCTAATGAGCAAAACCATACAACCATGTGAAAGAGATCCATATGTACATTGTCCAAAAGGATAGCCATAAACTATAAGCATTTGGACGTCTTTAAAATCACAAGTGCCATTCTAGCATAGTTATAACCATAACAAGGCAATAATGCCATCATAATCATATCATGGCACATGTTGCTATTCCATGTTTAAAGAGAAACATATTCTAAAACCCATTAGTGATACCATAAGCTTCATGAGACAGGAGCTACCACATGTTCACAAGACCATAAGCCATCCACAACATCATGTCAAAAATTCCATTAGAAAAAATATGAACCCTCTAGGGGCCTTTTGGGATTAAGGTTAATTAGAGGTCAGCCAATAGGAAGAGGGTGGTGGACACACTCTATACCCTCAAAAAAGTAGGGGGACAAGGTAGCCTTACACCTTTTAATTGTCTCTTACCTAGTGAGAAGGTAAAGGAGGTGGCTAGGGGAAAGAGGGGGGGGGGGGGGGGGGGGGGGGGGGACCACTTTGACCTCTTTTCCCCCACTTTTTGGCCCGGATTTAAAAATACACTAAAAATTTCAAATTTTCAAAAAAAATCAAATTTCAAGTTTTCCCTTCTTAAAAGGTCCCCAAACCTATTTCATGGTCAAAAAAGTATTTTTGACCTTCAAAAGTTAAAAACGTGCACTAAAAAATCCAAAAATTTGATTTTTTAAAAAAACAAATCAAAACATCATTTTCACCCTCCAAAGTCTTTCCAAAGCTATTCTATAGCTAAAAAGTGTTTTTCTCTCTCTATAAACTCTTTTCCAAGCTCTCCATTGTTGCAACAACCACATGCACCCCCTATAGTCCATCATTATCTCTCTGCTAGCTTTCTTCCACCTCCATTGTAGCACCAAGCAAGCTCCTCCTGCATCTCTTTCCCTTGCCCACCACATAGTTTCACACCAAGCTAGCTCCTCTCCCTTCTCTCAACTCCATTACAACATGAAACAAGATTCTACTCCTTCTACTTTCATTCACTCACACTACATGGAAACCTCTACTCCCGAAGGTGGCAAAAGTATGAGCTCACAAGAGTTGCATACCACAACAATAGGAGGTGTGAATATCGTGTGGGCATTGCAAGGGTTCATCTCCAACATAAAGATAGAATGGTAAGAAAACTACCCATGTAGCTTACATTCAGAGCTTAACATCATCTCCATCTTTAAGTTTATCATCCTGGAGAGAATTAACCTCTTTATGGATTTCAGTGTTTAGGCTTCACACCTCATAACACTGGGTGGACTTTGGTGCGCCATCTATAGTTGTGTAGCATGTGATTTGAGTCTCACAATGTAAGTAAGTTGTGTTATCTATGGAGAGTCGTCAAAGATTTTTCTTGTAATTTATTCTTCGTATAATTGTCATTAGATAATTGGAATGATATCATTTTGTACTTTATAACTTTGTGCTCACATAATCTTTTGTTTACTTACAGATTCAACTTGTTTTAAGAGGACATGAGCAAGCAACCATGTGCAGAGATGTAAATCACTCTATTTTTGTTCCTTGAGGAACATTTCACTACCATGTTAAAAGATTTTGATAAGAATAGTAAGTGTTTTTTAGAATCTTGAACCAATAGGGACTCTCTAGGAGCTTTCATAGAAGCCATCCATATAGTACTACTATCTTCCCTAGTGTCATAGACACACAAATACTCAAGTATATATGAATCTCTAGATGAGGAAGACAAATACTTGTAAGATAAGCCTAACAGCAACAACATTGTCTCCATTTGTAATTATTTTTCATGAGGCTGGATTCCTCTATAAATGCAATATAAATATGTTTTTTTGTTAAATGGTGTCGCATTGAGTGAGAGTATTTAATTTAGATTATTGAAGTTTCATACAGATCTGCGAAATATTGTTTACTTTTATGGATATTTTGATTTGCCTGTACGATGATTCAAGTCGCAAGTCTTAATCACTCCACCTTGAAGAAATTCAAGCAATATTTTGATTTCAGTTTAATCATTAATGGTTATTCTTATTAAAGTGGATCATAAACTTTGTCAAGATGTCCTCATTTGGGGATGTTGAATATATATCATTAGCAATGTTTCACAAGAACACTAGGTGGACACAAGGAAGTAAAAATTGGCTCCTTGTTTGGTCGATTTCTAGTGTTTAATGTTTAGTGCACAGGATTTGTGAGGCCGTTGACATGGGGAGTTCACTAAAGTATATGTAACATAGCACATGTGTTCAACAGAAGGGATTTTATATTCTTGTAAAGTTGCAGAAACATGTGTAGATAAGGCCTATAAGGGGTACTTTTAATCCATTCTAGTGAACGCACGTGATATAGGAAAATTTTACATAGTGAATGCTCCGGACCTTTGAACACAAAGAAAGGGGGGGGGGGAGGGGGGGGGAGCTCTAATTACATCTGAGTGAAAAGAAGTGGAATTTGTACTGTCATGTTGCATAAAGATTTTCTTTCACTTAATCTAAAAAAAAATTGGTATCCTGGGGTGCAAACAAGGCCATATAATGCAAAAAAAGGGGTGGCCACAAGGGCGCGTAGTGAGCCATCCAAAACTACTGGATGGGCCATATGTGGGCCCTTGTGGCCACCCTTTTTTTGCATAATTAGGCTATTGCTATACTCGAGAACCCTGGAAAAGATGAGATGAACCTAAAATTGAACTTTTCAAGCACATTATGCCTTCCTTCAACTCAACTTACTAGTTCCCTGCACCAAAAGGGCAAATCACATTGGACAGTATAAAAATCTAGTCTCATGCTGCATAAACATCTGGTGTCATCAAATATTAACATTCTTGGTATTATAAGGGGCAGACAAGGCCATATAATGCAAAAAAAAGGGTGGCCACAAGGGCGCGCAGGTGAGCCATCCAAAACTGTTGGATGGGCCATCTGCGCGCCCTTGTGGCCACCCTTTTTTTTTGCATAATTAGGCTATTGTTGCACTCCAGGACCTTGGAAAAGGTGAGATGAATGTAAAATTTAACTTTTCAAGCACATTATGCCTTCCTTCAACTCAACTTACTAGTTCCCTGTACCAAAAGGCCAAATCACATTGGACAATATAAAAATCTAGTCTCATGCTACATAAACATCTGGTTTCATCAGCTATTAACATTTTTGCTATCCTAAGGGGCAAACAAAGCTAGAAAATGCAAAAAAAAAGGGTGGCCACAAGGGCGCGCAGATGAGCCATCCAAAACTGCTGGATGGGCCATCTGCGCGCCCTTGTGGCCACCCTTTTTTTTGCATTTTCTAACTTTGTTTGCCCCTTAGGATGGCAAAAATGTTAATATTTGATTTAAATTTAACTCTTCATGGCCAAAACCACTTAACTTAAAACACATGGATAAACCGAAAATCCAAATCACTATGGAGACAGTAGACACAACTCTTAATCATTTTGTCATTGCAAAGTCATCTGAAATGATGTGAGCCTCTACAACTTCTTGAATAGCCTCCAACGCTATTGCTTGCATTTTATACCGATTTCCATAGCTTTGAAACACCTCCTTCACCGTGTGAGCATATTTTTGATGCATGGCCATGATTCAAGTGTTAAGTTTTTTTTTTTTTTTTGTAAGTGTTGAACTTTTCGGTTGTTTTTAACAACTTCTAGATTTCAATCGGCTCCGAATCTGTCTGGGCTTGTCTCACATGAATTTGTTCATCTCATCGCGTTCTTCGACCATCATGTGATGAGAAAAAATCATATCTTGCTCGCATTCTCCAAAAATCAACATGCAAGTTGACAATTTATTTAAAAATGATGTAAAACATACATTTTTTACTTTTTTCTTAATCTACGAGCTCCAACGAGCATTAAAACCATGGAATCTAAAAATACTCAAAGAACCATTGTTTTTTATTGTGTTAAGGACTGTATTTCCTACATACAAAACTTTCCCAAAATCTCGCCCTAACACCTTCAAAAGTGGCTTCCAAGGAGTGTACTCGGTCAAAATTTGAAACTGAAGAAAAACAATCAGAATGAACTCCTAGACTGTGTATAAACTTTAGAATAACCAAAATTTCCTTCAAAAAAAAGTTATGCTAAAAATTTGAAAATAGCCCTCCATTGGACTCCCCACAACGATAGAAGTCAAAGGGTTCAAGGAGAGGTATGGTGTCACAAGTGCATGGTGGGAATCTCATTGAGGTTTATTCCGTCAAGATCTCTTGTACTTTATAATGTCTTCTCATGTACAATCTTACAAAAAAAAAATGACACTTTAAATGACTACAAATCTTATTTAACTTATCAAACAATCTAAAATATGGTAGACCAAGAGTGCTCTTACACATCAACAAACAAAAAAGTCCAAACTTCTTCTCATTAACTTTGATAAACATACATTCGTGAACAACTTCCAAGGGGTAGTGCAGTCATAGTTCTTACATCCATTCCATGACATGGTATGCTCATGGGGTGACCTATCATATAAAAATATCTCTGGTGGGGGTGCCCTCATGTTAGGAAAGGGTGTGCTGCTGATGAAAAGTTGTTGTATTGTCCTACTAGGGATCTCTCCATGTTAGCATAGTGATTTTTGGTGTAGTGGGAGCCACATTGCTTGAGGAGAGCTTTGTGCCACCGTAAAAGCTTCATGTTATGCTAGTTCCTTGAGCCATTCTTGCATTAGGATGAGATTACCCACCTCTAATAAGGATGGATTTGAAGCACCTACTTGCAAGATGTAACAAAGAAGACTGTTTTAGAGGAAAAGTGGTGACACTTGACCTCTCTAACCTGCACCCACTGTTTCTTGTAATACCACTGTTTTGAGCTGAAGAGCTTGACATTCGTGTATCCACGAATGCAAAGAAGCACCTGCACCCATACACAACCAATTGCAATAGCCTAACAAGCCTACTTCTCCCCTCCCAAGATATTGAAGAACCATACACATTCGTCTCACCGACAATATGACGATCTTGGGATGACCTCTGCTCACCCTCACGTGCGGCCTTCGGTGCAAACACCGCGGACAAGCAATATGTACGATTTGTGATGTCCGTGAGCACCATGGCAGTTGTTGCGTGAGGAAGTAAAGAATGAAAAGAAAGAGGGGGGAGGGAGAGGGAGGAACATGGGAGGAGAGAAGGGGGCAGAGGGGGAGACGGAGAGAGAGGGGAGGAGGAGGAGAGAAGGGGGTAGGGAGGGAGAGGAGAGGAACATGGGAGGAGAGAAGGGGACAGAGGGGTGAGAGGGAGAGAGAGGCGAGGAGGAGGAGAGAAGGGGGTAGGGAGGGAGAGGAGAGGGAGAGAGGAGGAAGGAGGAGGAGAGAACAAAGGTTTTTTTTTGGGGGGGATTTTTTTTTTGAAAAAGTGGACTTTTAGTGTTTGTAGGTTTAAAAAAATGTAAAAAAAATGATTTTTTGATGTGTATATATGTTGGGAGGGAGTTTTAAGTCAAAAATAAGTAAAAATAACTTTTTTTGAAAAAAAGTCAAATTTTGGCTCTTAGTGACCCACGTTTTTGCTGATGTGGCCACACCCCTTTACTCCCTTCACTTTCCAAAATCTATAGAGAGAAAGTGACCTCTTAGGTCCACATCCTACATGTGTCTAAAAAAAAGGCTAGAAAAGTCTACTTAAAACTAGCTTCTTGAATGCCCTTGTCCCCTTAACCCTACACAACATTAGCTTTAATCCCTAAAAATTAGGATTACTTACAAGGCCCATGCAAAGTCCATATTTCTCCTAATGGTATGTCGTGCATAGCTCACAAAAGAAAAGAAAGAGGAATCTTTGGTGATGCTGAAGAAGTCGAAAATAGCAAGGGGCGTGCAAATTCCAGATGTTGAAGCTTGGCCGCACGCAAGGAGGCTCCTTGTCTGCCAAGGTGCTCTCAAAATAGTTGTGGAGCCGAGAGGCACAGAGGCTCTGGAGCCATGTACTTTTTAAAATTCGATAGGTTGCTATTGTTGTCGATTTCAGACACTAGCTTACGTGGTTACGGTGCGTGGGTTTTGCGATCAAATCCAATTCCCCTCCTTTTATAGGGGAACATATATCCTCCTAGGACCAAATGATGGGATTTGAAAGAATCCCAAATAAGCTGGTTCTCTCTCTCTCTCTCTCTCTCTCTCTCTCACACACACACACACACACACACACACACACACACAACACCTCCCCCCCCCCCCTTCTTTTTCTCAAATTTTATCTTGATAAATATCCACAATGCATTAGCAAATCCACCGTGATAAACCTAAGCAAGAAGCTTTGTCTGCCAGTATGATAGTTTGTTTATTTTTCCAAAACTCACAAAATGTGAGAGCAATGAATTAAAATAAAAAATTTATGGATAAACCTCAATCTCCGATCGAGCCTTGAGGAATAACATATTACGATGATACAATATAGGCCTCATACAGAGGCACACCATTACCCCTCTTCATGTCATCGTGCAAACCCGTCATAATGGCCGTGGTGGCCCAAACGCACTCATTCGAGACGTTCTATTTTCCAAAGATTACAATCGATTCCTTGCTCTCTTGCATGATCTTTGTGAAGCTAGCAATTACAAGAGCATTCTCAAACACCCGACAGTTTCTCGCCTTCCATATTTGCTTAAAGTAGCACAATCTAACACTGAGCCACCAACATGCAGAATTGGAAAATACTACCAAAATATATGAGAATCATGATTGGGATGGCATTGGAAATGGAAAGAGCTTGATACGATCTATCTTGTCATGATTGGGATGGGCATTGGGAATGGAAAGAGCTTGATACGATTTATCTTATCGTATCAATTTCATTGAAAACTATCAATACTATCATATAATTCAAATCAGTCAAATTGAATGTCCCTCTATTGGTCCTCATGTTTTAAGTTGCCTTATATTGTCCCTTTTACCCTATGGGTCTATCTCAATGGCCTCCCTTCTTTTTGCTAGTAGCAAAAGAAGTCTCCCTCCATCTCCCCTAGGGAAGGCAACGACATCTAGTATTTCTGAGCATGGAGAGTGATTTATGGCAGAAGCTGCTTCCCATGGTGGCACTAGGGGCCATCTTTTGATCAGGTGGGTTTCACTTAAAGCTTGATATGATAGTGTTGGATTTCTGAAAGCATCCTAGCATCAAGTATAGGAGCCATTGTTTGAAATTTTGGAGGTGGTTGTCGAGCCTTGGATCTCTAAAACAAACCTTAAAGGAGAAGTGAATTGGGCAATCATTTGATTTTTTCATGTCAGGCATTGAAGGATTGAAATCTTCTTTGGTATTTTAGATTGTAAATGGGTCCTCTCATTTAAGAGCACCATAGGGTAAAGGGGCCAATAACGGACTGGGGTCCAAAACAAGGCTAAATGGAAAATACTACCAAAATATATGAGAATCATGATTGGGATGGCATTGGAAATGGAAAGAGCTTGATACGATCTATCTTATCATGATTGGGATGGGCATTGGGAATGGAAAGAGCTTGATACTATTTATCTTATCATATCAATTTCATTGAAAACTATCAATACTATCATATAATTCAAATCATTCAAATTGAATGTCCCTCTATTGGTCCTCATGTTTTAAGTTGCCTTATATTGGCCCTTTTACCCTATGGGTCTATCTCAATGGCCTCCCTTCTTTTTGCTAGTAGCAAAAGAAGTCTCCCTCCATCTCCCCTAGGGAAGGCAACGACATCTAGTATTTCTGAGCATGGAGAGTGATTTGTGGCAGGAGCTGCTTCCCATGGTGGCACTAGGGGCCATCTTTTGATCAGGTGGGTTTCACTTAAATCTTGATATGCTAGTGTTGGATTTCTCTTGGTAGCAACAGACAGTAATGATTGTGTACGGCTCTCCATAAAAGCCTGCGGATCTTGTCTTCCTACGAATCATGTCGATGGGGCTTCTTTGCGAGGTGATGGAGTTTCCGCCCTTATGCGGCTCTACTTCGGTATGTGATCCATTTTGTAGGGTGATTCTCTTATCAGCCTGTTGTCATGTTAAGCATTTGGGAACTGCTTGTACTTGATAATATAGTGGTTGTGCTGGGGTGGCTCCTCGTCAGTCTTTGGAATACCTTGTCCTTCTTTTCTGATTTTCTTGGCCTCCATCGCTCATTTTGAGCATGGAGTTGTAGTGTATCTGGTTGTTAATCATTGGCAATGATTGCCAATGATTACCATGAAAATTATCATTACTAATGTGGAAAGATGTGACGAGTCTACACATAAATTTTCGTCAGTAAAGGGCAGTGGATGAGTGGCTAGGATCTTCCTCCCCTCGAGCTTGGACCTTGACGGAGACAACCCACCATTACTGGTTGCTTGCAATCGTAGCTATTTTGAGAAATGGGTTGCTTTTTGTTCTTCTCTATCCTTCTCTTTTTGTTCTTCTCTATCCTTTTCTTTTTTGGGGGGGCAAAACTCACAATAAGTGTGATAAATCAAAACCCAAAAAGAATACAATGCAAGCCCTGGTCAAATTAAGCCAGGGCATCATCATTTACCAGTGAAGCAACACACCAAGTCAGTGGGGTTTTACAAGGATCCCCAAACCATTACATAGCAAAACACAACCGAATCAAGGGGTTTTACAAGGATCCCTCAAACCACTACATAATAAAGCACCCCATACAGGACCGCAGTATATCAGATCAATCCGAAGAGCAGAACGATATAAACCTCAGATGCCATGGAAGAGAACACAAATGCCACCAATAGCCCTCCCTCTGAAGCCTGTAGAGAAGCATAGATTTAGAATCCGGGCGCGGTCCAATTCCCCCATCACTGACCACAAAGGCCAAGAAGCACAAAAAACAACCAAACAACCACCACAACCATGAACCTTCATGGCCGAACCACCAATGCCACAAGCCAAAGCAAGGATCAAACCATCCGAAGCCGCAACAGAGATACCCAAGGATCCACAACCCCAACACACAAGTCGGCATCATGAACCCATGACGCCCCAGATGAAACTACCAATACACACATACTGACCACCGAAGATCACTGACCGACCAAGGCCAGGCGAGCGAGTTCTCTTCCAAACAAAGAAGGGCAACTGCCAAGTCCTAAGCACAAAAATATGCCTGACACAGAGCCCCAAACGCCACCGAGTAGGGTGCAGTCGCCCCACCCCAGAAGCAACCCCTTGTTTGCGAACAAGAGCCGACCCCCACCCGATCGCCCCAAAGCCTGCAGTTTGCTTCGAGCCTAGCGAGTTCCCGCCCCCCAACTAGTGCTGGAAATTGCAACCCTTCCTTAGGGGTCTAGCCCTGCACATGCATGGCACTTTTGTGATAGGCCTTTCCGATGAAGAGCATGCCGTTCAGAGGCCCCTTCCCAATAGACGGGTCCTTTGAAAATAAGCCTTCACTAGGAAGGGCAAGTTTTGAAAATGCCCTTCAAAGATAAATTCTATAAAATAGCCCAAAAAAAATCAAAGTAGAAGGTTGCTTAGTTAAAACATGAGCCTAAGTTCTAAGGTGTAACTCGGATGTGCTGCATTCAGGATCGACTTGTTTTAGTTTGAGCTTTATGGTGGTAGGAAGTTTCTCCGATAGATTATAATTTGTTGCCATGCGTCGTTTTGTCTTCCTATCCATTGGACATGTTGGGGTGGGGTGGCAAGGACCTCGGTGTGGTGGCATCCGCTGCTCAAGATCTGTGTCCAAATATATTGTTTGTAAGATCCTAGTCTTTATGGTGTTTATGCTCCTTGTGGCATGTGATGCACATGGGGTTTTCATGGTCTGTAATGGTGGGTTGCGGGTCCATATAAAAGCCAAGACACTTGTAGTGTTTTTCTTCTTTAATATAAATAGCGAGCATTGCTTATATATTAGAAAAAAAAACAAAGCCTAAGCTCTAAGCTGGTAAAATATAAGTTTAAATTTATTAAAATTTGAATCCCACCACCTAAATCAAAGAAGAGATAACACTTTTAATATGTTATTTTTAATGAAGACCTTCAAAAAATCAAAATGCGACAAGATTTGAGAGTAGCAACTCACTAGTTATGCTTTTTATATGGATGTAGATGCTTTACAATGCAAAGTCTGATGCAACCAGACTTGTGATGTGTGCAACGTGCATGATGATTCTAGAATCTAGCGACCTCTAAGCTCCTCCTCTAATGTCCTAGTCTCTAGCGCATGTGTGACTACAGTTGATTTTGGGCACGAATCTTTTAAAGGAAATAAGGAGATAGCATTGAGGCTCAAGGAAACAAGTCACGATCTCTCTCTCTCTCTCTCTCTCAACACTTTCTATGTACACTTCTTTCTCTCTTTGCGCCACCCACTGCCCTCTCTCCTACTTGCAGCTATAGCATGCAAGTAGGAGCATGCTCGTTGAAGGGCCACTATATGCCAAGAGAATCTCGAACCACATCTTGGCCCCTACCCTCTACCCTTGCACAAACTCCTGGATCATGTCATCCATGCCTTTGTTGCAATAGGCATTGACCGAGACACCTTCCTCTTTATTCCTCTTAGAGGGCCTAACCTCGTTGAATTGCCTCACTCCTCTTCCTTTTGTCAGAGGGCCTCACCTCACAAATGTCCCTCAAACTTGCACACTCTTGCATACTCTTCTTGTGGCACATGTTGGCTAAAGTCAGTGCTCTCAAGATGTGTGTGTGTGTGTGTGTGTGTGAGTGAGAGAGAGAGAGAGAGAGAGAGAGAGAGAGAGAAAGAGAGAGACGTGACAACTAATGGTGATGCTTTTGGGGGAAAGAGGAGCAAACAGAAATACCTAATGCTAGCTCCTCTTAAGTATGGAACAACAAAAGATACACCAAAAGCAAGTGAATATTTCATAGGAGCAAGAAAATTAAGGGGTATCGAGTGACGGGTTGGTGCATTTTTGCCTTGCATGATGATGGGCAAAGTGTTTGATGGCCCTTCCTCTCCGAAGGCCAACTAAGGGAATTCCCCTTCCCTAGGAAGGACAAGGGCACCCTTCAATTTCTAGGCCTGCCCCCAACCCGATATGAGATCCCTGGAGATGTCCCTTGGAGATGTCTAACTTCTCACCTTGTCATTATGTGTATGGCTTCCACGTGAAGAGATTTAAAAAAAAAAAAAACTCTCTAATGCTTCTCATCATCAGCTAGTTTTATGGGATTGCACCCGCATGTCGCACTGCGCAGGTGTTGAACCATAATGGGCATGCTTAGAGCCCCTTGCCTTAACCAGATTTATTAGAGCCACTTGCCTTAACCAGATTTCTTACTTCAAGACATTCTAACCTTGGAAAGTTGATGCCTAATTATTTGTGTGCTCTATTTCACATGACGGCCTACCTTTGAAAACAGTTAATTTAACACACAAAAGATAGGATTATTATTATTATAGTTATAGTGGCTCATACAAAAGCCCACTTACGTGGCCTTTTGAAGAGGTACAAGTAGACGCACGGGAATGTGCCAAGGTCGCACAAGCTGCCGTCAGAGGCGTGCCACTCGAAGCGATGACAACCCAGCCCAGCGTCGCGCGTACGATACACACACACACACCCACACACACAAAATATGTCATGGGGCAAAAGAAAGCTTAGCTAATGAGCTTTACAGCTACATCTCTATTATGCCGCCCATCACATGATCACACAAACAACTATCACAGTAGAAGCAAGTATTTGGCCACTCTACCAAAGGCACGATACGAGTCGCCAAGGTTACCCCATACTCCCGAGTGTGGTGAGTACAGTTAAAATATCCTCGTAGCTGATGACCATAACTACGGTATAGGAAAATCTTCTGAGGAGGTAGAAACTGGGCTGGCAGATATAGCCGATCTGAAAAACCAGGCTTTATGGAATGCTCGATATAATAATACTTAGGCTCTAGACCCACTGCTTCAATAAACATCGCCAATTGGATATTATTTTTGAAATGTTCACGACCCCAAAGTGTCACTCTGGGCACTCGATCTTGATATGTCCACCACTTTGTTTGAGAAACAGAGGTTCCTAGCTGCGGGAATAGATGTTGTTCATAACGGAGTAATGTTGCTCGATGTATAGATTCATTTGACATAAAGAGATGTGTTGTTGCTATGAAAAGAACCTGGTCATGACAGTAGGCCATAATACACCAAGGATGCAAAATAGATGAAGAATGCCAAACTCGGGAATGATACTCTATACTTGGGGTTTTATATTTGACCAACCATCTCTAATAAAAAACTATTCTAGGAAAGCGTGCCTAGTATGGTGGTGTCTCTCACATTTTAAAAGGTTTTTTTCACATTATGGTGCGAGTGGAAGCCTTGCAGAGGGCATGGATAGCATGTATAAATACCTACAGTATACCCGAGACCTGATACAGCTTACTAGATATGGGTCTAGAGACCTGGGTATGAATATGGGAATCATTGCTATTTAAATGTTACCTTGGGGTGATGAAGTCTGTCTGACTAGGCTTTACAAATAAATTGGTGAAAACCACTTACTTCTAAGGTCATGCTAGGATAGCAGATAAAAAATACCTACTGGGGTGTGTATACCCGACACTGTATTTAATCACGTCTAGTGAATAAAAACCGGGCTTTGTATGGGAATATATGCTATACCATTGTAGAGGTGACTGTCCGACTTGGCTTCACATTACTTGGTCTCAGTACAAATCCTTAAATTTCTGTAAGCATGGCTTATGCTCCTTCTTGCATTCTCTGCACGCCACCGCGTAGGGTTTTTTGGAAAGGTCGGCGATGACAGACTTCCCCGCCATGTTTTCTTGAGCAGTAGGGCTGATATTGTGGAATCTTACCTTCTAAACCTCTGGATTCTGCCTCCGGGCCGTAGGCTATGGGGGATACTGATGTACGTGCTTGGACTGACGTCCTCGATTGGGGGCTTAACCGGTCCAACTCAACTATCGCGTCTGTTGCAGAGGAGCACCAACTATTTAAACTTGACTTCTAAGGTGAGTTATCATACTCACATAGATGCGTCTCTGTTATCATTTTCCTACGTGTGTTATTTCAAAAACTTTACGTATTCATCTACTGGTGGCTGTGGCTCAAACATGCCGAAAAAATCAGAGAAAGAAAGTGTGGAGGTGTCATCGTCTCCTAATCTTCAGGTTAACAGAAATTTTCTGTCTTGCTCTAAGGAATTTCTTTATACACTATGTACCTTTGCTGAGACTGTTTTCTAGAAATTTCTTAAAAAAACTTGTTAAATTATCTCCGGATACTGAGCTTTCATGTGAATGGTGTATGAGGAGATATATACGATTGGCTTGCCTTATCATCAATGCAAGTTATGGTTTTGCTTTAACTAATGTGTATGGTCCGTGAAATCAGTGGATGGGGAAAGAAAAATCTGGTTTTTTATATCGTTTCTTGAGGGGTTTAGTCTGACACTGTCGGATATGGAATAAAATGACGTGAGCATGTCTAAAGGCATGTTTATAGAGCGGACTGCAGTGGAAAATGTAATGATAAGCTGGGTTTGATCAACTAGTTGATGTATGTCTCGCTGGTCTTTACATAGAGCCAGAGATTCACAAAGTTCTAAAAAATAAATAAGCAAAAAATAGTGTGCTTATAATGTCAAAAACTTATGTCTGCTGTAAATACTAAGGAGTCAGAGTACAGTTATTTACATGAGCTGACCTCAGACTGAGTAGACTCAGATTACAGGTATTGAATTTTGGAATGAAGAAACTTGGAATAAATTAAAGGATATTTTCTGATTTGCTGTTGGATACTGACCTTTTTCTTGTGACAAGCTGAAATTATCTCTAGAGTCTGGCATGTGTTATCCGTTTGACTGATGGTGTTTGTTTTCATAAAATAAACAACCTAGCTCTGGAATCTGACTCTTACTGGTAAGAGAAGAAGCGTGGATGGCTCAAGTTAAACTAAGAATTACCTCCTAATCTTCAGGTTAACAAGATTTTTTTATTCTGATACTTTGTTTAAAAAAAACTAGGTAGGTAGATGGCTTTTTCTTGCTCTGATGACTGTTCTTAAAAAAAATTCATAGGGAGAAAAGTATATGGAATGGGGTTTTGCTTCGACTAAAGATGTGTTTTTGCTATGTAAAAGTACTGGGAGTCTGGCTCCAAAACATGGCTCTTCTTGGCATGAAGAATGCGTTAAAATAAACCAGTATCTACTGAGTAATGTTTGATGGAAATAAAATTAAAAAAGAGGGGAGACTGTCTAACTGGTTTTTTTGTATGTCCTATATAATTTTTTTTGGAAAAAAGCAGATTGCCAGGTGTATGTCTTATCCTTTGACTGCATAAAAATGAGGATAAAGGACATGAAGGGTATATAGTGTTGACTCGGGTAATATTGTTACTCAAAAGGGTAATGTACTCATGAATGGTGTACTGCAGATCTGAAAATAACATGTCTTACACTAAAAGAATGAGATATTTGTTAGTGGTTGGATTAGTTTGGTGACTTTGCTGAGGTAATTTCGGAAAAAAGGACTTACCCGGAATTGAATCTGTTACTAAAATCTGGTTCCTATTTTTTAAAAAAAAACTACTTGAGAGGATTCAAAGGTCATTCGAAACTGTTTTTTCTGGAAATAGTGGCCAGGCATATTACTTTACAGTAGGGTATGATAGGTTTCGCATACCCGACTATAAGATTAAATGAGTTTTTTTAAAAAAAAAACTCAACTTTGTTTTCCGGTAGTCTAGTGTACTGAAGCGGCTAAAAAGGTTATTCTGTGTACCAGCTTCAAGTATGGTGCCCTTGATGCTGACTTCACATACCGGACTAAGGTTAAATAAAATGCAAGTTTTAACTGGTTTTTTCAGCATTGTCATAGAGGTAGGTTCTGATTAACCTATCACTTAGTTCAAAGAGGTAACAGATTTCTGATAGCAGAAGTTCGGTCGAACCTTGGCTTCTCCTTTTTAACTTCTTCTGCTGGCTTCTTTTTCTCATTTAAAGTATATAGGCACTTGGCCTTACCTAACATCTTACTAGTAAGTTTGATCTTGATACCACAAGGTAAAACATATAGTGACCTTAAGTGGATCCTGGCTGGTTAAATCTGATGTTTTTTATAGCAAAGGTTTTTTTCGGATTTAACTAAAAGGATACTCTGAATTTACAGATTACTTCAGTGTTACTGCCTTAACTTCTGATAGTTGATAGGAAGGAATGCATGATATGATGTTGAGCATGGCATATAGTTCCCTCTGGCTGGGCATAACCTGAGATTGGTAAAAAAAAAATTCCGGACCGAGTCTAAGTTGGCTCACTATGACTAAGTGGTCCAACATATTGTAGTATACATTTGTTAGCTGGCATATGGCAGCAGTAGGAATGACATACCATAAAAATAAGGAACTTTGGGAATAATGTTATGTTTTTTCTCTAAAGAAGGGGTATCTCCGCTAGGTAATAAGTGGTTAAAACTAAAAGTATTTTGGGGGATATCTCAGCCCGATTATAAAATAAGTCCCAAAGATGAGGCTCTATTACAAATGTTGTTGATAGACAAGGTAGTGGGTATTTTTTCAAATGGAATAATCTTGTTAAGGATGAAGTTCTGGAAATTTGTTTTACCAGTTAAATTTTTTTAAGATTGGTAATATTACGCTGTTTGAAAAAAATAAAACAGAATTTATGGCTGCTCTATGGGGTTGGGTACCGCCTGTATCAGATTGGCTGAGAAGCCAAGGATCTTCGTTCTTACCATTTTATTTTATTTTAAAAATCATATATTTAAAGTTAAGAACTATGTTTTTTTTATGGTGACATGGATAACAACTGGGATGCCCAGCATCACCTGCGTACAGTCAAACGAACTGTTTTCTTGTGGCTATGAGTGCAGGTGAGGGCTACCTTCCTTGATTAAAACGTCCAGTTCTTAACAAATGGTGGATCTCGTAGTGTGATACAAGATTTCCCAGACTTTGGGCTTAAGGATACTTGAGCTGTATTTTGTTATCTTCATTACCTTGTACATAATTTATTTTCAACTGTAAATAAATTACTGTGCAAAGCCACTGTACTTTTCTAGAATTGTTGTCTGTGAACAGTTAGTGTTCGTTTGCGTATAATTTTATATATTTAGAACTGCTACACACACACACACACACACACACACACACACACACACACACACACACACACACACAGGGAGAGAGAGAGATTCCCCTCATCCTCCAGCCTACGCGCATGAGTTGCAGCTTTGTTGGTAGAGCTATTGCTCAGAGCCGAGGCGTCGAGAGAGAGAGAGAGAGAGAGAGAGAGAGAGAGAGAGAGAGAGAGAGAGAGAGAGAGAGAGAGAGAGAGAGAGAGAGAGAGAGAGAGAGAGAGAGAGAGAGAGAGAGAGCTACCTGCTACGGCTATTATGCATTTCTAGAACCCCTTCCCTAATTTGTCAAACATGCTATTTTCAAAATAGCATGTTTGTGTGGCTTTTCAATTTTCAATTGGAAGATGGACGGAATCGCCTTCGGTATCTCATAAAAAAAACCCACACTCAACATGTGGGTGCCCTAATTCTTCGAAATTTTCCTAAAGGATCTTGATTGTTTTCTGGAGCTTTTGATATTTTTAGAGCGCAACATTGCCAATCCAACATTTTTGGTTCCTTTGGTATTTTTAGAGTGCAACATTGCCATTCTTGAGCCCTATAAAAGCACCTACTAGCTTGATTTGTACTTTATTCATTCATTTACAAGATTCCACCCATGATCCCATCCCTACCTCCCCAAGGGCAATTGCCAACCTGAGATTGTCTCTAGCCATTTAAAAATGAGAATCATCGATTCGAACCCGGAGCACTAGGACAATATCGAGCACTCGAATGCTCTTGTAACCAGTTGAGCATCATCATTCAAGAAAATGAAAAAAACAATGTATGCCCGCCAGCTCCATAGCCTCTCTATCTGCCACCTCCACAACATGCTTGCACACAACAATGTAGATGACAGTCCCCCCCACCACCCCAAAAATCCAGCAACATGTGATCGTGGGCCTTGCAAGGGGAGGGTCAATACCATATTTTTGCAAGGCCAAGCTGAAAGCCCTCAAGTTGGTATGTCTTTTGTAGAAAGATAGCTTCAGACGAGGACAAGGAAGCGGTCTCTGTGGCCAGCATCTGCTCTGCTCCTTCTCCTTTTCCCTCTTAAACGTAGGGTGCCTCGCATCTCAGTTGAGTCCACATTTTTTTTGAATAAAAGTTAGCTGGTACCCCCTACTCCCTAGCTACATAGCTCAAAATTTGCATTTTTTAGCATTGCCTAAGATGAAGAGGAATTACCCCATGAATACGAAAGGAAAGGAAACAACAAAATAGGCTTGCTTGCATGAGACAAAAAGGGCCAGGGACTGTGGGAGTGAAGGACTGGGCATAAGGTTGTAGGATAGATAGCATGGAGACAAAAGAAAACACAAGTCAAGTACCAAACTCGGCTAATCAATTCTTATTTTGAAGTCATATTTAAGTATTTCAACCTCATTTACTTGGCTAGCTACTTGTGCTTCTGTCAAATTAGGGCAGTAGAGATGTTTATGCGGGGGAAATCTACCACGTTGATTGAGTTAATCTAAGATGCATAGACTCTCTCTCTCTCTCTCTCTCTCTCTCTCTCTCTCTCTCTCTCTCTCCAAGGCTCTAGCTACTATAATCGTTGTTCTAAATTTGGTGCATGTGGTGCTTTTAAAAAAGAGCTAAGTCCTACTTGAGATTAGTGATATAAGTGGTATGAATTTCTTGATTTTAAAGAAAAACCAAGAAGTTACAATAACAATCATGCTTCCACCGAGCCATGGCTATCAAGTCCCAAAACTACAAAGTCAAATACGAATACGGATAAAGGGCACCACCTTGACACACAGTGCGAAAATCTTGGGGTTTCCACCAAAGAGAGATCTCTGCCACCGCAATAACCTTGCCCCCAAGCCACTCCACAAGAACATACTGCTTCGAGGAGAACCTACCAGCCACCACACCTTGGCTCCAGCCTCAAGGCAACATCCTAGCCATCCAGAAGCTTGCTATACACAAGATTACACTTCTTATTTTCCTTCTTTTTCTTAACACGATTAGTACTAGTTGTAGCGCCTGCCGCCTTTACAGTATGGCTTATGAGGTCAAGCTTCTAGTCTTGAATGTCATGGACCGGAATGTCGGGCTCAGATGTCTCATTGGACATCACAACCTCATCAGAGGGTCCAACAGATGGATCTTGTTTTTTTTGCATCTCCTTTGATGGACAATCCATCCCTTTAACCATCTCTTCTCGGTCGTTAGTTTTATCTTCAGGTTTGGTGCCACCCACAGGGGGGCACAACATCCCTAGAGACACACCTCCAAGTTGACCTAACCACCGGATTGCGGACTACTCCTGACTCGATATAGTCCCTAGCAAAGTACCCAATTCTACGACATTTAAAATAGGCACTTGGAAACGAGGCAAACACCAACTCTTGTTGATATGCTCCCAATATGCCCATAATAATATCCAGATATTTAGGAATGGGCCTGCTCACGTTCCAGAGTATGTATACCTTTATGTCCAAGCCAAATATCACCCAACACTACACCTTCGGGATGAACAACACTCAACCCAGCATAGTAGCTATAACATCCACTTGGTCATGGAGCCAAAATGGGAAGCCCTTGAGCGTAACCCACATTGGGTAGAGAAACTCTTCATTACAGAACTCAAGCGACCAGGGCATAGCATAGGCGAAGTGGGAAGCCCTTGAGATGTTACCTCTCATAACCAAATCTTGGGCAAAGTGGGAAGCACACACTGCCACATAGAGTCCTTTGCTCACTGCAATAAACTGGTAAATTGGACTTTTGTTGTTTACTTGGTGAGCCAAAGGTCCTTTTCTGGATCTTTGAACCCACAGGTGGCCACTTGGCATGATCCAAGCCTTTGCCCACAACTCAAATCGCATGGCCACGAGCCTCCCAAGAAAAAGAAAAACAGCGCTGCTTTTTACTTGCGAGGCTGATCTGATCGCGGGAGATGCCCAACAGTTGGCAGGGCCAGGAAGCTGCGGGTTGTTTTTTACCAGGTGCAAAGAGAGGGCAGCTGCAATCATCCACGTTTCTATCTTGAAGGCATGCATTGCCACCTGCATGTCAAAGATGCTGCCACCAGTGCAGTTTCTTTCACAAGTTCCACGCCACAGCTAGTCCTGCTCATTGACCTTGAACAAAGGATTCTTTCTGCTCTCAACAAACTCGTAAATCATGATACGCAAAACACTGCAGTAGCCGATCTCAAGTGCATTGTGAAGATATTTGACTCTTGAGGGAATTTTCCTTTGCGTAGATGCATCTCAAGTTGCACACATGATGAAGACGGGAGTTCATGTAAAGCCTCTTATGCTAGAGCCCGCTGAAAGTGAAGGTAATGGACTTGCTGCAACACACTAGACACAACATGTTTCCATTCTTCATGCTTTGTTCTATGGTCTAGGGGACATGACATGTGCTTTTGGGTGTAGCAATATACAGGTCTGTCATGGGTAAGAAAGAGAACATGCTCGATGCGCACTGAACCAATCGATTGGAACTTGGAGAGGGTGAGCATGTTCGAGGGAGTAAACCGTGTAGTTTTTGTGAGGCATGAGTATCTGAAGCTTGAAAATCCGTAGCAATGGATTTTCCAGAGTTAAAGCCATCTCCATGTGGGCCTGTTGCAAACTTGGAAGCCCTTGTGAGCTCCGCCCCAAGATGCCCCTAAACCAGAACCCGCCATGTGCCTGAGGGTGTCAGAGCGTTGCCGAGGCTGCACACAAAGATTTCACTCACTAAAAGCGCCTTGCTTTCGCGGGTGTGAATTAATTCTTCATCTTCCATGTAAGGACCTATTCTTTGTCTTGTGCTTGGACAGTGCCTCAACGAGATTATGGGGCAATGTGTATTCGACTTGAACTACTGAGCGACATGGGTCCTACTGAGCGACACGCCTGGAGGAGGATCCATGTCTGTATGAACGCCATGCTCGATAGCATTGTGGACTTCTGCGCAAGGTATGAGCAGCTACCGCAGGAGCATAAGTTCCCAGGGGCAGTAGGGGACCAAGCTTATGCGGAATTACTCTTCTAGGTGAATAAAATAGAGAGGGAAGGCTTTGACACCTTCACAAAAACCTGCGATGCCATACAAAACGGTCCTCTTAGCCTTAGCTCCATGATTCCATCCAAAGATGTTAGGCTTGAGAGCATGTGCTGCTTATACCGTGTCTTGAAGCACTGGCTCAATCTTAATGTTCGGCTCTCAATCAGAGAGTTGGAGATATCCCATCGGATACTATTGTGTTCCACCAAACCTGACATCCTAGACGGATTCGGAGTATGGAGTATGAGGTCGCGTATGTGGCAATAGAAGATAAGCCTGGGATTCATGTGGCCAACAGAGGTGCCGTCACAGCGATGCAAAGTCTCTTGGAAAGAGTTGAGTCAGAGCTTCCACGCCTCAAGGATGAAGTAGACAAAGGCAAAATCAATCACTGGTTTTCTTCTTCTATGGGAAAAATGTTGCTTGATGTGGCTTCAATTCTCTCTGAGACTCGCCCTTGCAAGCAGTGCAAGGAAGAGAAGCAGAAAGAGCAATCAATGGGATGAACAGGGTTTCGATGAAGGCCACCTCCTCCCTGCGGCAGCGTGCGCAAGAGTCAGAGGCCGTGCTAAGCGACTCCATGGCTGTCAATGTCACCGACCTTTGGTTTTGGTGACGTATGATACGGACATCCTGGATCTTTGGTAACTAGGGGCTTATGCAGTGTATACTGGCTCCTTTGTGATGAAGGTTCCTGTGATGCCAACATGACGTGTTCTTTTCCATTAATACCTTTTGTTGGCAACAGTTCGGACATATATTCACAAAATTGGACGTTTCAATTGCACAAGCGCGACTCCAGCTCGACAACACTACAAGGTTCGTTATCTGTATCTAGCACCCCATGACTATTTGTTTTCTTGGCGCAACACATAAACGCTACGGGGCATGGCACGGCTTCCGTTCCTTATAAATTTTGGAGAGACCACAGTGCCAGCTCTCCACCATACTTTTGTATGGCACCCTCTGCATGACGTGCACTAAATACTTTGCAGTTTTAGTATGTGACGTTTCATTGCAAGACGATATGTTTAACTATTCACATTGCTTTTTTGTAGCTTGATTCAAACATTGTCCTCCAGCTTGCACAATTGGATGACATTCGTACACGATTATGAGGTCAGTAGTGTGGTTCAATACTTATACTTTGTTTATGCTTTTTGTATTTTGGAGTTTGTCAAAGCTTCCTTAAGTTTAGTTTATCCATATGTTTTGCTCATGAGTGCATGCTCAGTTCGATCATTGTATCTCTATATCAAATAGACAGGCATTTCTTTTCTCACAATGTGGAAATTCAACCTATATATTGAAATAAAGGAAAATTGACTATGCTTGTTTGAGAATAAGATGGGTGTCTCAAAGATGGTTCCACAATTTAAATACTAAATGGTTGATATTACTATTGAATGGTGCAATCTGCAAACAACTACCCAAATAGGTTAAGTTGCAACCCTTTTGCTCGATTCAATTACCCTCTTTAGTAGACATTTGTCGTATATGGAGCACTATGGGAAACAACTTGCTTCTTCCCAATGATTATCAAGTCTCAAGCTGAGCTATTATTGGTGCCTATCAATTGGTTCTACTCATTTTCTCGTGTCACCACAACAAAACCAAGGCGACAGCAATCAAAACCAAATAACCAATTAACCAGCTGCCCTCCAAAATCTATCAGAGTATGTACGGCAAAGGCCCACCAAGCAAGACTAGTTGTCACTGGTGTTGCACACTCCCATAAACCTTGAGTTGCTAACGTACGTCAGTCCATAAAGTAAAGCACCATCGATTGAGCATAGCACGCCTTAAGGATCTTGAAGTCTATTTTCTAAATGAGGTAAGAGGAGTGAAAGATTCTTTACACTTTCTCCTAAGTACTCATATACTCTTAGAGATGAGTCTTTCTATTCCTCCATCAGTTTAGTAAGATTGCCTCCTAGGTAGTCTCATTGCATTCCAAAATAAAAGATCTTGGGAAAGCTTCTTTACAATCTATCCTATTATGTAGGCACGACTTTGGATGTGCGTTTTTAAGCAAAATTTAGGAAGATGCAGCGGTTTGATTAAGCAATCAAGGGCAAGACAATGGGATGTGTTGGGTGATGAGACAAGCAATAGATAGAGTAGGTGGGTGACATGACAAGCGGGTGGAACCTCATGCAAGATCCAAGGGGTGACAATGGAACATGATACATGGAGGCACATGTGATGGCAGCAAGAGGGACAAGTGGAGTTGGGAGGGAGTGTTGGGAAAAAAAGTTATTTTTTAAAAGCATGAGGTGCACCTCTTTATCGAATAGCGCTCCTGCAAGTTTGCTAAGGTAGAGGAATGCTCCATGCGAGTTCAAATCTTATTGATATGTCCTAGTTTGCGAGAGAGTAGTAGCAAAGGACCATGCAGGATTCCATCCTAAAGGATTTGAATCATCCTTGGGAAGATCCCATGTCAGAAACCAGAGAAGTAAAATATTGCTCAAGAACTTTGTGGTGTACAAGTCTCTGCATATGACATGCCATAGTGGAAGAAGGATGCATTTGCTAAGGCACCCACATTTGGCCAGTGGTCAAAGCTATTAATGCAAAAGCAAAGACAAAGTCTTCCCATTTACAAGCTGAAAATTTAAGTGTTAGAGCAATCTATGAGAACTAGCCTTTAGTTGTGACTGGAAAAAATGGTTCAAGGAAAACAACACAGATTACACAATATCTAGCAGAAGCAGTAGTACATAACAAAAGGAAAGATTGGTTGCACACAACCTCAATGGCCACAACATCCCTATCCAAGAGGGTTGTTGAAAAATTTGGTTGTAGGCTTAGTGAAGAGGTTCGTTACCCGATTGAGGCGTGACACAATAATCAAGTACATAATAGATGGAATGTTACAAGAGAATAGCTTGTGGATATCCAACTCTCAACGTATTTTGTCGTCATTCTTGATGAATCACATGAAAGAACAATACACATTGATGTTCTCTTTGGGTTGATAAAGGACCTAGTAAGGCAGCAAAATGATTTTCATTCTACATAAGTCATCTCAGGTACACTTGATGTTGAGGGTACTTTTTTTATTGTAACAGTTTCACAATCCTAGGAAGAAAGTTTACAATTGAGATTGTGTACACAAACAACCAAAGCATGACTATCTAGATAGTGCACTTATTATTGTTATGCGGATACATTGATAGTAATAAGGTGATATCCTTCTCTTTTTAATAGGACAAAAAGAAATTGATACTGCATACCACATCGTGTATGAGAGAATGAAGGAGTTGGGTCCCAATGTTCTAGAGTTGATTATACTACCTGTTTATAGTGCCCTTGTTGAAGTCAACAAGGCTCTTCCTATGGTGACTCAGATGGAGAAGAGGGGTGTAACATTTAATGGTCTAGTGACTTGTGTGTAGCGGAATTTAGCATGAACATAGTGAGCATTTCATTGGAATAGATTCCTAATGAGAATAACAAGAGTGCTTGGGTGGAGAGAGCAACAAAAAAGTATAACACCTAGTTAGATAGCATGAACAATACTTTAAAAGAGAGAGACATTAAGCGATTGACAATAGTTGAGGACCAGATTTTCATGGAGCCGGTCCCCCCTCCAAAAGGCTTTGTATTATGGTTTCTCCCATCAAGAGAGACATTTTACAATACTATTCTTTGTGTTCCTTCAATACTAGCTAGTGCAATGAAGATGGAAACTTCATGCACTAAGCAAAACACTTATCAAACACAACATCAATTCCCTCATGGTCTCAGACCTAAGACCTCACACACCTTCGAAGATGGTGATAGCTAGCGAAGTATGAGAGTAGATTGAGAGGAAGAAGGAGTATTACGAGAAAGATGTACATCTCCTCACATAATCACTCATATTATCTTAGCTTAGCTTAGTAATTAGTATGGTAGAGGAGATGCGCATGCATTGAAGCTTGGCTCTTGGTTGGATTTGCATCACAAAGCCAAGAGTTGTTAGTATAGGCCTCCCTTCTCACAAGCTTGGAGTAGGTGACAAGCTTTCCATTAAAGCTTGAGAAGAGAGAGAGAGAGAGAGAGAGAGAGAGAGAGAGAGAGAGAGAGAGAGAGAGAGAGAGAGAGAGAGAGAGTCTTCTTGCTCCACACATAGATTGTGTGAGTGTGTAAAATGAATAATGCCTTTGAAAAATTAGCCCCCTCTCTCTCTTGGTCGGCCCCTCTTGCTATTTTCTCATGCTCACATCCTATTGGGCCTCCCTAGCCTCAGCCAATGGAAATTAAGCAGCATAAGTGATAGCCTTCTGACATGTGTCCCCCTTTCCCCTTATGTGATAGCTTTAGGTAATTAATAAATGCAACTAAACTCTCATTGGACCCCTTTGCCTCCTGGCCAATAGCAATCAAGCAAGCCATTGAGCTGCTGAATGCTCATTGGACCCCTTAGGAGACTGTCCAATAGTCTTCTAGAGAGCTTAATTCTTGTTGCTTCTTTATTAATGTTTTTAAATTAATTAAACTAGATTTACTCTATCCTAATTCCCATTGGTACACCTCCAAGGCCATCCAATAGAATTTGAGTACACCTTGTGGGCATCTGGGCTAGGGAGTTGACATGTGTCCCTCTTTCCCCTTGTGTACAAGGGAAGCTTGTGTGTGTGTGTGTGTGTGTGTGTGTGTGTGTGTGTGTGTGTGTGTGTGTGTGTGTGTGTGAGTTTTGTTAGGAAATATGACGTAGCTAAATAGCTATTTGAGTAGATTACTTAATGGAGAGAGAGAGAGATTTCACACACAAGAGATTATAGAGTAGAGAGAGAGAGAGTACACATGATATACGTGGTTCACCCAATGTGGGCTACGTCCACGGGAAAGCAGCCACTCAATGGCTTTAGTACTTCAAAACAAGAAGTAGTTTACAAAGGGATTATACCCTTAATGGAGCTCCCGCCTTGCTTCACTCTCACCACCTCACCCTCACCTTGTTGCATCACCTTCACACTATGAAATGTGTGTGGAAATGGCCTCCTTTTATAGTCCAAAAGGGCTGCCCTCTCTCATGAGAGGCAGCCATGTGTAGCCGCCCTTGTGTAGATAAGTCCAAATCGGACCCTTCAATCCGCCCATGTGTGGCCGCCCTTGAGAAGACAAGTCTGCTTTTGAATTCAGCCACCAGCCATTGAATTCGTCCACCGGCCACCGTCCATTGACTTCGGACCACCGGCCACCGGCCATTGACTACCGGCCACCGGCCAACTAACCGGTTGTTTTCCAACCACTTTTCGGCCGCCATCCGGCCATAATATTCTGAAGAAAAGGAATATTCCGGCGAGGGGAAAAAAAAGGTATCGGGGGCTTCCCCCGAAGGCCCCTAGAGTTGCCCCTGATTTTTGGCCGTGAAAATTTTGGTTTCTGGCGAGTGATTTTCCTTCACGCACGATGGCTTCTCCTCATAGTGAGGGCCTTACAAATGTGCGCTTTTACCACAGAAAATTACAAGGGTAAATCAGGCTCCATACTTAACAAGTTTCTCTCTCATCCCCTACTTCTTGGGTCGCCCCCTCCTATGTAGGGACTTGTGAAGACTTTTGTGCACACACACAAAGCATCCAAATTTCCTAAGCTTTTTACGTTTGGACACAACCTTTGAATTTTGGAACCTTAGCATTTTTGAAGTCTTAATGGGATGAACCTTAGGGTCTTTTAAGCCCATTGTTGCACATTTCTCTTTTGCAAATGGCCCCCCTGTGGATCCCTATTTTCACTCCTTTGGATCCCTATTGTGACTGGTCTACTAGCTTAACCAATATTCTAGCTTTTTCTCCCCTGGCACTTCCCCATATTAAATGATCAGTTTAACATGAGAAAATAATTTAGGAGAATTAGATATTGATTATTATGACATTACCTCTCTCGTGAAATCATAGTCGTCCTCGACTATGGGTTAGAGAAGATAAAGCATATAGTCCTTTTCCTAGCGGGTAGAGGATCCCTATGTTACCCTATGACATCGTTTCAGAATGGATGACTAGTCCATTTGGTGCTTGAGAGCCTAAGCTGCCAAGCATGTCTGCATATTAGCGCTATCATTCTTGCATATTAGAGTGACAAGCTCTACTTGGTGTTTGGGAGACATCGTCTTCGCAAACTTGATCTAAGCATGCATACTACTTCATTTTTGTGCACAATAAAGAAAAAGAGAGTCTTAAAAACAAAAACTTTGTTCATTTTTAACATTTGTACATGTTCTTACTCTAGAAACCATTGTAAGCATTGAGAAGGTTTAGGTTATCCTTTAATTGTATGCCTTGCATCCATCTAGCATCTTCAAAAGGATAATTCTTAAACTTAATAAGATATCATTGGATAATCTTACCACCTCTTAGTACCTTGTCTTCATCAAGGAGAATGGACTCGAGCTGTAGCACCTCTTCTTGGTCCTCGATCTTCGGTGGGTCCTCAATAGTAGGTTCTTGAGGTGGCTCTCCTTTGTAAGGATTTAATAGGTTCACATGAAAAGCATTGTGTATGAGCCAGTGGCTGGGCAACTTGAGTTGATAGGTCTTGATTGGTCTAAGAATCTAGAAGGGACCATAGTACCTTTTTGCTAACTTAGCATAGTACTTTTGGTGTCCCGTGGGATTCTTGCCCGTCGTGTACCTTAATCGATACTTGGGAAATTTTAATAAGACCCAATCATTTTCCTTAAAGTCTTGGGCTCCTCTGTGCTTATCAGCAGCAGCCTTTTGCCTTTGCTGGGAGATAGAGATATCATTCTTAATCTTTTGGAAATATTCTTGTAGGTCTCGGCTATACTCATCTGCAACAACGAAGATCTTCCCGTGTACCTTAAGTAGCAGGGGATTTTTTGATCTTGCCTCAATTACCTCAAAAGGTGCTTTTCCCATGGAAGTATATACAGTGTTTATTGTAAGTATACTCCGGTAGGGGTAAGTATTTCTCCCATTGGGATCTTTGATCTACTTCCATTAAATAGGCTTTTAGTAGATCAATAATTGTTAGGTTAGCTATTTCACTTTGGCAATCCATTTGTGGGTGATAGGCCGAAGAGAAATTTAGCTTTGTCCCTAAATTCTCAAAGAGACCCTTCCAAAAATTACTGGTCATTCTAGGATCTCTATCCGACACTATGGACATTGGCAAGCCATGGTACTTGAAGATTTGTGAAATGAAGAGGGTTGCCATTTGATGGGCTTTTGATAGTCTTTTTGACATGTATAAAATGAGCTTGTTTACTGAACCTATCTACTATCATCCATACTACTATCATCCATATTCCCATATTCCCATGGATAGACTTAGACAATCCAAAGATAAAATCCATGGATATGCTCTCCCATGGTGAATTAGGGATTGGCAAAGGTTGAAGCAATCCAGGTTGCTTCCCTCTATCAAATTTTGTCTTTTGGCATACCACACATTTAGAAACATACTCTTGTATTTTTGCTTTCATGGTAGGCCAATAGAAATATGTTTCAATCCCTTCTAGGGTAGACTAAATCCCTCTATGCCCCGCATAAGGAGGAGCATGAGATTCATACATTACTTTCTCACAAAGTGAGTTAGTAACGCACATTCTATTGCCATATAGAAGATAATCATCTTGTAATGTAAATTGTTCCTCTTTCCTCCCTAATGCAAGGGCTGAAATCACATCTCTAAAATTGGGATCAATAGCATACTCATCTATCATAGAAGATAGATCATTGTGAGTTGCTATGAAAACCACATTCACTCTCGGCCATCTTGAGAGTGCATGGGCTACTTGATTATGCTTTCCAGCAATGTGAGCAATATGAAAATGAAATCGCGAAAGGAAATTTTCCCACCTCGTTTGTTTGTTGGAGAGCTTAGTCTGCATCATGAAGTACTTAAGACTTTGGTGATCCATTCGCACAATGAAAGGAGTCCCCAATAAATAGTGCTTCCATGAGTCTAAGGCATGTAGAACTGCAAGGAGTTCCTTTTCATATATGCCTAGAGCTTGCTCAACAGGGCCGAGCCTTCGACTTTCATAGCCTATGGGTGCCCTTCTTGGAGCAAAACAGCTCCAAGGCAATCACCACAAGAATCACATTGGACCTCAAATGGCTTTGAGAGATCCGGTAGTGTAAGCACAGCTTGAGAGATAAGCTTTTCTTTAAGCTTTTTTAAAGCATTGTTCTCCTTGTCAGACCATGTATACCTAACGTGTTTCTTTGTTAGGTCATGTAATGGTCCTTCTATTAGTGAGAACTTTTCTATGAAGCGTCTATAGTATGCACACATACCTATAAAGCTTCTTAGTTCATGAAGATTCGTTGGTTTAGGCCATCCTTTTATTACCTCTAACTTTGATGGATCCATTTGGATGCATCTTGAGAGAGATAATGTGACATAACTACTGAATCTCTTGCAAGAAAAATTCACTTTTCTTTTGATTAACATAAAGTTGATTCTCTCTTAGAACTTGAAATTGTACCTAGAGGTGTTGCTTGTGTTCGTCTAATGAACTAGAGTAGATGATGATATCATCAAAGAACACTCCAGTAAAGGTTCGGTGAGGCCTGAATAGATTCTCCATCAAACGGTTGAATGTGGTTGGTGCATTGATCAAGCCAAAAGGCATGATAATATATTTGTGAAGACCAAACGTAGTGCAAAATGTGGTCTTTACAATGTCTTGATCAACTATCCTTATTTGATGATAGCCACTTCTTAGGTCAATCCTACTGAAGTAGGTGGACCCTTGTAGCTTATCAAATAGGTCTTCTACCCGTGGAACGGGAAACCTATTCTTGATAGTGATCTTGTTTAGTGCTCTATAGTCGACACACATACGATATGTGCCGTCTTTCTTTTGCACCAGTAGCACAGGAGAACAAAATGGAGATGAGCTAGGTGTAACCATGCCTTTCTCAACTAACTCATGCACTTGCTGCATAATCTCCTCTTGTTGAGCTTGAGAAACTCTATAAGGAGGTTTATTAGGCGGTGAATTTCCTGGAAGAAGTTCAATTGCATGGTCATCATTGCCTCGTTTAGGAGGTAGCTCACAAGGGATGTCGTCACTAAAAACATCTTGAAACTTCTTGAGAAAATTGGATAACTCTAATTCCTTCTGATTGTGTATATTTTCTTTTGCTAAAACATTAGGTTCATTTTGAGAATCTTTAACAAAAATCATGTACATGGAAATAGAGCTCTTTATTGACTTGTTGAAAGCTTGTGTATGTACAATGGGTATGGTGTTACCCATTTTCTTAGCATCTATGTACATATCTTTTTCCCTGAACTTAAAGGAGATTCTCCTTTCAAGGAAGTTAACATTGGTAGCCATGCGATCAAACCATGGTGCCCCTAGGAATACATCCTCATGCTTGAGAGGAGAGATAAAGAAGTCCTCTTTGTCCACATAGCTTTGGACATGGAGCCTCAATTTCACGATTAAGGGAGTGACTGAAGCTTTTTGCCCCTTGAAAGCACCATCTGCACGGGTAGGACATCTCCCATCTTGTAGGCTTGTATGCCTAGCTTGGTGGCCAACTCTATGGATATAAAATTATGAGTAGAACTATGGTGAAAGAGAATAAAAGCACCATGTTCTCTTACCTTTCCCCAAGCATGGCATAGAGGAGATCCTTTGTCGTGAATTTCCTCCTCTTGGATTTCGACCAAGGTAGCTCTAGGAGGTTCATGGAGGGTGTTCTTTTGGGGACAAGCGCGGTACACATGCCCTTGCTCCCTGCACTTGAAACAACGGTTATCCTTGCGAGAACGCTCAAGATCTTTAAGAGAGAGTTTATTTTTGCCTTTGTAAACTCCCTTCTCTTTAGCTTTGTTGGAATTTCCCTTAGGAGAATTTTGGACATTGTCCTTCCCCTTAGGCTCATTGGAACCCTTGTTTTTCGTGGGCTTAGAATTTCTTTTAGCCCCCGTTTGGAAATTGATTCGAGAAGACACCATAGTATGGTGTATAACTTCCGATATGATGCATGGCATTTGGGAGTTGACATACTCCACCATTTCTTCGATTAAGCCCGCACAAAATTGTTGCTTTTGCTCTCCAAAATCCAACTTTTTGAAGATAGTGGCTTTGAGTTGTAAGTCACAAAACTTTTCTACATATTTGTGTATGGATTCGTAGGGAGAGAGCTTCAAGCTTTGCAATTCGGTGAGTAATTTGTCTTTGGCATCGGTGGCCAAAAGGTGCTTCATAATGGAAGCTCTTCAAGCTTTCCATGTTCGTGGAGCTTCACCGTTGGCCCGTAGGCTAGACCATCATTGCCTGGTAGACTTTTGAAAGTGCATAGCTACATGGCGTAGCTTAGAGGACTCCGTGAAGCCCTCATCTCCAAACGCCGCATCGAGATGGATAAAGGCCAAGACTTTGTCCATAGCACCAAAAGTGCCATCGTAGGTAAGGAAAGAGATACCCTTCCCTCCCTCTTTGAACTTCTTGAGCTTGGATGACCTCTTCCATGCGGCATAGGATTTCTGATGGCCTCTTCTTTTTGATGGTTCAAAGGTTGCACCATCACTTTCTTTAGAAGGTGAAGAATTTGAGGAAGATGGAGAAGAGGGTGACCTTTTTCTCGCCTTTTTCTTGCTTTGATCTTCTTGGTCTTCACCATCACTTTCATAAGAGGAAGAGGATGAAGAAGATGGAGAAGAGGGTGTCCTCTTTCTCACCTTTTTCTTCTGTTGCTTTTTATCTTCCTCTTTGAACTATGGTGTGGAGAAGTGTTCAACATTGTTTTCTCCGGTTTGGAGGTGATGGAGAGCGTTTAGCTCGTCGTCTTCGTGGAGTCATCTTCGCCGAGGTGGCAGGAGACTCACTTCTTTCTTGTTCCTTTGGTGGAGGCTCTTGGTTTCTCCTTTGAGAAGGAGATGCGTCATCAAGGAGAAAATTTTTTGAGCCCTTCCTATGGATCCTCTTCTTCTTCCCGAATCGGAGAGAGGCCTCTTTTGGAAGTCTCACAAGGAGGCTTCCTAGGTGCTCTCTCGTCATGAAGGGGAGCTTGGAGAATCCCATGAGCACGAAGCTGCCATTGCACTTCACTTTGGAGGGATGGATTTCCCATGGCTTGTTGAAGCCTTGAAACAAGATAGTTAACAAGCATAGGGGCATGACTAGTAGCCTGCTCATTAGCAGAATCAAAGTTATCAACATTAATTTCACTCTCTTTATTACTGTCAGCCATTCTAACAACTTTTAGGTGTAAACTTTTTAGGTGTACTTTGGCACTTCAAGTCCTAGTTGCTACTCCTCTTTACCCCTTTAGAAAAAGCACTCAAGCTACTGTACCTGTGGCTGGAATACCATTAATTGAAAGGAATAGAAGAGAGGGTCGTTCAACACCAAAATAGCACCGGCTCCTGTCAAGCTTCTAATAGCTCGATAGTGGTTAAGCCGCAGGCAAGCCCCGTAGGACTCCACTATTAAGACCATAGCTCTTGACGGTGATGCCCCGTTATCTGCACAAAGGCAGGCCCACTCCAAGGCTGAAAATTCCCTATTCTACTTACTCACATGCAATTAATTATACCAACCATTTATAGCTAGCTTAAGGACCTCCCTTCTTGAGCAAGAAAAGAGAAACCTTGTGCTCTGATACCAATGTAGCATTTAATGGTCTAGTGACTTGTGTGTAGCGGAATTTAGCATGAACATAGTGAGCATTTCATTGGAATAGATAGCAACAAATAGTATAACACCTAGTTAGATAGCATGAACAATATTTCAAAACAGAGAGAAATTAAGTGATTGACAATAGTTGAGGACCGGATTTGCATGGATCCCCCCTCCAAAAGGCTTTGTATTCTAGTTTCTCCCATAAAGAGAGACATTTTACAATACAATTCTTTGTGTTCCTTCAATACTAGCTAGTGCAATGAAGATGGAAACTTCATGCACTAAGCAAAACACTTATCAAACACAACATCAATTCCCTCATGGTCTCAGACCCAAGACCTCACACACCTTCGAAGATGGTGATAGCTAGCGGGGTATGAGAGTAGATTGAGAGGAAGAAGGAGTATTCTTACGAGAAAGATGTACATCTCCTCACATAGTCACTCATATTAGCTTATCTTAGCTTAGTAATTAGCATGGTAGAGGAGATGATCATGCATTGAATCTTGGCTCTTGGTTGGATTTGCATCACAAAGCCAAGAGTTGTTAGTGTAGGCCTCCCTTCTCACAAGCTTGGAGTAGGTGATAAGCTTTCCATTAAAGCTTGAGAAGAGAGAGAGAGTCTTCTTGCTCCACACATAGATTGTGTGAGTGTGTAAAATGAATAATGCCTTTGAAAAATCAGCCCCCTCTCTCTCTTGGTCGACCCCTCTTGCTATTTTCTCATGCTCACATCCTATTGGACCTCCCCAGCCTCAACGAATGGAAATTAGCATAAGTGATAGCCTTCTGACATGTGTCCCCCTTTCCCCTTTTGTAAGAGCTTTAGGTAATTAATAAATTCAACTAAACTCTCATTGGACCCCTTTGCCTCCTGGCCAATAGTAATCAGGCAAGCCATTGGGCTGCTGAATGCTCATTGGACCCCTTGGGAGACTGTCCAATAGTCTTCCAGAGAGCTTAATTCTTATTGGTTCTTTTATTAAGTGTTTTTAAATTAATTAAACTAGATTTACTCTAGCCTAATTCTCATTCGTCCACCTCCAAGGCCATCCAATAGAATTTGAGTACACCTTGTGGGCATCTGGGCTAGGGATCTGACATGTGTCCCTCTTTCCCCTTGTGTACAAGGGAAGCTTGTGTGTGTGTGAGAGAGAGAGTTTTTCTCTCATCCCCTACTTCTTGGGCTCCCCCCCTCCTATGTAGGGACTCGTGAAGACTTTTGTGCACACACACAAAGCATCCAAATTTCCTAAGCTTTTGACCTTTGGACACAACCTTTGAATTTTGGAACCTTATCATTTTGGAAGTCTTAATGGGCTGAACTTTAGGGTCTTTTAAACCCATTGTTGCACATTTCTCTTTTGCAGATGCCCCTCCCTTTGGATCCCTATTTTCCCTCCTTTGGATCCCTATTGTGGTCGGTCTGCTAGCTTAACCAATATTCTAGCTTTTTCTCCCCTGGCACTTCCCCATATAAAATGATCAGTTTAACATGAGAAACTCATTTAGGAGAATTAGATATTGATGATTATGACAAGGGGTAATGTAAGAGAATCTAATAGCTACTTTAGGTTCAATTGAATTTTAGCTTATGAAAGGAGAAAGTTTTTCCTAAGAGAATTTTTTAGAGGAGACTAAATGTTGTGTTAGGATTATTTCATTGCACATTTATACATTAGAACATTAAAAACCATGCACATAATTCAAAAAGATACCACAATTAAGATTGACAACTTGATGAGGAGCAGATTTGCTTGGAGCCAATCCCCCCTCCAAAAGGACTGTGTCGGGATTATTTCATTGCACATTTATACATTAGAACATTAAAAACCATACACATAATTCAAAAAGATACCACAATTAAGATTGAAACGTTGATGAGGAGCAGAATTTCTTGGAGCCGATCCCCCTCCAAAAGGACCTGTCTACAACACAACAAGGAGCTTTGATTACAACACAACTTGTACTCTTGCTGAGATTTCCTCGAACCAAAAAGATGGTGTTCTTCAATATTCCATGGTGTAACCATCCTTCCCAAGCCCTAAACACCCCATCGAGGAGAAATAATTGTGGGGTACGAGATAGATGAGGGTGAGGATACGCTTACTCCATGGGAAATATATTAGCATAGCTTAACATAATAGAGTAGTAGAAGATGATGAAGAACAAGAAGATGAAACTTTTACTTGCTTGAAATTGCATCCATAGCAAAGTGCGTGAGAATGATGGTCACCTCTTGAGCTTGCATGAGAGAGAGAGAGAGAGAGAGAGAGAGATCTTCCAACTTGGGCACTTGAAAGAGAGAGAAAAGAACCAAATTTTCCACATTGATCTACTCTCTTTTATCCCTTCCCCCACCTCCCAAAAGCCCAAAATTGGGTGACTAATGCATGAACCAATCAAATGAAAGGACCTAACAGGAACCTTGGTGCATACTTGGACACTTGTACATCATTCCATACTTGAAAAAATTGCCTCCTCCTTCCTTGGACTCTTCTTGGCAAGTGTACACACCACACACACTCACACACACTTGCTAACTTCACATAAAGCAAGTTGGTGCTACTTTAGACATGTGGTCTAGCCAAGCTTAGGAAGGAAAGTTTCATAAAATATAATACCTAACCAACCCAAATGATTTTCTTATATTAAACTAATCATTTAATGTGGGAGAATAAATGGGAACAAGGGTTAGAATATAGACATGTGCTTACGGGTCTATCTCAACACGGGGCCAATGATAAAGGGGTCCAAATGAGAGATGGTCTATCAAAGACCAAGGCTAGCTAATGGAGCTTAAAGACCTTAGGGTTAGCTTCATTAAAGACCTCCAAAGGTTAGTGTTAAAATTCCTTTGACCTTAGGCAAGCTAGGGTTGTGCTTGAGGTGGGAACCCGGCCCAAGTTTGACGTTCTTGTCGTGCTTGTTGATTAAGGTGCTTGTCATGCTTGTTGACTAAGGTCCTTGAGGTGCTTGTCGTGCTTGTTGACTAAGGTGCTTGAGTTGCTTAATGACTAAGGTGCTAAGGTGCTCCATCACTAAGGTGCTTGAGGGGTTAAGGTGTTCAAAAAGTCAAATCACATCCCTACTCATGAAGGGGCCAGCCCTCATTGTAGGAGTCTTGGGGGTTCCATCGTTGCAATAGCTCTAATGAGCAACAAAATTATCAATCCGGAGGGATGAGCTACCCGGCTAGGGCATGGAAACACTCACACGGTTAGTGAGATAATCGTGGCAAACAAATGGTTAACTCTATGAGGTGAGCTTCAACTATGGACGAGCGAAGCCGCAATGAAGGGCAATCTCCATATCCACTTCTCTTCACCTCTCTTCAAGACACACACAACACTAATCCTGTCATGCAATACACTAATCGCAAGCACACACACATAGATCTATCGAGCACCACACTCCAATCAAACCTACATGCACACACAAGCAAAAGAGGGCAATCACACAAGATTAGAGAGGGATTAACCACTAATTAGTTAAGATCTAGTTAATCTAAGCATCATAGGCAATCATAAGAAGTATGAGAGAGGCATAGTGAGAGAGAATGAATCATTGATTAGTGTTAATCAAGTCTCATGAGCAAGGAGAAGCTCAAGGACTCCATAGCCACACATCTCAATAGCTCTCACCAAAGAGTGCTCTCAACAAATGACTTGAGACCCTAATTTCTTTTACACACTGCCTTATATACTTAGGTTATAAATATGCAATGTTCGGGCGCCCAAGGCCTTTAGGGCTCACCACTTACTGAACCTGTAACCTAGGCACAGTAAGTGACCTATTCTTTACAACTTGGAACTCCTATTGAGCCCCTAACACATTAAAAAATTACAATGGCTTGAAATAAATCGGGAATTTACAATATGTGACCATTTTGGAAAAACGTGAAAAATGTGTAACTCCAATCTTTACTGCTTCTTTGCATTCATCCTCGATGTGCATCCGTACGTCTTTGGTCTTTAGCAGCTTCTGTTAACTGACGTTGAATCAGTTAATATTCCCCCCTTCCTATTTTAGTGTCCGTCCTTGGGCACTGTTGAAAAGTGTCCGTGGAGGCAAGGGAAGGTTTTGATTGGTTGTTGATGGGCTGATTGTCTTCATTTTGTCGTTGGATTTGTTGATGAGGTTTAACTTGTTGCAGCATCTTCATTGATCCAAATATGTCTGATGTGAGAGACGATGTTGCATTTGTCCGTTGTAATAGCATAATGGTGGGGCTGATGTTTATTTATGAAAAGTATGTACAAGGGAAGTATAATGATGAGGTTCAAAATTAGGGTCTAATACCTGGATGACCAAAGGGAAAAAACCCAGTGGGAAAAAAGTGCCTTTGGGATACGCGCATTATTGGAGTACTTATTAGCATGGGAAATATTAATAAAGTACTGAAGGGATTATTTGCTGATAGATATGAAATTAAAAAGGCAGCAAATATGAGAGTGTAGCATGATGAACTTTGATTGGCCTGTTGTAGTCCACTCAAGGTACATAGGTGGAAAAAAAAAAGAGTGTCTAATGCATATGTCCAATGGTTGGACATCCTATTTATGCATACACAAAAATGCATGGGAAACAATATGCTGTGCAAGAAAGATTTTGAGGGTTCCTCAGAAAGATGGTGTAGCTATAAAAGCATATGACATGGATTTGCAAGCTGGCACCACTTTAAGAATGGTTTTCTTTGACGAGGATATGTGCTCTCATCTTACTATGCACTGTGCGTGAGTGTTGGACTGTACGACACGCCACCATTCGTAAGTTAATAGACTTCGACTCTTATGCTCATCTCATTCAGTCTGAGCGACATGACTTTAGATATGCTCAACTCTTCCAGCTTGAGTGTAAGCCTAATAACTACGACTCTTAGCACAGAGTTTAATATGACCTGAAGCTTTGGGACTAATGCTTTGCTCATTTTATGGCTCAGCAGCACGACTCTGACTATGCCAAAGAGTGTTTTTTTGCACCCTGGCGACTTGAATTTTCACATTCTTGTGCTTACTACAAACATTTCTTCAGGTAAAAGTAATCTTGAATCCTCAAAAAGAGGATTAGTGAAGGACCAAGTTGGCATTGAAGGTTTCTTTTGCCATACCTGTTTTAGCTTCTTCAAATCTGCATTCTCGTTGTTTGGGTTGCCCTTCTTTGACTGTGAAGACTCCACTATCTGTTTGATTTTCCAAATAGGCCTGTTGATAGGAATCTTTGATGTTGTTGTAGGCCTCTGTTGATCGTTGAAATTTGACTTTGGACTAGGAGCATTGGAAGACTTAGGAATCCAAATCTCTTGATGACCTTTGTATCTTCTTTGTTGACTTTGCTTTGCTCTAGGTCTTGTTGAGGTCTTCATATCTTCATGCAGGTTTGGTGTAGTTGCAGTTGGCTTGTGGTTGATTGGTAGCCAAATCTTTGTATAGTGTGTGTAGAATCCTTCTCCAAGAGGAAGATTCTTCGAGATCCATCTTTTTTCGGTATCCTCTTGAGAGTTATGGTAGACTTTAACATCTTTCGATGTTGTTCTATTGTATACCTGATTTTTAGGCATCCTAGGATATTGTCAAGGTGATACCTTGTGGGCCTTCTTTCTTGGGAGGGTCTTGAACTTACTTCATATGCTCTTACCTGAGGTTTTGGTACCCATATCTGTATGTTACCTCTATAGTACTCATGTTCTTTTAAGCTCCATTGTGATGCTATCCATTCCATGTTTTTGTCTTTCTATGTTGATTTCTTGTCTTTGATCCAAACCGGATCATTGACTTTGACTAAACTGCTTTGAACAAACACTTGCTTGACTTTCCTTTTCTTTCTTGAGTAGTTTGGCTAAAATATCTTTGCTTTTCTTGGTGTCTCCTTAGAGGTTTCGATTGGGTCAGCAATTGACTTGAAGATTTGAAAGTTTGACTTGCTTGAAGAAGCTGATCCATGAGGGTTCTTTGATGTAGAGGCATATGCTGTCACACCTTCTTTGCTAATCGGTGGAAGTTCCACTTTAGCTTTACCTTTGTCTGCAAGATTTTTCTTCTTTACCTCTGGTCTTGGTGGCATCCTTTGCTCAATAGCTTTCGCGGTTGCTTTTTGCTCTGTTTGATCTGCACTTGATATTGCCTGATTTGCTTCAAGCTCTTCTGAAGTTCAGATTGATGGAGATGAATCATCAATAAGATCTGCTTTAATATCAGTCTCCATTTGAATTGTGCTTCAGGACTTTGTACTGTCGTCCGCGGGTGACCAGTCTTGGTCTTCATTCTTGATTGTGTCTGAAGATTGCATCTTGTTTGCATTTTGTATCTCTAACATCTTTTGGGCCATTGGCATTCCCATTATGATGTCGTCTGGCATATCCTTTGCTTTGATCACATGGAATTGAGCTATGATGATCTATGAACTTACTTCAACGGTGGTGGAGATGATTCCCCAGCATTCTGCTCGTTTGCCTCTAGATATGTCAATGAATTCAGAAGCATCTTCTAGTTGTGGTTGGCCATATCTTTTCCAAGTGCGAAAAGACATGAGGTCCTTGTCTAATTGAAAATCTAGCTTTACTTCTCTTGACAGCTTTTCTTCGTTTTCACCAACAATGTTGCACTTGATCTTCTTAGGATTTGTGTCTAAATTGACTTCTTTTGTTGTGGCAGTGTCCTTTGGTTGAACTTTATCTGCATTTTCTTTGCTTTCACCACCTGCTTCCGTTGATGTCGAATTGTATGACTCTGATTTTGCACCTTTTTTCAATTGTTGAGCATTGTCCTCCTGCATCTGGGTAACTCTTGATCTTAAAAGATCCACTGTACTTTTTGGCAAAATCTGTCTCTGCGGAGGAGATTTTGGTGGTGACCTTAGTGTAGCTTTCTGGACTTTAGCTCCCATTGACTTTGACTTTTTTGTCACCTGTTTTGGCAGCTTATGGTTTTGCAGCATCTTCAGATAGTCTTTGTGACTATTCTGACATTGTCTGATACTTCCGAAAAATTTCTTTTTATTTTTCTAAATTTTTTGTGAAATTTTGAATTCTTTTTCTAAAGTTTTTGTGAAATTTTGAATTTTTTTCTAAATTTTTTGTGAAATTTTGAATTTTTTGGTTAAGTTTTGATTTTTAATGATTTTTTCTAGGATTTTTTTGAATTTTTGAAAAATTTCAGACGATTTTGGATTTTTTGTGAGTATTTTACTAGTTTTGTGATTTATCTACGAGACTTTTGGGTTTTTATTGATTTTTCTATGTGTTTTTTTTTTTTTGGTGAATTTTTTGATCCCTTTTATTGATTTTTTATGAGTTTTTCATTTTTTGTAATTGATTTTTGTAAAGTTTTGAGTTTTTTCGTAATTTTTTATGAGGTTTTTTGAATTTTCTATGTTTTTCTTTTTTCCTGTGAATTTTTTTATATATTTTTAAAAATTTTGTGATTTTTAAAACACTTTTTTAAACTTTTGTGAGTTTATTGTTTTTCTATTTTTTTGTAAAAAAAATTCGTCTTCTTTATTTTTTCTAATAATTTTTTAATCCCCTTTTTAAAAATTTTATTTTATTTTTTTATTTTTATTCTTTTTATGGTTTTTTAAAGCCTTTTTTATTTTCTAATTGGATTTTTTTGTTTTTTTAATGTTTTATATTTATTTTTTTTAATCCTTTTTTAATTTTTTACTTTTTTTAATTAATTGAAATTGACAATAATAACAATAAAAAGTAAAAAAATAAAAAATTTAATCACCTGTCAGGTTGTCACTTACCTGCCGCCGTTGACGAAGGCTGATGAGGCGGGACAAGTCCGGATCTGCAGGGTCTGACGGCGTGCGAAATTCGAGGCATTTGGCGCGCGAGTTGACGTGGCTGAGGCAAGAAATCAGGGGATGCACACGTGCAGGCGGGTTGACCTGGCAGCTGACGGGCGAGAGTAAAGACTCCGAGAGTCGTGCGTGTGGAATGGCTGCACTTAGTGAGCACTGGGCAGTGGTCGTTGAAACATGAAGGCGAGCACATGCGGCCACGCTTGCAGAGGAGAGAGAGAGAAGAGAGAGAGTAAGAGGGGAGAGAGAGATGGGAGAGGTGCACGCGGGCAAGAGATTGAGAGTTAAGAGGGATAGTGTGTGTGTGTGTGTGTGTGTGTGTGTGTGTGAGTAACTCCAAAAAAGGAGAGGTCACGCGGTTGGGCAACAGGGGAGATGCTAGAGAGAGAAAGGAGAGTTAGAGAGAGAGTAGGGGGAGGGTGGCAGGGCTAGAAAAATACATTTTTCTAACCGAAGAAAATAAGGGCAACTTGAAATTCTACCGGTTTATAGGTCAAAATTTAAAGCTTTTGCCGGTAATTACACTAAAACTTGTTCAAGGCAATCTAAAAATCTAACCCGGATTTTCGGAATTCAGTCGGTTAAAATACATTATACCCTGGGAAGAGAGAATAAGGGAGAGAGAGAGGGAGGAGAGAGTAGAAAGAGAGTGTGTGTGTGTGTGTGTGTGTGATGGGTAGTGTTCACTCGGAGAGAAGAAGAAGAAGAAGAAAGTTTTAACGTTGCAGGAAATTATCCCCAAGGATCGTAAAGATCTATCCGACTTAGAGATTTTTTATGCGTCGCAAGGCACGACGAGAGCCGAACCCACCTTTCCCTTTTTTATTATTATTATTTTTTATTTTTTATTTCCATACATGCCAAAAATAGCCGAAAACTCCAAAAATCGCCAAAAAATCCCAAAATTTGCTAGAAAAGTCCAAAAAATTCCCAAAAAATTCTAGGAATCTTAGAAAATCATCGTCATTCACAACCGAGCATTTTCAATACGCAAAAGCACACCGAAAATAGCAGATTTTACCGAAAATACAATTTTGGCAAAATTGTCCACCCGACCCCCGGAAATAGTAAAACGCTTAAAACTCGACCACGGAGGACACAAATGCGAACAAAATGATGCCGTAAATTTTCACACTCAAATTAGCTTGTAAAGATTACAAAATCAAATTTTTATGGAATTATTAAAAAATCAATGCAAAAATTAGCAAAAATTATCCAAAAATTATCCAAAAATACCCAAAACAATTCTACAAATTCTCCACACATTGGGGAATGGTACAGCCAAATAAAATTGCACAAATCATATCAATTCAATTGCCAACAATTTTATCAATAAAATCAAGACTAAGCAATTAAACCGGCAAAATTACCAACAAAAATAGGTCAAAAATTGACGCAATTAAAGTGTGTAAATCCCTGTTTTGAGCACAAAATAGCAGCATTTAATCATTACATACATCAATTATGCAATCAAAACATTGAATTAACCATGCAAATTTAAACACTTTTTAGGCACACACACACACTAAAAAATTGGTAGTTTTTACCAATCTTTAGGTGCACACACAAAAGGGTTAAACTTGTCGGATTTGTAATGTGACTTCACAAATCAATAGCTAAGTATGAGCACAACACACATCAATCATCACAATTCACAAATCATAAGGAACACATTGATTTCTAGGTGCTCAAACATGGGCAAAATAGTGCACACACACCTAAAATTAGGCATACACACACTCAATTAGGATGCACAGACACTTGATTTTAGTGCACACACACCTAAAATTGACCATCCAAGCATGCAATTAATTCAATTAGGTACCCAGTTAGCAACCTACAATCACCAATAAGCAATTGAAACTTGTCAAATCATACGTCACCAATTCTTAAAAATTTCGGCATTACAACGGCGTGAAAACGAAAAATCATAAAATTTTCAATCCACATTGCATTACATTACATTGCATCAACATAGCATAGCATTACATTGCATCATCATGGTGGGACATCTACACAATTCTACACATCCTTAGATTCTAGAGAGGTTGAGAATACCACCTTAATTACCTTTCCATTGAAGATCTTTTGAATGGTCAAATGCTCCAATCCTTCATAGCAAATTAGTAAATTAGCAAAAATTAGTCAAATTATCAAGGGGTTAGTGAGAAATTAGAGTGTGTAAACACACAATTGGCAAGATATGGTCACACATTAGGAAATTATGAACACAATGCTTCATGTACACACATTCAAAATCCACAAAAACATAAACACATAAGTGAAATTAGTGAGGGAACGCATCGTTTATGCCACAATTACACTAGCGTAGGCCATCGTCCCTAGCAGCGACGCCAAATGTTGGGGGTCCCATCGTTGCAATAGCTCTAATGACCAACCTAATTATCAATCCGGAGGGATGAGCTACCTGGCTAGGGCATGGAAACACTCACACGGTTAGTGAGCTAATCGTGGCAACACAAATGGTTAACTTTATGAGGTGAGATTCTCGGCCTATGGAGGAGCAAAGCCGCAATGAAGGGCAATCTCCATATCCACTTCTCTTCACCTCTAATCAACCCAAACACACACACACACACTACGATTGCAAGACGCACACAACACTAATCCTATCATGCAACACACTAATCGCAAGCACACACACATAGATCTATCGAGCACCACACTCCAATCAAACCTACATGCACACACAAGCAAAAGAGGGGAATCACACAAGATTAGAGAGGGATTAACCACTAATTAGTTAAGATCTAGTTAATCTAAGCATCATAGGCAATCATAAAAAGTATGAGAGAGGCATAGTGAGAGAGAATGAATCATTGATTAGTGTTAATCAAGTCTCATGAGCAAGGAGAAGCTCAAGGACTCCATAGCCACACACCTCAAGAGCTCTCACCAAAGAGTGCTCTCAACAAATGACTTGAGAACCCTAATTTATTTTACACACTACCTTATATACTTAGGTTAAAAATATGCAATGTCCGGGCGCCCAAGGCCTTTAGGGCTCACCACTTACTGAACCTGTAACCTAGGCACAGTAAGTGACCTATTCTTTACAACTTGGAACTCCCATTGAGCCCGTAACACATTAAAATATTACAATGGCTTTGAAATAAATCGGGAATTTACAATACGTGATCATTTTGGAAAAACGTGAAAAATGTGTAATTCCAATCTTTACTGCTTCTTTGCATTCATCCTCGATGTGCATCCGTACGTCTTCGGTCATTAGAAGCTTCTGTTAACTGACGTTGAATCAATTAACAAGGAGCTAGAGAGAGAACACACACACCCTCACACAAGGCAAGCTTGGTATAAAGAAAGCAACTAGAACACTTGTCACGCTCCTCTTCATGTTGCCCTCATAGTGTGCCTAAAGTCTATCGGTTGTCCTCCCAAGGGGTCCAATGATAATTTAGTTAATTTAATTACCTTTTTATGCATTTATCAAGTCCTCTCTCTCAAAGGTGAAAGGGGGACACTTGGTCGAAGGCTAGCATGCTTGCTTGATATGCACTCTGCATGTGATTGGCCAGGCTTGCAGGGGTCCAATGAGCTTCCATCTTGAGCTAAAAGAGGGGGTCCACCAAAGCAAGGAGGGGGCTAGCTTGGGGGGGTAAAATCCCCCCCCCCCCCCCCCCCCCCCCCCCCCCGCCCACACACACACACATTCATTGTGTGAGGTGCAAAGTGCAAGATCTCTATCTCCTTCTCCAAGCTTGTAGAGAAGTTGAGAGCCTACACCAACACTCTTGGCTATGGAATGCAAATCCAACCAAGAGCCATGCTCCAATGCTTAAGCTTTCCATCTTCATTACTATGCTATTATGTATGCTAAGCAAGAAGAGTGATGATAAGTGAGAAACTATCTCTTTCTCCTATGAATGATTCTTCTTCCTCTTCCCTACCCTCATTCTTCGCTAGCTCTCTCCACCTTTGAAGGTGTTGGAGGCCTTGGGACTGAGGCTGGGGATGGTTAATGCTTGTTACAAAGTCTATGTTATCCTCATGATGCATGAAGCTTTCCATCTTCATTGCATCACCTAGGTCACAAGGAACACAAATATTGTATTGTACCAAGTATCCCTTGATGGGAGAATCTATAATACAAAAGCCTATTGGAGGGGGGACCGGCTCCACATAAATCGGGTCCTCAAGTGTTATCAGGTTCTCTAAGCTCTCTCTCTTGCAAAAGTATTGTTCATTCCAAGTTAATTAAGTATTATGGTTATGTTGCTACTACTAATTAAGTTCACCCTCTATGTTCTCAAAGTAGCCTCACAAAAATGCTCACTATAATTCTCCTAATTCCGCTATTCTCAAGGTTCATAGTCCATTTCCATTACATTGGTATAAGAGCTATTGGTTTCTCTTTTTTTGCTTAAGAAGAGAGGTCCTTAAGTTGTCCATGAAAGGTTGGGCATGTTCATTGCAATAGGGTAAGTGGGACATGGATCTATTATCTTGGTTGAGAAGGACTTAGTTTGAGGTACACCGTTGGGAACTATAGTCTTATTAATGGAGTGTCTCGGGGCGTGCCTTTGGCTTTAACCATTATTGAGCTACGAGCAAGCTCAACAAAAACCATAATCAACCAAGCAATGTTAGACCCTCTCCACTAGTATTTGCAATCAATAGTGTCTAAACCACGGGTGTGGCCGCTTGAGAGCTTATTTTCAAAGGTAAAGAAGAGTAGCAACTAAGGTTTTTGAGGGTACTAAAGCACAAAGTAATCTATACATAATTTTAATTAGCATGGATGACAATAACCAAGAGAGTAGAATGAACATTGATAACTTTGACTTTGCACATGAAGGTGCTAATGATGATGCCCCCATGTTTGTTAACTATCTTGTTACTAGGTTGCAGAAGCTATGGGCAAACCTGCTTTGCAGGCCAAAGTTACTCAACAACTTCGTGCTTATGGGATTTCCCTTCCTCTCCAAGAGGAGAGAGAGCTTAGGAGGCCTCTTTTTTATGAGACCCCCAAAGAAGACTCTCCCATATGAGAGGAGGAATCCAAAGAAGGAGAAAAAAGAGAATCCCTAAGTTCCTCTAAAAATGTGGCTCCACAAAGACGACAGTCTAGACAATCGTCAACTCCTCCCAAGAGGAAACGGTCAACCCACAGTCCTTCTCCTCGTCATTCCAAAAGGGAAGATAGAAAACAAAGGAAGAAAAGCGTAAGAAAGAGGTCACCCTCTTGTCCTTCTTCTTCACCTTCCTCCTCTTCCGGCGAAAGCAATAGCTATTCTCCTAGAAAATATAAAAGGGGAGGACATCACAAATCTTACCCTGCATGGCGAAGGTCCCAAAAGCTCAAGGAGTTCAAAGAGGGAGGAAAAAGTATCTCTTTTCTCACCTATGATGGCACCTATGGTGCTACCGACAAAGTATTGGACTTCATCCATCAATTTCATGCGGCCTTTGGAGACGAGGGATTCATGGAGTCTTCCAAGCTATGCCATGTATCTATGAACTTCCAAAAATCTTCTCGTCAATGGTGGGCTAGCCTTCATGGCAACGGAGACGCCCCAAGACATGGAAAACTCTATAGGTTTCCATCATGAATCAATTCTTTGCAAGCGATGCAAAGGACAAAGTGCTTACTGAATGACGGATTTTGAAGCTTCTCTCCCATGAATCTATCCACAAATACGTGGACAAGTTTTGGAATTTACTTCTCAAGGCTACTATCTTTCAAAAGATAGAATTCACTGAGAAAAAGCAAAATTTTTGTGCAGGATTACCTGAAGAGATGGCCGAGTACGTCGACTTTCAACGGCCTGGTTCTATCACCGAAGTAATCCACCACACTATGGTTGCTTCATGCATCCATTTCCAACAAGGGGCTAGAAGGAATTGTCAAGCCCATGGAAAGCAAAGACAAAAGTGATGCAAAGGGGAAAACCAATGCCCGAAATTCTTCCCAAGGTAATTCCAACAACAACAATCGGTCCAAGGAGAAGGGAGTTTACAAAGGTAAAAATAAACTCTCTCCTAAAAAGCTTGAGCTTTTCCCAAAAGGAACACAAATGTTTTAAGTGTGGGGAGCAAGGACATGGCTATCGTTCTTGCTCCAAGAGAAATGCCTGCAATGAGACTCCTAGAGCTTTCACTATCAAAGCTCCAAAAGAGGATGCTCATTGCAAAAGAGCACCTCTCTCCTATGCTTGGGGAAAGGTAAGGGAGCATGATGCCATCATCTTGTTTGACCCTGGCTCTACTCACAACTTCATATCAATGAAGTTGGCCACCAAATTGGGCATTCAAGCTTTTGAGATGAGAGATACTGTAACTACCGATACAGCTTTCAAGGGATAGCAAGCCTCCGTTACTCCCTTAATTGGGAAGTTGAGGCTTCATGTTCAAAGCTACGTCAACAAAGAAGACTTTTTTATCTCTTCTCTCCAACATGAGGATGTTATCCTAGGGGCACCATGGTTCAACCGCATGACTGCCAACATGAAGTTCCCTGAAAGGAGAATATACTTCACCTATAGGGAAAAGAGCATGTATATAAATGCTAGTGAGTCTGGTCGTACTATACCACTTGTAAATCCTTCTGCTTTTGATAAATCAATGAAAAACTCAATTTTTGCGTACATGATTTTTGTCAAAGAGTACGTAAAAGGTCCTAATGTTTCATCAAATATAAATGGTAGGAATCAAGAAGAGTCAAACGTCTAATTTTCTAAATGGATTCCAAGATGTGTTCATTGATGATATCCCTATGGACTTACCTCCAAAATGAGGAGATGATGACCATCGAACTAAGCTCCTACCAGGAAGCTCACCACCTAACAAGCCTCCTTATCGAGTTTCCCAAGATCAACAAGAGGAGATTATGAGGCAAGTACAAGAATTGGCAAAGGGATGGTGAGGCTTAGCTCCTCTCCCTTTTGTTCTCCAGTTCTTTTAGTGCAAAAGAAAGATGGTACATACCGCATGTGTGTGGACTATCAAGCACTAAACCATATCACTATCAAAAAAAAAAATCCCGTACCTCGGGTAGAAGATATGTTTGATAAGCTGCAAGGCTCTACCTACTTCAGTAGGATTGACCTTAAAAGTGGCTATCATCAAATAAGGATAGTGAATGAAGATATCCTAAAGACCGTATTTCGTACAACGTTTGGTCCTTATGAATATCTAGTCATGCCTTTTGGCTTAACTAATGAAACAGCCAGGCTCAATGTTTAATGGAGAAAATATTTAGACCCTATTGCAAATTCACTGGAGTGTTCTTTGATGATAGCATCATCTACTCCAAGTCCATGGAGAAACACAAGCAACATCTCCAAGTGATTTTTCAAGCATTGAGAGAGAACAAGCCTTTTATCAATCAAAAGAAAAGCAATTTTTTCCTTCAAGAGATTCAATACTTAGGTCATATTATCTCCCAAGATGGTATCTCTTTGGATCCATCAAAGTTGGAGGTAATAAAAGCATGGCCTAATCCAAGGAATCTACATGAGCTAAGAAATTTTATTAATATGTGTGCATACTATAGACGCTTCATAGCAAAATTCTCTCCAATAGCAAGACCATTACATGAATTAAGTACGTTAAGTACTCATGGACTGCTAAGGAGCAAAATTCTTTTGACAAGCTCAAAGAGAAGCTTATCTCCCAACCATTCCTTATGCTTCCGAATCTCTCAAAGCCAATTGAGGTCCAATGTGATGCTTGTGGTGATTGCCTTGGAGCAGTCTTGCTTCAAGAAGGGCATGCGATAGCATATGAGAGGCGAAGGCTCAATGTCGATGAATGAGTCTTGCGCATATATGAAAAAGAGCTTTTAGTTGTTCTACATGCCCTATGTAAAGTGTGAGCTTTGTTTTAAAGTTTGAGTGAAGGAGGAAAGAGGAGAAACTATCCCACATGTAATGGAGTCAAGTTATAGAGCTACTTAAAGCTCACTTTCATGGATAAACCACACAGTTCAAGTTTTCACTACATGCTTGTCTATGGTGAGCCTGTGCTAAGCTAAATCAATACTCAAAGTTGTGTTTATGAGTCCAAGATAATTCTATCTTGGAACCTGATTCACTTGAGTGATAATCTTGCTTACACACACACTCATGCACTTGCACTATGTTTCTCTTTCATCCACCCTAGCTAGCACGATCCCATTCCCAGCAAGTGGTATCAGAGCTTTGGTGTGCTAGCTAGATTATTACCATGTCAGTCTTTGATTATCATTAGCATTTCCATTAGATTTCTCTACACTCTTTTGTGTTAGTATGATTATCAGTCTTTGATTATCATTAGCATTTTCATTAGATTTCTCTACCCTCTAATCATTCACGAAGACTAAGCTATGTGTGGGCAAGTTCATGGTGAAAGTCCATTGAGCCACTACCCTCCATAGCTAGGTCGAGTTTGAGTAAGAGATCCTTGCACTAAATTATGGTCAATTTTTGCACTTATTGCATCTTCTATTAATTTCACTAAGTGCTTTTTCTTTTTCCATTGGCTACATAATATTAAAGCCACACTCACAAGCTACCCGAAGAGCTCTCAAGCACCTCAATTTGAGCTAAAGAGCTCCCTCATCCCTATGCCCAATTTTAGTACTTAAAATAGGTGTGTGTGTGTGTGTGTGTGTGTGTGTGTTGTTAGGAAATATGACGTAGCTAAGTAGAAAATTTAGTAGATTACTTAATGGAGAGAGATAATTTTCACACACAAGAGATTATAGAGTAGAGAGAGAGAGAGAGAGTACACACGGTATACGTGGTTCACCCAATGTGGGCTACATCCACGAGAAAGTAGCAAACAAGAAGTAGGTTACAAAGGGATTACACCCTTAATAGAGCTCCTGCTTTGCTTTACTCTCACCACCTCACACCCACCTTGTTGCATCAACTTCACACTATGAAATGTGTGTAGAAATGGCCTCCGTTTATAGGCCAAAAGCACTGCCCTCTCATGAGAGGCAGCCATTTGTAGCCGCCCTTGTGTAGATAAGTCCAAATCGGAACCCCCATGTGTGGCCGCCCTTGAGAAGACAAGTCCGCTTTTGAATTCGGCCACCGGCCATTGACTACCGGCCACCGGCCGTTTTCTGACCACTTTTCGACCCGCCGGCTGGCCATAATATTCCAGCGAAAAGGAATATTCCAACGAGTGATTTAGTTTTCTGGCGAGTGATTTTCTTCACGCACAATGGCTTCTCCTCATAATGGGGGCCTTACAAATGTGTGTTTTTAACATAGAAGATTACAAGGGGTAAATCAGGCTCCATACTTAACAATCTCCCACTTGGAGAATGATCTCCAAACCGAACAAGTGACTTCTTTCCATCCTGGATTCTTATCCTTGAATGCCAATTGAAGATGAGCAAACGCTCAACTTCTCCTTGTTGACCACCTTTGTAAACATTTATGCAGGATTTTCACTTGTATGCACATTTCCTACCTTTAGTTGTCCCTCTTACAAAAGAGTGCGTAGGTAGTGATATCTCACCTCAATGTGCTTTGTCCTTGAATGAAAGGCTGAGTTCTTCGCAAGATGGATAACGCTTTGGCTATTACTATACAAGACACAATTGTCTTGTTTGAATCCAAGCTCTTAGAATCTGTGAAGCCACATAATTTCTTTGCTTGCCTCCGTCATTGCTACATACTTTGCTTCCGTGGCAAAAAGTGAGACCACTTTCTGTAGCTTTGAAGCCCAGTTTACTATTGTGCCTCCAATCGTGAAGACATAGCCAGTAGTGCTCCTTCGAGTAGTGCTTTGCTTGAGTCTGGCCGTGAAAATTTTGGTTCTCGACAAGTGATTTAGTTTTCCGGTGAGTGATTTTATTCACGCATGATGGCTTCTCTTCATAATGGGGGCCTTACAAATGTGCATTTTTAACATAGAAAATTACAAGGGGTAAATCAGGATCCATACTTAACAATCTCCCACTTAGAGATTGATCTCCAAACCAAACATGTGAGTGCTTTCCATCTTGGCTTCTTATCCTTGAATGCCGATTGAAGATGAGCAAAAGCTCAACTTCTCCTTGTTGACCACCTTTGTAAACATGTCTACAGGATTTTCACTTGTATGCACCTTTCTTAGCTTTAGTTGTCCCTCTTCCAAAAGAGTGTGTATGAAGTGATATCTCACCTCAATGTGCTTTGTCCTTGAATGAAAGGCTGAGTTCTTCGCAAGATGGATAGCGCTTTGGCTATCACTGTACAAGAGACAATTGTCTTGTTTGCATCCAAGCTCTTAGAATCTGTGAAGCCACATAATTTCTTTGCTTGCCTCTGTCATTGCTACATACTTTGCTTCCGTGGCAAAAAGTGAGACCACTTTCTGTAGCTTTGAAGCCCAACTTACTGTTGTGCCTCCAATCGTGAAGACATAGCCAGCAGTGCTCCTTTGAGTAGTACTTTGCTTGAGTCTGGGCCGTGAAAATTTTGGTTTTCGACGAGTGATTTAGTTTTCCGGCGAGTGATTTTCTTCACACACGATGGCTTCTCCTCATAATGGGGGCCTTACAAATGTGCACTTTTAACATAGAAAATTACAAGGGGTAAATCAGGCTCCATACTTAACAATCTCCCACTTGGAGATTGAACTCCAAACCAAACATGTGACTGCTTTCCATCCTGGCTTCTTATCCTTGAATGCCAATTGAAGATGAGCAAAAGCTCAACTTCTCCTTGTTGACCACCTTTGTAAACATGTATGCAGGATTTTCACTTGTATGCACCTTTCTTAGCTTTAGTTGTCCCTCTTCCAAAAGAGTGCGTATGAAGTGATATCTCACCTCAATGTGCTTTGTCGTTGAATGAAAGGCTGAGTTCTTCGCAAGATGGATAGCGCTTTGGCTATCACTGTACAAGACACAATTGTCTTGTTTGAATCCAAGCTCTTCTAAGAATCTGTGAAGCCACAGAATTTCTTTGCTTGCCTCCATCATTGCTACATACTCTGCTTCTGTGGTAGAAAGTGAGACCACTTTCTGCAGCTTTGAAGCCCAGCTTATTGTTGTGCCTCCAACAGTGAAGACATAGCCAGTAGTGCTCCTTCGAATAGTGCTTTGCTCGAGACTGGCCATGAAAATTTTGGTTTTCGACAAGTGATTTAGTTTTCCAGCGAGTGATTTTCTTCACGCACAATGGCTTCTCCTCATAATGGGGGCCTTACAAATGTGCGTTTTTAACACAGAAAATTACAAGGGGTAAATCAGGCTCCATACTTAACATGTGTGTGTTTTTGTGGGAGAAGCCCTGCAAAACCGAACTAAAATATCTTTTTTTTGGACTATTCCTCACGTGGAGCCCATTGGGCCCCTTCGCCTAGCTCAAACACCATAAGTTGGTGTGTATTTGGTGGGTTGTGGGTTTAATGTGGGCTCCCTCAAACGGGCAAGTTTGGCGGACATGAAGTAGGCAATGAACTATAGTTCTTTTGGCGGATTCGAGTCTGCAAGGAGGGCTTCACACGCTTAGCCCCTTTTTTTTACTTAGCGATTGCCGCCCGTGCTGCCCCCGCCTGCCCGACTGCCCGATTCTTATGAAAACTCTCCTTCCCACGCCTCCATTTGCCTACCTAGCGGCTTGTTAAGCCCGCAGTCCCACGCTCTGGCATCAAGTGGTATCACTTATTGGCAGCCTGTCACACCTATAGAAGAAAGTGAATCCGAGCCCTTCAAGGACCTGCTTCCTCGAGTTTTCAGCAAAGCCAACGTTCAAAAGGCTTCAAAGCAAACCCGATGGAAAATAATTGAGCCCTCAAAAGGAGCAATCTTGAGGCTTTTCCAAAGGCTATCAAAGCTTCAAATCATACAAATTTCTCCGAGCTCCAAGTAAAAGGTCGAGCTAATCAAGGCTTTGCACCCGAGGCGAAGCACATTGTGAAGTCCTAGGAGCTTCACTCCAATGAAGAAGAGCTTCACAAAGTCCGAAGTAAATTTTCTCTTTCTCTCTCTCTTTCTCTCGCAATTAAACTCTTAAAATCTTGCAGTCAAGCACAATAACTTAAAATAAAATTTTCTATCATTCGCAAGGAGTATTTGTGCTCATGTAAAGAGGCAAACACTGGCTAGGAGAGTCTCCTAAGCTACGACCCCTCTATTAGCACAAATGGGAGACAAGGGACTAGAAAAATTCAACAGCGTAGGGTTTCACACCTTGCAAACAAATTTTAGGAGTTACCTAATGAAAAATGTTTATGGTCTGTTATCAGCACTTCCTTAGAGCAACAAGCCAACCCGATGGAGTACATACTAGAGCATCTATGCTCATAGCAAGTGCACAGAATTTGGCCAAAGACAAACAAGCATTAGGAATCATCATTACCTCCTTGCATGACAACTATGTGCATTTCATAGACGAATGTAAGCATGCACATGAAGCCTGGCATGTCCTAGAAAGTAATTTTGGAGCCAGGGCCAAAAGAAGTAAAGTTAGTCTCAAAAGACAACTTTACAAGATCGCTATGATTGAAGGGGAGGAAATTGCTAGCCTAGTAAATAGGCTTATGAGCATTGTCACACAACTCACTTACATCCAACTTGGAGTACCAGAAGAAGACAAAGTGGCCGTACTATTAAGTACGCTTCCACCTTCTTATGACCACTTAGTCACAATTCTTGAAGAAAAAGAACCGGCTCCACCTTTCCAAGATGTCATCAACTCAATCCAAGCCGAAGAAATAAAGCAAAAAGATTCATTAACATCATCAGGAGGTGCTTTTGTCACGACATCCTCAAGGGGAAGATATTCACCATCAACATTGTCAACTAGAAGATAGTGTTATGAATATGGAAGAATGGGACATGTAGTGAAAGGCTCCTACACAAACAATCCTTGCAGCAAATGTGGTAAGAAGGGACACCCTCCTTCTCAATGCTACTCAAATGGAGGCAGTAGTAGTGGAGAAAGCAGTAGTAGTAGAAGCAACAACAGAAGCTACAAAGGGAAGAGACCTATCAAAGGATTAGCTCACATGGTAGAAGACAAAGAAGAAGACGAAAGGCAAGAACAACCTTGTCTTTTACGATGACATACTTTGAAGTTGCATCCTCTCTACTTGTAGGAGAGGAATTTTATTTTCGTGTTTGGATAGTATCATCCTGTGTGGATTTTGTCAGGCTGTGTGGATATTACCATCCTTTGTGGATACCAACGTATCATCCTGTGTGGACATTGCATCTTCAGTGTTTTGTCTTAGTCAAAAACTCAAGGGGAGGATTGTAAAGTGTGAGCTCTGTCCTGAAGTCTGAGTGAAGGAGGGAAGAGGAGGAATTATCCCACATGTAATGAAGTCAAGCTATAGAGCTACTTAAAGCTCACTTTCATGAATAAACAACACAGTTCAAGTTTGCACTACATGATTGTCTATGGTGAGCATGTGCTAAGCTAAGTCAATACTCAAGATTGTGTTTATGAGTCCAAGCTAATTCTATCTTGGAACCTACTTCACTTGAGTGATAATCTTGCTTACACACTCACTCACACACTTGCACTATGTTTCTCTTTCATCCACCCTAGCTAGCACGATCCCATTCTGAACACCCTAGACACATGGAAGCACTATCTGTTGGGGACTTCATTTATTTTACGAACACACCACCAAAGTCTCAAGTACTTCATGATGCAAACCAAGATTTCCGACAAACAAATGAGGTGGAAAATTTTTCTTTCGCAATTTTATTTTCATATTGCTCACATTGCTGGTAAGCACAATCAAGTGGCCGATGCACTTTCACAAAAACCAAGAATTAATGCAATGTCTATAGCAACTCGCAATGATCTATCTTCTATGATAGATGAGTATGCTACTGACCCTGACTTTAAAGACATAATTTGGGGAAGAAAGATGAACCATTCACCTTGCAGGATGCTTATCTTCTCCATGGAAATAAGCTATGTGTTACCCACTCCCTTCGTGACAAAGTTATGTATGAACCCCATGCTCCTCTACTCTTCGAGGAGTAGAGACGTACTTCTATTGGCCCACCATGAAAGTAGACATACAAGAGTATGTTTCAAAATGTGTGGTATACCAAAAGACTAACTATGATAGAGGGAAGCAACCTGGATTACTCCAACCATTGCCAATCCCTAGTTCACCATGGAAGAGTATGTCCATGGATTTTATCTTTGGATCACCCAAGTCTATCCATGGGAATCTGGGAATATAGACAATAGTCAACAGGTTTAGCAAGCAAGCACACTTTATTCTTGTCAAAAAGACTATTAAGGCACCAACTCTCTTCATATCTTAGATTTCAAACACCATGGATTTCCAACATCCATCATGTCAAATAGAGATCGTAGAATAACCAATAATTTTTGGAAAGGTCTCTTTGAAAATCTATGTTTGACATATCACCCACAAACGGATGGCCAAAGTGAGATAGTCAATCTTATGATACTCGATCTACTAAAGACTTATGTTACAAAAGTAGATTAACGCTCACAATGGAAAAAGTACTTACCCCTTGTAGAGTATGCGCACAATAATATTGTCCATACTTCTACGGGGAAAGCACCTTTTGAAATCATAGAAGGAAGACCTAAAAGTCCCTTGCTACTTAAAGTACATGGGAAGATCTTTGATGCCGATGAGTATAGCCGTGACCTACAAGAATTTTCCCAAAAGATTAAGGAGGCTATATCCATCTCCCAACAAAGGCAAAAAGTTGTTGCTGACAAGCACACAAGGGCCTTAACGTTTAGAGAAAATGATTGGGTCTTAAGTTTCCCAAAGCTCGATTGAGGCAAACGATGGGCAAAAGTCCTATGGGCCATCAAAAGTATTATGCTAAACTAGCAAAAAGATACTATGGTCCTTTTCAAGTCTTGAAGCAATCAATGAGATGGCTTATCAACTCAAGATGCCCAACCATTGGCTCATACACAATGCTTTTCATGTGAGCCTACTTAAGCCCTACAAAGGAGAGCCACCAAGTGAAACAATCATTGAAGGCTCTCCCAAAATTGAAGACCAAGAAGAGGTGCTACAACCCAAAGCTATCCTTCAGCATGAAGACAAGGTACTACACATGGTAAGATTATCTGACGCTATCTTATTAAGTTCAAATTTTATCCTTTTGAGGATGCTAGATGGATGCAAGGCATACAACTTAAGGATAATATGAACCTCGTCAATGCTTACAATGCTACATTAGAGTAAGCAAATGTATATGTTTCTTTTTAATGATCAATGTTTTTGCCTTATAAGACTAATTCTCTTTTTATTGTGTAAAAATTTAAATAGTATGCATGCTTTCAATCATGTTTTTGATGACGACATCTCTCAAACACCAAGTAGAGTTTGTCACTCTACTTTGGGAGAATGAAATGGACTAAAGAGCAGACATGCTTGCGGCAGCTATGTCTCCCAAGCACCAAATGGATTAATCATCTATCTTGGAATGATGTTGTAGGGTAAAAAGGGATCCTCTACCCACTAAGAAACATTGACTAATAAAGATTTTTCTCTTCTACCTCATAGTCAAGGACGACTATGATTTCAAGGGAGAGGTAATGTCATAAAATCTAATATCTAACCAACCCAAATGATTCTCTCATATTAAATTGATCATTTAATTTGGGAGAATAAAAGAGAACAAGGGTTACAATATAGACATGTGCTTACGGGTGTATCTCAACACGGGGCCAATGGTAAAGGGATCCAAATGAGAGATGATATGTCAAAGAGCAAGGCTAGCTAATGGAGCTTAAATACCTTAGGGTTAGCTTCATTAAAGACATCCAAAGATTAGTGTTAAAAGTCCTTTGACCTTAGGCAAGCTAGGGATGTGCTTGAGGTAGGAGCCTGGCCCAAGCTTGGGGTGCTTGTCATGCTTGTTGACTAAGGTCCTTGAGGTGTTTGTTGTGCTTGCTGACTAAGGTGCTTGAGGTGCTTAATGACTAAGGTTCTAAGGCGCTCCATGACTAAGGTGCTTGAGGGGTTAAGGTGTTCACAAAGTCAAAGCACATCCCTACTCATGAGGGGGCGAGCCCTCATTGTAGGAGCTAGAGAGAGAACACACACACACACACACCCTCACACAAGGCAAGCTTGGTATAAAGAAATTAACTAGGACACTTGTCAACCTTCTCTTCATGTTTCCCTCATAGTGTTCCTAAAGCCTATTGGTTGGTCTTCCAATGGGTCCAATGATAATTTAGTTAATTCAATTATTTGTTTATGCATTTATCAAGTCCTCTCTCTCAAAGGGGAAAGGGAGACACTTTTGTCCCGAGGATAGCATGCTTGCTTGATAGGCACTCTGCATGTGATTGGCTAGGCTTGCAGGGGTCCAATGAGCTTCCATCTTGATCTAGAAGAGGGGGTCGACCAAAGCAAGGAGGGGGCTAGCTTGGGGGGTGTACTCTCTCTCTCTCTCTCTCTCTCTCTCTCTCTCTCTCTCTCTCTCTCTCTCTCTCTCTCTCTCTCTCATTGTGTGAGGTGCAAAGTGCAAAAGCTCCATCTCCTTCTCCAAGCTTGTAGAAAAGTTGAGAGCCTACACCAACACTCTTGTCTATGGAATACAAATCCAACCAAGAGCCATGTTCCAATGCTTAAGCTTGCCATCTTCTCCATCTTCATTACTATGCTATTATGTATGCTAAGCAAGAAGAGTGATGATAAGTGAGGAACTATTTCTTTTTCCTATGAATGTTTCTTCTTCCTCTTCCCTACCCTCATTCCCCGCTAGCTCTCTCCACCTTTGAAGGTATTTGAGGCCTTGGGACTGAGGCCGGGGATGGTTAATTCTTTTTACAAAGTCTATGTTATGCTCATGATGCATGAAGCTTTCAATCTTCATTGCATCACCTAGGTCATGAGGAACACAACGATTATATTGTACCAAGTCTCTCTTGAAGGGAGAATCTATAATACAAAAGCGTATTGGAAGGGGGACCGGCTCCACATAAATCCGGTCCTCAATTGTTTTCAAGTTCTCTAATCTCTCTCTTGCAAAAGTATTGTTGATGCCAAGTTAATTAAGTATTATGGTTATGTTGCTACCTCTAATTAAGTTCACCCTCTATGTTCTCAAAGTAGTCTCACAAAAATGCTCATTGTAATTCTCGTAATTCTACTATTCTCAAACTTCATAGGCCATTTCCATTACAGAAAGACTAGAGTCAATTTTCTAAATGAGGAAGGGCTGAACTAACCTTAGAATTTATCTTTTCCCTTTTACTTATCAAAAACCGTAAACTTATCCTTTAATTAATTATCTCGGGTGCAAGACCTTTGCACAAAACTTAGAGGCTTCATGAAGCCGACTCAAGCTATAGCCTACCTCCTAAATTAGGATGGACTTTGGTAAAAGTAAACCTCATCCTTGGGCTTTAAAACGTTCTCATGTGTAAAACATTAGCACAATGCTTTGGAGGTGCCATCAAGCTGCTCCCATAACTTGCTAAATTCATATTTACTAAGTTTAGGCTATTTATGGCAAGTTAGAAATTTATTCTAACGCTTCCCAGACTTCATACTTGGAGTCTAAAAATCTTATTTTAATGATTTGAACTTAGCACAACTATTTTCTGTTTTTAAACTCCTATAATAGCGCTAGGTCATCTCCTTTGTCTTGTAACTTTGATCAAGGCTTCTCAAGATATATTCATCTTTCCTTGACATGTACCTACCTATATGACTGAGATAATAAATAGAAATTATCCTTTTTCTTCTATGGATTTCTCTCCTTTTTTATCTCAATCCTTTGACAGGGCTGGTCCATAAGCATTTAAATCAACTTCGCTTGTTCTCTTTTATTTTTTAAAATTTAAATAGCCAGAGGAAGTCAACCACACCAACTCTGATTGAGAAGAGGCTCTCACCATAATGAATTAGATGGAGAAGAGGGGATGTTAACCAGATGTTTCCACCCTAAGCTAGCTTGAGAGATGGTTTTATGAAGCCAAGGAAGTCAATCACGCTCTTACAATAGTCACTTAGATGGAAAGAGGTATGCACCGCATCTGTGATCGCCTACATCAATTGGTAGATGGCTTGCTCAAGCCAAGGAAGTCCATTAAGCTATTTCCATAGTGATGGAGATGGAGAAGAGGGGATGGATCCTAAATGTGGTCACCTACATCAAATAGATTTCTCAAGCTGAGTAAGTCAACCAAGCCTTTGCCACACTAAGTAATACGGAGAACAAGCGAGGGCGGCCTCTACCAATTCAACAAACTACTAGAGGGCTCTCTTTTGCCTATCTTAGGATCACACTTTGTGACTTTCATGTTGAGCCAAGCTCACATCATAGTGTAAGGCTCTTGTTGGTTACAATTGAACAATGTTTGCAACTTGTGCATAACCTTCCCAAACCACCACTCTATTTCACTAGCCTATAGCATTAAACTATCCCCAAATGAAAGCTTGACACATCGAAACTCATGACATGTGAGGTAGCCTTACGTTCTTCAATTCTCAGACACAAAAATAGATATTCGCTCCAAGTCAAGGTACCTTAAGTGTGTTTTTGCCCACCTGTAAATAATTTAGGACAATCATTCAATTGAATTGCACACACTAGAGAATTGGAGTCTCATATCGATGATTTAAGCATAGAGAAATCAAAGGTATGCTCATACACAGTCTAATCACTTAGAATGAGTTTGAGATAGATGCAACTATTTCAACACATGCACTTTAGCTACATGAGTTTTGATAAAGTTAATGTCATATGATGGTCGTTCATTCACAATTCATCCATTTAGAATGAGCTTGAGATAGATGCAACTACCTCAATATGCATATACCCATGTACTTTAGCTACAACAGTTTATTTAGACAAAGTCAATGTCATGAAGTTTTCTCATTACAAGAGTAGTTTCGTGTGGTAGTTGCAAGCATGTTGAAGAGATCTTTAAGGACATTTAACATCAAGTTTGAAGCTAAATGTTAGATTTTTCTCATTAGTCATGCACCTATTTGACTCTATAGAGCCACAGATTATGAGACAAAAATTAAGCACATACTAAATTCAACATGTCACATGCCTTCTCAATCTTAATGGCCATAGTGGAGGATTGAGTAAGGTGACTAAGTTGACATAATTAAGCAATGCCTTTGGAACAAGTTCAATTGCTGCAATAGCAATTGTATCACTAATGTTTAAATTTCTACTATTGAAAATAATCATTTTGTTATTTTTAGTTGGTCCTTTTAATTTACACTTATTTGTGATGTCGAATTGCAGCGAATTGAGCATGGACAACTTAGTAACTTAAATTCAGTGCCAATATCAGAGTACCCAAATTTCAGGTTCACATAGTAGAATCTAGACTACGTGGTAGGGCACTGCTTTCATTTCATATTTTGAAGAGACAATGCCAACTCTCCACCATACTTGCATATGGCACTCCCTTAGTTTGTGCACGATTTTCTTTTTTTATTATTTTGTTCATAGTTCATCAATCGCAAGATTTTTGAAGTGCAAACGCTCAAATGAACTCATTACAAATGAGATGAGTGCTCTCTCTTGATGTATACATTGCACTAGTGATGTACACAAATACATTGATTTGAATATAACAATTACAGTTTGATCATCACATCAATAATGTCTGATAAAATCTTTTATGTTCGTCTTGACAAATTATTTGCTAAAAGAAATTTTCCAAGAGTATTCTACTATATCTTAAGAAGATAATTGCTATGACAAGACCAATCAAGCAAGACTAATTGAGTGGTTTTGATGTTTAAAGAACATTAATAAGTAACTATCTTTAGTGACAAGTTCAAGTCCCATTGGCCTATTGTGTGAAATAAGTGTGGATAGATTTGTTTGGGCTTTCTCATTCAACTTGGTCTAAGAGTACTGCCACCTTACCTAGAATGTACGCATGGCTATTGTTTGAAAGGAAAAACTAGCACAATGCTTTACGATAAATCTGTTGTCCCAATTCCTTGAAGCAACCAAAAGACAAGAAATGTTAACAACTTTAAGATGGCCTACTTAGAAAGAAAGAAAAGTCATGCTCACTAAATAAACAAGTGAAAGGGTCACGACGGCTTTCAAAAACAATAAGAAAGTGATAAAATTGTTAGGTTGCATTAAACTGGTATCAATGTTTGGAAAAGGACTGTCTCAACTTAGTCTTGAGCCGATTGAAAATCGAGACTAGCTAGCTGCAAACCATGGTAAACGAAAGAAAAATCGATGCAATATGTGAGAAAGTCGTCCAAAAATTCTACAAATCTCAAAATTTCTGCTAGTATTTTCGGTTTTCTTCTTTGTGAGGAGGAAACTCGATCAGCAACCGCTTAATAAAAGAGACTTTCTCGAACGTTAACATTGACTGGAATCAAACTATAAAATACAAGAAATGTAAAATCATGTGAAGTTGTGAAATGAAAGGTGAAATAAAAAGAACTAATTAATATATGTGTATGTGTATAAAATCTATTAGAATCATGCAAGGTGAAGCTTCACATTAGCATTTTAAAACAATAGAATGCAAAAAAAAACATACATGCGTGTACGTGTGCGTGTGTGTGTAAAATTTACTAAAATTATTCAAGGTTAAACTTCACTTTAGCATTCTAAAACAATAGAATGCATGAAAAGTAAACACATGGTAGGATGTGAAATGAAAGGTAAGTCTCCATCATGCACTTAAAACAATGAAAGTCTCCCTAACCCAACACAACACTAAGGGTTTCTTTTAGAAAGCCAAAAATAGTATGAGAGAGAGAGAGAGAGAGAGAGCTCAAAAAATGAGTGGAACAAGGATCACAATGGCTTTTTAGAACAATAAGAAAGTGATAAAATCATTAGGTTGAGTTTAATATATACGATGAAGCATTGATCGAGAATGTCTCTTTTATTTAGCGACAGAGTGTCCTTGCAAAAAAGCAAACAAAAGATACTAGCAATTTTTTTAAAATTTGTAGAATTTTTGATCTAAGTGTTGACATCATTGCACCAGTTTTTCTTCTCTTTACCATGGTTTGTACATTAATATATATATATATATATATATATATATATATATATATATATATATATATAGAACTTACTAGAATTATGCAAAGTAAAGTTTCACTTTAGCATTTTAAAAGAATAGAATGCAAGAGAATCAAGCCATGTGAGAAAGTGAAATGAAAGCTGAAATAAAGTTATCTATTTAATACTTTAAAACCAAAATAACATTTAAGGTAAGTCTCAATCATCATTGAAAACATTGAAAGTATGCATAACTCAATACTTCTCCAAGGCTTCTTTTAGAAAGTAGAAAACAAACACAAACAGGATGTTTTGATTTTTTTTCAATCTCAAGATTTAGCATTAAAGAACAAGGCATCTAGAGACAAAACTTGGCATTGTCTTTCACTTCGATTGGAGAGAGAGAGAAAGAGAGAGAGAGAGAGAGACTAAGACTATAGACTAAAGAGGAGAAAAATAGAACATACCTTTTAAAATATGGAAGATGCTTCGTTGTACATGAGCTGAAACTCCCTCGGCACACATCCTCGCTTTGGGCCTTTTGGCAGTGCCAATAAACAATGTTTGGAAGGTATCCACTTAAAACGATCATTTCTTTATTTTCCAAAGACGAAGAAACATAACCAAACGCTAAAGGCTAAAAGTAAAACTTTCTTCACATGAAAAAATGTGTATCCACATCTCTCGAAATGACAAGAAGGGTGTACGAGGCGAGTCTGTGGTCGAAATCAGGCATCGCGGTTGAGAGCAAACCTCAGCCTACCGCTCGGCAGGCAGGGGGGGGTTTTACTTGAATCAGCAATTCTGTCCTATTGTAATTGCTTGAACGCCTCAACTGGCGGGAGTAGAGAGAACTCTGCCCATTTTGGAGAGTTACAATACTAGACGGAGGTAGGCTGACGCTATGAGACGGCGGCAAACTCCGCCTTGTGTGAACTGCCTCTAAGCTAAGGATGAACACGGGGTGAATCAGACCTGGTACACTCGACTCCAAGTTCACCAACATGATATGATGGAATGCCTGATGTTGACCCTGATATGTGAAGCCTCCTCAAACTTGCAATGTTCGGGAAAATTGTGCCTCAGCTTAGCCTTGAGCCAGTTGCAAAATCAAAGTAGCCGGATGAGGGGATGGCAAGAAGGAGAAAATTCCGCTTAAAATACATGGATAATAGTGTAATTTTGCAAAAATACTTGCTAGTATTGTAAATTTTCCGGTTCAAATTTGTCTTGGAGGGAGTTTTATATGTTTGTGAAAATGATTATCCCCGAACACTGCCTCAAAGACCCTTTGTGCAAGATAGTGACAAGGATGGTATGCTACCTTTTCACAAGATGGCACCATTTCTATAGTCACTATCAATAAATACATGTTGCTGGTGCTTGCCTTCGTGACTTGTATTGAGAAAGGAGGACGATGCTCGATTGCCCATATGTGAGGACAAGGGTCCTGTCGGCAAGGCCCATGCTTGCTGGAGTGGGAAAGGTTCCCAGGGCAAGCCTTGCCACATGTCAAGCATGCGTAGGTAAGGGGCTCTATATGGAAGCTATAAAGAAGCTGGTTAGGTGGGGATTAGCATGCCAGTATTGAATTAAATGAGAACGCTTTTTTCAAAGCCATAGCAAAAACTTGTAAGACTTGTGCCAATTAGACCAGATCAAGCCCCCCAGCACTATGCTGGAAATCATTTATCTATATCTGAATCTGATCATTTACAAATGAGTTTAGGAATAGAAAGGACTGTTGCAAATAAATTACAATGATACATACACCACAATCTGGTGCTAATACAGGTCCCCAACTTTCATGAGTTGCAAATTTCCTTTGCTTTTGGAGAAGGTCACAAGCGTTCATATGCTCCACAATCTCGATGTGAAGTCAGGAGGCTCTTCAAATTATCCCACCTGCACGTTTGACTGTGGCGAATTAGCATTGCATAGCACTCAAAGAGTCAACAAACACTTGCATAAGCTGATTGGCAAGATCAATTCCCTGAAATAAATGCTCCCCAACGACCTTGTTCTTGGATCAAACACATTTCATATATGGTAATGCGAATGTGGCACATGCTAAAAGGGCTGTGGCTCTTTCGCATTGCGTAGAACTCAACATACACTAGTCCATTGGGTTGACACGTCCCACCATTCGACACTAGTATAATCCGATGTTAGTACAGTACGAAATGGACTAAGCCAAAGCTAGTACAACATGCATGATGAAAGAAAGAGAGAAGAGAGAAAGAGACAGATATATACAGAAAGAGAGAGTTTAGAAAAGAGCTTAAGATGCCAAAGTTGAAAGGCCCAAACAGCATCTTTGTAGCATGAGGGTTGAACTCTGGCCCCATGCGAATTGGCTATGTGATAGTTGTGGCCTAAAGGACCCAAATTTACCCAAAATAAGCCAGCCAGTCAACGGTCAAACCAGACCGGACGTATACTATCCCTACCGGATGGAACGGGTCAGACGCAGGGGTCCGTCCATCCATCAGACATGGACAACCCAGCTTGTGCAAGATGGTTTACATCATTGTTTTTCTCAAATAAATGCTCCCCAGTGACCTTGTGCTTCAATCAAATGCATCTGCACATCACAGTACAAGAAAATCACAGATACTTTAACATTTAAATGGCCCAACCTTGCTCTGAGCTAGCTTTCGCCTGGCAGATGGCGGCTTAAGAGCCCATCAAACGCCTCATATAGGTCTGCATTCTCAGAACCAAATATCTCGCTTGCCTTCTTTAGAGTTTCCTGTCATTACATAGCCAAAAAGGATGACCATATCTGACACCACATGTTGTGCAATGAGAAAATAATGAAAATTCACAAGGGAACTAAGAGAAACAAAAGAGGCTCACTTCTCTTGTCTGGTGGTGGGCATTCAGCTCCTTGATGTTGGCAAGAAAAGCACTGAACTGCTCATATGAAAGCCGGTTTCTGCAAGATATTAACCACTTATGAGCCACTTAAGATCCTGACAGGATTCTGCTAAAGACCTACACCATCCTCGTGTGTAAAAAGGCCAAAGTGAAGAGATACCTCGCTTGGCGGAAAAATTCTTTGCCATCCACTCTAGCTGTCCGAGCTGAGCCACGCAAGGAAAAGAAAAGGTAACATGTCATGAGATCTGAAGACATGGTATCAGACTTGACAGACACAAACATCATGACTTTTCGACATCCCATGTAACCATTGCACGTGCACGCATGCACATATGAACCGTGAGTCGATTCTTCCATCAATGCCATTTCAATCACCTTAAAGATCCAAGGAAAACATAGGACCAAGAACATTGAGTCCAAAGTTCAAACCTATGTGAGGAGGAGAATTGGGTGCAGTTGCATGCTTGCTTGTTGGTAGAGATGAGGGCAACGACAGTCTTCCATCACTAACCGAATGCCATTTGGAGGAGACTTTTGATGGTTCCTTGTTAGATGAGCTAGACTTTGTTCTTGACTTTAGGGGCGATGTTGCAGCCGACGATCCTTTCACTGGCTGTCTTTTAGTAGGAGAAACTGCAATAGATCTTGACTTTGGAGAATTTGATGCAGAGTGCCTTCTAGGTGACCTACTTGGGGATAAACTTGGGGTCAAATTTGAAGGTGTCAGAGGAAATATCTGTGGAGTTGTGCTTCTGCTCTTTGCTTCTGCAGTTGACGACCATGTAATTAGGAAAAATTGAAATTTTGTTCCGTAATTCGCCAAATAACACATATGAACATAGACCTTGATGGGTGACAATACCAGGTGTAGATTTGACTTTAGGTTCTGCATAGCATGAGCTTATGAGCAAACAATCAACAAAATGAGCCTACTTATTCAGACCATGATGTATCTGAATCGCCAAATAACACATATGAACATAGACCTTGATAGGTGACAATAGCAGGTGTAGATTTGACTTTAGGTTCTGCAGAGCATGAGCTTATGAGCAAACAATCAACAAAATGAGCCTACTTATTCAGACCATGATGTATCTGAATTATGCTAAGCATTTACCTGGTTCAGGAGCTACAAAAGGAGCTGGTGAGGTTACGACCGGAGTAGTATTTGTTGATCGCTGCTCTTGTATGCTCGACTGCTATGTGAAAGGAGCAAATAAAATGAGACCTCATCTTCCCAGAGGATAATTGAATTGGATTTTCAGAATACTAGCAACTCACAGCTGGGCTCTCATCTTCATCTTGAAGAGAATGCATGAGTGCTTTCTTAAAGGTTTCCAACTGCAAGCAGAAAGGGCAATTACCAGTCTCTCCAAACAAGCAGAAACTCTATGGAGCTAGCAGGCTTGCCTTATTTATTGACAAAAAACATCGGTCCTCTTTAAACTTGCAAACAAGATTACCAAGCCAAGCTAATTTCCACCATATACCTTTGCAACATCACGGTTTAATTTCTTTACAGAGGCTTCGAGGGAAGCTTTTTCTGCTGCAAGTTTTTCCTGCAGGACCAAATTGTTTGGCAAATTAGCATCAAAGTGCAAGTCATGATAGTTGAGTATCTGATTGTTTGAACACATCACTGCAGTGACACCCATTGCTTGAACAAAGAAAAATACCATTAACCATAAGTGTTTCAAAGCAAGTGCTTGTTCCACAAGAATACAGAGCTTCAAAGACTTACAAGAAAATGTCTCAAAGGTGGGAAGCACATCTCCTCTACTTGTGGACTTGGTGGATCTCCTAAGGTCTTAGTCACATCATGGGGTGGGAACTGGAAAAGGGGGCAGCCAAGAATTGCCCATCTCCATCAGCGTATGGCGACATGACAAGCGGAAGGAGACCACCAAAAATCGCCATTCTTTGTCACTGTTATGGCAACATGAAATGGAACAAGGGACGGCCAAGGATTGGCATTGTCTATGTCACGACATGGCGACATGAAGTACAAAATATGTCCAATAATGTGATATCTATATGCATACACAGAAATACATTGGAAAGGGACCCTGGACATGTGGAAGCTACCCTCCCTTGTGTTCCTGCACCTTGCAATGGTCATTCCATGTGAGGTCCACAAGTAGCACAAGGCTCTAGCAACTACAAGCTCTGTAAACACGTTTCACTAAGCTAAAGTGCTTCAACCGGAACCAAACTTACTACAACCTCCTAAATGACCAACAAACTAACCAGTTAGAAAGGACTAAATGGTGAGGTAGTGCTCCGAGATGAGAACCTGTTCCTCCAGAACACTCGAGAGGCGTGTAGATGCCTGCTGCAACTCATGTTGAAGCTCGCTGACATGGCCTTGCAAGGTGGAAACGGTCATTTCCCTGTCTGCCAGCTTCTGTCTTAAGCTGTTGGCTTCAGCCTCGAGAATGCCCACCCTCGATGAGACAGCCATGGAGGTGATCTTTCTTGCAACGTCGAGCTGATCATAGGGGTCCTTGGGGAGTATGGACAGCAGTGCGGGCGAGAGAGCGGAATCCGAGCCATGACCCATGTTTGGAGGAACGATCATATGACCTATAATCAAAGTTTAAATAACATGATGATCAACACTGTAAATGGTGCATTCATGCAACACAATTCTAACAATTCTCTTGAAACATGATATGTGTAGTTATTGATGTAGCTCTATTCTCAGGTTTAAATTCCTGAAAAACGCCGGTCATCCCCGCCAAAGTAGTAGAGCCTCACCCTCAGCTGTAGATAATTAACTCCTGAGAGTTGATGGCAATCCCATTCAAGCTAAAAAAACTCTACTCTCTCTGTTGATACAACTTTTGATCGAAGACTACCTTCATCTTCCTCTGCTAAACCTCTGCTAAATAGTTCAAAGAACAAACCATATAAGCTCAAACGGGGACAGGAGATGAGATGGGCGATGTTGTACCTGAAGGTTTGGCTGTCGCGTTTGGAGGAATGCGACGTTGTGTGCACGCGCCTAGAAAGAGGTGTGTGTGTGTGTGTGTGTGTGTGAGAGAGAGAGAGAGAGAGAGAGAGAGAGAGAGAGAAGGCCGGCGGCCTCCAGACAATCCGCACCCTCGCTCTTCCGCTGGCGTAGAGGCCCGGAATGTAGGAGGGGCGGAAAAACACCCAAAAAGCAGAGGTCCAAAATGCTCGATGGTCACACCAATGAGACAAAAGACAAATGCTGGCCACCCATCTCTTGTTTTCCGGGATTTGGATAAAGCTATGAGCCCATCAGCTGCAAGTCTGTCCTCCGGCCAACCCTCACCTTTAAGTGCCATGGGGTCCCAAAGCATGGGATCAATGGCTCTTGTTCAAAATCAAAGGCACGCACAAATCTCGGTCGTCGACGGGTAAAAACTAAACTCAGGATCTCGAGTTTAGCTTTTATGGTGGGGTCCACAAAAACTAAACTCGAGATCCCGAGTTTAGTTTTTATGTCGAGATCTTGAGTTTACCTTCAAATAGATGTGAAATCACATCTATTTCAACGAGGCGCACGCGGGCATGTTGGTCAAGGTGTGTGCCTCCCAAGCTGATGACGAAGGTTCAAAACGTGGCTGGAAAAGCGAGGCGTCCCGAGATTAGGCTGACCTCCCGAGATTAGTTTTTTGAAATCTAAACTCGGGATCCCGAGTTTAGATTTTAATCGATCAACGATCCAGATCGATCGCCATCCCGCTTTTCAATTGGGACCATTGATCCCATGCTTTGGGACCCCGTGGCACTTAAAGGGGAGGCAAGCCAACCTCTCAAGCTCTCTCTTCTCTCTCCCCCTCTCTTTAAAGATTTCATTGCAGTGGCCTGCAAAGGCTCTGGCAGCATACATATCTTTTTTCACCAGGAACTTCACAAAGAATAATTTTCGCCCATCTGTTTGAGCTGGGTTCAAAGTTCAACCCTAAGAACGCATTGCCCCACAAGGAGCATTTTGGCTAAGGTAAGCAAGAGTTTGTCGTGTAGTTAAAACGCTGCCTTTGTGCCTCCAGGCTCCACTCTGCCAATTTCAGCAAAGTTGGAAAAACTCTATCCATCTCTCTCTACTCTCTCATCATGCGGACTCCAAAAACGACAACGGATCTCAGGACAGCACTCTGGACTTTACTCGCAGTAGCTGAGTATGCTTACCTCAGCCAAAACGTTGCTTGTGCAGCGTGAGAATGCGCTCTAAGATCATTTGCAAATTGCCCATTTGTCTTTTAAAAGTCCTTGTCTGAGCGGAGCTTGTTGTGGTAGCACTCACATCTAGGAATGTTAAGCGCACATCATATGTCCAGAGCGATGTCTGATGAGAGAAGAAACGTCCTCCACCGATCTACAGATTGCACACATGCTAGACGTTAGTCCTCGACCGTTCACGCTTAGAGACACTAATGTACTGCTGACGAGCTTGGTGCAGGGAGGGAAGAGCTCCAACAACCTCCACATAAGTAGTTTGCAGCTTTTGCATAGCAGCGGTAAGCTCAATGCTCTTCCCGCCTTGCGAATGTTGCTCCATCGTAGTGAACGTGAGGAAGGGGGGCGTGTCATTGCGATACAATGTACAAGGGTGTGGCGGGCCCAATTGAGGTGGCATGCTCCTTTTCGATGAACACTTCAATGAGCACAAGGCCATCCTTTGACCAACACGAAATCGCCGGTGGATACTACCAAAAGGACTGCACCGAATCGAGGAGATAATTTCGTTTCAGTTGTGCCGAGCATCGCTTGGAGCTGCTTATGCAGCTCTTTTTTGGATTGTGCTGCCGCACTACTAAAGTTTCCATAGCTTGATCTCGTGTGTTTTACATTGAAGCCCCTATGTGGCCCTTAGTTCGTTCCCACAATGGTTGGGCACTAACGGTTCAGGACATGGCAACGAGGCCAAGCTCGGCTAAAGCAAGGGGGCGATGAAGGCCCTCAGGGCCGCATGCAAGGCATACGAGCAACAGGGTACGGAAAATCAGCTTCGAGCTTGAGTGCGGGAAGGCTAAATTCACAACAAACCCCTCGAGTTTTGCATCGGCTTTGAGCCAAAGTATGGGAGAAAAATTGCAGATCGATAGCGGATCTCTCCCTTGGATATCGTCTATGAATTGAGAACTGGGGAAATCGCTCAAATCAAGTGATCAATTGAGGATCGGTTCGAGAATCAAAAAATCTTGAACTCACGGATTATGGGACCGACAAGGCAAGGCCTGCTGCTCCTAAAGCAGAACCACCAAGGACCAATACAAGTTGTATGAGCGGGGTTGGGTACGAGCTGAGGCAATCGCTCTGACTTCGATGAAAAGCCGCCAAGAAAGGTAAAGGCTGAATTTTGTTTAACATCTATCCTCTTTGAGTTTTCCAAATACGACAAGCATATATGGATTCACTGTTGCTAGCCTTGATGAAGGATGCAAAGATATCTCTCTCTCTCTCTCTCTCTCTCTCTCTCTCTCTCTCTCTCTCTCTCTCTCTCTCTCTCTCTCTCTACCACGGAATTTTGGATTTTGATTTGCTAGGGCATGGCTCCTACACAAAATTTCTGAACCCGATATAGTGAGAAACGAACATGATCAACGCATTGTCGGCAAGCCGGATCCGACGGGTTTTCAAGGGTATTTGGCAACGAGTGCATGCAAAGTCGTATCAGGCAACCCAAACACGCTTTGTTCATAAGTTTGGAGCACGGCTCCATATGACCAAGGTACATCGATCATGTTTTGACTATGAAGTACGAATCCTTACGAGACTACATGTAGCATTTAATGCACTAATACCTTGTGTGTAGCTGAAATTGATAACATAGTGAGCATTTCATTAAGAACAAGTTCCTAATGAGCATAGAGAGAGTACTTAATTGAGAAAGCAACATAGCCTAGCTAATTTGGCATTGACAATACTTGAAAAGAGAGAGAAATAAAACAATTGACAACATTTGAGGAAGAAATTTACATGGAGCCGGTCCCCCCTCCATAAAGGCTTTGTATTATAGCTTCTCCCATCAAAGGAGACTTTTGTACAATACAATCTTTGTGTTCCTTGATAAAACTAGCTGGTGTGATGAAGATGGAAGCTTCATACACCAAATTATGCTTGAAAAACACACCTAGTATCCCTAGCCTCAGTCCCAAGACCTCACACACCTTCAAAAATGGTGAGAGTATCTTACGAGAAAGAAGTATTCTCCTCACATAATCACTCTAATAGCATAGCTTAGCTTAGTAATTAGCATGGTAGAGGAGATGAGCATGCCATTGAAGCTTGGCTCTTGGTTGGATTTGCATTCCATAGCCAAAAGTTGTCGGTGTAGGCCTCTACTTCTCAATACTTGGAGAAGGAGATGGACTTTTTCTTGCACACATGAGTTATGTGTGTGTGTGTGTGTGTGTGTGTGTGTAGCAATGAGTTAGAGTAAAAAGCAACCTTCTCTCTCATCTTGGTCGACCCCTCTTGCTAATTGCTCATGTTGGCATCCCATTGGCCCCTGTAAAGCTTACCCAATCATAAATTAGAAGCATAATTGCTAGCCTTGTGACATGTGTCCCCCTTTCCCTTTTTGTGAGAGCTTTAGGTATTTAAATAATTCAATTAAACTCTCATTGGACCTCTTAGTCTTCTGGCCAATAGGAATCAGGCAAGCCATTGGACCCCTTGGTAGACTGTCCAATAGTCTTCTAGGGAGCTTAATTTCTATTGCTTCTTTTATCAAGCATTTTTTAATTGATTAGACTAAATTTACTCTAGCCTAATTCTCATTGGTCCGAAGGTTGGGGGCAACTGGCCTAGGAGCTTGACATGTGTCCGGTATTCCCTTTGTGTAAAGGGGAAGCCTTGGAGTGTGTGTGTGTGTGTGTGTGTGTGTGTTTCTCTCTCATCCCGTACAAAATGAGCTCGCCCCCTCCTTCCTAGGGATGTCGGAAGACTTTTTAGTCTTCCCATGACCATCCAATTCCCCTATGCTTTGGCCATTGGATAAAGGTTTAATTTTTAGAACCTTAGCCTATGGAAGTCTTAATGGAGTTGAGCCTTAGGTCTTTTAAGCCCCATTGAAGCACATTGCTCTTTTGCAGGCTATCCCCCTTTGGATCCCTATTTTCCCTCCTTTGGATCCCTGACAGAGACTGGTCTGCAGCCTTACCAATATTCCAGCTTTTACTCTCCTAGTACTTCCCCATATTAAATGATCAGTTTAACATGAGAAGATCATTTGGGAGTATTAAATATTATTTTTTATGACATTACCTCTCTCTTGAAATCATAGTCATCTTCGACTATGAGGTAGAGAAGATAAAGCCTAGTCATTGGTCCATTTTCTAGTGGGTAGAGGACCCCTATTTTACCCTACGACATCGTCCCAAAATGGATGACTAGTCATTTGGTGCTTAAGAGCGTTAGCTGCCGCAAGCATGTCTGCACATTAGTCCGTATCAATCTTCGATAGTAGAGTGACAAGCTCTACTTGGTGTTCGGGAGACGTCGTCTCCACAAACATGATCCTAAGCATGCATACTCATTAACATGTGCGCACAATAAAGAATTAGAGAGTCTTATAAGACAAAAACTTTGTTCATTTATACATATTTACATTTCCTTATTCTAGGGAATCATTGTAAGCATTGACAAGGTTTAGGTTATCCTTTAATTGTATGCCTTGCATCCATCTATTATCTTCAAAAGGATAATTTTTAAACTTGATAAGATATCATCGGATAGTCTTACCGCCTTGTAATACCTTGTCTTCATGTCGGAGAATGGACTCGGGCTGTAGCCAAGGATTTCATTCACGTCTTCACATGAAGTGCGAAGAGGTAATATCTCATGTTATTAACACTCCATAGAGTGTTAATAACATCAAATTCACAAGCACCCGCTAGAATCGGCATTTCCTATTAGCCCGGTGGTATTTAAGTGAGGCTCGGCGGGCCAACAATCATGCCTGGCCGGCTCGGCTATATCCTTCTCTTGCCCCCATTTCTAGAGGTGGCTATATAAACATTGTCTCATACTTGCCTCTGTTTGTTTTGTCACACTTCTTGGCTTATTTGAGTCTTGGTTTTCATTCAGGTAGCGTTGATTCCTATGTTTTTTAACAACACAAATTGTTACAACTGACTTTCCCTTGGGTATCTATCCGCTTGGAAACAGGTTTGGGTAGGGAGCATCCTTGCGAAGGGTATAGGTGGTGCTAGTGCTTGGGGCTCAATTCTATGGTTGGAATCGAGCGCTCCTTATCACTACACCTACATATTGTTTGTTACATATAGTTACCTCCCTTGGGTGTTTATCCGCCTAGAAACAGGTTTGGGTAGGGATCATCCTTGGGGAGGGTATAGGTGGTGCAAGTTCTTGGGGCTCATTTCTATGGTTGGAATGGAGCGCTCCTTATCACTACACCTACGTATTGTTTGTTACGTATAGTTATCTCCCTTGGGTGTCTATCCGCATGGAAATAGGTTTGGGTAGGGAGCATCCTTGCGGAGGGTATAGGTGGTGCAAGTGCTTGGGGCTCATTTCTATGGTTGGAATGGAACACTCCTTATCACTACACCTACGTATTGCTTGTTACGTATAGTTACCTCCCTTAGGTGTCTATCCGCTTGGAAACAGGTTTGGGTAGGGAGTATCCTTGCAGAGGATATAGGTGGTGCAAGTGCTTGGGGCTCATTTCTATGGTTCGAATGGAGCGCTCCTTATCACTACACCTACTTATTGTTTGTTACATATAGTTACCTCCCTTGGGTGTCTATCTGCCTGGAAATAGGTTTGGGTAGGGAGCATCCTTGCGGAGGGTATAGGTGGTGCAAGTGCTTGGGGCTCATTTCTATGGTTGGAATGGAGCACTCCTTATCACTACACCTACGTATTGTTTGTTACGTATAGTTACCTCCCTTGGGTGTCTATCCGCTTGGAAACAGGTTTGGGTAGGGAGCATCCTTGCGGAGGGTATAGGTGGTTGCAAGTGCTTGGGGCTCATTTTTTGCTTTATGTTTATATGTATATTATTTTACTTCATTGTACAATTGTTCAATTAAATTTTATTTTTAAAAAAACTTACTATTTTTACGATTATATGAATGTATAGGTGGCTTGTGAACTTGTCAGGGACACCAACGCTTGCTCTTAGAACATCAATGTAGTTACTTCTAGTCGCCCATCGACTGGTGGTGAAGTATCAAACAATGGAGCAAAGAATAAAGGGAAGCGCAAGGCCGTCGGTGGTAAGGTGCCAGGGCTTGAGTGGCAATTTGTTGAGAATGTAAGATCATTTATAGATTGGCATAGCAAATTATGTGGCAAGGAAAAATCAGGAGGTGCACCTCGTATTAGGGAACACTTCCTTGGATTAGGGAATGGAACAACTAATAGGTCTACTGGAGGTAGATGTAATGGTGTAGGTTCTGAAATTGCTACGAAACGCTTGAGAGAGTTTCTAGGAGGTGTAGCCAATACAAGGTGACCTAGAATACCGACTCCAAGCCGTTATGCTTTAGAGCACCAAGGCAGTGTTGCCTCAACACAAGGCAGACAAAATAGTGGTGCACCCTCCATGCCGACCAACACACACACACACACACACACACACACACACACACACACACACACACACACACACACACACACACACACATACACACACACACACAAAGAGCTAGCACTCACGATGGATCACCCAAGTACCAGTTTGAAATGCATAGAACGAGGCAAGTAAGTCTAGAGCAAAGCTTTCGATCAATTGCTCTTGAAGAGGCACATGTGGGAACTAGCCCTAGAACGCTCTAGAACATCTCATGAGAGCCTACATAAGAAGTCACCCTCCACAAGCTCTAGACATCACTTGTAGTTTACAAGCTTTGCTTATGCACTAGTTATTTTGTTCATTTCAATGGTGTAAGTTCTCCTCTTGCATAGGCATTTTATTTCTCTCTCATCTCTCCTCATTTTGTGTCTACAACATGAATGCTACATGTGTGTATCCACCCTAAAAACCCAACAACTGGTATCAGAGCATTAAAGACCCTCATGGGCTCACTAGCACACACTAGCATTCACTTTTAGGTGGTTTTCTCACACTCTCTCTCTAGAACGTTTTTGGAAGAGCTAAAAGAGGAGAAAGTCAAGCCTCACAAGTGGGCATGCAAGTGGACAAGTGGCCTTGAAATGTGGAAAGTGCTCTTCACTTGATTCTTGCTCATTCAACCACCTACTTTCTCTCTCCTCTAGGAGCTTCTCCTTCTTCCCACCAAGCTTCCATGGAAAGCTTCAGCTCTTCATCAGCCCCAAGCTTGATCTCAATGCTCCTTACTCTCACTTGCTTCATTCTTGCAAGACTAGGCTTCTACTAGCTCCAATCTTCGTCTATCTTATTCTCTACTTCACAAATAAGCTCTCAAAGTTTCCATGACTGTGTCTTCAAAAACAGTCCATTTACTTGCTCTAATCAGCCCAATTTCATGCTCATTTGATGCCTAAAGCTCCGTACATTAATAGTACAAGACTAGCTAACTAGTCACTAGCTAGTCACATTTTCAAGAGTTTTAAGCTTCATTAATTCTCTATTTTCATATCAGAGAATTAAAAGTGGAAAACAATCCCTCAAATCTAATTTTTATGCTCTATTAAGCACTGTTAAGGCTTGGGCAACACTCTACGACACTTGCCGACAAAGACTACAAAGTCTACATCACTAGTTCGGGGCCGATTCTACTTCAACAAAGGGGGACAGTTCAAATCATCAAAAACAACAAGCAATAGGCTGAATTCTCATCATTCCACACTCTTCAACAAAGGGGGAAAAGGATGCTTCAACTCTACTTGGAAGTGGCAATACATTGCCGCACTTGGTAACCCAAAACAAGCATTTTGTAACTCTATATGCTACATTTTACTTGCTTCATTTGTATGCTATTGTAACGGGCCAAGACACCATCAAGAGAGTCTCTTGATAGGACCGCTCTTGCCATTGCATATTCACCTACCATCATACACTATGGGTAATGATAATCTATCTATCTTTAATGGGGTAGGATTCCACACTTGGCAAGTTAAGGTAAAGGGATATCTAATGAAGAAAGGGTTATGGAGCATAATCACATATAATATTGATGAAGAGAACCCACCTTCACGTGCACAACAACGTGAACTTCAAATTAAGGATAAAAAAGCATTGGGCATTCTTCTCACAAGTGTAGCGGATGAGATAGTTCACTATTTAGACCAATCCACTACCGCTAAGCATGCATGGGAGATACTTGAGAGGAATTTTGGGGCAACATCAAAACACTCTAAGATTGATCTTAAAATGCAACTCTATAGCTTAGTTATGCAAGAGGGTGAAAGCTTATCTAGCTTAGTCAATAGACTAAAAAGCATTTGCACGCAACTAAGTTACATAGAATGCAACATTGAAGAAGAAGACAAAATTGATGTATTACTTAAGTCTCTTCCATTGCAATATGATAATATCGTGACGGTCTTAAAAGAGAAGGAACCAATTCCTTCACTTGAGAGCATTGTCAACTCTTTACAAGAACAAGAGAAGAAACACACACATAAAGAAGAGAACACCTCACAAGCTTTGTATGTTTCATCTTCTTCTAAAAAGAACTTCAAAGCATGTAAGCATTGTGGAAAGACAAACCATATATCTTTCAATTGCTACAAAATCAAGAAGTGTGTGAAGTGTGGCAAAGTGGGGCATGCACCTCAATTTTGTAACCACAATGGGCTCAACACCGACACTACCTCCGACATTCAACGAGGTAAAAGATCTTCCAACAAGGTTCACTATATGCATAGTGATGATGATGACAACGGAGATGATGACAAAGAGGATGCCGAGAGCATCAACTACATCCATTCAGCCATCTCTTCTCCTTCCTCTAGTTTTTCTAATAAAAAGCATGTGGAGGGTAACCCCAAATATGGCTCAAAATCCAAATCCAATTATGAGTATGATGATATTTACTAAATGTTCATTTTCAATCCATTATCTTTAGTTACCCACTCCTTAAGTTGTATCCTAAGGGTGATGATGCTTTCTATCTCTTTGAGCACCGTTTTATGTTGTATCAATGCAGGGCATAATGTTGTATCCATATGAGAACCATTATGTACCACATTAGACCCAAAAATGATGTATCCAAAATGTATGAACCTTCTACATACCTTTGTGCAAGCTTAGGAGTTCCAAGCATGAGTTTAAGGGGGAGTTTGTAAGGATTAAAGACATGCCTTCACTCCATCTCTTAGCCATGTGGGAACTAGCCCTAGAACACTCTAGAATATCTCATGAGAGCCTACATAAATAGGCACCCTCCACAAGCTCTAGACATCACTTGTAGTTTACAATATTTGCTTATGCACTAGTTATTTTGTTCATTTCAATGGTGTAAATTCTCCTCTTGCATAGGCATTTTATTTCTCTCTCATCTCTCCTCATTTTGTGCCTACAACATGAATGCTACATGTCTATATCCACCCTAAAAACCCAACACAAGCTATCTATTTTACAAGCGGTTCTATGTTGATGGTCACACAAGAGTCATGGAAGCATGCATGGAAGAAGATTGGTGAGTATGGGGCTGGCTTTTCCCCTCCATCATTTCATCAAATGCAGACAACCTTCTTGGATAAATGCTTTGGTGACACCCAAAAAGAAGTTGATAGATTGATCTTGAAATCAGTTGATCAAACAGAATGCACTATAGTCAGTGATGGATGATCAAATGTCCAATGTAGATCGCTGATTAATGTTATGATATTCAGTCCTCGAGGGGAGTGCTTTATTAAATCAGTTGACAGCTCGGGTGAGATAAATTTAGGGAGCTATATAGCCGATATAATCACAGAAACAATTCATAAAGTTGGTGTCCAAAATGTAGTACATGTGATAATGGACAATGCCAAAAATTGTAGAGCAGCGGGTCGTCTCTTGGAGGGTCGCTTTCCTAGCTTGTACACATTTGGCTGCAATGCACATAGCTTGAATCTTGTGTTGTAGGATTGGTATAAGAAAGAGGACACTGATTGGTTCAAAAGCATTAAAGATAATGCAAGGAAGGTGGTGAAGTTTATTTTGAAGAGACAATGTGTGCTGGACATGTACCGGCAACATATGTCCACAATATTGAAGCTTCCATGTGAAACCAGATTTTGCACTAACTTCTACACTGTGGAGAGTCTTTTGCAAAATAAAAACGTTGTTTTGGAGACATTTGTTTGTGCAGGGTTCTATGAGCGGGAAGCAGAGCAACTAGTACGAGTAAAAACAAAGGTTTGATCTATGAAAGTGCTTATAGACAATTTTGTTCTGATGTTGGGGACACATACTTGGTGAAGAGGCCTGTGATGATATCTTCGTGACATGAGCTTTTTATACATCCAATCATCCGTACAGTGTCTGTTGAAATTTTGCCACGTGGCATGTGTGCATGACATAAAGCATCTTTGCAATACACAAGGGACAATCTGTGTGGTTTAGTGTACTCCCTATGCATGCAAGGTATATAGCTTTGGCATGCGTGCAAATGGCTGGCACAACACACTTATCCAGCTTCCATCTTCCCTTGCGGATAGAGAAGCCAGACACATTTGGCCATGCTTCCTTGACCATCTCTACGGAGGTGACGTCTCTGTTGATGTCTTTCCACTGTTTGCCATTCACCGGCTCCCACTCATTGATCCTTGCAGCAACTCTCGCTTGGTCATTTGAGCCAGTTGCATCAGCAAGTGTACGCAAGAAATCGTATGCCTTTTCACATTTTTCACGCTCGTCCATACCTCTCACAAACACATTTACAATGTCTCAATGTGTGATAGAACTTAAGTTTGCATCACAAATATGTTTGCAGATCCACTAGTACACCTTGGTTTAAGTTATCAGAGCACACTACACTTTCTATTAATCATTATGCACCATGACTTTATTTGCAAATACAGTGTCTAGATTTCAACTAAAACTATAGTCTATAACAACACACCACATTCTGCATTGATCGCTTTGCTCCATTATTACAAAAAGACTTTACTTTTGAATATAGATTCACAAATTCAACAGAAAATGTTACGAGAAATCACATTGTGTATTAATCACTTTGTCCATGACTACATCATTATAAAATGGTACAATTTAACTCAATGGTCCATGATTATACAAAAAGCTCCATTTACATATGTTAGATAATCTGAAAGAGACTATTGTTTACAAAGGTGGCCAAAGTAAACTAAACTCTAGGCATCATCTCACTAAGCGGACGCAAACACATCTTCGAGTTGAGCTCTAACATATCTAAATGCTCACTCATACTCAGCAATGTCTTTCTCTACCTTGGTGGTTGTTGTAAGTAGTTTTTCCGCATTATAGAGGCAATCATGCTGTAATCAATTTGCTTTCTCTTTTGCCATGGCACATTGTAATGCTCTAAAAAATCTTTGCACCAATCACATAGTTGCTCAATGCAAAAGGCAACTGCAAAGGTGTCAGTGGCTTTCAAATACGGACAAGTAGCTTTTGGGTTGCAAAGCTCAGGGGCCCTCCAACGAAGTAGGGCATGATCTGTGGGGTCTTTGATGTTGGTTTCTCGCTTCTCAATGCCAACTCGCAATGCCAACCCCAATCAATGACACCCACACATGACACACCTTCCTTAGTGAAGTCAGTCATGATGTTCCATGGGTGCAAGTCACAATGTATAATACCTTTGATGTGTGCATGTGCCATGATCTTCACCAGAGCATCCATAAAAGAAGGTTCCCAATTGAGCATATGCTTGCACATCTCTAACTCTTTCTCTGTGGGAGGGCGTCTAGGATCTTCTTTTGGAGCCGCCAGTATGCTAGAGAATTTTTCTTTGGGTGGTGGAACACACTCTAACATGTCACCCAGATCCATTCCATTGAAGCGAGGAAAAACAAGGGACCATGGATCTTGGGGTGTTTGTGCAATGCATCTAACGATGCCCCTGTGGAACAATTGCCCGCTCGTCTCTAGAGCAAAAGATTGGTGGTTATTTGCTGCATTTCCTTTGAAGTCTTTGACCACATACTGCACTGTCATCGGCAACCAAGTGACTCCATTGATTGTGCACTTTGACACAACTCATCCTTTCCCAAGCTTTCAACCACATTTGATAGCTTCGGGTGTGAGGTAAACACCAATGGCACACTGAGATATAAAGCGGGTGTGTAATAAATGATCCGTCCATCTGATCTTGCACCTATTGTATCTTGAGAGGAGGCTATTGAATAAAAGATGGTTCTATCTTTATGGCTATGTCCATCAATATTGCGTGCTCTTTTTAATTTTGACCTCTCTACATGCCATATATAAGTCCAATGTTGTAGCTTGGCTAGATTTGCATCTGTTGGTGCATCAACACCCAAGTATCTTAAGCATTGTGCCATATTGAATACAATACTATTTATTAGCCTACGGATAGCCTTTGCTTCTACAACTGAGAAGTGTGCCTGCACTACTTCAATTATCGTATCAAAGAAACGGTCTCTGCGTGTCTCACTCTTTGATAAAAAGGTCATCTCCTTCGTGGTCAAGGAACATATACACGTGGCCACCGCAGATCTGATCTTGGATTTTAACTCCTTCATTTCCACAGGATCCATGTTTGCTACAATCAGCACATATTTTATGATTTTTAAAGACAACATAACTTTAAATTTTATATATGCATCATGCATTGAAACTGACGACAACACTAGCTTAAAGAGTAGGCAATCATTCAATGAGAGTGACGACACCTCCAACCCAATAGTAGGGTTGATGCCGAGACCAACACTGAAAATGATGATGAAACTAACGACACCTCCAGCCCAATGGTAGAGTTGATGCGGAAAGAAACACCAGACTAGCCTAAAAGCAAGGGCATCATTTAATGCAACTAACAACACCTCCAACCTAATGATAGGGTTGATGTCGATAGCAACACTGAAATTAGCCTAAAAAGCGGGTATCATTCTATGAATCTAACGACAGCTCCAACCCAATGGTAGAGTTGATGCCGAAAGAAACACCAAATTAGCCTAAAAAGCAAGGGCATCATTCGATGAATCTAATGACACCTCCAGTCCAGTAGTAGGACTGATGCCAAAAGAAACATTTGAACTAGCCTATGAGCACGTATATCACTCATAAAACATAGAACGCAATCTATTAGCTTGTACAATGACACTACCAGTCCAATAATAGAACTGATGCCGAAAACAAGGTTAATAGAACTATTTATAAATTGAATGTAACCAGCTATGTTCAACAACGACACTTTCCAATTCAAAATAGAATCGATGCTAAAGTGAACACAATCGACACGTTATAAAACAGTGTTGGTTGGTCTAGCGTTTCACAATGACACTTCAGGTCCAATATTAGGACCCATGCCGACGTGAAAAGCAAGATCAACCTACTCTTAAAACTAAAAGAAACACTTATTAAGAAAAAGTATATCATTTTAAAAACAAATTAGTACAAGAGCTTACGAAATTAAACTAAAATTTATATTGTAGTTTTCTTTGTTCCTTGTGAGGACTCTTTGGTTGGATACTTGTAAACTCAGAGGATAGAATTGTGAAGAGAATGGGGTCCCTAGGGGCCCTATATATAGGTACCTTGGGAGCCTGTCGGGCAATGAAGCGGGACCATCGGGGCCGCAGCCCTCCGGATATCTGAAGTATCCCGGCGGGGCCCTGGCGGGCAACAAATCTATCTTGGCTGGCAAATCTCACCAAGCCTCCCGGTCTTCTTCAAGTCACCATGCCAATTTTTGTGAATGTGAAGACTTGTGAATTGAGAATTTGTTTATTAACAGTGTGATCACACAAAAAAACACGTAATCACGTGAATTTGGAATCCCTGGCTATAGCACCTCTTCTTGGTCCTCGATCTTCGGTGGGCCTTCAATAATTGGTTATTGAGGTGGCTCTCTTTTGTAAGGCTTTAGTACGCTCATATGGAAAGCATTGTGTATGAGCCAATGGCTGGGCAACTTGAGTTGATAGGCCATCTCATTGATTGGTCTAAGAATCTGGAAGGGACCATAGTACCTTTTTGCTAACTTAGCATAGTACTTTTGGTGTCCTGTAGGATTCTTGCTCGTTGTGTGCCTTGATCGAGCCTTGGGAAACTTAAGCAAGACCCAATCATTTTTTTAAAAGGCTAGGGCTCTTCTATGTTTATTAGCAGCAGCCTTTTGTTTTTGTTGAGAGATGGATATAGCATCCTTAATCTTTTGGAAAGATTCTTGCAGGTCTCGGCTATATTCATCTGTAGTGAAGATCTTCCCATGTACCTTGAGTAGCAAGGGACTTTTTTATCTTCCCTCTATCACCTCAAAAGGTGCTTTTTTGGTGGAAGTATGTATAGTGTTATTGTAAGCATACTCCACCAAGGGTAAGTACTTCTCCCATTGGGACTTTTGATCTACTTCTGTGACATAAGCTTTTAGTAGATTAATAATGATTAGGTTATCTATTTCACTTTGGCCATCCGTTTGAGAATGATAGGCCGAACAAAAGTTTAGCCTTGTACCTAAATTCTCAAAGAGACCCTTCCAAAAATTAATGGTCATTCTCGGATCTCTATCTGACACTATGGACATTGGCAAGCCGTGGTACTTGAATATTTGTGATATAAAGAGGGTTTCCATTTAGGCAATCCAAAGATAAAATCCATGAATATGATCTCCCATGGTGAATTAGGGATTGGCAAAGGTTGAAGAAATCCAAGTTGCTTCCCTCTATCAAACTTCGTCTTTTGGTATACCACACATTTTGAAACATACTCTTGTATGTTTGCTTTCATGGTAGGCCAATAGAAATATGTTTCTATCCCTTTTAGGGTAGACTGAATCCCTCCATGCCCCGTATAAGGAGGAGCATGAGATTCATACATTACTTTCTCATGCAGTGAGTTAGTAACACATAGTCTATTGCCGTAGAGAAGATACCCATCTTGTAGGGTAAATGGTTCTTCTTTTTTCCCTAGTGCAAGGGAAGGGCTGAAATCGCATCTCTAAAATCAGGATCAATAGCGTACTCATCTATCATAGAAGATAGATCATTATGAGTTGCTATGGATACCGCATTCACTCTTGACCGTCTTGAGAGTGCATCGACTACTTGATTATGCTTGCTAGCAATGTGAGCAATATGAAAATGAAATTGCGAAAGGAAATTTGCCCACCTCATTTGTTTGTTGGAGAGCTTGGTCTGCGTCATAAAGTACTTAAGGCTTTGGTGATCCGCCCGCAGAATGAAAGTAGTCTCCAATAAATAGTGCTTCCATGAGTCTAGAGCATGTAGAACTGCTAAAAGTTCCTTCTCATATATGCCTAAAGCTTGCTCAATAGGGTCGAGCGTTCGGCTTTCATAGGCTATGGCGTGCCCATCTTGGAGCAAAACAGCTCCAAGGAAACCACCACAGGCATCGCATTGGACCTCAAATGGCTTTGAGAGATCCGACAGTGTAAGCACAGGTTGAGAGATAAGCTTTTCTTTAAGCTTTTCAAAAGCATTGTTCTCCTTGGTGGACCATATATACCTAAATTTTTCTTTATTAGGTCATGTAATGGTCCCGCAATTGTGAGAACTTTTCTATGAAGCGTCTGATAGTATGCACACATACCTATAAAGCTTCTTATTTCATATAGATTCCTTGGATTAGGCCATCCTTTTATTACCTCTAGCTTTTTATGGATCCATTTGGATGCCATCTTGAGAGATAATGTGACCTATATACTAAATCTATTGTAAGAAAAATTCACTTTTCTTTCGATTAATATAAAGTTCATTCTCTCATAAAACTTGAAATATTACCTGGAGGTGTTGCTTGTGTTCGTCTGATGAATTAGAGTAGATGATTATACCATCAAAGAACACTCTAGTAAAGGTTCGACTCGGTGAGGCCTGAATAGCTTCTTCATCAAGCGGTTAAATTGATTCATGAAGCCACCATGGTATGGTTTTATGACCGCAGATATGGTGCGTAACCTTTGGGAGTTGAAATACTCCGCACATATCCTCAGTTAAACCCACACAAAATTGTTGTTTTTGCTCTCCAAAATCCATCTTTTTGAAGATAGTGGCTTTGAGATGCAAATTCAAAAACTTGTCTACATATTTGTGAATAGATTCATAGGGAGAGAGCTTCAAGCTTTGCCATTTGGTGAGTACTTTGTCTTTGGCATCGGTAACCAAAAATTGCTTCATGATGAAAGCTCTTAAAGCTTTCCACGTTCGTGGATCTTCACCGTTTTCTTGTAGGCTAGATCACCATTTCCTAGCAGACTTTTGAAAATGCATAGCTACATGACATAGCTTAGAGGACTCCATGAATCCCTCATCTCCAAACGCCACATTGAATGTTGGATGAAGGCCAAGACTTTGTCCGTAGCACCAAAGGTTCCATCGTAGGTAAGGAAAGAGATGTTCTTTCCTCCCTCTTTGAACTTTTTGAGCTTGGACGACCTCTTCCACGTGGCATACAATTTCCTATGGCCTCTTCTTTTAGGTGGTTCAAGAGCTGCACCATCACTTTCTTCAGAAGAGGAAGAGTATGATGATGATGGAGAAGAGGGTGACCTCTTTTTCGCCTTTTTCTTTCCTTGTCTGCACCACCACTTTCTTCAAAATAAGAAGAGGATGAAGAAGATGGAGAAGAGGGTGACCTCTTTCTTGCCTTTTTCTTCTCTTGTTTCTCTCGTCACTCTTTGAATTATGGTGTAGAGAAGTGTGCGATGATCTTCTCTATTTAGGGGGTGTTGGAGAGTGTTTTGCCCACCGTCTTTGTGGAGCCATCTCCGTCGAGGTGGCAAGAGACTCACTTCTTTCTTGTTCTTTCGGTGGGAGCTCTACCGTTGAAACTTGAGTTCTCCTTTGGGAAGGAGATGCGTCATCAAGTAGTAGATTTTTGAGCCCTTTCATACGGATCTTGTTCTTCTTCCCTTCTCGGAGAGAGGCCTCTTTTGGAAGTCTCACAAGGAGGCTTCCTAGGTACTCTCTCTTCTTGGTGGGGAGTTTGGAGAATACCATGGGTGCACAATTGTTGTTGCACTTCACCTTGGAGGGATGGGTTTCCTAGGGCTTGTTGTAGCCTAGAAACAAGATAGTTTACAAGCATAGGGGCATCATTAGTGTCTCTTTCATTAGCAAAATCAAAGCTGTCAACATTCATTTCAATCTCTTTTCCTTTGGCAGCCATACTAGCAAATTTTAGGCGTAAACTTTTACTTGTACTTTGGTACTTCAAGCCCTAGTTGTTGCTCCTCTTCACCTTCAAAGATAAGCACTCAAGCATCTATACCCGTGGCTTGAATATTATTAATTGTGTTGGGGTATAAAGCCCAATGTGGTCGCCCAGGTAAGTGGGCGGGCCGCCAGGTATGTACACATATTCTTTTGTAAAAACCTAATAAGAACTAACTATGCTCTACACATTACAGTAGAGCGAGTTCACCATATCGTCGTGCTCTTCTTCTCGCACTCTCTCTCGCGTCGCACTTCCGCTCGTACTCCTTCATTTGGTATCAGAGCTCAGATCGAGGCTCGGGGCAACACTGCAGGAGGCTAGAGTCACCAACTCAGATTGGAGTGAAATTCGGCAGGCGAAGACACGGCCCCAAATCTCGTGAGTGAGCCCGAAGGGCACGGTGTTGTCAGAATTTCATTCTGAGGTCATCTCGGAACCCTTCGGCTTCGACAAAGGTCTGCGCAGGCCATTTTCGACTACGTGGTCTCAGCGGGTGCAGATCCGACTCTGCAAATTTGGGTTTTTTGGCCTACGACTGCAGGTGCTGAGGATATCGACACTCCCAGAGTGTTGATTTGTGGCTGTCTACACATCGAAGAACGGCTCACAGTTCTTGGAGGCGTGTCACATACGACACGGGCGCATCTACACACAGACTGTAGGCGACATCCACTAGTTCATCAGGTAGCTTGTGTTTTCTGCTTGATATTCCAGATTTCATCCTGACATTGCAGGTACTTCCACATGGGATGTATTGTCAGAGATGATGTATGTCTGTTGAGGGTTTGCTGGTTGTGAGTCACGCAGCAAACAACCGTCGCAGCGGTTACAGCATACAGTGGAAAATTTGTGGATGTATGACTTTGTGGGAAGTCTATGTACTGTCAGATTTACTGCAGCCTTTGTTGAGGGTCGAGTGAGGTTTTATTGAGCTGGGGGATTCTCGAATGTTGAGATCCTTTCGGTGATACAGGTCTTGGAGCGATCCCTCGAGCACCCTTAGATAGGCAGCTAGGATGTATTGACTGTGAGTTAGACAGTTGGGATTGCATCTTTGCTTTATTTCCATTGAGGCATTGTCGCAGTCTATGCTTACAAGACAGTGACAGGACAGTCAAAGACAGTACAGGTGCAGGACAGGTTTACCCACAACTTACAGTGTTAGAGAGACAGTGGTTTTTTGAGCTGTTTTTTGGTCTGTTTTTAGTACACCAGATCCATTTTACAAAGGAGACTCTGCCAAAATTTCTGCAGAATCTGAAGCTTTCTTGGTTCATTTGACAGGTTGATATTGGTTCAGAGGTCAGTTTACAGGGGAAAATCTACCGAATTTTTCCCAGAAAAGTAAACTACTGTGAAGCGTAGCTATGGCTGGATCACAGGACACTGCTCTTTACAATATCAAGAAGCTAGATGGAACCAATTTCCCATTGTGGAAGAAGCAGATTTGGCACGTGTTGGTACAAAAGAAGCAGATAAAACCTATAAAGCTCAAGGGGATAAAACCAGAAGATATGGACGAAGATGAATGGAGCGAAATGGATGAATTGGCACTTTCTACCATTATGCTAACTTTGGCAGAAAGCGTTTACTTCAATGTAGCAGACGAGATGTCGGCTTATCAAGCATGGTTAAAGTTGAGTGATCTTTATGAGAAGCAGAGTGCAGCTTCACAGGTATATTGGCTTAAGAAGCTTGTTGACTTGAAGATGAAAGAAGGGACACCTATGTCCAATCATCTGAATGAATTCAACACAATCTATAGTCAGTTGTCAGCTCAAGGTGTCAAGTTTGATGAGCCTGTTAGAGCTATGTTCCTGTTGATCACATTGCCGGAAAGTTGGGACACTTTTCGCACAGCTTTGAGTAATTCTGCACCTCCAGATGGTTTGAACATAGCAGGTGTAGAAGGAAGTCTGCTTACTGAAGAAACCAATAGAAAGACAATGGACAAAGGCAAAGGAACAGCCTTAGTTGTTAGGGGAAGGACCAAAGAAAAGTACAAAGGTGGAAAGAGGAATCAGTCTCGTAGCAAGTCCCGCAGTGCTAAAGGCAAGAGTGACATAGAATGCTACCATTGTGGCAAGAAGGGTCACATGAAAAGAGACTGCAGAGAACAGAAAGCAGAAAAAGGCAAAGAGAAAGCTGAAGACCATGGTGAGAAGAACAAGTCCTCAGTGAAGATTCAAGAAATAAATGTGACAAACACTGTTGCAGAGGATGACAGTCTAGTGTCAGGAGACATCTACTTCTTGAAGAATACAATGGACTCAGCTCTTCTTACAGCATCTGATGGAAATGCACTGAGTGACTGGATTATAGATTCAAGGGCATCACTTCATGTGTCTCCAAACAAGGAGTGGTTTACCTCTTATGTTACCACTAAAGATCATGTTCGGCTAGGCAATGGGCAGACATGTGAGATCTTAGGTGTTGGAGATGTTCAATTGAAGTTTCAGAATGGCTCTTCTTTCACGCTGAAGAATGTGAGACATGTTTCCACAATTACAAAGAGCTTGATCAGCACAGGTTTACTTGATGATGCTGGCTACGTCACCACTTTTGGACAGAACATGTGGAAGATATCCAAGGGTTCTATGACAGTAGCACATAGAGTAAAGTCTGGAGGACTTTACATGAGTTATGTATCAAATGTCTCTGAAAATGTAATCAATGTAACCGAGCAGCCGAACGTTTCTTTGTGGCATAGTCGGTTAGGACATATGTCCAAGAAGGGAATGGAAATCTTGTCTCGTTCTGGTTATTTGCCTGGCTTTTCATTTAATGATTTTGAATTCTGTGAACATTGTCTGTATGGTAAGTAAACACAACAGCCACATAAGCATAGAAGCAGTAGAAGAGATACACAGTTGGCACTTGTTCATAGTGATTTGTGTGGACCTATGCCTAACCTATCTCTAGGGGGAGCTTCTTACTTTATGACATTTATAGATGATTACTCAAGGAAAGTATGGGTTTACTTTCTCAAGCACAAGGATGAAGCGTTTAGTGTTTTCCAAAACGTTTGTGACACTTGTGGAGAATCAGAGTGGCAAGAAGCTTAAATGCTTACGCACTGACAATGGTGGAGAGTATGTTTCAAAGGCCTTTCAGGACTTTTGTGAGTCAAAAGGTATAAAACGTGAACTTACTGCTCCTTACAATCCTCCTCAAAAAGGTGTTGCTGAGAGGATGAATAGGACCATACAAGAGAAGGTCAGAAGTATGTTGTCTAATGCACAACTGCCAAATGGGTTTTGGGCTGAAGCTGTATCAACAGCTGTTCATCTTGTAAATAGATCTCCTAGCAAGGTTTTGCAGAAGGATTCAGTGCCAGAGATGGTATGGTCAGGCAAAATGCCCTCATACAAGCATCTCAGAGTCTTTGGCTGTGAGGCATATACTCACGTTCCAAAGGAATTTAGGAACAAACTTGAACCAAAGAGTAGAAAGTGCATCTTTCTAGGCTATGGTAATTCTGGTGAGATGGGGTACAGACTTTGGGATCCCGAATCCAGAAAGGTTGTCTGCAGCAATGATGTTCACTTTAATGAATCCAAATATCATTCTAAACCAGAGAGGGTTGAGGAGATTAAAAGAGTTGTCTTCCAAGAAGATGGACCTGCACGTGCAAGACAAAATGTCAGGGCTCAAGAGGAGCAAGGACAGGATAGATTGGAACCACAGGTTGTGGCTGAGCCTGAGCCACCTATTGTGCGTAGATCTGGACGTGTCACGCGACCTCCTGATAGGTTTGTTCCATCTATGAACTATGTCATGTTGACTGATTGCAATGAGCCTTCATGTTACAAGGAAGCAGTGCAAATGAAGGACTCCGGGAATTGGCAATTGGCCATGCAGTCAGAGATGACAGCTCTGCAGAAAAACAAGACATGGAAGCTAGTTAAATTACCACAGGGCAAAAAGGCTCTACCTTGTAAATGGGTTTACAGGTATAAGATCACCGCTCATGATAGTCAGCCAAAGTACAAAGCAAGGCTTGTTGCCAAGGGCTTTAAGCAAGAACAAGGCATTGACTTTGATGAAGTCTTCTCTCCGGTGGTCAAGATGACTACATTGAGATGCTTTCTTGCATTGGTTGCCATATTAGATTTGGTGTTGCACCAAATGGATGTCAAGACAGCGTTCTTGCATGGTGATTTAGATGTGGAAATTTACATGCAGCAGCCAGAAGGGTTTGTTGAGAAAGGCAAGGAAGATTGGGTATGCCAATTGTTAAAGAGTCTTTATGGCTTAAAACAATCACCGAGGACATGGTACCATAAATTCCACAAGTTTATGCTTTCTCAAGGCTACAAACATAGTGAGTTCGATCACTGTCTATATACAAAGAAGGCTAAGGATGGTAGTTGGCTGATCCTTATTTTGTATGTGGATGACATGTTGATTGCTAGCAAGCACTTGGAAGAAATTTCAGCTTTGAAGTCAAAGATGGAAAAATCGTTTGACATGAAACACATGGGTGAGGCAAGTCATATCCTTGGTATGCGCATTGAGAGAGACAGATCAAAGAAGTTGATTTGGTTATCTCAAACAGAGTATATTGACAAGGTTTTGCAACGTTTCAATATGGAGAAGGGAAAGGCATTGAGTGTTCCATTGCCACCATATGTGAAACTTAGCAAACAAGATTGTCCTGTGTCTGAGGAAGAACAGGCTGAAATGGATAAGATTCCATATGCGTCTGCAGTGGGTAGTTTGATGTATGCAATGATTTCTACTCGCCCAGACATTGCATTTGCAGTGGGAGTAGTAAGTCGATACATGTCAAACCCAGACAAGAAACATTGGGAGGCAGTGAAAGGAATATTGAGATACCTGAAAGCTACAAAGAGTATGTGTATATGCTATGGGAGTCAGGAGCTAAGTGTAAAGGGTTTTACAGACTCAGATTATGCAGGTGACTTAGACAACCGAAGGTCTACGTCAGGGTATGTCTTTACATTGGCTGGTGGAGCAGTATCATGGCGTTCTAGATTACAAGATTGTGTTACTCAGTCTACTACAGAGGCTGAATATGTTGCAGCATTAGAGACATGCAAAGAATCAATTTGGCTTAATTGACTAGTAACAGATTTGGGAATCAAAGAAGAGATGCCTGTGTTATATTGTGATAGTCAAAGTGCTATACAATTGGCTCGCAATCCAGTTTATCACTCAAAGACAAAGCATGTGGATGTGAAGTATCATTTCATCAGGGAAATGCTCGAGGATAAGCAACTTCAGCTTGTCAAAGTTCACACCACAGAAAATCCTGCTGATCTACTTACAAAAGGACTTCCCTCAGAGAGCTTTGCGCATTTTCGCAAGCAGTTAGGTGTAGGGTAGTACATCACTTCTCTACATCTCTTGTATATTAGCTTGTATAGTAGCTTCTCTCACACTTAAAGTACCACATTGGACTTTAAGTGGGAGGTTGTTGGGGTATAAAGCCCAATGTGGTCGCCCAGGTAAGTGGGCGGGCCGCCAGGTATGTACACCTATTCTTTTGTAAAAACCTAATAAGAACTCACTATGCTCTACACATTACAGTAGAGCGAGTTCACCATATCGTCGTGCTCTTCTTCTCGCACTCTCTCTCGCGTCGCACTTCTGCTCGTACTCCTTCAAATCGCAAGGTTTAGAAGAGAGGGTTGAACAGAGCCAAGAGAGCACCGGTTCTTGTCAAAGCTTCTAATAGCTCAATAATGATATAGCCATAGGCAAGCCCCATAGGACTCCATTATTAAGACCATAGCTCTTGATGGTGTCCCCGTTAACTGCATTAAGCAGGTGTGCTTCAAGGATGAAAAATCCCTATTCTACTTTCTCTTTTGCAATTAATAACACCAACCATTTGTAGCAAGCTTGAGGACCTCTCTTCTTGAGCAAGAAAAGAGAAACCAATGGCTCTGATACCAATGTAACATTTAATGCACTAATAACATGTGTGTAGCAGAAATTGATAACATAGTGAGAATTTCATTAAGAGCAAGTTCCTAATGAGCATAGAGAGAGTACTGAATTGAGAAAGCAACATAGCAATTTACACCTATCTAATTTGGCATTGACAATACTTGGAAAGAGAGAGAATAAAACAATTGACAAAATTTGAGGACCAAATTCACATGGAGCCGGACCCCCCTCCATAAAGGCTTTGTATTATAGCTTCTCCCATCAAAGGAGACTTTTGTACAATACAATCTTCGTGTTCCTTGATAAAACTAGTTGGTGTGATGAAGATGGAAGCTTCATACACCAAATTATACTTGAAAAACACACCTAGTATCCCTAGCCTCAGTCCCAAGACCTCACACACCTTCAAAAATGGTGGGAGCTAGCAGGGAATGAGGAGAGATTGAGAGGAAGAAAGGTATCTTACTAGAAAGAAGTATTATCCTCACATAATCACTCTAATAGCATAGCTTAGCTTAGTAATTAGCATGGTAGAAGAGATGAGCATGCCATTGAAGCTTGGCTCTTGGTTGGATTTGCATTCCATAGCCAAGAGTTGTTGGTGTAGGCCTCTACTTCTCAATACTTGGAGAAGGAGATGGAGTTCTTCTTGCACACAAGAGTTGTGTGTGTGTGTGTGTGTGTAGCAATGAGTTGAAATAAAAAGCAACCTTCTCTCTCATCTTGGTCGACCCCTCTTGCTAATTGCTCATGCTGGCATCCCATTGGCCCTTATAAAGCTTAGCCAATCATAAATTAGAAGCATAATTGCTAGCCTTGTGACATGTGTCCCCCTTTCCCCTTTTGTGAGAGGTTTAGGTATTTAAATAACTCAATTAAACTCTCATTGGACCTCTTAGTCTTCTGGCCAATAGGAATCATGCAAGCCATTGGGCTGCTGAATACTCATTGGACCTCTTGGTAGACTGTCCAATAGTCTTCTAGGGAGATTAATTTGTATTGGTTCTTTTATCAAGCATTTTTAAAGTGATTAGACTAAATTTACTTTAGCCCAATTCTCATTGGTTCACCTCTATGTCCATCCAATAGGATTTGAGGGGAGGTTGGGAGCAACTGGCCTAGGATCTTGACATGTGTCCATTATTCCCTTTGTGTAAATGGGAAGCCTTGGAGAGTGTGTGTGTGTGTGTGTGTGTGTGTTTTTTTTTTTTTCTCTCTCATCCCCTACAAAATGGGCTCGCCCCCTCCTTCCTAGGGATGTGGGAAGACTTTTTAGTCTTCCCATGACCATCCAATTTCCCTATGCTTTGGCCATTGGATAAAAGGTTTAATTTTTGGAACCCTAGCCTATGGAAGTTTTAATGGAGCTGAACCTTAGGTCTTTTACACCCCATTGAAGCACATTGCTCTTTTGCAGGCTATCCCCCTTTGGATCCCTACTTTCCCTCCTTTGGATCCCTGATAGAGATCAGTTTGCAACCTTACCAATATTGAGCTATCTATTTCAAGATTGGGAAATCAAAGCATTCTCATCAAGATGTACACTTTAGTAAGGCCGATTCTCTGTGAACGCTCGACACGGTCAATTGGCTTCTGCATTGACATCTGGTTGTCAGCACAGGAGCACTTGTAGCTATAAGCATGGGCTCCCTCTTGTCTTATCTTTTGATGTATGCGAAATAAGGTTTTAATTTCCGGTATATTTCATAGGAACTTCCAAATTTTAAAATATGTTATCAGCATACAATTGGCAGGGGACTTTGCAACATGTCTAAATGTTTTCTCGTTAGAGGTCACTATGAACCAGGCTATGGGGGCATGCATGGTTCATATGAAAGCACTCTATTTTCTCAATATACCTCGATATGAGCCAGATTTGGCAACAAAAACTGGCCACGAAGTGTTGACAAAGTTAGACAATTTCAAGTTCTTCTTGTTGTTTTGTCTTTAACCTTTCATTTTTTTGTAAAAAAAGATTTCCCTATTGTGCAAAGCAAAGTTCTTTGACAAAACTAATGAGAAGCAAGGCTTTTACTTCGTGCCAATGTACTATCCATTGACTTAGGATCAAGGGTTAGGGCACACAGGATTGGCATAGGCAATAAGAGGATATAAGCTCACAGTTTGTAATGGAATTGGCCTATTAAATTTGAGAGTAGAAGAAATTAGAGAAGTAATTTTATGAACTTACTTTGTGAGCATAGCGGGTGAACTTAATTGATATAGCAACATAAACATAGCATTTAGTTAACTTGGTAAGAACAATACTTTTGCAAGAGAGAGAGAGTAGAGAACATGACAACAGTTGAGGACGTGATTTATGAGGAGCCGGTCCCCCCTCAAATAGGCATTTGTATTATAGTTTTTACCATCAAGAGAGACTTGTTACAATACAATCTTTGTGTTCCTTGTGACCTAGGTGATACAATGAATATGGAAAGCTTCATGCATCATGAGCATAGCTTAAACTTTGTGGAAAGCATTAACTATCCCAAGCCTCAGCCCCAGACCTTAAATACCTTTGAAGGCGGAGAGAGCTAGCAGGAATGAGGGTAGGGAAGAGGAAGAAGAAACATTTCATAGGAGAATTGATTAGTTCCTCATTTATCATCACTCTTCTTGCTAGCATACATAATAGCATAGTAATGAAGATGGTAGCTTAAGCATTGAAGCATGGCTCTTGGTTGGATTTGCATTCCATAGCCAAGAGTGTTTTTGTAGGCTCTCAACCTCTCTACTTGCTTGGAGAAGGAGAGGGAGCTTTTGCACTTTGCATAATGCACAATGAGTGTGTGTGTGTGTGTGTTTGGGGGGGGGGGGGGGGGGGGGTGAGGTATACCCCCCCAAGCATGCCCCTAGCTTCCTTGATCGACCCCCCCCCCCCCTTGTAGCTCATGCTTGAAGCTCATTGGACCCCTCCAGGCCTAGCCAATCACAAGCAGGAGGCATTACAAACAACAAGGGTAGTCTTACGACAAGTGTCCCCCTTTCCCCTTTGAGAGAGAGGACTTGATAAATGCAAAAACAATTAGTTAAATCTTCTAAATTATCATTGGACCCCTTCGGTGGTCAACCAATAGGCTTTAGGCACACTATGAGGGTAGCATGAGGAGGAACATGACAACTGTCCCTTTTGCTTTCTTTGTACCAAGCTTGCCTTGTGTGTGAGGGTGTGTGTTTTCTCTCTCATCCCCCCTCGTGTAGGACTCGCCCCCTACTTGGAGGGATCATTGTTGAATTTTGCACGCCTTATCCCCAAGCACCTTAGTCAGCAGCATGACAAAGCACCTCAAGCCTTGGTAGTGTTCCCCGAAGCACCTCAGGCTCCCTAGTCGGCAACAAGCACCTTAAGCATCTTAGTCATCAAGCACCTCAAGCACCTTAGTCATCAAGCACCTTAAGCTTGGGCCAGGTTCCCACCTCAAGCTCAGCCCTAGCTTACCTAAGGTCCAAGGACTTTTTAACACTAACCTTTGGAGGTCTTTAATGAAGCTAGCCCTAAGGTCTTTAAGCTTCATTAGCTAGCCTTGCTCTTTGACAAACCATCTCTCATTTGGACCCCTTTACCATTGGCCCCATGTTGAGATAGATCCGAAAGCACATGTCTATATTCTAACCCTTGTTCCCATTTATCCTCCCACTTTAAATGATCATTTTAATATGAGAAAATCATTTGGGTTGGTTAAATATTAGTTTTTATGGCATTACCTCTCACTTGAAATCATAGTCGTTCTCGACTATGAGGCAGAAGAGATAAAGCCTTAGTCATTAGTCAATCTTGCTTAGCGGGTAGAGGATCCCTTTTTACCCTACGACATCTTTCCAAGATGGATGACTAATCCATTTGGTGCTTGGAAGACATAGCTGCCGCAAGCATGTCTGCTCTTTGGTCCATTTCATTCTCCCAATTAAAGTGACAAATTCTACTTGGTGTTTGAGAGACGTCCTCATCACAAACATGATACTAAGCATGCATACTATTGAAATTTTGTGCACAATGAAAAAAAGAACTAGTATTGTAAGACAAAAACATTGGCCATTTAAAAGAAATTTGTACATTTGCTTACTCTAATGTAGCATTGTAAGCATTGACAAGGTTCATACTATCCTTAAGCTGTATTCCTTGCATCAATCTAGCATCTTCGAAATGATCATTTTTGAACTTAATAAGATACCGTCGGATAATCTTACCATGTTGTAGTACCTTCTCTTCATGCCAAAGGATAGCTTCGGGTTGTAGCACCTCTTCTTGGTCTTCAACTTCGAGAGGGACTTCAATAATTTGTTCACTTGGTGGCTCTCCTTTGTAGGGCTTAAGTAGGCTCACATGAAAAGCATTGTGTATGAGCCAATGGTTGGGCAACTTGATTTGGTAAGCCATCTCATTGATGGGCTTCAAGATTTGGAAAGGACCAGAGTATCTTTTTGCTAGCTTAGCATAATACTTTTGATGGCCCGTAGGATTTTTGCCCGTCGTTTTCTTTAATCGAGCCTTAGGAAACTTAAGTAAGATCCAATCATTTTCTTTGAAGGTTAAGGCCCTTCTATGCTTGTCAACAATAGCTTTTTTCCTTTTTTGAGAGATGGATATAGCCTCCTTAATCTTTTGAAAAGACTCTTGTAGGTCACGGCTATACTCATCACCAGTAAATATCTTCCCATGTACTTTGAGTAGCAAGGGACTTTTAGGTCTTCCCTCAATGATCTCAAAAGGTGCTTTTCCCGTAACCGTATGTATATTATTATTGTAGACATACTCTACAAGAGGTAAGTACTTTTCCCATTGTGAGCGTTGATCTACTTCTGTAACATAAATCTTTAGCAAATCGAGTATCGTAAGATTGGCTATCTCACATTGACCATCCGTTTGTGGATGATAGACTGAAGAGAAATTCAATCTCGTTCCTAAATTTTCAAAGAGACCTTTCTAGAAACTACTGGTCATTCTAGGATCTCTATTTGACATGATGGATGTTGGTAATCCATGGTGTTTGAAAATATGTGATATGAAGAGAGTGCCCATTTGGTGTGCCTTAATAGTCTTTTTGACAGGAATAAAGTGTGCTTTCTTGCTAGACATGTCAACTATTGTCCATATTCCCATATTCCCATGGATAGACTTGGGTAATCCAAAGATAAAATCCATGGATGTACTCTACCATGGTGAATTTGGGATAGGAAATTGCTGGAGTAATCCAGGTTGATTCCCTCTATCATACTTGGTCTTTTGGCATACTACACATTTTGAAACATACTCTTGTATATCCACTTTTATGGTATGCCAATAGAAGTACGTTTCTACTCCTTGGAGAGTAGGTTGATTACCTCTATGCCCAACATAGGGAGGAGCATGGGATTCATACATGACTTTGTCACGAAGGGAGTGGGTAACACGTAGCATATTGCCGTGGAGAATATAATCATCCTGCAAGTGAATGGTTCTTATCTCTTCCTCAAAGCAAGGTACGTCTCTATAGTCATTGTTACCATATACATGTGGTAGTAATGTGTGTGAACACACTAGGACCACCGGGCCATTTTTTCCCTCTTTAGGAGGTTTTTTCCCCCGTGCATTGTATATATGCCCATCACTCTAGGGCTATCTATCTTTCCATTGCAGACTAAGTTATACACTCTCTATTGTGTGCCTTGAGCTTCCTTTGTCTTCTCCAAGCTGTGTGTGTTTCTTTGCAACCCTAATTCCAACAATTGGTATCAGAGCAGGTTGCGTCCTCCCGCGCTTAGTCGCCAGCTGCTCCAGTACACGCCTGCTCACTTTCTCTGATTTCAGTGATCTTTGGTGAGCGTTCGTAGGTTTGCTCAGATTTTTGATTTGGACTCATTTCGGCCTCCGTTTCCACTACAGGCAGTACTGCACAGGCTATTTCTTCATTTTGTGCAGAATTTTTGTCAGTGTCGTTTTTTGCATAACAGGCGCCTTACAATCTTCTAAGGTTTGTGCTATATAGCACGTGTTGTTCCCGCTCCATTTCTCCTATTTTCGGGCAGTTTTCACATCAGGTGCAGCATTTACCATGGCTGACAACAACAACACAGATGTGTTCAAGACGTTTGCTGCTGAGGACAGGTTGGATGGGGACAACTACCCTATGTGGGCTTATATGATGCAACATGTTCTTGTGTCAAAGGGCGTCTGGAACATTGTGCAGGGCATTGATGTACATCCTAGTTCTGAGGATGTAGGCGATGTTGAGGATGTTGCAGGTCTTGCTGCAAGGATTGCTGCTGCTAGAGTTGTTTTGCCTACGGCAGAACAAGATCCTTGGGATGTTAAGGATGCGCAGGCTCATGCATTGATTGCGTTTTCTGTGAAACGCACCATTGTTCCTCACATCCGTTCAGCAAAATCTGCAAAACAGGCTTGGGATATTCTAGCAGGTCTTTATGCAAGCCGCAATGAGGCTAAAATTGCTTTGTTGCATAAAGAGCTGGAGTCAAAGATTATGCATGAGGAAGATGATATGGACACTTTTCTTGCTAGTGTCAAGGATATCAATGAGCAACTTATTTTTGTAGGTGAAGTCATTTCACACAGTTCCCTTGTGCAGACTGTTCTTGATGCCTTACCAGATTCCTACCAGACTTTTGCTAGTACTTGGAGACTGATGACCCAAGGAAATCCTAAAGTTGTCAAGTTTGATGCATTATGCACATTGCTGTTGCAACAGTCACTTTCTAGAAAAAAAAAGGACAAGGCAACGTGCAGTTGAACAGGCTTTTATTGCTTCTCAAAGAAAGGGTGGTAACAGTAATGCAACCACTTCTTATGGTTCTGCTGTGAGTGGCAAAAATTTTGTTCCTAATCTTCTGCTGGCAGCAATTCGTCTGGAAATTCTGGTGATAAGGGCAAAAAGAAGATGCGTTGCCATTATTGTAAAGCTAATGATCACTTGATCAAGTCGTGTCCTAAGTTGAAGGCCAAAGAGGCTAAGAAGAAAGAGGGTGGTTCCAATGCAAATGCTAGTTCCACTACAAATGCAGCCATTGTTGAGTCTTCTGTGAAAGGAGACTGTGATGCTGACGTTGATGCAGAATGGGCTTTTAGCACAGAGTGCACTTACAATCCTGCTTTCCATGATGCATGCTTGTCAGTTGCTGCAGATTCACATGTGTGGTATTTCGACAGTGGTGCTACAAAGCACATTACCTCACATCGTGAATTGTTTACCTCTCTCGAGTCTGTCCCTCATGGGAATTCAGTCACTTGTGCCAACAACGCCTCTTATCCAGTTCAAGGAGTTGGAAAGATTGTGCTTACTACTGTTAATGGCAGTTCTTTCACACTTGTTGATGCACTTAATGTACCTGGGATCAAGAAGAATCTCTTGTCTGTATCCGCACTTGCTAGACTTGGACTTGTAGTCAAATTTGTTCATGATCTCAGTTTTGGTGATAAAATTGTTGCATCTGGCCTTTTGTGCCGTGGGTTGTATAAGCTCACTTTGTATGACAAGTGTGGACAAAATTTTTCAAATGCTGTTGCAGATTCAAGGGCTATTTCAGATGCAAAACTTTGGCATGCACGTTTTGGTCATCTGAATTTTTCCAGTTTGCTACGTTTGCAGAAATCTGATATGGTTGCTTCTTTGCCGCCTCTTGAAGCACCTGTCAAACATGTTTGTGAAGGTTGTATTTTGGGTAAGATGCAGCGTTCTAAGTTTCCAAAGGATGGTTGAGTTCGGGCCACATGTAGGTTGCAGCTTGTGCATAGTGATGTTTGTGGGCCCATGCAAACTCCGTCCTTGGGCAATTACCTGTACTTTGTGACTTTCATTAATGATTACTCCAAGCACGCATGGGTATTTCCTCTTAAAGCGAAGTCTGAAGTTTTTATGTGCTTCAAACAATTTTTGGCTATGGCTGAAAATGTCTCGAAATGTACTATGGGCACCCTCCGTTCCGATCGAGGGGGGGAGTATATGTCTCATGAATTTAATGCATTTCTGGCTAGTCGTGGGATAAAACATCAATGTATAGTGCCTTATACGCCTCAACAAAATGGTGTTGCTGAGAGGAAAAACAGGTCACTGATGGAAATGGCACGATGTATGGTCAAAAGTCAAGCTTTACCGCATTCTTTCTGGCTTGAGGCCATCATGTGTGCCACTTATGTACTTAACAGGTGTCCTACGAAATCTTTGCAGTCTATTACTCCATATGAAGCATGGCATGATAGAAAGCCATCTATTGAGCACATGCGTGTTTTTGGTTGTTTGGCATATGCTTTGGTGCCACAAGTGCAGCTCAAAAAATTGGATGATAAGGCTGTCAAATGTATTTTTGTTGGTTATAGTGCTGAAAGCAAAGGCTACAGGTTGTATCATCCGTAAACAAAACGTATTCTGGTTTCTCAGGATGTAGTGTTTGTGGAAGATTCTGTTCAGCCCTTGCTGTCATGTACTAGAGACAGTTCACCGGACATTTATGACAATTTGTTGCCTCTTTTCAGTGGTGGAAATATGAATGTAAGTTCCAATGAGGCAAATGTACAGCCTATGGGGGTTTCTGAAAATGTTCTAGATCAGCCTATTACTGATGCAGATGTACATGATGTACTTGATGAGGAAAGGGCTGAAAATGAGTAGGCTAGAGGTATGCCAAAATGGCTGGTGCACAATTTGCGTGACAGTAAATTGGATGCACCTTTGTCTAGTCGTACTCATTCAGGCTCTCGCCATGCATCTTATGCATCAGATTGTTATGATTTGGCTGTGTCTAGCTTACATGATGTTGAGGAGCCTCTGTCTTTTGATGAAGCACAGAATTCAGAAAATTGGATGGCTGCCATGCAATCAGAATATGATGCACTTATAGAAAATGACACATGCACTTTATGTGATTTGCCTCCTGGGCAAAAAAGCCATTGGTACAAAGTGGGTTTACAAGTTGAAACGCAAGCCGGATGGTGAGATCGATCGCCATAAGGCTCGACTTGTTGCAAAGGGTTATGCACAGCAAAAAGGCATAGAAAATGAAGAGACTTTTGCTCCCACTTGTCGTATGACTACTGTGCATTTTCTATGTGCATTAGCAGCTCATTTTGGTTGGGATGTACATCAATCAGACATTGTTACTGCTTTCTTGAATGGTGACATATTTGAGGAAGTTTATGTAACGCAGCCTCGCGGTTTTGTCATAAAAGGACAAGAGGACAAAGTGTGCAAATGTAACAAGGCTTTGTATGGGTTGAAGCAATCTCCTCGTGCTTGGTATGAGAAAGCTGACACTCATTTGGTCAAACAAGGTTTTCGTAATAGTCCAACAGAAAGCACATTGTATGTAAAGCGTGAGGGTGATGTACTTCTCATTGTGGTTCTTTATGTTGATGATTTGCTGATCACTGGACTAAATGAGAGACATATTGCTGAATTTAAGGCTGATTTGAATGCTACTTTCAAGATGAAAGATTTGGGCCTGTTGCATCATTACTTGGGTATACAGTTTAAGCAGTGTGATCGTGGTATTGCCTTGTGTCAGAAAAGTTACATAGAGACATTGCTATGTAAGTTTGGACTTGAGGATTGCAAACCTATTGCCACTCCCATGGAAACAGGTTTGAAGTTGAGTCTACATGATGATGGAGATCTTGTTGATGTCACTCTTTATCAAACTACTGTTGGCTACCTCATTTATGTATGCAACACGAGGCCGAACATTTAGTTTGCAGTCTCACAGGTCAACAGATTTATGCATAGCCCAGGGTCTAAGCATTGGCAGGCTGTCAAGAGGATTTTCCGCTACCTTAGTGGCACTTTACATCTTGGCTTGTTTTATCCCAAGGGGGGATCATTGCCGCCAGACTTACATGCTTTTTCGGACTCAGATTGGGCTCGTTGTTTTGACACGCGAGTTTCCACAAGTGGTTTTTGTTTCATGCTTGGCAGTTCATGTATATCATGGTTGAGCAAGAAGCAACCTATTGTGGCCACTTCGAGTTGTGAGGCTGAGTACAGGGCAGTCTTCACAGCTACGACTGAGTGTGTATGGCTCAGACGCCTTATGGCTGATTTGGGTGTTGGATAGGACACTGCCAACACTATCTACACTGACAGTCAGAGCACATTGGCAATTGTGAGGAACCCAGTTTTTCATGCTTGCACAAAGCACATTGAGGTGCATTACCACTATGTCAGGGAGAGGCTCTCAGCAGGAGAGATCAGCTTGGCTTATGTGCCAACACATGACAACCTTGCAGATCTTTTCAAAAAGGCATTGTCTCGTGAGAAGCTTGAAGCTTTCCGCAAAGCTTTGGGCTTACTCCCCTTTGTGGACTGATCATGTCCTCAGGGCATGGCACTCCCTTTACTCATGTGCCAGCTCTCGTTCACCGCATCACTCTAGGGGGGATTTGTTACCATATACATGTGGTAGTGATGTGTGTGAACACACTAGGACCGTCGGGGCATTTTTTCCCTCTTTAGGAGGTTTTTTCCCCCGTGCATTGTCTATACGCCCATCACTCTAGGGCTATCTATCTTTCCATTGCAGAATAAGTTATACACTCTCTATTGTGTGTCTTGAGCTTCCTTCATCTTCTCCAAGCTGTGTGTGTTTCTCTGCAACCCTAATTCCAACAGTCAGGGTCAGTAGCATACTCATCTATCATAGAAGATAGATCATTGTGAGTAGCTATAGACACCTCATTAAGTTTTGGTCGTCTCGTGAAAGTGCATCAACCACTTGATTGTGCAAAAGAAAAATTTTCCACCTCATTTGTTTGTTGAAAAGCTTGGTGTGTCATGAAGTACCATAGACTTTGGTGGTCGGTTCATAGAATAAATGGAGTCCCCAATAAGTAGTGCTTCCATGTGTCTATGGCATGTAGAACATCTAAAAGCTCATTCTCATAAATGCCCAAGACTCATTCATCCGTATTGAGCCTTTGGCTCTCATATGCTATGGCATGCCTTTCTTGAAGCAAGACTGCTCCAAGGCAATCACCACAAGAATCACATTGGACCTCAAATGGCTTTGAGAGATCCGGAAGCATGAGGACTGGTTGGGAGGTAAGCTTCTCTTTGAGCTTGTCAGAAGCATTTTGCTCCATAGCAGTCCATAAATACTTAATGTTCTTCTTAGTTTAGTCATGTAGTGGTCCTGCTATTTGAGAAAATTTTGCTAAGAAGCGTCTATAGTATGTACACATACCAATAAAGCTTCTTAGCTCATGTAGATTCCTTGGATTAGGACATGCTTTATTACCTCTAGCTTTGATGGATCCATACGGATACCATCTTGAGAGATAATATGACCTAGGTATTGAATCTCTTGAAGGAAAATTTCACTTTTCTTTTGGTTAAGAAAAAGCTTGTTCTCCCTCAATGCTTGGAAAATCACTTGGAGATGTTGTTTATGTTCCTCCAAAGACTTGGAGTAGATGATGATATCATCAAAGAACACTCCAATGAATTTGCGGTAGGGTCTAAATATTTTCTCCATTAGACAATCAAACGTGGATGGTGTATTAGTCAAGCCAAAAGGCATGACTAGATATTCATAAAGACCATACGTTGTGCGAAATGCGATCTTTAGGATATCTTTATCCACTATCCTTATTTGATGATAGACACTGTTAAGGTCAATCCTACTGAAGTAGGTAGAGCCTTGTAGCTTATCAAATAGATCTTCTACATGAGGCACATGAAATCTATTTTTGATAGTGATATGATTTAGTGCTCGATAGTCCACACACATACGGTATGTACCATCTTTCTTTTGCACTAAAAGGACTGGAGAACAAAAGGGAGAGGATTTAGGCCTCACCATCCCTTTGTCAACCAATTCTTGTACTTGCCTCATGATCTCGTCTTATGGATCTTGAGAAACTCGATAAGGAGGCTTGTTAGGCAGTGAGCTTCCTTGTAGGAGCTCAATTCGATGGTCATCATCTGCTCCATTTAAATATAAGTCCATAGGGATATCATCTATGAACATATCTTGGAATCCTTTTAGAAAATTAGACAAGTCTAACTCTTCTTGATTCCTACCATTTACATTTGATGAAACATTAGGACCTTTTAGGGACTCTTTGACAGATCATGTACCTAGAAACTGAGCTCTTCATTGATTTATCAAAAGCAGGAGGATTTACAAGTGGTATAGTACGACCACACTCACTAGCATCTATATACATGTTCTTTCCCCCATAGGTGAAGTAGATTCTCCTTTCAGGGAACTTCATGTTGACAGCCATGCGATCAAACCATGGCGCCCCTAGAATAGCATCCTCATGTTGAAGAGGAGAGATGAAAAAGTCTTCTTTGTCAACATAGCTTTGGACATGAATCCTCAACTTTCCAATCAAGGGAGTAATTGAGGCTTGCTGTCCCTTGAAAGTTGTGTGAGTCGTTACAATATCTCCCATCTCAAAATCTTGAATGCCCAACTTGGTGGCCAACTTGTTGATATGAAGTTGTGAGTAGAGCCACGGTCAAACAGGATGAAGGCATCATGCTCCCTTACCTTTCCCCAAGCACAGGAGAGAGATGATCCTTCGCAATGAGCATCCTCTTTTGGAGCTTCGATGATGGAAGTCCTAGGAGTCTCATTGAGAGCATTTTTCTTGGGGCAAGAATGATAGCCATGTCCTTTCTCCCCACACTTAAAACACTTATGGTCCTTGCGAAAATCTTCAAGCTCTTCACGACTCCCTTCTCCTTGGACCGATTGTTGTTGTTGTTGTTTTTGTTGTTGTTGCAAGTGCCTTGGGAAGAATTTTGGGCATTTCTTTTCCCCTTTGCTTCATTTTTGTCTTTGTTTTCCATGGGCTTGACATTACGTCTAGCCCCTTGTTGGAAATTGATGCGTGAAGCAACCATGGTATGATGGATTACTTTGGTGATAGAACCAGGCCATTGAGAGTTGACATATTTGGCCATCTCTTTAGGTAATCCCGCAAAAAATTGTTGCTTTTGCTTGTCAAAGTCTATCTTTTGGAAGACAATAGCCTTGAGATATAAATACCAAAACTTGTCTACATGTTTGTGGATAGGCTCATGATAGAGAAGCTTCAAGCTGCACCATTCATAATCACTTTGTCCTATGCATCGCTTGCAAGGAATTGCTTTATGATGGAAACTCGTAGATCTTTCCATGCCTTTGGGGATTCACCGTTGCCACGAAGGCTAGCCCACCATTGACGAGCCGATTTCTGGAAGTGCATAGCTACATGGTGTAGCTTGGAGGACTCTGTGAAGCCCTCGACTCCAAAGGCCGCATCAAATTGCTGGATGAACTCCAATACTTTGTCGATGGCACCAAAGGTGCCATCATAGGTGAGAAAAGAGATACTCTTTTCTCCCTCTTTGAACTTCTTGAGCTTTTGTGACCTTCGCCATGCAGGGTTGCCCATATTTGCCTACAACCTAGTAATGAGATAATTGAAAAACATGGGGGCATCATCATTAGCACCTTCATGTGCAAAATCAAAGCTATCAATGTTCATTCTACTCTCTTGGTTATTGTCACCCATTTTAACAAAATTTGTGTACTTACAAGTGTATGCTTTGGCAATCCAAAACCTTAGTTGCTACTCCTCTTAGCCTTTGAAAATTGGCACTTAAGTATCTACACCCACGGCTCGAAGTGGTTATTGATAGAGAGTAGAATTGCCGAGGGCTAGCTCCTTTCGGACTTCTTATGTCTCAATAATGGTAAAGCCGTAGGCAAGTCTAAAAAGACCCCATTATTAAGTCCAAAGCTCCCGAGGTGTGCACCATATCCCACATAGTGACCTCAAAAAAACCGATAAATGATCCCAGTCCCACTTATCCTAATATAGCTAACAAAATCAACCATTTATAGGCTACTTAAGGACCTCTCTTCTTAAGCAAGAAAAGAGAAACCAAATGCTTTGATACCAATGTAATGGAATCGGCCTATTAACTTTGAGAGTAGCGGAAATTAGAGAAGTACTTTTATGAAATTACTTTGTGAGCATAGCGGGTGAACTTAATTAATGGTAGCAACATACACATAGCATTTACTTAACTTGACATGAACAATACTTTTGCAAGAGAGAGAGTGTAGAGAACATGACAACAGTTGAGGACCGGATTTATGTGGAGCCGGTCCCCCCTCCAATAAGCATTTGTATTATAGTTTCTCCCATCAAGAGAGACTTGTTATAATACAATCTTTGTGTTCCTTGTGACCTAGGTGATGCAATGAAGATGGAAAGCTTCATGCATCATGAGCATAGATTAAACTTTGTGGAAAGCATTAACTATCCTAAGCCTCAGTCCCAAGACCTCAAACACCTTTGAAGGTGGAGAGAGCTAGCAGGGAATGAGGGTAGGGAAGAGGAAGAAGAAACATTTCATAGGATAAATAATTAGTTCCTCACTTATCATCACTCTTCTTGCTAGCATACATAATAACATAGTAATGAAGATGGAGAAGATGGCAAGCTTAATCATTGAAACATGGCTCTTGGTTGGATTTGCATTCCATAGCCAAGAGTGTTGGTGTAGGCTCTCAACCTCTCTATTTTCTTGGAGAAGGAGAGGGAGCACTTGCACTTTCCACAATGCACAATGAGAGAGAGAGAGAGAGAGAGAGAGAGAGAGAGAGAGAGAGAGTATGTGTGTGTGTGTGGGAGAGTATATTCCCCCAAGCATGCCCCTAGTTTCCTTGGTCGACCCCCCCCCCCGCCCGCCCTTGTAGCTCACGCTTGAAACTCATTGGACCCCTCTAGGCATAGCCAATCACAAGAAGGAGGCATTACAAGCAACAAGTCTAGTCTTGGGACAAGTGTCCCCCTTTCACCTTTGAGATAGAGGACTTGATAAATTCAAAAAAAATTAATTAAATCTTCTAAATTATCATTGGACCCCTTGGGTGGTCAACCAATAGGCTTTAGACACACTATGAGCGCAACATTAGGAGGAACTTGACAAGTGTCCCTTTTGCTTTCTTTGTACCAAGCTTGCCTTGTGTGAGGGTGTGTGTGTGTTATCTCTCATCCCCCCTCTTGTAGGGCTCGCCCCCTCCTTGTACGGATCACTACTAACATTTGCACACCTTACTCCCAAGCACCTTAGTCAGCAAGCATGACAAAGCACCTCAAGCCTGGGTAGTGTTCCTAGAAGCACCTCAGGCTGCCCAGTTGTCAAGCATGACAGGCACCTCAAGCATCTTAGTCATCAATCACGACAAGCACCTCAAGCGCCTTAGTCATCAAGCACGACAAGCACCTCAAGCACCTTAGTCATCAAGCATGACAAGCACTTTAAGCTTGGGCCAGGTTCCCACCTCAAGCTCAGCCCTAACTTACCTAAGGTCCAAGGACTTTTTAACACTAACCTTTGGAGATCTTTGATGAAGATAACCCTAAGGTCTTTAAGCTTCATTGTCTAGCCTTGCCCTTTGACAGACCATCTCTCATTTGGACCCCTTTACCATTGGCACCGTGTTGAGATAGATATGAAAGCACATGTCTATATTCTAACCCTTGTTCCCGTTTATTCTCCCACTTTAAATGATCAGTTTAATATGAGAAAATCATTTGGGTTGGTTAGATATTAGTTTTTAAGACACGGTTTTTGTTTGGCAATGACAAACTGTAATGTATCAATGCCAGTACAAATTGTGCAAGGCACATATGGCATTGCCTCACACTGTTGAGACTGTCATTCAAGCCAAGGGCTTATCACTATTATTTTTCATATGCATGTATGGTGTGCTAGAAAGGTGAGTTTCTTTCCATTGAAACAATGTTTACGCTTTCACTATAACATCAACTACTCTTTTCAGGATGAGCTGAAGCTTGTAGATTTTCTTGTGATCAGTGTATATGTCTACAGTCGGTGGCTCTATGAACAAGGTGAAGCCACTACATATGATTCTTTCTGTGGATAGCAAGGAGGCATGGCCTCGCCAGCAACCAACTAATTCATGGGACAATTTGAATAGAGTAAGAGAACCTCAAAGCAAGTAATGTCTTGTTTGAACACCAAAGGGAACCTAGTATAACATTCCTCAGAGTGTTGGGAATCTTTCCCTTCTTTTATGGGGATAAAAGTTAGTATCTAGTTGTGAATAAGATTCCAACTTAAGAAGAAATGTTGCTTAGTTGCAGCACTTAGTGTGTCTCTAGGAGTGGTATTTTTAGGGGTGTGACCCAGCTAATACACAATCACTCCATAGGCATTGAGGGTCATAGTTTGATCTCATCACAGTTGTACATTCAAGGAAAGAAGTCTGCAATCTACCAAGGGGTGGTGGACAAGTTCAACCTCCCAAGTTGATTCCAACAAGTTGATTCCAATCACTATTAGATACGGTAGATTGTGTTGGTCATTGTTGATTGTTAGTTTGAGCAATTTCCATGCAGAGTCTAGTCAAGGTGTTTGACATTGTAGATTCTATCCAACGGGTTTGGATTACCAAGGCAATGCCTAGGGTTACCAATTCAATACTACTTGATTTTCACTAATCTTTCATTTAGTGTTTAACAAGTCAATGACATACTAGCTCTTTGAAGCTAGTTTTTTGGTAAGGTATCTTTTAGGTTGTATCTTTCAGGTTTTCAAAGGGTACTTGACTTTGGGTAAGTAAATGCTATTTTTAACCTCCAGGTATCTTTTCACTAAGGTATATTTTAGGTTGTATCTTTTAGATTTGCTAAGTGAACTTGACTTCGGGTAAGTAAACACTATTTTTAACCTCTAGGTATGCCTACAATTTGGTTCCATTTCATTTTTGTATATGCTTTGGTTGACTTTTCCAAGTAGGATGTATATGCTAGAATGCTTTCATCCATTTTTCCATTTTGCTCTTGAGACTCATGTCAAGGTCATGTAGGAGCAAAGAATTTTGGGACAGTAGTATAGCAAATACATTTATGCACCCTACATTTGTAGGCCTACATGGTAGGGTTTTGTTTGTCATATGTTGTCACAAGGGAAACAACATGGTCTAGAAACTCATGGAGTTTGGTTTAGCCAATGTTGAGCAAGATTTATGAGGGTCCCTCTCACTCATGTCTCTAAATATACAATCACCTCCATTCACAAGTATCTCTCGTACTTGCAAGATTCCATTTTTCTTGACGTCATTATGCGAGACATATTCCACATGTAGAGAATATGAGTCTCTAGGACTAACACTAGCACGTGTTTTCTTTATTATGTGTCACGACATTGTCCCTAGGTGCTGGCCAATTCCATTTCATAGACCAATTTATGCATGAAGTACTAGGAACACTTCCAGTGGCTAGAATTATTGGGTACTTAGAAAGACTTGTTAAGGTTACAAGTGTTGATGGGCAACATTAAAGAATGGTTGCTTATACCTATAGCAAGGCTATGTATTGTTAATCAAATTATTTCATTGTTTGTGTATAGATGTGATTCCTGTTTCACGTTCTATTATGGCTCAAACGTTTTCACAAAGCTTGCAAAATGATTGCAATAGGAAGTACTTAGTTTTATTTTGGAACTATTTACTGTGGGACGCATGTCTAACCTCACCATCCTATCTTATTGCAGTATTAGCGAGAACCATGATTAATCTGTCAAACCATGGGACGAAGATGACTCGACTAGTGCATAGAGGCTACAAGAGGTTGTCAATCTCTTGGAAAACAACTAACAACTCGCATCTAACTTAGGCTACATTCAAGTGACTGAAATCACTAAAAGCCAATCGCTCATCGGCAAGAAAATCACATCCGTTACAGCATCAGATGGCATCCAAACATAACGAAACTTCTAGGACAAGTTTATAGACCTAGCCACACATGCCTATGGCCTCAAACCCCACTTTAGGTCAAGTTCCAAAATCGCGATTATTAACAGTAGTGGATTTTTGACCTAGTCGTTTTCGACCCAGAATGCATCTAAATGCTTAGCAATGATGCCCCAATACCCCTCCTATGCTTAGTTTTTTATTTGAAAGTGTAAATTCCTAGTTATGATGAAATTAGGCCACGGGTCGGTGATGCCAAAAGCTACGAAATATTGTGAACTGCTTACATCAATGTGTTGAGATCTTACGTGCGGTTGCAATGCAACAAACACATTCGCAATGTGACAACCGGAGAGGGAGTAGGAAGCACGATAAGGAGAGAAGTGAGTGCCGTTAGCTCACGCTGTGTATTTATTATCCAAAAACTTAATAGAATCTTTGCAAAGTTGGCTTTTATACCTTAGCCAAGGTCTAAAATGTGTATGTCCGGCGCCCAAGACCTTTGAGACTCCACACTTATTGTATCTGCAACCTAGGTACAGTAACTGACCTATGCTTTACACCTTGGAACTCTTATTGAGCCCGTAACACATTACAATTATCACAATGGCTAAATAATTTGGGAAATTACAATACATGGCCATTTTCTCAAAAATGTGAAAAGTATGTAACTCCAATCTTCACTGCTTCTTCATATTCATCTTTGATGTGCATTCGTACGTCTTCGGTCTTTAGTAGCTTCTGTTTAACTAACGTTGACTCAATTAACATTCCCCCCTTCCTATTTTAGTGCCCGTCCCCGGGCACTGTTGAAAAAGTGTCCTTGGAGGTTGTGGAAGGTTTTGATTGGTTGTTGATGGTCTGATCTTCATTTTGTCGTTGGATTTGTTGATGAGGTTCAATTTGCTGCAACATCTTCATTGGTCCGATAGTCGATTTTGAGAGATGAAGTTGCATTTGTCCGCTGTAATAGCATCATGGTTGATGTTTATTTATGAAAAATATGTACAAGGGAAGTAGAATGATGAGGTTCTAAATTAGGGTCTTATACCTGGATGACCAAAGGGAAAAAACCCAGTGGGAAAAAAGTGCCTTTGGTATACGCGCATTATTGGAGTACTTATTAGCATGGGAAATATTAATAAAGTACTCAAGGGATTATTTGCTGATAGATATAGAATTAAAAAGGTAGCAAATTTATGAAAGGGTAGCATGATGGAACATTGGTTTGTGCCTGTTGTAGTCCACTCAAGGTGCATAGGTGGAAGCAAAAAATAGTGTCTAATGCATATGTCCAATGGTGGGGTATCCTATGTATGCATACACAGGAATGCATGGAAAACAATATACTGTGCAAGAAAGATTTTGAGGGGTTATTCAGAAAGATGGTGTAGCTATAAAAGCATATGACATGGCTTTGCAAGCTGACACGCCTTTAAGAATGGTTTTTGTTGACGAGGATATGTGCTCTCATCTTACTGTGCACTATGCGTGAGTGTTGGACTCTACGACACTCCACCAATTGTAAGTTAATCGACTTCGACTCTTATGCTCATCTCATCCAGCATGAGCAACATGACTTTAGATATACTCAACTCTTCCAGCTTGAGTGTAATCCTAATAACTACGACACTTAGCACAAAGTTTAATATGACTTGAAGCTTTGGGTCTAATGCTTTGCTCATTTTATGGCTCAACTGCCCGACTCTGACTATGCCAAAGAGTGTTTTTTGCACCCTGGCGACTTGACTTTTTACATTCTTGAGCTTACTACAAACATTTCTTTAGGTAAAAGTAAGCTTGAATCCTCAAAAAGAGAATTACTGAAGGACCAAGTTGGCATTGAAGGTTTCTTTTGCCATACCTGTTTTATCATATTTGAATCTGCATTCTCGTTGGTTGGGTTTTCCTTCTTTGACTGTGAAGACTCCATTATTTGTTTGAGTCTCCAATTGGGCCTGTTGATAGAAGTCTTTGATGTTGTTGGAGGCCTTTGTTCACTTTTGGCATCTGGCTTTTGACTAGGAGCATTGGAAGACTTAGGAATCCAAACCTCTTGATGACCTTTGTAACTCCTTTGTTGACTTCATTGAGCTTTAGGTCCTGCTGAGATGTTGAGATCTTCATGCAAGTCTAGTGTAGTTGCAGTTGGCTTGTGGTTAATTGGTAGCCAAATCTTTGTATACCCTGTGTAGAATCCTTGTCCAAGAAGAACATTCTTTGAGATGCATCTTTGTTCTGTATCCTCTTGTGAGTTGTGGTAGACTTTAGCATCTTTCAATGTGGTTTTGTTGTATACTTGATGCTTAGGTATCCTACGATATTGTCGTGGTTGATACCTTGTGGGCCTTCTTTCTTGGGAGGGACTTGAAGTTACTTCATATGCTCTAACCTGTGGTTTTGGCACCCATCTGTCTGTTACCTCCATAGTACTCATGTTCCTTTAAGCTCCATTGTGATTCTATCCATCCCATGTCTTTGTCTTTCTGTGTTGATTTCTCGTTCTTAATCCAAACCGGATCATTGACTTTGACTAAACTGCTCGGAACAAAAACTTGCTTGACTTTCCTTTGCTTTCTTGAGTACTTTGGCTGATATACCTTTGCTTTTTTGGGTGTCTCCTTAGAGGTTTTAGTTGGGTCAGCAATTGACTTGAAGTTGTGAAAGCCTGACTTGCTTGAAGAAGTTGATCCATGAGGGTTCTCTAATGTAGAGACATATGCTATCACATTCTTCTTTGCTAATTGGTGGAAGTTCCACCTTTATTTGCAATTTTGATCTTCGTTCCTTCTAGCTTTGGTGGCATTTTTTGCTCCATAGCTATCGTGGTTGCTATTACCTGGTTTTCTTTAATCTCTCCTAAAGTTCTGTTCAATGGAGATGAATCATCTTCAATATGCTTTGCTTTGACATCAATCTCCATTTTAACTGTGCTTGAGGACTTTGTACTGTTGTCCATGGGTGACCAATCTTGGTCTTCATTCTTTGATGTCTGTGATGACTCCGTCATATTTGAATTATGTATCTCTAACATCTTCTTGGCCATTTGCATTCCCATTATGATGTCGTCTGGCATATCTTTTGCTGTGATCACGTGGAATTGAGCTTTGATGATCTGTGAACTTACTTCAATGGTGGTGGAGATGATTCCCCATCATTCTGCTCGTTTGTTTCTTGATATGCTCACAAATTCCGGAGCATCTTTCAATTGTGGTTGGCCACATCTTTTCCAAGTGCGAAAAGACATTAGGTTCTTATCTAGCTGAAAATATAGCTTTACTTCTTTTGACAGCTTTTCTTCATTCTCACCAACAATGTTGCATGTGATCGTCTCATGATTTCTTTCTTTATTGAGTGCCTTTGTGGTGGCGGTGTCCGTGGGTTGAACTTTTTCTACATTGGATTTGCTTTGATCACTTGCTTCTGTTGATGTCGACTCGTATTACTGTGATACTGCACTTTTTTGCAATTGTTGAGCATTGTCCTCCTGCATTTGAGTAACCTTTGATCTTAAAAGGTCCATTGTGCTGTCTGGCAGAATCTGTTTTTTCAGAAGAGATTTTGGTGGTGACATTTGTGTAGCGTTTTGGACTTTAGCTCTCATTGGTTTTGAATTTTTTGTCACCTATTCTAGCAGCTTGAGGCTTTACATCATCGTCAAATAGTCCTTGACTTTAGGTTTAGCATCCGTAGCTTCTACAAGGTCATGAACCTGCTAAGAGTCATTGCCATTTGCATCTCAATATGCATATGCGAGCTTGGTCTCATGCAATTGCTTGAGTACTATGTGATTTGTCGGCTTTTGGCTTTGACTCGTGGAGATCAACTGAAACTTTTGTCCCCGATGATCTTCATAGAAGAATTTTTCTGTAGATTTTGATGGTTTTTGGGTCAGTGGAAAACTTCCAACAACCATATGATCTTTCAATGGTTTCTGCTTTGAAGAGGTCTGCTGGCTAGAAGTTCTTGGGCTTCTAACTGGTGTAACGCTTTCTTGTACTAGAGTTGAGCTTGATGAATTTGCAGCCCCCCCTTCCTAGGGTGATCACTATAGCCTGCTTCATCGTGAGATCTCAAAATTGTTTGGCTCTGTTTGAGTCTCACCTTTTAGGACTGTGAAGGTACACTTTGTGTAGCACTGTTGATGTTTGGCATCTGTAAACCCTCTGCATAGTTCCCTATGTATCTCCGTGAAACATGACAAATTATTCCCCAAGTCAAGCTGTAGATAACATTATCTTTGCCTTGATATTGTCTATCCCATGGATCTCCTATGATATGAGCTTATGTGGTTTCAGGACCCAAGGCATCATAGATGCTAGAATCTCGTCTATATCTACGACTGTTTTGGTCGAAGTATATGCTTGTTTGGTCACAACATCGAAGCTTTATTTCCAATGGAGGAGAGTTTAGCTCTGAACAGATCTCTGGGTTCACTTGAGTAATATCCTTCAGCTCTAGAGAGGATGGGATATAATAGATTCTTTCCTCTAAAATGAACCATCCTTTTTTATCTATCATTGGACGTACTTCTATGAATTGGTATGTGGGCCGTTCAAACATTGGTTGATCCCTTTTGTACATCTGTCCTTTTTGGTCCACATAGCGTGCATATGAATTATGGGTACCATACAAAGCTAACATCATTTTGTTTGATGTGTCTCGTAGACTCATGAATGATTGCACACTTGTGTCAGTGGATGCAAAATCATTTGAAAATCTAACATTCTTTTCAACCTTTGGTGATATCTCAACACCTTGACTAAATTCATGCAAGAATTTATTGTTCAAAGAATCAATTTTAAGCTTTTCAGGTGTCTGTGCATCTTTATGCTGACTTTGAACTTGCAGTGTTTTTAGTGGTGCTTCTAATGGTAGTGCAGAATCATTCGATTGCATAAAAAGTGATGAGTTAAATGCACTTACATCGAGATTTGCATTTCCAATTTGCTTGGTATCTTGCTTGGCAATTGATGTATCCCTGTTGTCAGGATTTCTTGGACAATCTTCAGAAAAATGTCCACCTTTTCATCCACAATCTGAGCAATACGCCATGACTGGTGGTATTTCAATTGGCTCTGTCATGTCAAACTCTTGCTGAGAAGTTTCTGCTTCTATGCTTGCCAAGTTGTTGGCATCTTCTTTTAAAACACTAAGCATTAAGCTATAGATTGCTCCATCTTGACCTTTGTACCGTCTTTGGCTCGCTTCTCCAATTAGATTGGCTTCTATTGGTTGATTTGTTGGATCTTCCAGTACTGACTCTCGATTGTGGATCTGACCATTATAACCCATGTACAATGACCCTGATTGCATATGCACTAATTGGATGCTTTGCGGGCTTGTGCAGATTTTTGGATAGCCATTTGGGTTGACTTTTTGAACTTCTATCTGCACTTCATCTTTGAGCTTGCAATACCTGGCTCCACTGAAGTCTGTGAACATCTGGGAGTTCTCTGAATCTGGTTTTACTCTGATTAGTAGGATCTTGGCTCCTGTGCTGCTTTTGCTATTCATTAAGTATCTATGGCCTTTTGAATCTGTATACAAGACTTTATCGCCATTGTCGCCATAAAGCTATAAAATCTGCTATGTTGCACTTGTACCTGTGTTACCACTGCTACTGGCTTGCTTTGCTGTACTTGAACTCTCAGCTCAAGATGAGTCCATGTCCACTGTTTCTGTAAAAACTATCTCTTAGCAAACTTTGGTATTGATTAGCAAAAAAAAAAAAAAAAGCTCAAGTTTGATAAGACTGCCTTTGCCAAAGTACTTTTGGCAGTCGATTTCTCTTTAACTCACAAGAGTTGATTAACTCTAGCTCGAAAGTGTCAGAATTGATTGCAGCCTTTGAAATGATGAAAATCTAGGCCTTGAATAACTTAACTTGCAGATCAGATCGTTATCCATTTTTTCCACTTGACTTGAATTTAGCTCTTGTCAAGCTCCCAATTCTTTGCGTGCAACCTGGTTCTTCAATCTGAGCTAAGTGAGTCAGCAATTGAGATTTCCAAATTCTACCCTTGCAAGGAGCTAAAGGACTAATCTGCAACTTGAAACTGAGTTAAGAGGTACCAATTTGGATCCGATGGAACCCAAAATTGACCAGTGGCCTTGTATTATGTTGTTCTAGCACTGTACAAGCTCAAAAGTCCAAAATCTTGTTTCTAGGCTTCAAAAGTAAATAATCTCGATTATTTACTTTTCTCAGTTTCTACACTTTTTAGGCTTGTTTTGCCAATTATTTACCTTGTTGTGGTCTCCGGACAAGTTTGGTTGAGTTTGATCAAGATTTGTCCAAGTTATCAACTGTTGAGTGTCCGCAGACTCTGATTCCAAGAATCTGGCTTAATTCTCAATTTTGTGATCCAAATTTCACCAAATTTGATTTGTGGAGTCTACTTGATGTGCTTGACCCTGTGGTATACTCAGTTGTGCAAAATTTCTCAATTCTGGAGCAAAAGTAAATAATCACGATTATTTACTCTAGTTTTTTTTTTGAGATTTTTTTTTCAAAAGTAAATAATCGCGATTATTTACTTTTGGTGATTTTTGGTCATTTGAGCATGTATACTTGTTTAACACATCAAGATAAGCCTATGAGTCAAGTTTCACTGAATTTGAACAAGATTTACCAAGTCACACTCAAGTTCTCGACATTCAGTACAGATTTTAGTTTTTATCAAGGTTTTGGTGTGTTTTGTGAGCCTTCACAAAAGATGTTTGCAATCATGATTAGAGTCTATAGTATCAACCTTGGTCAGTTTTGAGCCAAAAGTTCATAATCGCGATTATTAACTTTTAACTTAAAATGAAAACTTTTTTCAACTTTTTCAGAGGAGAGTCTTTTTATGATCTATTTTGAGCCTATGAATCAAGTTAAAACTTAATTTGGACAAGATTTGTCAAGTCAGACTCAATTTCTCGACAATCAGTCAAAATTCAGTTTTTAGCATGTTTTTGGCATGTTTGTGATCCAAACTCTATGAGCCTTCACAAAAGATGTTTGTAATCATGCATAGAGTCTATGGTATCAACCTTGATCAGTTTTGAGCCAAAAGTTAATAATCGTGATTATTAACTTTTGACTTAAAATGATAACTTTTTTCAACTTTTTCCCTAAACAGTCTTTTTATGATCTCTTTTGAGCCTATGAATCAAGTTAAAACTTAATCTGGACAAGATTCGTCAAGTCAGATTCAATTTCTCGATTATCAGTCAAAATTCAGTTTTTAGCAAGTTTTTGGCATGTTTTGTGATCCAAATCTTTTGTGCCTTTACAAAAGTTGTTTGTACACATGTAATGAATCATTGGTATCAACCTTGATCAGTTTTGAGCGAAAAGTCCATAATCGCAATTATTAACTTTTGACCTAAAATGACTTTTTTTTTTAACTTTTTCAGAGAAGAGTCTTTTTATGATCTATTTTGAGCCTATGAATCAAGTTAAAACTTAAAATTTAAACAAGATTCACCAAGTCAGACTCAGTTCTCGACAATCAGTACAGATTTCAGCTTTTACTAAGTTTTTTGACTGTTTTGTGATCCAAATCTTTTGTGCATTTACAAAAGTTGTTTGTACACATGTAATGAATCGCTGGTATCAACCTTAATAAGTTTTGAGCCAAAAGTTCATAATCGAGATTATTAACTTTTGACCTAAAATGACAACTTTTTTCAACTTTTTCAAAGGAGAGTCTTTTTATGATCTATTTTGAGCCTATGAATCAAGTTAAAACTTAATTTGAACAAGATCCATCAAGTCAGACTCAATTTCTCGACATTCTATCAAATTTCAGTTTTTAGTAATTTTTTGGCATGTTTTGTGATCCAAACACTATGAGCCTTCACAAAAGATGTTGCAATCATGCTCAGAGTCTATGGTATCAATCTTGGTAAGTTTTGAGCCAAAAGTTAATAATCGTGATTATTAACTTTTGACCTAAAATGACAACTTTTTTCAACTTTTTTCCTAAACAGTCTTTTTATGATCTTTTTTGAGTCTCTGAGTCAAGTTAAAACTTAATTTGGACAAGATTCATCAATTTTGTCAACTGTTTCGTGTCCGCAGACTCTGATTTCAAGAATCTGGCTTAAGTCTCACTTTTGTGATCCAAATTTCACCAAATTTGATTTGTGGGGTCTACTTGCTATGCTTGACCTTGTGGTATGCCCAAATATACAAGATTGTCAATTTTTGGAGCAGATGTAAATAATCGTGATTATTTACTTCTGCTAAATATTTGCAAGTTTTTGTTCCAATATTGACACAGATCTGTGAAGCACCTCAAGTTAAGGTCTCTAGCCAAGTTTCATCAAGTTTGGACTATTTTTTGGTCAAATGGTCATCAATTTTCTGTCCGTCGACTGACTTTGGTCACAATTTTCAATCCAATGATCCAAATCTTACCAAATTTGGTTTGTGGGCTTATTACAACATGGTAAAACTAGACGTATGCTGACTTGGTCAAAAATATTGAAAAATGGGACAGATGTAAATAATCGTGATTATTTACAATTGGCAACTTTTTTCATCTTTTTGATCAACTGAGCATATACACATGTTTATCACATCAATATAAGCTTATGAATCAAGTTTCATCAAGTTTGGACAAATTTTTCTCCAATTTACACTCAAGACTCAAAAAGTCAGTACAAACTTTAGTTTTTACCCAGTTTTTTGCCAGTTTGGTGATCCAAATCTTTTGGGCCTTCACAAAAGTTGTTTGTATACATGCAAGGAGTCAATGGTATGAACCTTGGTCAAATCTGAGCTGAAAGTTAATAATCGCGATTATTAACTTTAGGTCCAAAACTGACACTTTTTTGAATTTTTTCACTGGACAGTCTTTTCATGATCTATTTTGAACCTATGAATCAAGTCAAAACTTAATTTGGCCTAAAATGTCAAGAAAAAGTAAATAATCTGAGTTTTGGTCAACTCTTGAAAATTTTACCTCAAAGTATCCTTGAGCTTACCCAGCTTACTGTCCAATTGGATTGAGTGGTTTGGAGTCTTTTCATGCTATTTCTAGCCGTAGACCTGAAACTCTGTAACTTCACATAAACAACTCACAGATGGTTTTTCTGAGATCCCACCTCGCATTCTACTTACTCTACTCCTAAGTTCTACTGCAATTGGGTTGTGGAAAGTGTCCACAAACACTCGTTTTCTTGTGTTTTTTATATTTTTCAGAGCCTTGATCTTAAGACTTGTCTCGTCTACCAATCATTCTCCAAATCCTAATCTAAATCTACAATCCTACCGCCTAAAGTTACTCAGCAAGTACAATTACTTCCAAGCTACCTCTACATAGTAAAAGACGACAATCTTAAGCTATGCGGTTTCTAAAAAGAAAGTTTTACTCTAGGTGAAACTAGAGGAAGTTAATGGATAAAGTTACACAAGACGCTCGTGTTTACCCTAGTTTAGGTCTTTGTCCCCGGCAACGGCGCCAAATGTGGAACGCATGTCTAACCTCACCATCCTATCTTATTGCAGTATTAACAAGAAACACGATTAATTTGTCAAACCATGGGACGAAGATGACTCGACTAGTGCATAGAGGCTACAAGAGGTTGTCAATATCTTGGAAAACAACTAAAAACTCGCATCTAACTCAGGTTACACTCAAGTGACTGAAATCACTAAAAGCCAATCGCTCATCGGCAAGCAAATCACATCCGTTACAGCATCAAATGACATCCAAACGTAACGAAACTTCTAGAACAAGTTTATAAAACCTAGGCACACATGCCTATGGCCTCAAACCCCACTTTAGGTCAAGTTCCAAAATCGCGATTATTAACAGCAGTGGATTTTTGATCTATTCGTTTTTGACCCAGAATGCATCTAAATGCTTAGCAATGATGCCCCAATACCCCGCCTATGTTTAGTTTTTGATTTGAAAGTGTAAATTCCTAGTTATGATGAAATTAGGCCGTGGGCCGGCGACGCCAAAAGCTACGAAAGACTGTGAACTGATTACATCAATCCGTAGAGCTCTTACCTACGGTTGCAATGTAACAAGCACATTCACAATGTGACAACCGGAGAGGGAGTAGGAAGCGCGATAAGGAGAGAAGTGAGCGTCGTTAGATCATGCTGTGTATTTCTTATCCAAAAACTTAATAAAATCTTTACAAAGTTGGCTTTTATACCTTAGCCAAGGTCTAAAATGTGTAATGTCCGGTGCCCAAGACCTTTGAGACTCCACACTTATTGTATCTGCAACCTAGGTACAGTAAATGACCTATGCTTTACACCTTGGAACTCTTATTGAGCCCGTAACACGTTACAATTATCACAATGGCTAAATAATTTGGGAAATTACAATACATAGCCATTTTCTCAAAAATGTGAAAAGTGTGTAACTCCAATCTTCACAGCTTCTTCATCTCCATCTTCGATGTGCATTCCTATGTTTTCGATCTTTAGCAGCTTCTGTTAACTAACGTTGACTTAGTTAACATTTACCCTCCTCTTTCATGTGTGTTATGAGCATCATATCCATCATAAGCATTGGAAATTATTCTATTATGGCTCAAAAAAATTCACAAAGCTTGCAAATGATTGTAGTAAGAAGTACTTAGTTTCTTTTCGGAACTATTTACCCTCCTCTTTCATGTATGTTATGAGCATCATATCCACCATAAGCATTGGCAATTATAGTCATGGCTCTGACTGTCAGTGTAGATAGTGTTGGCAGTGTCCTGTCCAACACCCAAATCAGCCATAAGGCGTCTGAGCCATACACACTCAACCATAGTTGTGAAGATTGCCCTATACTCAGCCTCACAACTCGAAGTGGCCACAGTAGGTTGCTTCTTGCTCAACCATGATATACATGAACTGCCAAGCATGAAACAAAAACCACTTGTGGACACTCGCGTGTCAAAACAACCAGCACAATCTGAGTCCGAAAAAGCATGTAAGTCTGACGGCAATGATCCCCCCTTGGGATAAAACAAGCCAAGATGTAAAGCGCCACTAAGGTAGCGGAAAATCCTCTTGACAGCCTGCCAATGCTTAGACCCTGGGCTATGCATAAATCTCCTGACCTATGAGACTTCAAACTGAATATCTGGCCTCGTGTTGCATACATAAATGAGGCAGCCAACAGCAGTTTGATAAAGAGTGACATCAGCAGGATCGCCAGCATCATGTAGACTCAACTTCAAACCTGTTTCCATGGGAGTGGCAATATGCTTGCAATCCTCAAGTCCAAACTTACATAGCAATGTCTCTATGTAACTTTTCTGACACAAGGCAATACCACCATCACACTGCTTAAACTGTATACCCAAATAATGATGCAATAGCCCCAAATCTTTCATCTTGAAAGTAGCATTCAAATCAGCCTTAAATTCAGCAATATGTCTCTCATTTGGTCCAGTGATCAACAAATCATCAACATAAAGAACCACAGTGAGAAGTACATCACCCTCACGCTTTACATACAATGTGCTTTCTGTTGGACTATTACGAAAGCCTTGTTTGACCAAATGAGTGTCAGCTTTCTCATACCAAGCACGAGGAGATTGCTTCAACCCATACAAAGCCTTGTTACATTTGCACACTTTGTCCTCTTGTCCTTTTATGACAAAACCGCGAGGCTGCGTTACATAAACTTCCTCAAATATGTCACCATTCAAGAAAGTAGTAACAATGTCTGATTGATGTACATCCCAACCAAAATGAGCTGCCAATGCACATAGAAAACGCACAGTAGTCATACGACAAGTGGGAGCAAAAGTCTCTTCATAGTCTATGCCTTTTTGCTGTGCATAACCTTTTGCAACAAGTCGAGCCTTATGGCGATCGATCTCACCATCCGGCTTGCGTTTCAACTTGTAAACCCACTTCGTACCAATGGCCTTTTTGCCAGTAGGCAAATCACATAAAGTCCATGTGTCATTTTCTATAAGTGCATCATATTCTGATTGCATGGCAGCCATCCAATTTTTTGAATTTTGTGCTTCATCAAAAGACAGAGGCTCCTCAACATCATGTAAGCTAGACACAACCAAAGCATAACAATCTGATGCATAAGATGCATGGCGAGAGCCTGAACGAGTACAACTAGACAAAGGTGCATCCAATTTATTGTCACGCAAAGTGTGCACCAGCCATTTTGGCATACCTCTAGCTTGCTCATTTTCAGCCCTTTCCTCATCAAGTACATCATGTACATCTACATCAGTAATAGGCTGATCTAAAACATTTTCAGAAACCCCCATAGGCTGTACATTTGCCTCATTGGAACTTACATTCGTATTTCCACCACTGAAAAGAGGCAACAAAGTGTCATAAATGTCCTGTGAGCTTACATTACTGTCTCTAGTACATGACAGCAAGGGCTGAACAGAATCTTCCACAAACACTACATCTCGAGAAACCAGAATACGTTTTGTTTGTGGATGATATAACCTGTAACCTTTGCTTTCAGCACTATAACCAACAAAAATACATTTGACAACCTTATCATCCAATTTTCTGCGCTGCACTTGTGGCACCAAAGCATATGCCAAACAGCCAAAAACACGCATGTGCTCAATAGAAGGCTTTCTATCATGCCATGCTTCATATGGAGTAATAGACTGCAAAGATTTCGTAGGACACCTGTTAAGTACATAAGTGGCACACATGATGGCCTCAAGCCAGAAAGAATGCGGTAAAGCTTGACTTTTGACCATACATCGTGCCATTTCCGTCAGTGACCTGTTTTTCCTCTCAGCAACACCATTTTGCTGAGGCGTATAAGGAACTGTACATTGGTGTTTTATCCCACGACTAGCCAGAAATGCATTAAATTCATGAGACATATACTCCCCCCCTCGATCGGAACGGAGGGTGCCCATAGTACATTTCGAGACATTTTCAGCCATAGCCAGAAATTGTTTGAAGCACATAAAAACTTCGGACTTCGCTTTAAGCGGAAATACCCATGCATGCCTGGAGTAATCATCAATGAAAGTCATGAAGTACAGGTAATTGCCCAAGGACAGAGTTTGCATGGGCCCACAAACATCACTATGCACAAGCTGCAACCTACATGTGGCCCGAACTGAACTATCCTTTGGAAATTTAGAACGCTGCATCTTACCCAAAATACAGCCTTCACAAACATGTTTGACAGGTGCTTCAAGAGGCGGCAAAGAAGCAACCATATCAGATTTCTGCAAACGCAGCAAACTGGCAAATTCAGATGACCAAAACGTGCATGCCAAAGTTTTGCATCTGAAATAGCCCTTGAATCTGCAACAGCATTTGAAAACTTTTGTCCACACTTGTCATACAAAGTGAGCTTATACAGCCCACGGCACAAAAGCCCAGATGCAACAATTTCATCACCAAAACTGAGATCATGAACTGTACATCTGTCATCCACAAATTTGACTACAAGTCCAAGTCTAGCAAGTGCGGATACAGACAAGAGATTCTTCTTGATCCCAGGTACATAAAGTGCATCAACAAGTGTGCTACAGGTGCTCTCGTGAACAGAATCAAGTATCTTGGATTCTTGTTCAACCAGCTTAGCCTCCACTTCGGGTGGTCTTGATCTGCGCCATCTTCTTTCATATCTCGGTATAATCTTTCCTTTACCTACAAGAGTTCAACCTTGATGAGAGGGTATGGCAGGGATTGTTGGTGCCATTGGGCATTGATTTGATTGGGAGTGAGTTGTGTGACGTTGGCATAGTGTAAAACTCTCAACTCCCAATCCATAGCTGCCTTCCACTGCTCATCTACCTCCAGGCAATCTTCTCCTTTAGTGCGTCTTCTTCAGCCTTTGACAACTGGACCATCGGCACTGTGTCTTCCTCTGTGACTTGGATTTGAAAATCTTCCCCCCCCACTCGGCTCTACTGTAGACTGCGTCTCAAAGTCAACAAATGAGACGGAGGGAATTTCCACTTGGGGCGGCTCTGAAGTGCCTGCCTCCTCCTGTATATCTGGCTTTCCATCTTTGAGGAGTTGGTTTACTCTTTTCAATTCTGCAATCTCTTTAAGGAGCTCCTCCTCTCTTTGGACCTGCATGAGCACCGGGTCTCTACATTGTGACTGCTCTAGCTTCAACTCCAACTCTAAATCTCTGTCTTTCTTTTAAAGTGCTTTATATACCTCATATGTTCCCTTGATCGAGGCCATGGCTGGATTTTCTCTTAATTGCTGCAAGAAAGTAGCCTGATCATTAATCCTTTGTTTCGAATACTGCAATGATGAGTTGGCTAATTGTACTTGAATCTTTTGAGTGGACAGAGAAGTGGTGAGAAGTTCATTTGTCACTTCTGTCAACTGCTCATCTTTCAATTTGCAGGCATCAGATAACTTAGTCAGCAGTGTTAGGAAATAAGACGTAGCTAAATAGATAATTGAGTAGATTACTTAATGGAGAGAGACAGATTTATATACAGGAGATTATAGAGTAGAGAGAGAGAGAGAGAGTACACATGATATACGTGGTTCACCCAATGTGGGCTACGTCCACGGGAAAGCAGCCACTCAATGGCTTTAGTACTTCAAAACAAGAAGTAGTTTACAAAGGGATTATACCCTTAATGGAGCTCCCGCCTTGCTTCACTCTCACCACCTCACACTCACCTTGTTGCATCAACTTCACACTATGAAATGTGTGTAGAAATGGCCTCCTTTTATAGGCCAAAAGGGTTGCCCTCTCTTATGAGAGACAGCCATGTGTAGCCGCCCTTGTGCGAATAAGTCCAAATCGGACCCTCCAATCCGCCCATGTGTGGCCGCCCTTGAGAAGACAAGTCCGCTTTTGAATTCGGCCACCAGCCATTGAATTCGGCCACCGGCCACCGGCCATTGACTTCTGACCACCGGCCATCGGCCATTGACTACTGGCCATCGGCCAACCGATCGGTTGTTTTCCGACCACTTTCCGGCCGCCGGCCGGCCATAATATTCCGGCGAAAAGAATATTCCGGCGAAAAAAAAGTCTCGGGGGCCTCCGTCCCCGAGGCCTTTAAAGTTGCCCCTGATTCTTGTCCATGAAAATTTTGGTTTCCGGTGAGTGATTTTCCTTCACGCACAATGGCTTCTCCTCATAATGGGGGCCTTACAAATGTGCGCTTTTACCACAGAAAATTACAAGGGTAAATCAGGCTCCATACTTAACAATCTCCCACTTGGAGACTGATCTCCAAACCAAACCTGTGACTGCTTTCCATTCTGGCTTCTTATCCTTGAATGCCGATTGAAGATGAGCAAAAGCTCAACTTCTCCTTGTTGACCACCTTTGTAAACATGTCTGCAGGATTTTCACTTGTATGCACCTTTCCTAGCTTTAGTTGTCCCTCTTCCAAAAGAGTGCGTATGAAGTGATATCTCACCTCAATGTGCTTTGTCCTTGAATGAAAGGCTGAGTTCTTCGCAAGATGGATAGCGCTTTGGCTATCACTGTACAAGACACAATTGTCTTGTTTGAATCCAAGCTCTTCTAAGAATCTGTGAAGCCACATAATTTCTTTGCTTGCCTCCGTCATTGCTACATACTCTGCTTCCGTGGTAGAAAGTGAAACAACTTTCTGCAGCTTTGAAGCCCAGCTTACTGCTATGCCTCCAACCGTGAACACATAGCCAGTAGTGCTCCTTCGAGTATCTTTGTCACCTGCCATATCTGCATCAGCATACCCTTCTAGAAAAATATCAGTTCCTCCAAAATACAAAGCATTTGTTGTTGTCCCTTTTAGATACCTAAGTATCCACTTCACAGCTTGCCAATGCTCTTTACCTGGGTTGTCCATGAACCTACTCACAACTCCCACTGCATGTGCAATGTCTGGCCTTGTCCAGACCATAGCATACATTAGAGAACCTACCGCTGCAGCATATGGAACTTTAGACATATAGGCTATCTCCTCTTGTGTCTTTGGACACATATCCTTCGTTAGTTTAAAATGACCAGCCAAAGGTGTAGAAACTGGTTTTGCATTTTGCATTGCAAACCTTTCTAGTACCTTCTTGATGTAATCTTCTTGAGATAGCTTTATTGTCTTCTTCGTCCTGTCCCTTGATATTTTCATACCAAGTATCCTCTTTGTAGCACCTAAATCTTTCATTGAAAAAGATTTGGACAGCTCCTCTTTTAGGTCTTTGATGTCCTGCATGTTAGCACTTGCAATCAACATGTCATCAACATACAACATTAGGATGATGAATTTCCCATCTCCCAAATTCTCCGTGTAGACGCAGTGATCCGAGTTGCATCTTGTGAATCCATGATCCAACATCCATCGATCAAACTTCAAGTACCATTGTCTTGATGCTTGCTTTAAACCATACAAGCTCTTCTTTAATCTGCAAACCATTTTCTCCTTACCTTTTACTTCATACCCCTTTGGTTGAAGCATGTAGATTTCCTCCTCTAAGTCACCGTGAGGGAATGCTGTATTTACATCCATTTGCTCGAGATTTAAATCATGAGCAGCCACAAGGCTTAAGACAAGCCTAATTGAGTTCATTTTTACAACAGGAGAAAATATTTCATTTCCTGAATTTTGAAATTTTACCCTCTTTTGTTTACCATAAACACAATCTTCACAGAACTCTAAGTCCACTTCTTTCAAACCTGGTAGAAGCTTCTTTGTTTGAAGGATTTGCATTCCTTTGGCACTCATATGCCCAAGTCGGTAGTGCCACACCGCACTGTCAACTTCTGTAGTTGTTGCACAAGCTGAAGGTTGCGTGCTAACAGTACACAAGTAAAGTGTACCGACTTTTTCACCCTTGGAAACCACCAAAGATCCCTTTGAGATCTTCCACCGTTTGTTTCCGAATGCAATGTTGTGACCTTCATCGTCCAATTGTCCTGTAGAGATCAAATTTTTGCAAAGAGAAGGAACATGCCTAACATCTTTAAGCTTCCATTCATTTCCGTTAGCAGTTTTGACAGAAACTGTACCTTTGCCGACAATCTTACAAGCTTCATCATCTCCCAAGTATACATACCCAAAATTACCTTTGGTGTAGTCTTGGAAATGTTTCTTGTGTGGTGTCGCATGGAATGAAGCCCCGGAATCTACTATCCAGGAATTAGACACATTGTCTAATGAGAGAATTAGAGCATCTTGCTCTACTTTACCTGCCACATTGGGCCTCCGATGTTGGCTTGTTGTCTTGAGACTCTGTCTCCTTCTTCTTCTTGGACCAGCAATCCTTCTTGACGTGGCCCTTCTTGCTGCAGTTCCAACATTCAAGAACTGACTTTGTGCGTGACTTGCTCCGCCTTGAGCGATCACGACCCTTTTGGTTTTTGAACCTCTCCTTAAGCCTTCCTCTTGTTTCCACTGATAGTGCAGCACTTGATGATTCTCCTGTGCTTCTCCTTTGCATTTCCTCGCTTAGGAGAACACCCACAACATCATCAAACTTAAGAGTATTTGTGCCAGAGATAGAATTACTTATAGCCATCACAAGGCTGTCCCAACTATCCGGTAGAGATGATAGTATAAGGAGAGCTCGCACTTCGTCATCGAAATTGATTTTCACTGATCGAAGTTGACTTATGTTTGTGTTAAATTCATTTAGGTGTTCTGCAACTGAACCATTCTCTGCCATCTTTAGATTGAACAAGCGCTTCATAAGAAATACCTTATTGGATGCCGATGGTTTCTCGTAGAAGTCGTCAAGTGACTTCATCAAGTCCTCCGTGGTCTTCATCTCCGAAACATTGAAGGCCACCGTTGACGCCAAGCTTAACCGGATTGTTCCCAGTGCCTTTCGATCAAGGACAATCCATGCTTCATCTGCCATTGTTGCGGGCTTCTTCGCAAGACCGCCTAGTGGCAAATAGAGGTCCTTCTAGTAGAGATAGTCTTCAATCTGCATCTTCCAATGTTGGTAGTTTTTGCCGTTGAACTTCTCAATCTTGAGCTTCCCTTCCTCCGCCATAACTCCCACTCAATTTAAGGAATCCTTTCCTTGAGATAATTTAGCTACGAGCAAACCTTGCTCTGATACCAGTTGTTAGGAAATAAGACGTAGCTAAATAGATAATTGAGTAGATTACTTAATGGAGAGAGACAGATTTATATACACGAGATTATAGAGTAGAGAGAGAGAGAGAGAGAGAGAGTACACGCGATATAGGCTTTAGTACTTCAAAACAAGAAGTAGTTTACAAAGGGATTATACCCTTAATGGAGCTCCCGCCTTGCTTCACTCTCACCACCTCACACTCACCTTGTTGCATCAACTTCACACTATGAAATGTGTGTAGAAATGGCCTCCTTTTATAGGCCAAAAGGGCTGTCCTCTCTTATGAGAGACAGCCATGTGTAGCCGCCCTTGTGCGAATAAGTCCAAATCGGACCCTCCAATCCGCCCATGTGTGGCCGCCCTTGAGAAGACAAGTCCGCTTTTGAATTCGGCCACCGGCCATCGGCCATTGACTTCTGACCACCGGCCATCGGCGATTGACTATCGGCCACCGGCCAACCGACCGGTTGTTTTCTGACCACTTTCCGGCCGCTGTCCGGCCATAATATTCCGGCGAAAAAAAAGTCTCGGGGGCCTCCGTCCCCGAGGCCTTTAAAGTTGCCCCTGATTCTTGTCCGTGAAAATTTTGGTTTCCGGTGAGTGATTTTCCTTCACGCACGATGGCTTCTCCTCATAATGGGGGCCTTACAAATGTGCGCTTTTACCACAGAAAATTACAAGGGTAAATCAGGCTCCATACTTAACAAGGAGGTCACCCAACTCCTCCATTTCTTTCTGTTGGCTGTCTCGTGCTATTTGATGTTGTTCTGCTTCAGTCTTGAGCTCCTGTACTTGCCTTTGGAGATCTGTAATTGTAGCCATTCTGTCGTCGAGCTCGCCTTGAAGAGCATCGATGACCATTTCTAATTCTTTGGCTTTAGTACTGCGGTTAAAGGCTGCTGAGCGGAGTTTCTCCGTCATGATTTGCATATGCCTTGCATACTCGTTCACTTGTACAATGACCTCATCATTGGACTACCACTCCTCTTGTCTTGCTAATTCGGATGTGTCGGCAGCCTCTTGTGTTGCTTCTTGCTGTGGTGTTATTGCTGGTGTTTTTATAGAGGTGGTTGCTTCTCCTTTGCCATCCTGAGGTTTTGAAACCTCGGCAGTTTCTGGCTGAGTGTAGACAAGCTGTGTGGTCTCAACCCTTACAGTTTCTTCAATTGTAGGCCTTCCTGCCTTCTCAACGTCGGTTTTTTTCTCATGTATAGTGGTTTGCTCCTTTTCTTTATCTTCTTCTTTCTCTGCCGGCTTGTGAGTTTCCTCGGCTATCTGTTCTGGTTCCTTTTCTTTATGTTGTTCGGCATGGTCAGTTTGTTGTTTAGCTTCCGTTTGGTGGGTGAACTCAGACTCTGTTGCCTTGTCAGTCTCGGCCTCTTCAGTGGTCTCTTGGCCTGGCAGTGATAATGGTGGAGTGGGCATGGGCTGATCCTGTTGTTCCGACGGCGATGAGGTGGGTCGGGGAGATGCTTGGCTTTGCTCTTGAGTTGCCGCGTCTTCAGCTTTCTTAGCCGCTTCTTCCATCTCTTTCAGCTTCAAGGCCTCTGCCTCTTCGTAGATTCTTTCTAAATGATCTTTGTGATCCTCGGCCTCTTTCCTTGAATGATGTTTCGTTCGAAGTCCCTTTAAGCCGGTAGGTACCCACTTTTTTGGGTCTTTTCCTTGCGCTTGCCTAGTGTGTTGATATGCCTGCTTTTCTCTTTCAAATCTCGGTTGCTTTTGAGTTGGCTCCTCTTGGTGAGCAGCCACAGCTTTTCGCTTCATTTCTTCCCTCCTAGCTCTTTTTTCTTCATTGTTAGAGCTTTCACTGCTATGCTGCTCGGATGAACTGTCATCGGTTTCATCACCTGATTTAAATGATCGCTTAACAGATCTTGTAGATCTTGGAGAGGGTGGAGCTGCCAAGATCCATGTGTTCTGATCTGGGGCAGGCGGAAGATTGTTTGCCATGCCGATGGCATTATAGGCTATTCTGGTCAAGACTTCAGGTGCACCCAAGCAGGTTATCTTTCCCTCCTTCTTGGTGGCTTTCAATGTTGTTAACACGTATTACGCGTGGTCCACAGGTTGTCTGGTGGTTGACTTCAAAACTTGTGTAAAAGTGGTGGCCACGGCGTGATTTGGTGTAGTGTACCTTGGTGGCCTTTTCGCCAGGAAATGGAAATGTTGATGGTACAGACGGGCTGGCTCTTCCACTGGCTTGTGGATGAGATCGGCAAATGTAGTCGTAGTTGTTTCCTTCATAAACGTGCCCGCTATTTTCCTATCTCTTGCCCGCATGGTCATCCCTTTAGTGGGAAATCTGAGTGTCTCTGCCACTATTTCCTTTGTAATCACAACCTCTACCTTATTTCCTTGGTTGATTGAGATTTGAGCAGTTCCGTCTTCCTTGATGGCAGACAGAAGCTCGTAAGCCTTCTGAAAGTCTACTCCACAGGGCTCTTGTTCATAGAAGTGTTGGAGTCCCAACCTGCGGTTAGCCTCTTTGGTTTCTGGCTTTGCTGCGACATCATAAACCTCTTTGGGCAAGAGCTGCAACTCCACCGGGTGCCCTTCTTCACTCTTAAATCTACCCGTGAAGACCGTGGTGTGGTGTTCTTCTAACTGCTCCTTAGAAAGATAATATGCCTTTACTGACGCGGTGTAAGGTTTCCGGTTTCTGAAACCTTAAAGATTGTATAAAGCTTAATTCAACTGATATGATTATTGAAAAAGCAATGTAGAATTGTCCAACCGTGGCAAATATTGGTATTTTTGGAATCTTAAGCACAACAAACCCCGGGCTAGAAATTTTCAAAACAGAATTTCGATAAAATCTGGAAAAGTTACGGGCCCTGAAAGGTTACACTAGGAATTCAATTAATTAAGAAAAACTGGATGGTTTCAGTAATTATTATTAACAAAGACTTTCTTATCCTAAGGTTCTAAAAATTACTCATATTTTCAATTTTCATCATTAAAAATCAGTGAAAATAGTAAAAATCGATTCTCGAAGCTGAGGGGGGCTGTGTGGGGTAATGATGAACTCTCCACCCTTGCTTCACAATTTCACACACACTCGAAGCCTTGACACACTCTCTCTCATCTAGAGAGACCGCTACGCACAAATCACTAGAGATTAAGCTCTAGTTGATTAACTTAAACGGTAATTAGCCTAATCCTTCTTAATTAGCAAGGCTAGATTAATCTATTTTCTTAATAAATTAAAGATTAGGCCTATGTATACTCATAAATCCTCTCTTAATTGAATATTTTCTGCTGATTATTATAATTAAGCTTGGGATTATTAAGCTAATTAATTATCGTATCATATTAGGATTGAAATTATTCAAATTAACCATAAATTAATGGAAAATATATATTTTAAGTTTAGATTAAGTTGAGATAATTATCAAAGCTGTATTAGATAGTCATTAAGCTAGAAAAATTATCTTATAATTTTTTGAGTAATTTTCATAATTAATTAGGCAAAATTACACTATGTTTTTGAGAAAATTAAAGGGAAAAATAATCAAATTGATTCAAAATGTTTTGAGTTATTTATTAGAGGTTAATTCAATGTTAGGGAACCCGTGATAATTATGTCAACCTCAGATAATTAATTTACCTCATTACTTTAGCAGAAGTACTCTGTTTTTAGGACAAATTTAATCTTGACAAATTAAATTTCTTTGAGTTATTTATGAGAGGTTAATTACATGTTAGGAGACCTGTGATAATTATGTCAAGATCAGATAAATAATTTACCTAATTACTTTAGAAGAATTACTATGTTTTTAGGACAAGTTAAAAGGGAGAAATCAGCAAATTGATTCAAAATGCTTTGGGTTATTAATCAGAGGTTAATTACATGTTGGGGAACGTGTGATAGTTATGTCAAGCTCAAATAATTAATTCACCTAATTACTTTCGCAGAATTACTCTGTTTTAAAGACAAATTAAATAGGAGAAATTAGCAAATTGATTCAAATTGCTTTGAATTATTTATCAGAGACTAATTACATGTTAGGGGACCCGTTATAATTATGTCAAGCTCAGATAAATAATTTACCTAATTACTTTAGCAGAATTACTTTGTTTTTATGACAAATTAAATGGGGGAAATTAGCAAATTGATTCAAAATGCTTTGAGTTATTTATCAGAGGTTATTGTATGTTAGGGAACCCGTGATAATTATGTCAAGCCCAGATAATTAAATTACCTAATTACTTTAGCAGAATTACTCTGTTTTTAGGACAAATTAAAAGGAGGAAATTAGAAAATTGATTCAAAATACTTTGAGTTATTTATCAGAGGTTAATTATATGTTAGCAAAATTGTGATAATTATGTCAAGCTCAGATACTTAATTTACCTAATTACTTTAGCAGAATTACTTTGTTTTTAATACAAATTAAAAGGGTGAAATTAGCAAATTAATTCAAAATGCTTTGAGTTATTTGCCAGAGGTTAATTATATGTTATGCAACCCGTGATAATTATGTCAAGTGCAGATAATTAATTAACTTAATTACTTTAGAAGAATTACTCTGTTTTTAGGACAAATTAAAAAGAAGAAATATGCAAATTTATTCAAAATGATTTGAATTATTTATCAGAGGTTAATTATATGTTAGGAAACCCATGATAATTATTTTAATCTTAGATAATTATTTTACCTGATTATCTTAGTAGAATTATACTATTTTTGGGATAAATGAAAACGGAGAAATTAGCAAATTGATTCACAATTCTTTGAGTTATTTATCAGAGGTTATTTACATATTAGGAAACCCGTGATAATTATGTTAGCCTCAGATAATTAATTTACCTAATTATTTTAGCAAAATTATATTATTTTTTACGATAAATTAAAAGGGGAAAATTAGTAAATTGATTGAAAACTCTTAGAGATATTTATCAGAGGTTAATCAAGTCTTAGGAAACCCGTGATAATTAGGTTAACCTCAAATAATTAGTTTACCTAATTATCTTAGTAAAATTACATTATTTTTAGGGGGGGGGAAATGGGGTAAATAGTGAATTAATCCAAAAACCTTTGATATAATTATCAAAGGTAGAACACACATTGAAAAATCCATGATAAATACCCCAACCTCATATAAATAGTTTAAATACTTATCTTCATTAAAAGTAGCCAATTTTGCGTATAAAATAGAGAAAGTAAATTAATAAATGAATTTATCTAATTACCAAATAAATACATGAGGTTCAAAATCACTATTGAAGGTTGGGAAAATTACCTCAGCATAAATGGTTGATATAACAAATTACTATCAGCAAAAATTTGCCTAAATTAGACCATAAGTATAGGAGGGAAAGGTTATAAATCAATTTTATGAAAATTCCTAAAGATAGAACGTATCAAATTACAATTTAGGGTGAGTAATCCATTAGCAAATAAGGAATTATAATTTACTAAGGTTAAATATAAAATATTCATGGAATATAGACTAAGGAGAAACCCAATTAAATAGCTTCCCAAATTAAAAGGTAATTATGGGAAACTACTCATAGTACGAGGAAGTTACAGGAGAAATATCTCATCCAATTAACTATCAAGGATACCTACTTACTCCAAAAATCCTTATATTTGGGTAAAAAGGAAGAAAAGAGATTAATCAATTAAACCTCTAATCGATTAAATCTTTTTATAAGGATAAGAAGTTATGGCACCTAAAAGGACCCGAGCAAATCCTACATCTGATGATGAGGACGTAGCTCTAAAAAGAACTAGAGCGTCGAATGATGACGAAGCCGAGCCTAGTAGTAGGCCTACGAAGGAGAGTCTTCAGGCGCCAGCGTAGCAACAGATGGCCGATCAATCCAGGTGGGTTTCGCATTACTCAATTAAGTTTGTAAATAGTTTAAGTTCTTTTATAAGTTAGCATTGCATACGCAAGGAGTGAGAAAGGATCAGGAAAGGAATAATTGACCAAAAACGGAAGGTAACTTCCAACGTGCATTTGTTTATAATGTAGGAAAGAATTGTTTGGGTTAACTGGTTGAATTAGGAAATATATGTTTGATCATCCTTAAGACAGCTTGTCTCAAGACACCTCCGACTCCTTGGTATATTTTGATGATAATGATGGCTTTCCAGCCACGGATAAGTCGGTTACCCCCATGAACGTTGAGTTTCTACTCCGTGTCATGTCTTGATGTTTCTACATAAGTTAGGATACCGTGTTTTATCCTAGGGGAGCCGCTCGATTGTATGGGCAATTGGTTTGGTGTATGGGCACCTGGAACCTTGGGTGGGGGTTTATCCACTCCGGATTGTGAATAAGGAATGAGTGCATTTTTTTCACCCTTAGGTGGTCTTGAGACAAGAAGAGTACTGGTCATGGTTATTATGGACAATGTTTTGATTGACAGTACCCTCTCTTAAGTTTAAAGATGTCTTTTTGCTAAAAGAATGTTTTCAATACTGTTTTCAAGGGCTGCTTTAATAAAATTCTATTATGAAGGATAAAAGGAATCATTATTTTAATTGTGATAAGAACGTGGTAGTAATCAAATAACAAAAGAATCGTGTGTGAGTGTGGGGTGGTAAGTGGGGATTGACTAAGGTTGTCAATCATGGACGGGTGGACCTGATTAGTCAGGTAACTATCCATCCCTGCGCGCTAAAACGTTCAGAAAACTTATTCACTTGGAAGAGGAGTCCACCAGCGGCTGTGCCCTTACATCTGTTAGGGGGAAAAAAAACGTTGGTTGAGGATACCTTAGCCCAATTGTGGCAGTTATAGGGCCGAAATAGTTTTTTGGATTTTTAAAAGGTTGTCCCGTTTCTGCTGCGAGACAAGACTAGGTCTTCTTCTAAGGCTATAGACCCAAGCCATTGTCAATGGTAAAGGTCTATTCCTTGGATTTTTCTTGTTTAGAGACTCTGATTTTTACCAGACCTAGAGACATGTCAAGGATCCCATCCCGATCTTGGTATTCGCGGGTTGGGGACCTTACACGCGGGGTCCAGTTGATACGGTGGCAGTTCTTGCAGTTTTTTCTTTTGATTTAACTTCTTCTTGGCCTTCTCCGCAGCTTGCATTGCTCCTGTTCAGTGAATAGAGTGCAAAGTTAGCAGAGTTGCCAGATTTTTCTCCAGAACGTCCTTTTAGACTGAAATGCTGATAATCTGGTCCAAATTGCTTCAAATCAATTTTTGAACAAGCAAAGATGCATAAAATCATGCAAGGAACAAAATTGTATGGTCAAAACAAAAACTTGTAACCAAAGTAAATAATCGCGATTATTTACAGCTGGGAAAATTTTCAACTTTTTTGTAATTTGGCTTTATAGGCTTGAAGTAAGTGCCAATTACATGCTCTGAGGGAAATTTGGGCTCATTTGGATGTACAGGGTGGAAATGGTACCAGATTTTGGATTTAGGTCTCTAAAACAGTGGATATAAAGGAAATTTGAGATTTTAAAATCCCAATTGACTCAAAATTGTCTAGTGGGCTCATCACATCATGTACTTTGGATGTATGATGACCAATTTTCCAAATTGCCCAATTTGGCCAAAAAGTAAATAATCGCGATTATTAACTTTTTTTTTCCAAAATGACATTTTTTGGCATAGATTGGTTCTAGGCATGATATAGACCTTGGTTATGAATTATGAGGTGATTTGGATCAAGATAAGTTGTTCATAACCCAAATTTTGGCTTTCACGGACTTCTTTGCGTTTTTTGGCAGTTTTGCAAGTAATGGGTGGTCATTTTGGCTCATACTTGATTTTTGGCATGTGATAGGTATGTACACATGATAGGTGAGGTGAATTGATAATTTCCATGCAAAAATGTTGCAAAAAGTAAATAATCGCGATTATTTACTACAGTGACAAAAACTTTGCAACTCACATAAATTTTGACCTAAGCATGTTTCATACACCTAATACAAGTCAAAAATTGAATTTAGCCAAGTTTGGTCATGCGGGCATCACTTTTTGCTCTGTTGACTCTGAAATCACCATCTTTTGTGACTACTCTGTCTGTTGGATTGGTCTGTCAACTTTGAGGCTTTGGACTTGTTCGTAACATCATTGTGAAGCTACCTGTCCAATTCTGGCTCGTTTGGAATCAGTTTGGCCTCGTATGTCGAATTTGACACTTTGTAACCTTCGAGCCGTTTTTCGCTTTACGAGGGCTTTACTTGATGGATTTATCCAAACCAATCATATACATTATATATGAGCCTCATTAGCAAGCCATCTGTGGGGTCAGGTCGAAATTCTGGCATTTCTCAAAAAACCCTAATTCTCTACTGAGGACCCCCTTGACCCTAGTCGAATGATCATCTGATGGTATGGAATAGTTCTATTATGTTAGGGCATGCTATGGTTTAAATTCCATCCGATTTGGTCAAGCTAGCAGGCCACTATGGTCACTTTTAAGTCGTAGGTCTTCGTACACTGCTCGGCTTCTAGGGTTTTCTCTAGGGCTTTAGACTAGCTACCGGCCGTACAAAATGGATCATTGATTCGTAAGGAACTTACCCCTCATGTGTCGTGTGAGACGGCGCTGCAAAAGGTCAACTGTGGGCTCCGGAAATGACGCGCGAAAGAAGTCGAAATGCTCTCTTTGCAAAGCTCCAAGTGGAAATGAGGTGGTTTTAGCCTAAGCTGGATATCTATACCTGGACTTCCCGAACCAAATTTCCCCAGATTCCCCGGTTAGTCCTATTAGGCCGTGAAATCTATGTTAAGCTAAAAAAATTCCCAAATCGGATTCCTGTAGCTCATTCTGCAAAAATTTTGCAGAAGTAGGTTTGGCCGCCTAATTTAGGCTTCCCGCTTCCATCTTCTGATTTCGTTGAAAATTTTTGTGCTTGTCCGCCTTGTCTTTCTGATCACCATCATGTCTTCCATTTTTCCATATGAGCTTTCCTGCTATTTATTATTAATTTTTGACCTTTTTATTTGAAAAATCAAAGAAAATAGAGAAATGCTCTAAAAAAGTAAGGTGAAAATCTAGTAATTAAGAAAATCCTTTGAAAAACACAGCTTTATAGTTTTTTGTTGGACTTCTTCATTTTTTAAGCCTCCTTTTCAACAAAAATGATGAAAATACACAAAAAATGACTATTTTTGTTGATTTTCTGATAGTATATCCAGTATTTACACTCATCGGAAAGATATTATCAGTGAATTTTTCCTTGTTGATGAATGATAAGGGCATTATTAGGTAGTTTTGCAAAAAATCACATGTTAACATGAAACTTTTTTCCTCCCTCTTCAAACATTGCCCTTAATTACTTTGTATCTATTAGTATCCTTCCACCCCTCCTAGATGGCGTTCTCCGGGATGACTTTTGTGCATGGGTTGAACAATTGTGTCTATGCATAGCCGTGATTGGCTCTACCATGATATGAAGATCAATGTAATTCAACTCAACATGTTGTGCAAGAGTTGGGTCTTGAGTAAGTAACTCAAGGGTTTTCGATGTCAAGGTTTGCTATTGATGTCTTCCAAAGAGCAAATCATGTAGCCATTGTGCTCTCTGTTTGATAGTACCATCAGGGTGTTTAAGCACGCTGACTGTTTGAGCTGTGGGGAGCATTTTGGACGGCTGTCGAGCTTTTTCTCGCCACTGGTAGCTCGGTTTGCTTGATGCATGGTTCTTGAGAGTCTGTTTAGACTTAACTCGCCTCTGTTTGATTGGTTTCACGTTGTGTGGAAAAGATAAGTGCTCTTTTTTCTTCCAAACCTTTTTCATGTTAGGTTCCTTGTTCATAGATGGTCGATTCTGTGCTTGAATCCTTGGAACCGTCTTCTGTTTCTCTGGTGAAATTTTAGGCACCCAGATTTGATTTGGTTTATCCACAAGTTGTGCTTTTGGTACCCAAATTTGCATGACTTCTTGCATGCTACTTGTAGCATTTGTTTGTCGAGGGGATGGAGAAGATTTACTTCGTGGATTGGGACTCTGATTGTATCTTTTTCATTCCTCTTTGCTTGGTGCAATAGGAACAATGAGTTGGCCTCCCTTAAGTGATAGCTTTAGCTGATTTGTATCCCAATCTGGTACTTCTTTGTATGTACGCATCCAAGGAATGCCAATAATCATCGTCTCATTCATGTGTTCATCTGGCAAGCATACAAACTCATGCGGACATGAGCATCCATGTACTACCACGTTCAAGTTGACTACTCTCAATGTTGGAGTTGGGTTCTTGTTGCATCCTTTGATTGTCGTTATTACTGCAGTCAATGCTTGACTTGTTGCTTTCTTGTATGTGGAATAACTGACTGCATTCACTCTAGCTCCTGTGTCTACCAAAGCATTGGTGCTATGATTGTTGAGTTGTACTTTGATGCGGAGATCCATTCCATCTAACCAGTCGTCATCTATTGAAAGTGCATCTTTAGGTAATTCCCATTGTCGATTATCTATTTCCAAAGTGTTGATGGGAATCGGTATCTGTTGATTCTTGAGAGCAGCTTTACGCTTGAGTACTCGAAGTCTAGCTTCCTCTTGGGCTTCATCAATAACCTGCTGTCGCTTCATCTTCCTTTGTTTGGCTGCATGCATTCTCTCTAGCAATTCATTGGTTAGTGGCAAATTGTATTTCTTTAAACGACATCCACTAATCCAATTAGCCATTGGTTCACCATCGATGGTTGACAATTTTACTGCTCCACTTGGAGATACATCTTCAATGATAAATGGTCCATTTCCCTTTTTCTTAAACTTGGGAATGTGTTGCTTAAGGGAATGGACTAGAACTAAGTCCCCTTTCTTGAAAATTTTGGTGATTAAGTGGGAATCAAAAAACTGTTTTTGTTTCCTCTTTTGTGCATAGATATGAGCTACAGCAATTAGCCTTTGCTCATCTAGCTTTTCCAAATCTTCAAGTATTTCTAACAATTCATGTCCAGTCCACTCAAGAGTCTGTGCTACACTTAAGGTAGGCAATAGAAATTCTATTGGCAGTATGGAATAAAAAGACCATAAAAAAGGTTAAAGGGTGTAGCATTTAAAGTTGTTTTGAATGAAACTCGATAAGCCCATAGAGATGCATGGAGATTCATTTCCCAATCGGTTCTTCCTGAACTAACCACTTTGGTCAGTACCGAGCTAAGAATTTTATTTGTATGCTCAGCTTGTCCGTTTGCTTGTGGGTGATAGGGAGTTGATTTGTTATGGATAACCATAAACTCATTAAGTAAATACTCTATTACCTCATTGAGGAAATGAGTTCCCCGATCACTGACAATCTCTATTGGTAGTCCATACCTTACGAATACATACTCATATAAGAATGCAGCAGTGGTTCTGGCATCATTCCTTTGAGTCGCTTTAGCCTCGGTCCATTTGGTCAAATAGTCCGTAGCTACAATGATATATTGAGCTTGCGTTCTATAAGTAGGTAGTTGTATCGGTCCAACAAAATCTATACCCCATTTTGTGAAGGCTCTAGCCCCCATCATTGGTCTTAAGGGCATATTGTCTACCCGTGTTGGCATTTTTACTCGTTGACAAGCATCACACCTTCGAACATATTCTTTGGCATCTGCAAAAAGTGTTGGCCACCATATGCCTGCCATCAAGATTGCTCTTGCAGTGGTCTCACTACAAAAGTGACCTCCAGCTAATCCAGCATGTGCTTGTTCTATAATCGGAATATACTCGTTTTCATTTGCACAAAGACGCAAATGTTGATCCTTACCTCTCCGATACAATTGGTTCCCAATAAGAGCATAGTCTCTTGCTTCCATTTCAATTGCTCTTTGACGCCGTTTACCCATATCCTCAGGAAATGTTCGGCTCGATAAGTAAGTAACCAGATAGTTACTCCATTTAGGAACAGGTGACATTTGAAACAAGGTTACATGAGGAATGGGTTGTTGTTCTTGACATTGAGGGCAATCTCTTACAAAAGATCAAACATCTCTCCTCATAGTCGGCCAAAATACTCCAAGTCTTAAGATTCGTCGCATAGTTTGGTCTTCCGCAAAGTGAAGTCCTACTATGGTAACATGTGCTTGACTTAAGTATTGATCTCTTTCTTCAGGATTAATGCATAAAATCAATAATCCGTCCCGATTTCTTTTATATAGCCTCCCAGCTAGTAATTGATACGTAGCCGATTGCTCAATTAATTTGACTGTGATAGGAAGTGGTGAATCCACTTGAGCTATTGTCATTAATGACATGATTTTTTCCGCCCATCTAGGTATCATTTCCACGGAGAACAAATAAACATCTGGTAGATCATCATCTACCCCTTTAGGTGATTCCCCTGAAACAATCCTGGACAAATGATCTGCTCGTTGATGTGTAGTGCCTTTTTTAACAACCACAGTAAAATCAAATTCGAGAAGAATGATGAACCATCTCACTATTCTTCCTGTGCTGCATGGCTTATTGACCAAATATAACAAGGCTTGGTGGTCCACAAAGAACACAAACTTGTTGGCCAATAGGTAATGTCTATACTTTTTAATGGCATAGATAATTCCTAGTCCTTCTCTTTCAGTGGTGGTGTAATTCTTTTCTGCCATATTCAATTGTCTGCTAGCATAAGAAATAGGAAAGTTAATTTTCCCATCTCCTGGTTGGGCTACTATACAAACAATAGCAAAGTTGGAAGCATCTACATGTACGTAGAATATCCCAATCGGGTGCGTTCAATATTGGAGCTGATGTGAGAGCTTGCTTAAGCTTCATGAAGGATTCTTCACATGCCTCGGTCCATTCAAAGTGCGTAATCAAGCTATACATGGGTTTTTCAATTATAGAATACATGTAGATGAACCATCGGTAATATCCACAATGTCACATGAAGGCTTGTACCCCTTTGACTGTTGTTGGTCTAGGCAAATTAGCAATGACATGAATCTTTTTAATATCGGTAGCTATGCCATTTTTAGACACTATATGTCCAAGAATTTCACATGAAGGCTTGTACCCCTTTGACTGTTGTTGGTCTACGCAAATCACCAATGACATGAATCTTTTCAATATCGGTAGCTATGCCATTTTTAGACACTATATGTCCAAGAATTTTCCCTTGTCTTCCCATGAATGTGCACTTTTTTGGGTTTAAGCAAATCCTGGAAAGTCTACATTTCTCGAATACCTTTTTGAGGTGTTCAAAATGATCAGATCGGATTGACGAATGTACGCTTAAATCATCCATGTATACTTCCAAAAATTTCCGAAGATACTCTTTGAAAGCATGGCTCATCAATCTTTGAAATGTGGCTGGAGCATTAGTTAACCCAAACGGCATAACCCGATAGGCAAATATACCTCATTATGTTGCAAAAGCAGTTTTGTGCTGATCTTTTGGGTCAACCAAAAGTTGATTGTATCCCGAAAAGCCATCTAAGAAGCTGTAAGCTTCTTCTCCTGCCACTCGTTCTAAAACGTGCTCAATTATTGGAAGAGGAAAGTTGTCTCTAATGGTAGCTGCATTCACTTTTTTGAGATTAACGCACACTCATAATTTCCCATTCTTCTTAGGTACTACCACAATTGGGGACACCCAATCAGTGTGTTCAATTTCGTAAATGAATTTAGCTTCCTTTATTTTTTCAATTTCTTCTTTGATCTTTCTGGAAAATGTTTCGTTATAGGTGTATGGTCTCTGTCTACTTGGTTTCGCATCATCTCTCATGGGTATGGTATGTTGGCATATTTTTGGATCAACTCCCTTGAGATCTTTGTAAGACCAAGCAAAGATATCTCGATATTTCTTTAGAAAACTTAACACAAGATTTTCTTCTTCTTCCGTTAGGTCATTTGCAATGTAGGCCGGCCTAGGGTCTTCTCCTGGTTCAGCCAAGTCTACCCTTTTAGCATTTTCAGGTCCATTGTAAGACTTGCCTTGTTTTCGTAGTTCCCTAACAGGTTGTTCGATTATGATTTTTTGATCTTGGAGAGTATACTTTTTGTAATGGGATGGAACATGCATTACATCCTTCCCATCCTCTTCCGTGGTTTCCATCTCTGTGGTGTATATCTCCTTTAGAGCTTTTTTCAACTCTTGATATTTCCTTTTCCGCTCGACTCTGGTCATGAGTAGTCTTTTATTCTGATGTTCTTCTTGAGTATCCTTCCTTGTTTTTCTCGATGTTTGAGACATTTTTGAGTTTCCGTTCGAAGGATATGTGCTAGTTATTTTGTCCTTGACACAATCTTAGCATCTATCTGCATCCGCAATTGTGTTTTACTAGAGACTGCTGGCATAGGTCGTGCTTTCACAATTTTAGTGTCCCTCTTTCTTCAATACCATTTTTGTCTTCTTGATTTTTGGTTTGGAAAGTCAAAAAACTTTTCCTCCCCTCCCCTTAAGAGTAGTTGAGCTCTCGTATGTTCTTTTTCGGATCCCGAATCTTTAGAGGTAGCTAAGTGTTCATCCAACTCATCAGTTGCATCATAATAGAGGTCAGAAAAGACTTGTTGAGCTTTCATCAAGTGCTTTGTTTCCTCATCCTTGTTTGTCTCGATGTTAAGGAATGACATCATTTGGATGGGAATTATGTCGTAGCCATCCTCATTGCAAAATTGAGTAGGCATAGACGTATTCACACATACATCCATTGTCGCTAAGATTTGAGTCCACTCGAATGGTTCGAATAAATGCTCTGGGAAGGGTTCAGGTATGTAGGCTTCGTCTGTACAGTTTCTTTCTAGGATACATTCCTCTCGTCTTAAGCTTCCATTTTCTGAAGCTCCGCACATCCAAATATGAGTGTCTTTGTTTAGCCTTAGTTTCAACTAAAGAGACTGAATCAAACTCTTGAATGGGTGTTTTCAAGACGTCTCTATAGGTGTGGTCCTTTAGATTGACTCTTGTTATAGATCCCACCTGCTTTAAGTACAGATAGTCGTTTCCCCAATCTTGGATAAGCTGTACCCGTCGCATGAAAGGTCTTCCCAGTATGATTTCATAGTTGAGTTTTTTCCCAAATTCTACTATGGCAAAAGTGTGTTGATATTCAATTCCACATGAGTTGACTATCACTTTTTCTAGTAGCCCTAGCGGTCTTTCAATGTGTCCGTCAGCCAACTGCAGCTTCATTCGCGTTTGTCTAATGGTTGACTGTCCCCAGGATTCCCATACTACTTTAGTGGCTATGGCTATGCCAGCTCCACTATCCACTATTGCCATGGTTTCAATGTCATTATATTTCATTGGGAGGGTAGTGTTTCCTTCTTCCCCTTCATAATATTCTCCGACCTTGTTCATAGGAACTGATCGAATCTCTTTGTATTCCGTTTCCTTTTTCGAGTTTCCCAGATTCTTAGAGATTAACCCCGTTATCCCCACCTTTTCTAGGGTTTTCTATAAATCATTCCATAAGTATGGCCTGAGTTTCAACAGTTTTTCCAAAGTGAGAGTGCATTGGATAGGTGTAGACATGATTGAATGAATGTTGTCTACTTCTAGGGTCTGTTTGGCTCTTTTGACTTAGTGGTTTTGCAAATGATAGACTCATTTTTGTTATCTCCCAAGTAAGAAGGTAATGTTTTTAATGTCATTGGTTTAGATATCCCTGAAGCCTCTGATCCGCAATCCCCGTATAAGGATTGTATATCTAGGTTTATATCAGATGGTAGGTTATCCAACCAGACTTTTTCTATAGGGGCTGACTTTAAAGTTAGGCTTCCATCATTAATCTCCCTTACCTTTTCCCATAAGTGTCCTGGCCAATCGTCTTCTACGAATGGAATTCCGTCTAAGGCATCTTCACTGTCCGGCATCGGAGCTCTGGTTCATTTGTTTCAAGGTGGGGTTCTACCACCACATCGGATTTTGATTTCGTTTCTTCTATCGCAAGCTCTTCCGGTTTTGCAGTATTTTCAAGCTCGGGTTTTTGTTTATCTAGAATTTCCTGGGTGATTCTTACCAAATTTTGATAAGCTTCCAGCTTAGCTGCTTCCATGTCTGGAGATGGATAGTTTTTCCATTTGTTCTCCATGTTTTGGCCTGCTTTTAGTCCGGCTTGGTAGGCTTCCAAGGCAGCATTGATAGGCTCAAAAATTTTATCAACGAGAATGGATCCTCCAGATTCATGGTTGTTTCCTTAAATTCACTGCATGTTTCCTTCAACTTGTCCTGGGCTAGAATTTTTTCTTTCTCTTCGTTTTCAACCCGTTGTTTTTGTTTTCTCATCTCATATCTTTTGCTTCTGCTCCTTTTGATTCTTTGAGAAGAAACTTCTTTATTCTCTGAATCATCAGAGGAATTGTGTTTCTTTTTCTTTGCCTGAGCTCTAGTGATTACCTTGATTGGAACAATTAGTTCGCTCTCTGATGAGCTACTAGGCATCACCTGGACTACGTTGACTACAGTTTTTCCATTGCTCAAAGGATTCTTAGGACAATCTTCCGGAAAGTGTCCTCCCTTTTTGAAACATTGTATGCAATAAGCTTCAATTGGTTTGAGGTTTTTGCCAGGCTCTGGACCTTCATTTTTCCAATGGTCATCAGCACCACAGTTATGACAGTTTCCTGTTCTGGGCTTCATCATGGGTCTTCCCATAGGAGGTCTGACACCTTGATTAGCTACATAATACATTGGTGAAAGCTCTGGTGGAGCATAAGTCATGGTTTCCTCCATTGGTGGTGGTTGTTAACTATAACAATCTCCCTCTACCATCACGGTAGATGGACTAGGCTCTCCATAGGGTGTAACAGGCACTAATGCTTGTTCATCTATAACCCTTTCTGAGTGCATGTACTTTACAGGCACCGCATTATGTCCTGGATAAGGAGGTTGTTGTCCCAACACAGGTTGAGGTCTCTCCATACCCATTGGTGGTCTCTGAACTTGAGCCATATTAGGCTGATATCTGTACATGGGTTGTCCTTGTGGGCACGTACTGAACATTCCCATCATACTTTGGTCTGAAGTAGCACTCGTGGGTCTCGTGGTTTGTCCATTTCCCCTCGATTGCACACCATTTTTGTGGCCTAATTGGTTGTTCCTGTGGGGATATCCCCTGTCCTGGTCCTCTCATAGGTGCCTTTTGCATATTGTTCATCATGTCATTCATTCTTTTTAGCATATCTTCTATGGTCGAGAGTGGTGCCGCAAGAGCCGTTCCCACTTGTGCTGGTTTTGTGGATGCAGTCTTCTCGCTTTGGTTATCCTTCGGGACGTCCTCTTCATTAAAGATCTCACAATTGTCTCCTCGGTCGATAGCATCAGACACACACGCCTCTAGGGTTGTATGCTTTTTACTATAGAGTATAGCATGAAGTTCTTTGTTTAGCAGTCCCTCCAGAAACAATGAAAAAAGTCGCTCCTCTGCAGGTATCTCCATCTCTGGGCATCTGGCAATGTATTGTTTCATTCGAGTTGCACAATCCCTAACAGACTCACCATGTTTCTGTTTAAAGCTGTAGATTTGAACTACCGTATTATGTTTAATCCCCGTTTTAGAACAAGAAGCTACAAATCTTTGAGCTAATGTATTCAAATCCATGATTTACCTTGGTGGAATGTTTTGGAACCATGTCAAAGCTTTTCCTTCTAATGTCATTCCAAATCCTTCGAATTGAGTATGAAAATAGAATATACGCTCCGCTCTTAGCACTTGCTTGAAGCTTGCTAAGTAGTCATAAGGATCCCCTGATCCCCTATATTTTCTGACCCATTTTTTGAAATCAGCTAGTCTGACACGTCTATTTGGTTCAACTCCAGGTCTTCTAGGAGTTGGTCCTGTTCCGAGTCCTTCAAACCAGTCTGTCGAAAATAGTGACTCATGTAGCCCTCAACTGGCCTTAGTGTCACCCGTTTTTCTTCGTGATGAGGTGGTTTCTGGTTTCTTCACATTACTCTCAGATGATCTCACACGATGTACGTCTCTTGGAGTGGTTTCTGGTCCTTGACCCAATATCCAATACCCCTGGTATTTGGTTTGTTCTACCTCCTCAGGAGTCATCATAACAAAGTTGTTGTTATAACAATCCCTAAACAAGTAAGTTGGTAGATCCGCAGATCCTTTATTTTTTATTTTGAAGATATAGATGATCTTCATGGTCGTTAATTGTCTTGGTCTAGCATGAGAAGTCCACAAGAGATCTTTTATGTTTCTATCTTCCCAACAATAGACACCGATCCTAGGATTATCCGTACTAAGCTGTTTCAAGGGCTTCAAGTCTACTTGATCGTATCCCTCGAATTCCAAAGTTGGTGGTCCTTCTTTTACTGACATATATGGGATTATAGTGTTCACTTATAAGCCCCATTTGTCTACCATATCAGGATTTTCAACTTGTACATATTGAGTTCCGTTTCGATCCATGTACATTTTTCCTTGTTTGTTGGCCCTAACTTCTGCTTCGAACTCAATACCGTGATCATCAATGCGAATAGCAAACTCTTCGTTAGGATCCACGTAAACCTGGGCTCCATGACGATTAGTCTTGTAAAAAGAGAGTATATGCTTATAGCGCATTGTCGTTCCGGTTTCAGAGTGAGTCGAGTAAGAAGACATTTCGGATGTTGAATCAGAAAAAGTGTCCGATACTTCTTCAAGAATTGTGTGCAAGGAATTGCCTTGATTCCCACTTTCTTCAGTGGATACTCTACTGGTGTTTTCTCCAAATAGGCCTTGTTTTCCTATTACACGACCAGATCTAAGGTTCATATAGACTTATGAAGCCCTGGATAGAGTACTCACCTTAGATTGACTTGTCGTCAATTTTCATTGACTCAAATGCAACTTTCTGTCAAGCCACCGATTCCTCATCTGCAACCTGATTCTTGTACACAATTTGTCAAATTAGCTATTTCTCTATAAGGACAGTCGAGCTCTTGAGAACTCCAGTGATTGGTCTCTGTATTTCACTTCAATTTATGCTATGGAAGTCAAAACTTTGACTTTCAGATTCAACTTAGCAAAATCAAAGGTTTAATCTGCAATCTATAAATTGAGTGTATCTGTACCAATTTTGATCCGATTGACAACAAAATTTTCCAGTGGCCTTATTTTATGCTGGTCTAAAACTATATAAGCCCCAAAGTCAAATTTGAAGTCTCTGGATAGTAGAAGTAAATAATCACGATTATTTACGTTTATCACTTTTTGGATTGGTTTGGCAAGTATACAACTTGTTAAAGCCCTTGGGAAAGTTTCAACAAGGTTCAACAAAATTTGATCAAGTTTACCCACTATTCCGTGTCCGCAGACTCTGATTTCGAGAATCTGGCTTAGGTTTCACTTTTGTGGTCCAAATTTCACCAAAATTGATTTGTGGGGTCCAATTGATGTGCTTGACTTTGTGGTATACTCAAATGTGAAAAATCACCAAGTTTTGAAGCAAATGTAAATAATCGCAATTATTTACTTTTGACATTTTTTTGTAAATTTTTATCCCAACTTTGACACAGATCTATTAAGCACCTTATTTAAGGTCACTAGCCAATTTTCATCAAGTTTGGACAATTTTTGGTCAAGTGGTCATTAATTATCTGTCCGCAGACTAACTTTGCAATTTTTGTCACAGTTTCAAATCTTACCAAATTTGGTTTGTGGACTTATTACAACATGTTAAAGCTAGCGGTATACCAACTTGGTCAAAAAAGTTTAAAAACAGGGCAAATGTAAATAATCGCGATTATTTACTTTTGTCAAAGTTTTGCATGTTTTTGGTCAACTGAGCATATACACATGTTTATCACCTCAATATATGCCTATGAATCAATTTTCACCAAGTTTGGATAAATTTTTCCTCTATCCACACTCAAGATTCAAAAAGTCAGTACAAACTTTAGTTTTCACCCAGTTTTTTGCCAGTTTAGTGATCCAAATCTCTTGGGCCTTTACAAAAGTTGTTTGTACATATGTAATGCGTCAATGGTATGAGCCTTTGCCAATTAGAGCAAAAAGTTAATAATCACAATTATTAATTGAGGCTTGAAATGAGCACTTTTTTGAAATTTTCTCGAGGACAATCCTTTTATGATGTGTTTTAAGCCTATGAATCAAGTCAAAACTTAGTTTGGCCTAAAAAGTCAAGGAAAAGTAAATAATCTGAGTTTTGGTCAACTTCTTGAAATTTTTACCTCGAAGTGTCCTTGAGCTTACCCACTGGTTCATACAACTTTTTGGCTTACTCCCCAGTTGGATTGAGTGAATTCGAGTCTTTTCGTGCTATTTCTAGCCGTAGACCTGAAAGTCTGCAACCTTACATAACAAGTCACACTTGATTCTTTCAGAGAGAGCAATGCTATGAAATCCACCTCGGATCCTACTTACCCTACTCCTAGTTTCTCATGCAATGACGTTGTGGAAAGTGTCCACCAACACTCGTTTTCTTGTGTTTTTTATGTTTTTCAGAGTCTTGATCTTAAGACTTGTTTCGTCTACCAATCATTCTCCAAACTAATCTAAATCTACAATCCTACAATCCTAAAGGTACTCAACAAGTACGATTACTTTCAAGCTACCTCTACACAGCAAAAGATGACAATCTTAAGCTATGTGGTTTCTAAAAAGAGTTTCAAACTCTAAGCGAACTTAGAGGAAGTTAAAGGACAATTACACAAGACGCTCGTGTTTTTCCCTAGTTTAGGTCTCTTCGTTCCCCGGCAGCAGCGCCAAATGTGGGACGCATGTCTAACCTCACCATCCTATCTTATTGCAGTATTAGCGAGAACCACGATTAATTTGTCAAACCATGGGACGAAGCTGACTCGACTAGTGCATAGAGACTACAAGAGGTTGTCAATCTCTTGGAAAACAACTAACAACTCGCATCTAGCTCAAGTTACACTCAAGTGACTGAAATCACCAAAAGCCAATCGCTCAAATCACATCCGTTACAGCATCGAATGACATCCAAAGGTAACGAAACTTCTAGGACAAGTTTATAAGACCTAAGCACACATGCCTATGGCCTCAAACCCCACTTTAGGTCAAGTTCCAAAATCGTAATTATTAACAGCAGTGGATTTTTGACCTAGTCGTTTTCGACCAAGAATGCATCTAAATGCTTAGCAATGATGCCCCAATACCCCACCTATGCTTAGTTTTTTATTTGAAAGTGTAAATTCCTAGTTATGATGAAATTAGTCCGTGGGTCGGCGAAGCCAAAAGCTACAAAATACTGTGAATGGCTTACGTCAATGCGTAGAGATTTTACTTGCGGGTTGCAATGCAACAAACGCATTCGCAATGTGACAACCGGAGAGGGAGTAGGAAGCGTGAGAAGGAGAGAAGTGAGCGCCGTTAGCTCACATTGTGTATTTCGTATCCAAAAACTTACAAAATTTGGCTTTTATACCTTAGCCAAGGTTTTTGGGTGGTCAAAAGTGATAATCTGGAGTTCTACCAAAGCAAGAAATTGAATGGCTGATACAATCTGGAAGCTTGTAGCCCCGGCTCATTAATTACAAGGTTTATCAAGAAAATAGGAGTTACAATATTTTCGATTTATCAAAATAATAATTGTCTTTACAAGGAGAACTCCGAAAAATGGTGTCCACGTTATCTTGCTGCTAACAGGAAGGAGGAAATCCGCCATCCTTGAGTATGTGTATCATGTAGGTAGCACTGAGTGAAGCGTGCCCCTCCTAGGGATTTGATCAAGTACGGCCGCCTGTGATATGGCAGATACCACCATAGCACCTTCACGACAGGGTTTAGAGAGGGTAGTAAAAACCACTTACTATGCAAGCTAAGGGATTTTATTCATTATACTTATAAGGATAGTATCCCACGGTGGATATCAATAGGATAAGCTAGTTCAATAATTTTGCTATTTGTGCTATAGCATTACAAAGGTAAATACCATTGTGTGTGTGTGAGTGTGTGTGTACCCGTCCTGTCCCAGGCACCAAACACAATGAGTCGATAGTAGGCCCATTGTGAATGGGCCTACTACCTTATTAGAGAAATGAGAATTCTATGCTTAAAGTGTAACCCAGGCCAGTTATGTTGGGTAAGAGATTGTAGAGTTTTATTGATTATTTCGTTTCTTTTAAAGCCATTAAGGCAATACTTTTTTATAAGCACCTTAATATCCTCCAGGCAAGGAGGTAATTGGAGGAAGAGTGAATAATCAAGTAAGTAAGCTGATACAAGTGCAAAGAGCTGCTTTGTGAGGCCTATTACTATTCCTCTTAATGAACTCAAAAGTTAGCAATTTAAGAAGATCTCTTTTCCATACAAATTTTCGGTCATATCCTCCTACACAGGGTATATGAAGGGAGATAGAAAAGTTGAGGAATTGTACTGAAGTGCAAAAAACTCCATTAGGTGTTACAAACTCTTGTAAAGAAGTTGGTTCAATTTTTAGGCAGTTAGGGTATATATGCCAAATTTCATCCAGAAAGGCCTTATTGTTGATGCTTAATAAGTCATCCATATATCTGTAAGTGTGTCCAAATAGTGAAAGTTTGTCGTTTTTACTTTCCATGGCTCTGAGAAACCATTTGTATTCGAAGACGGCAAGGTATATATTACACATAAGTGGAGAGCAGGAGAACCCCATGGGGATGCCCAGGATTTGGTTAAAACATTGTCCTCCAGAGAGGATAGTACAGTTATCAAGTAACCATGATATGTATAAACATAGCTTCTCTTCATTGAAGTGTAAGGGGGATAGTACAATTGTCAAGTAACCATGATATGTATAGACATAGCTTCTCTTCATTGTGTATGTCTTTTTAATCCATCTAGGTTTTTTGGAAAGGGATATGTAGAAAAGACTCTTCTTTCTAGCATTGGAAAATGCAATTTTAATAACCTTTGCTAGTACATTTTCATAACACTGAGTAATATTCACGGAAAAAATATGGAAGAGTTGTTTAGGGAGGTTAGGAGAGACTTGAGTAGAGTTTTTTGTTATCCAGAAGGGGTTGATTGTATTTGTAAAAATTCATGGCAGATCTTTTGTTTAGAGGCACAAATAAGTTCCAACTCATCTAATATTAGGTCAAGACATAGAGTGATATTATCCTTGGTGATATCAGTAAAGATACCATTAGAAGCATCAAATATCCATCTAAATTTATGTTTATGTATTTTATAAGTGGGAAACAGTATTGGTAGTTTAGTGTTTTGTAGAATAAGCCTAAATTTTCTAAGTGTCTTGAGATGTTATTGGTAATTTCTTGTAGGGATGTGTTAATCTTAGTGAATTCTTTCCCAGAAACCAGAAACTGAGAAGCTTTCCAAGCTAGGTTTTTGAATATAAGCTAGGTACATGCAGTCAGTTTATCACTTATAAGCTAGAATTTTCATACAAACTAGGTTCTTTCCAAGCTGATTCGTGCCGAAGAAAATCATTACTGTAGACTAAATTTTTAATGGGTTGGTAATACATCCAACCAATAAGCACATTATCCAGTAATTTATGACTTATTTAGTCGAGAAGTACATTATAGAAGCGACAATGTATGTAGATAAAGTCATGGTTTGGATCTTTTTGTTAAGAAACCATCTTCCACAAGGGCTCGCAGCAACTTGCATTTTCATCAAGGATTACATTTCAAGAAAATTCCTGATAGGGGAGTTTTTGCCTCTTCCCCTAGTGTAGCTACGAGACTTCCCTCGACTAGAGAAAGAGCTACGTGTAAAAAAAGAAGTAAAAGAGTTGGCAGTAGTAAGGGAATTGGGTCTTTTTAGAGAGGGGGAATCATCAATACATGGCTTGAGTAAGCTAGTGATGATCTTTACACCTTTGTAATTAGCATAAGTGGTTAGATAGATCCCGGGTTTGTAAGATTTAAGTTCCTTCAAGATATCCAAGATTAGTCCACAAAAGATGTTAAGGCAATCTAAGCAATTACTATCTATTTTGCTTGGCCGCCCAACCAAGAGCAAATAAGAGAGAGGTGAAAGTCCACGGGTTTTTCAGGTAAGAGTAGGTCAAGATGGTTGAGAATATACCAAATGGCATGATCAAGCCACATGATACTGGATTCACAAGAAGCTTTAGGGTCAAGAAATTTGCAGGCACATTTAACATAGGGCCGAAAAACATTCCAAATGGATTTTGTGTAGAAATCTGGTTTGCTTTTGGCAAACTCCATGTTACCCTTTGTATAGATGTAGAGGCCAGTATTGGAAGGGCATTTAGAATGGTCAATGAGATTGAGGTTGAAGGGGTCTTTTATGAGTTCCCCTTTGTCCAAGAATTGTCCACCTTTCAGGATCTTGAGTCTGCAGTCTTCTATAGTAGAGGCCGGGAGATTAGCAAGGTACACCCAAGTTTCACTCAAAATTGGTGCTAAAAAATCTTTGTTAAGTAAGATCCAAAGCTGATGGTCTACCCCAAAAGACTCGATTTCAATTTGCCTAACCGGTAAGAAAGTAAATACTCTAGAGATTTTTGGTACCATCTCCAAGAGGTTAGAGTCGTTGAGGGAGCAAAGATTACTCTGAAATTCTTTGACGGCTTCTAAAGTTGCACTATCTCTACAAAAGATACTACCAGCTTGAGGGATAGTAGGGGTAACCGGGGTACTAATAAAAGATGGATTGAGTCCGCAAAGTTTCTTCAAAAAGTTTGACAAATCAGCCCTAGAAGAAGAGAATAGGGCAAGCTCTTGTTGGTATTGTAAAGAGAGTATGGGAAGCTGGGCTATGTATCGAGAAATCAAATTCACACCTTCTTTGGAATCCTTGTCTAAGATAGCCAAAGCATTGACCCAATCATTAAAAGATAACATGTGTAAGATAGACATCTTTTTGTCTGAGGTAAGAGCTAAGTCATATATTAGTTGAGATGCATCCAGGCTGCTAATACATCTGAGGACAAGAGATGTAGCCACAAAGAGGGGTTCAGATGTCAATTCCAATCCTTGTGAGAGAGCAAGGGTCTGCAATATATCAAAAAAGTTTGTGAGGTTATGCCTATCTTTTGTAATAAGTACTACAATCCTTGGCCTTCCTAGAAAAGAAAGTCCAGGTTCTAATTGCCAGGGTATTTTTTGGTTATGGTCTTTAAGGTACAACTTAATCTACCCAAGAATCTTTGTATGATTCTCAGGGTTGTGTTTTATACTCATGCGGGCTGTCATTCTAAAATGTTTGTGGTCCTGAAAGGAAATATATAAACATAAATAGGATTAGTTACTGTAGATTGAGCATGCCAACCTTAAACCGCCAAAGTCAAAAGACTATAATAGCCTTGAGCTGGAGACCAGAAAAATAGTCTATGAAGGACCACCTAGCACCAATCAACCAATCAAGGGATTACAAACTGTGGGACCATCTTAGAACTAAGTTTCAAAATTAGTTTCCAAAGCCAACATCCCGGTTTCTTCATAAACATGAAAAGACCTTATGTTTAGGATGTGTGTGTAGCTATTTTATCATAATTAATAAGACATTATTGAATTTTTACATTCAAAAGACAGTTGGCTCCAGAGTAAGGAAAATGATAAGTACAAAACAACTCAATCTTAGAATTATCTTTGTACAATGTTTGTATGAATGAAGCCTCATTCCAGTATACAGATATCAAAAGTACTTCCCTTGCAGTAGGTGTGTGCGTAATCCTCTATTGGACAACTCCTAAAAGCCAAACAAAACCTTTCAAGATAAGATAGAGTCCTTACCTTGCATCCATCCAAACAAGACAATAGATTCATTAGCCTTGGATGTGTTTTACAGGTATCAATGGACCATACCAGTTGTCATCCATGTCCATCTTTGAACATTCTTTTTAAACATTCTAGCTTAGTCCAAAGTAATTATAATCCTTTTATATATAAGTTTTGATTAACTCAAAAGTTTTTTGTATTTTTGTCTTAGCATAGAGGGCCAAACTTTTATCATGCTAGTGAACCAGTTATCATGGATTTTACCAAAATAGATTTAAGTCAAAGCGATATCAACCAAAACAATTAAGTACAACCTTGCCAGAACATCTTTATTTGAGTGCACCCTTAATTAGGTGCTAGCCAGCTGAAACCAGTAAACACCAGGTCAAACACACCCCCTTTTTTTAACAAATTTTTGCCATATAGTCTGCATACAAACATATACTGCATTGTCCAGCCAGGTGGTAATACCCCAATAAGCAAATGATAAGTTTTCTCAATGCAGCCAGACAATTAGCAAGTTAAGACGAAAGAGTCAATCATTAACCAAATGATGCTATGCATAGCCATTACAAAAAATGAGGCTAAAGCAGTTTACCGATACCCTTTTGTGGTGTTGCCAATGCCGTCCCATACCAAGGTATTTTACCAATCAACCATCTTGTAGCCTGGTTCTGCTAAGCCAAGTCAAAAGCACCCGTCTACTGAGCAATATCAAGTATGTAGTAAATATCTTCCCTAATTTAAGCTGTTACCAAGCAATGGTATGTGACTGAAACCAGTAATCATCAATTTAAACCCTTACCCTTCAAAACCTATATCATATAGTCGGTAGGAAAGATACATACAGCATGGTCCAGCCATTTGGTAGTACCCCACTATCAAGTAGACAATTTTCTCAGTGCGGCAAAAAAAAACCAGTAAGTTAAGCTCAAAAAATTAACTATATGATGCCAAGTATAGCCAGTAAAAGGCGGGGTTATAATACTTTAGCAATACTTCTTAGTGGTGTTACCAAAGCCGTGCCATCCCACACATGGTATCAACTATGAGCATGCCTTGTCAAGCCGAGCTACACTAACCATACACAGAGTAATACTAGTCTCAAAAAAATTGTAACACAATCAGTGAGACCAAAAAATGGTAACCAACCTGTGTCGCAACAGTTGCAAGCTCCATTGAAGGTGCAACGAAATATTTTTAATAAACACTCCTCACACTTTATGCAAGCAGAACTCACACAAAGCTAAGTGAGGGGTAGAGTGCACCCTCACCTCTTGAAATAGGGGAAGGAGGAAAGCCGCCATCCTTGAGTATGTGTAGCATGTAGGTAGCACTGAGTGAAGCATGCCCCTCCTCGGGATTTGATCAAGCACGGTCGCCTGTGATGTGGCAGATACCACCATAGCGCCTTCATGGCAGGGTTTAGAGAGGGTAGTAAAAACCACTTACTGTGCAAGCTAAGGGCTTTTATTCATTATACTTATAAGGATAGTATCTCACGGTGGATATCAATAGGATAAGCTAGTTTAGCAGTTTTTTTACTTGTGCTATAGAATTATAAAGGTAAATACCTCATTGTTTGTGTGTGTGTGTGTGTGTGTGTGTGTGTGAGGCTTCAACATCCAAGAGAGAGGATGGGGTTTAGGAGGGCCTCTTTATTTGGCAGTTTAAGGGAGTCAAAACTCTAGTGTGTGTGTGTGTGTGTGTGTGTGTGTGTGTGTGTGTGTGTGAGTGTGAGTGAAAGAGAACTATATAGCCAAGGTGCCATCTATTGATATTGAGTTATGGCATAGACAAAAAGGCCATATGAGCCAAAAGGGAATGAAAAGACTAGCTCATTTTTATTCCAATTTTTCTATGTGTGAGCATTGCATCTATGGTAAACAAACTAGGACCATCATATTGCCATTGAATAGGAAGCGTTTGTAGCCACTATAGCTTGTCCATAGTAACATTTACAATCCTATGGCAATCAAGTCTCTAGGGGGATCTAGCTATTTTGTGACTTTCATAGAAAATTTCACCATGAAGGTGTGGGTTAATCCTTTGCAATATAAGGATCAGGTCTTCTCTCCTTTTCATAAGTTCTTAGCGCTGGTAGAAATTAGTATGGCAAGAAGATCAAAAGCTTGCAGAGTAATACTAGTGGAGAATACGTCTCCAAGGAGTTCAAGAATTTTTGTAGTAAGAGAGATATTAAGGGGAAAATTACTACATCTTACACATCTAATCATGATGAAGTTGCAAAAAGGATGTATTATACAATTAGGGAGCAAGTCACAACCATGCTTTCTATGGTGAATATGGGGTGTGGTGTCAGTTAGGGAAGCCACCTCTATCTGAGAGTTTTATTCAATTCATGGGTGTCAACAACAAAAAAACTTTGGTTTTTGGAATCTGACACGCTTCTGTGAGTTATGGCAATGGGGTTGTAGCTCAAGACTTTTTGGTCATGCATGTTGGAACTATGGAGGGTAATATAAACTTAGGATGCACGTGAATGATAGCGACCAAATGCACTATTGATTAGGGGACAGGGAGTGTCACAACACAGAAACCAACTCTTAGCCCTACCACTCAAGCCATAGTCCCTAAGATATTGCCTCTTAAGGAAATAAAACCCAAAACATTGCATGTCCAAGAGGTTGAACCATATGTCCCCATAGCCCAACTCTCTAGAGCTTCAACTGATGTAGTTGAAATAAAGCTTGAGACACACAAGACCCATCCCAATATAACAAAGAAAACCTACAAGTGGGTCCCTAAAGCTTCTTTAGCGACCATAGCCAGTGCTAAAAGACAGGAGCCTGGTAAGAGACATCCCATTCACCCCAAGAAATGTAAAGAAATGTTGCGCTGGATTCACAAAAAATTATTGGAAGCCCAAGGCTACTATAAAGGAAATGATCAAATCTGGGTGCCAAAACGTAAATTGTGCTCTTACTTGTCACCGGGCCCATGTGAGCTCAATCCTGTGGCTCCAAAACAAATTGAAGATCGTGGAAAGGAAAAAATCATATAATGCTACACACCTGCTCCATAGCTAGTTTGAGTACTGAAGAAAGAACGATTTGTTCCACCTAGCTCAGGAACTACGAAATCAAATAAAGCTTCTTTCTCTTTGTGTAGCTCCTATACGGAAATAGAAGCTTCAACACAACCTCAACCTACCATTGTACATATACATACAAGCAAGAAAGAGTTTGCACCTCCCGTTGTAAGTTCACCACCTACAACAATGTTGCAAATAAAATCATGGGAGAGTACCTTCCACCCTTGCAACTAAATAAAACGCATAGGGCAGTCAAAAACTATTGGTTAAAGCCTTCACCCATAACAACTTGGAACAATTGGTTTCAAAAGTTGACGACATCATTTCAAAAGGCATGATCTATCCAAGGAAGGGGGGAGTGTTTCCTGACATCCATCATTCACTTGCTTCCCTCTCAACCTTCCTCCCTGACCTCTTAATCTCTAATCTTAGGGAATGTATATATAAAGCCTTATACTCACAAAAACAAGATAAAAAAGTAAAAGATCAAGAGCCATAACACAAAATCATAAAAACACATTATGCACAAGAACACAACCCTTGTAATATTTTCACTCTAACCATCACCTATTTGCATGTACAGATATGGCTAGTATGCTAGAGTCATCCACTCCTGCCTTGGGTGCGAGATACCCTCGTTACTTTTCAAAAATGTTTCACATGGTCATTCTGGTGCTTGCCTATGAATGGGATTTGGTAGGTACGCTAGCATATGAGAAGAATTTCAAGGAGTTAGAATGGCTGATACGTCTCTTGACCACGACTGATCCATACTTAGTAGAGAGTGTATCTCCCATTGCACAAGCCTATCCTTTTGACCAAGATGACTATAGGCGTCTAGTGACCTTCTTAGTAAACATTGGTGCCTCTGATAATGAAGAATATTTATATGATTATACGGATGGCACATATGGTCTCACAGATGATGACTTTGTTTTTCTCGACGACAAGGATAGGGGTTTAGCCCTAGGGTTTCCCCCCAATCTCTCCAATATCCTATTCACTTGACTCTCTAGGGGGAATGCAAATAATTAGGTTAGGGTTCCTTATGTTTTTTTTAGTTGTGTTCAATAAGTGTGGGTACCTTTTCCCATTGATGTGCCTCCTAGAGGTATTCTTTGTGTTTCTTATTGTATACAGGAACGTGTTGCTATTGTTAGGATTTGGACCTTCATGGGATCTTTCTCTCATTCACACTTCAAATCAAGCGCGACCATCAACACAAACATGTGTTCCTTGTCCATTAGCATTGCCCCTTATCTTTTTGCATCCATGTTTGTCTGCTTTAATTGTGATTGATAGCATAATATCCAGCACATTTTCTTAGTATCAAACATTAAATTCAATGTTATAATCACTTGTCTAGGTTTAAAAATCAAGAAGTCCGACTAAGCTAGTTTGACCAAGCTACTAGGCGTTAGAGATCTTCTCTTAATACCATGGGGAATGACTTCCTAATAATCAATGGCTACTTAGGTTCTTAATCCTATTTAGGCAGCATGTGTGAAATGTACTAGGGATTTCTAGTGGGCTTAGTCCCTATTGACCTTGAGCTTAAGTATTATAAAGGGAGTTTACTAGTGTGATGAGCCTAGGAGGGCAACAGTGTTATATGACCCCCCAAAGTTACAAAATTAAAATGCTGAAAACGAACAAACAAAAAATCAAAGTTCCACAATGTAAAATCTTAAGCTGGAAGAGAGACCTCAGCTTGATTTGGTACTCCACTCACATGTATCACCTATGGTACTAGAGCCCTAGAGGTTCCCAGTGTGGCGCTTTTCCTTGAAAAGCAAAAAACCCAAGGCATACAAAATAAGCACACACATCAAAATTGAATCACTGTGAAAAGATTTTGGGGGGTCAAAGAAAATGTAATCAGTCAGGCTATGATTTCATGAGAAATTCCTTTTATCGTAGCTTAACTACAAGGTCTTCTAGGTATAGCCTCTAGTCAGCCCTCGGACATGAAATACTTGGCTCTCGCAATTAAACAACTTAATTGACCAGAGAAAATTGAGAAGCTTGCCCATGGTATTAATAGTCGACCTTTAGTGCCTTTTGACCGTTAAATTAGCGACCCCGAACTTGTTTAATTTTTTACCTTTACAACTGTTTATGCATTTGATTATATTGCAATTTAATGTTTATTGCTCACAAATGGTTTAGAATTCTGCTACCACTCAATTTGTCTGCCTAAAATTGCATATGATTTTTAATTGTATATGAGAATGCAATTACTATGCCAATGTTGTTTGATTTTGCAGTAACTTAAGAAGGCTAAGGACATTCATCTCAAATGCTCTTCCACCTCAATGAACGAGATTTAACTCAATAGCTTCCGAAGATGGAATCTACATCAGCAAGGGAGGCATGTTAACCCTCATGCACATTCCTATCACCTACAATGGGCGTTGTATTATTTATTTGGTAGAGTCAAGTACCGGGATTGTTGGTCCAATAGGAAAAGGGTAAGAGTGATTGCCAATGAGAGGCGCACTCTAACTGGTACATGCAAGGGATTAGTTGGCTAAGCATGGGTGCCCAAGTGTGAATGGGGCGAGCTCATATAGAAGTCAACTAAACCTAAAATTCACTCATTCTTTCATTTGTGCAATTGAAGAGTGCTCTTGCTCCATCTCCATCTTCTTCTTCTTCACCTCTTTGTGTGTGTGTGTGTGTGTGTGTATGCGTGAGAGAGAGAGAGAATGCGATCGAGCATTGCGACGACGGAACGGTGGCGGCGAAGCGGTTGAGCACGGCGTAGTGGCGGCTCCTTCTTCTTCGCGGCGAGGAATCCTCCATGCAGCAAGGGTAGAGCGGTGAGTGACACACCATCGCCATCTTTGAGCTTACTAGTTTAGGCTAGTTGCGTGCCTGGAGCCATTTGTGGCTCGCACACAGTGTATCAGCAAGTTCCTTGCATTGACACGTACGACAGACTTGCGCATTAAGAAATAATCATAGCCTATCGTGCACCATGTTCCAATATTGGTGTTCTCTCTCTCTCTCTCTCTCTCTCTCTTCTACATCAACAAATACTCTGGGAAGTATCAATTACAAAGTAAATTACCACATAAAAGCTTTTACAATATATCATTGTACAAGCTTTTGATATTGTGGATCACGGTGCCTGTCATGGATTTTTAAAGGATTATTTCGACTGTAGCGCGCCGTGATCCACAGAGAAATTCTATATTTCAAATGTCTTATCTCCTGCAACCATTTTCCAAGTGGCTATATGTCTATCTTCCATACCATTTTAATCTAAACTAGCTTAGCTTACATGATTATTATGTCTAAATTCTTGCAGTGTTTTAAACAACAAGCTAGTCAGGTCATAATACCTCTCTTGGTGAATAAAAGCGGTTTGAAATGAGTATACAAGGCGGATTCCTCTAAGTGCTGCTTTCAATGGGTTGAAAATGCTTGAAGGAGTTTGTTTGACCTTAGTAGCTCTTCACTCTATGTCTTCGGCAATATCAGCTTTGCACCTTGGTTGCAAAGGTCGTCTGAGATGATGCAATTCTCTTTGGTTAGGTCTCTCTCTCATCATGAATCAAGTGTGCATTTGTTACCATAAATAGTACCCGTATTTTTCGATTGTAGAAAAATCTTTATTGTGGTCGTACAAGCCATTTATTGCATGTTGTGCTAACATGTGTAGAATATTAATTTGGCGTGCTTCGTGAATAATGCTAACGGTAATGTCTATTATTGTATGAAAAGAAGAGAGAGAGAGAGAGAGAGAGAGAGAGAGAGAGAGAGAGAGAGAGAGAGAGAGAGCATTAGGAGAAATATGGACCTTGCATGGGCCTTGTAAGGAATCCTAATTTTTAGGAATTAAGGCTAATGGTGTGTAGGGTTAAGGGGACAAGGGCATTCAAGAAGCTAGTTTTGAGTAGGATTTTCTAGCCTTTTTTTAGACACATGTAGGATGTGGACCTAGGAGGTCACCTTCTCTCTCTACCTTTTTGAAAGTGAAGGGAGTAAAGAGGTGTGGCCACATCATCAAAAACGTGGATCACTAAGAGCCAAAATTTAAAAAAGTTATTTTTACTTATTTTTGACTTAAAACTCCCCCCCAACATATATCCATATCAAAAAAGTATTTTTGTACCTTTTTTTAAACTTACAAGCACTAAAAGTCCAATTTTTCAAAAAAAAACTCCCCCAAAAAAAAAACCTTTGTTCTCTCTTCCTCCTCCCTCCTTTCTCCCTCTTCTCTCCCTCCCTACCCCCTTCTCTCCTCCTCCTCCCCTCTCTCTCCCTCTCCCCCGCTGTCCCCTTCTCTCCTCCCATGTTCCTCCCTCTCCCTCCCTGCCCCCTTCTCTCCTCCTTCTCCACTCTCTCTCTCTCTCTCCCCCACTACCCCCTTGTCTCCTCCCATGTTCCTCTCTCTCCCTCCCCCCTCTCTCTTTTCATCCTTTGCTTCCTCACGCAACAGCTACCATGGTGCTCAAGGACATCACAAATCGTGTGCATACATATTTGCTTGTTCGCAATGTTTGCACCGAAGGCCGCACGTGAGGGTGAGCAGAGGTCATCCCAGGAACGTGGTACCATCGGTGAGATGAATGTTGATGGTTCTTCAATATCTTGCCAATACCATCACATATTTGAAAAAAACACCCCTTTATGCAAGGTAACAATATACTTCTTACTTTTGATTGTGTTCTTCTTATCATAGACTTTGAAATCTAAGGTGTTGCCTCTACTTGTTTTGTTGTGCACAAAGGTTGCTTTTATGCACAAATAGTGAAAGGCTGCAGGTTAGAGAGGCCAAGTGTCACCACTTTTCCTCTAAAACAGTCTTCTTTGTTACATCTTGCAGGTAGGTGCTTCAAATCCATGCTTATTAGGGATGGTAATCTCATCCTAATGTATATTTTAGGATTGTTTATTTCCAGTTAGATAGAAATACTTGCAAATTTGTACAACATATACTTAACAAGTGTCTTTATTATATAGCTTGCAAATGTTGAATTCATACATGTTTTTGTTACAAGGTGACCTCTTGCTATGCTAGCTGAGTGGCGTTGTTTGCAAAAATAGCTCAAGGAACTGGCATAATATGAAGCTTTTACGGTGGCACAAAGCTCTCCTCAGTGGCAATGTGGCTCCCACTACACCAAAAATCATTATGCTAACATGGAGAGATCCCTAGTAGGACAATGCAAAAACTTTTCATCAGCAGCAACACACCCTTTCCTAACATGAGGGCACTCCTACCAAAGATATTTTTATGTGATAGGTCACCCCATGAGCATACCATGTCATGGAATGGATGTAAGAACTATGACCGCACTACTCCTTGGAAGTTGTTCACAGATGTATGTTTATCAAAGTTAATGAGAAGAAATTTGAACTTTTTTGTTTGTTGATGTGTAAGAGCACTCTAGGTCTACCATATTTTAGATTGTTTGATAAGTTAAATAAGATTTGTAGTCATTTAAAGTGTAAGTTTGTTTTTGTTTGGTAAGATTGTACATGAGAAGACATGATAAAGTATAAGAGATCTTGACGGAATAAACCTCGATTAGATTCCTACCATACACTTGTGACACTATACCTCTCCTTGAACCCTTTGATTTCTATTGTTGTGGGAAGTATAAGGGTAGTCTATTTTCAAATTTTTAGCAATAATTTTTTTTAAAGAAAATTTTGGTTATTTTAAAGTTTGTACCCAGTGTAGGAGTTCATTCTGATTGTTTTCCTTCAGTTTCAATTTTTGATCGAGGGCACTCCTTGGAAGCCACTTTTGAAGGTGTTAGGGTGAGATTTTGAGAAAGTTTTGTATGGAGGAAATATAGTCCTTAACACAATAAAAAAAATTGTCTCTTTGAGTATTTTCAGATTCCATGGTTTTAATGCTCGTTCGAGCCCGTAGATTAAGGAAAAAGTAAGAAATGTCTGTTTTACATCATTTTTTAAGAAATTGCCAACTTGCACGTTGATTTTTGGAGAATCCGAGTAGGATATGATTTTTTTGCATCACACGATGGTTGAAGAGCGCGACAAGATGAACAAATTTATGTGAGACAAGCCCAGACAGTTTCGGAGCCAATTGAACACTAGAAGCTCTTGAAAACAGCCTAAAAGTTCAACATTGTAGACATGTAGTAGTGTTAGTGTGTATACGCGCTTCACCAGGGGCACTTTTCTCCCACTGGGTTTTTCCCCTTGGACATCCGGTGTGAAAGGACACCTTATCTCTTAGGGTTTCATATAAGCTTTGTAGCTCTGAGTTTGTATACACTATTATTCTAATACAGAGAGAGAGACTACAGAGATCTCATACGCAAGCTCTGTGTCTTCTCCTTCTCCATCTTCTTCCTACTCTGAGTTGCTGTCTTCCTTCTCTTTCCTGTTTCATCATCTTCAACAATTGGTATCAAAGCAAGGTGATTTCCAGAGCCTCTACTTGCGTTTTCGCGTCCGCGCGCGCAATCGCAGTTTTCAGGCAGTTTTTGGAAAATTTGCTCGTGGGAGCATCCTCGACGTTCCGGGAGTATTTTGAGTAGGTGACCTGGGGTTTTACCCCCCTTTCGAAGCCGTTCGAGCCCTCAAAATTTTGTTCTGAGCAGCGTAGCAGAAGTTACTTTACGGAGGCGTTTAGATCAAGAGGGTGTGCTTTTCGACAGATTTTCTTCAGGTAAACAGTTCTTTTGGGAAGCAGCTTGTCTTAGCTTTGTGCTGAGATTTTGTGTAGAGTTTTGCTTGGATTGGAGAGGAGATTTGTGAATCTCTTGGAGGTTCTTTTGCTCTCTTGTGTGCATCCACAGTATGGCTCAATCTACGGAGAAAGAGATTTTTGGTGCGTTTACATCCGAAGACAAATTGGATGGTACCAACTATTCTCTTTGGTCTTTTATGGCCAAAAATATTTTGGTTGGTAAAGGATTGTGGGATTATGTATCTGGAGATGAAGTTCGTCCAGTTAGCATTGCACTTGCCACGCCTGGTCGTGGTGCAGCTGTTGGTGCAGGACCCTCACAAGTCACTCCAGAGCAAAAGAGATGGGATACTAAAGATGCACAAGCTATGGCTGTGATTGCCTTTACCATAAAGAGGACAATCACACCACATATCAGATCTTGCAGAACTTCTGAGGATGCTTGGAACACTCTGCAAGCTATGTTTGGAGGAAGAAACTCTGCCAGAATAGAGTTTTTGAAGAAACAACTTGACAAAATACAGATGGACGAAGGTGACGATATTGTCGAGCATCTTACAAAAATCAGGGATCTTAAAGAGCAATTGCTTAGCATTGATGAAGTGATTCCAGAGAAGGACTTGGTTTCCAAAACACTCAATTCACTACCACCATCTTATTTGACTTTTCATACTTCTTTGGCTCTATCTTTGCAAGCTAATCCTGAGCCTCTTCATTTTGAAGAGTTAGTGGCTTTGCTATTGCAGGAGGATCAATCACGTAAGAACAAGTCTTTATAGGTGGATGGTATGGATCATGCTCTTGTTGTACAGAACAAAAACAAGGGTAAAGAGAGTGCTCATTACTCCAAGGCTAGTGCAGGACAATCTTCAGAGAAGTCTAAAGGTGATTCCGACAAGTCCAAGAAGAAAGGTAAATGTCACTACTGCAAGAAACCTAGTCACTACATTAGTGAGTGTAAAAAGCGAATTGCTAAAGAAAAGAAGAAAGAGTCAAGTTTGGTTGTTTCAGCTTCTGGTGATTCTTCCACAGCTAAAGAAGAGTCTGCAAACTTTGTGCAGGATTCTTATGCTTTCGTAGTATGTTCAGATTTTTCTGCTTACAATGTTGACAAGACACAAATGATTTGGTACTTTGATAGTGGTGCATCCAGGCATATTACTTCAAGGAAGGATTTTTTTTGTTCATTGGATGCAGCTCCAGCAGGAAAGAAGGTGACATGTGCAAATAATGCTTCTTATCCAATCAAAGGCGTTGGTAAGGTTTTGATTACCATTTCAGATGGTTCAGATTTATGCTTGCCAGATGTCTTATATGTTCCAGGGATCAAGAAGAATTTGTTGTCTGTATCCTCTCTTGCAAAAAATGGTCTTCGGGTCATTTTTGAGGATGACAGATGTGTTGTACGAGATCAAGAGAATGGTTATCCTCTTATCACTACAGGTACGCTGGAAAATGGACTATTTGTGCTAGATCGTTATGAAAAGCAGATTCAGGTATGTATTGCAGAAATAAAGACTCAGGCCATGCAGGATGCTGAGTTGTGGCATGCTAGATTTGGGCATGTTAGTTATGGCAGTTTGATGACTTTACAACGTCATAATATGGTGCATGATTTGTCTTTATTGGAGATGCCACCAAGACATGTATGTGAAGGTTGCGTTCTTGGAAAGATGCACAGATTTGCATTTTCGCAGGATGGTTCAGTTAGAGCGACACGAAAGTTGTAGCTTGTACACAGTGATGTATGTGGTGCTATGAGGACGCCATCTTTGGGAAACAGCCTTTATTTTGTGACCTTCATTGATGACTTTTCCAGGTTTTGTTGGGTGTATCCACTCAAAGCAAAGTCAGATGTGTTTGCAATTTTTCAACATTATGTCTCCATGGTTGAAAATGAAACAGGTTGCAAAGTACAGACTCTTCGTACCGATCGAGGAGGTGAATACATGTCAGGTGCATTTAAGGATTTTTTGGGAAAGAAAGGCATTAAACACCAATGCACTATGCCATACACACCACAACAGAATGGTGTTGCAGAAAGGAAGAACAGGTCTTTAATGGAGACTGCTAGATGTATGCTCAAGGCTAAGAGTTTGCCTCATAAGCTATGGATGGAGGCAATTGCTTGTGCAGCACATGTTTTGAACAGGTGTCCTACTCGTGCCTTGAAGACCATTACTCCATATGAAGCTTGGTATGACAGAAAACCTTCAGTCAGTTATCTTCGTGTTTTTGGTTGTCTTGCTTATGCTCACATCCCTCAGCAGTTACGTGGGAAGCTTGATGATAAGGCAATCAAATGTATATTTGTGGGGTACAGTAGTGGAAGTAAAGGTTATAGACTTTACAATCCTGCTACAAACAAGATTTTTGAAAGTCGTGATGTAATTTTTGCAGAAACTACTGCTCAACCTATGGTTGCTTTTGATGTACCTCATATGCAGACACATGATGTATTTGAAGGTTTGCTTCCTTCTTTTGTGGAGAATCAAGAATCACAACAAGTTGATAATCTTGATCAATCTTTTGATCAGCATGTGACACCTCATGATGTAGAGGAAATTGTGCGTGAAGAGCAAGAAGTTCTCAAGGAAGAAAGAACCTTGCCTAAATGGGTTCAGAAAACTTTGCAGGATAGCAAGTTGGATGCACCGTTGCCACAAAAAACACGTGCTGGTACTACTTTTGGCAGAGAGCAAGTAGATTTGGCTTGCTTTAGCACTCTTTGTGATGCAGATGAGCCTGATTCATTTGAACAAGCTTTAGAGTGTGTTCAGTGGAAAGATGCTATGCAGCAAGAAATTGATTCTATTCATAAGAATCATACATGGGATCTAGTGGACTTGCCTACAGTTAAAAAACCTATTGGTACAAAGTGGGTTTTTAAGGTAAAAAGGAAACAAGATGGTACTGTTGACAGGTACAAAGCAAGGCTTGTGGCAAAAGGCTATGCGCAACAGAAAGGCATAGATTATGATGAAACCTTTGCTCCCACTTCTCGTGCGTCCACAGTTAGATCACTAGTTGCAATTGTTGCTCATCATGGTTGGAAAGTGCATCAGTTGGATATCAAAACTGCTTTTTTGAATGGTGATTTGCAGGAAGAAGTTTATGTAAGTCAACCAAGTGGTTTTATTGTAAAAGGTCAAGAGCAAAAGGTATGTAGATTGCGTAAAGCTTTGTATGGTCTCAAACAGGCTCCAAGAGCATGGTATGAGAAGATACATACTTATTTGATTGGCCAGGGATTTCAGAATAGTCCAACAGAAAGTACTTTGTATGTCAAAAAGAGAGATGGAGTTCTCATTATGCTAACACTTTATGTGGATGATATGCTTCTTACAGGCAATAGTGCAGATGAAATTGAAGCGTTTAAAGATGCTTTGAGAAAAACCTTTGAGATGTCTGATCTTGGTTTGCTACATTATTACTTGGGTATTCAGTTTGTGCAATCAGAGGATGGCATATACATGTTGCAGGCAAAATATTTGCATAAAATTTTGGACAAGTTTGGTATGCAAAATTGTAAACCAATCTCTACACCCGTAGAAATTGGATCAAAGTTGAGCATGCATGATGCTGGAGAACCTTTTGATGTACATACTTATGCAGCAACGGTTGGTTGCTTGATATATTTGGCAGGCAACACTCGTCCAGACATTCAATTTGGGGTTTCACAAGCAAGCAGATTTATGCACAGCCCAGGTATGCATCATTGGCAGGCTGTGAAGCGCATACTTCGTTACCTTTCAGGTACCCCTAATCTTGCCATGTTCTTTCCAAGGGGGGATATGTATGGAAAGCACAGTTCTATGCAGCTTCTTGGTTACAGCGATTCAGATTGGGCTGGTGATTTTGACACACGACATTCCACAAGTGGCAATTGTTTTTTCTTGGGAAATGCATGTATATCTTGGCTAAGCAAGAAGCAACCCACAGTGGCTACATCAACTTGTGAAGCTAAGTACAGGGCAGCTTTCACGGCAACAGTTGATTGTGTATGGATACGCAGGTTATTGGCAGATCTTTGTGAGTGTCAACAGGCACCCACTACCATTTTCACTGACAGTCAGAGTGCTATGGAAGTTGCAAGGAATCCAGTATTTCATGCAAGAACAAAGCACATAGAGGTTCACTACCACTATGTCAGGGAAAGGCTACATGCAGGGGAGATCACACTAACTTACTGTCCTGCACAGGATAACATTGCAGATCTATTTACAAAGGCGTTATCACGAGAAAAGTTTGAAGATTTCCGAAAAGCTTTGGGCTTACTCTCATACTCATGATGATCTGCTACCTTGTACGGATTCACATTATCACTACAGGGGGGATTTGTAGACATGTAGTAGTGTTAGTGTGTATACGCGCTTCACCAGGGGCACTTTTCTCCCACTGGGTTTTTCCCCCTGGACATCCGGTGTGAAAGGACACCTTATCTCTTAGGGTTTCATATAATCTTTGTAGCTCTGAGTTTGTATACACTATTATTCTAATACAGAGAGAGAGAGACTACAGAGATCTCATACGCAAGCTCTGTGTCTTCTCCTTCTCCATCTTCTTCCTACTCTGAGTTGCTGTCTTCCTTCTGTTTCCTGTTTCATCATCTTCAACAAACACTTTATTTTTCTTTTTTTTTAAAACTAACTAACCACTTGAATTATGACCATGCATCAAAAAAACTCTTGTACTTGTCATTTTAGGCCCCCAGGGACCCTCAACATGAGGGGCCACAAGGGCGCGCAAATTGGCCATCCAAAAATTATAGGCTTTTTTTTATGCATGGCCATGAGATACAATTGGGCAGTTTAATGTATTCATAGCAAACTGCCCCCCCCCCCCCCCATGGCAAATAGCGAAACCTTGTATCATGCCATGCATTAACAAAAAGCTTGTACTTGCCATTTTAAGGCCTCAGGGACCCTCAGCAAGAGAGGCCACACGGGCGCGCAAATTGGCCATCCAAAATTTTTGGATGGCCAGTTTGCGCGTCCTTGTGGCCCCTCTTGTTGAGGGTCCCTGGGGCCCTAAAATGACAAGTATATGCTTTTTTTAATGCATGGCCATGAGATAGAACTGGGCAGTTTAATGTGTTCATAGCAAGCCCCCCCCCCCCCCCCCCCCCCCCCCCCCCCCCAACAAATGGCAGATACCTAAACCTTGTATCATGCTTATCAACCATTTTTTACTTCCTTGTGTCCATCCCCTGTTCTTGGAAATATCTTAGCCCCTATTTGTCCCTGGATGGCCATTCTGCGCGCCGTTGTGGTCCCTCTTGTTGAGGGTCCCTGGGGCTTCAAAATGACAAATAGGGGCTTTATTTTAATGTATGGCCATGAGATAGAGGTGTAGTGTTTGATGTCCGGAGTATTCACTATGTAAAATTTTCCTATATCATGTGCATTCACCACAATGGATTGAAAGTAGCCCTTATAGGCCTTACCTACACATGTTTCTGTAACTTTACAAGAATATAAATTCCCTTCTGTTGAACACATGTGTTATGTTACATATACTTTAGTGAACTCCCAAGTTCAAAGGCCTCACAAATTTTGTGCACTCAGAACATTTAGCACTAGAAATCAACCAAACAAGGAGCCAATGTTTACTTCCTTGTGTTCACCTCGTGTTCTTGGGAATGTTTTGGTTAAGCCATTTCCTTGGTATTTGAAACCACATGTGACCCCTATTGTTATAGTATCCAACCAAAGGTTTCTTGATTAGCAGTTATATAGGTTCGAGTGATACATATTTTCTATGTTAACAATGCATGTATCTATAATTTATGTTTACACTTTCTCTATCCAAATGAGCTACATAGTAAAAATCAAATCCGCAATTCAGCAATTAAGTGCACAAGGTGATAGTTATTGGTATGATCTTTAGCAATACCAAATAAATAGCTACCAATAGCGAATGAATAGGGATATTCAAGAAGGTTTGATACCAAAAACTTGTCAACACTACTCAAAAAGGTGGAAACTCAAAGGCTTTATAATATATATGATGAAACAAGAATCAATAATAAGTCACCCCTATATATCTCCACCTCCATCTCAAGTTGTCATTTCTCTAAGTCAAGCTTGGCATAGGCATAGTATGGAAACAATAACATTTTGGAAAGCAAGAATTTAGCTTTCTCAACTTTTGAAATGTTGCTATTGATATATATTCAACATCCCCAAACGAGGACATCTTGACAAAGGTTATGATCCACTTTAATAAGAATAACCATTAGTGATTAAACTTTCAAATCAAAATATTGCATGAATTTCTTCATGGTGGAATGATTAAGACTTGAGGCTTCAAACATCTTACAGGCAAATCAGAACATCCATAAAAATCAACAATATTTCTCAAATCTGTATGAAACTCCAGTAAACTAAATTAAATACTCTCACTCAGTGCGACACCATTTAACAAAAAGAAATATTTATATTGCATTTATAGAGGAATCCAGCCTCATAAAAATAATTACAAACGGAGACAATGTTGTTGCTGTTAGGCTTCTCTTACAAGTATTTGTCTTTCTCATCTAGAGATTCATATACACAAGTATTTGTGTGTCTATGACACTAGGGAAGATAGTAGTACTATAGGGATGGCTTTTCTAAGAGCTCCTAGAGAGTACCTATTGGTTCAAGATTCTACAAAAATCCTACTATTCTTATCAAAATCTTTTAACATGGTAGTGAAAGGTTCCTCACGGAACAAAAATAGGGTGATTTCCATCTCTGCACATGGTTGCTTGCTCATGTCCTCTCAAAACAAGTTGACTCTGTAAGTAAACAACAGATTATGTGAGCACAAAGTTATAAAGTACAAAATGATATCATTCTGATAATCTAATGACAACTATACAAAGAATAAATTATAAGAAAAATCTTTGATGACTCTTTATAGATAACACAACTTACTTACATTGTGAGACTCAATCACATGCTACAAAACTATAGATGGCGCACCAAAGCCATCAACAAAATAGCACCACCCAATGTTATGAGGTGTGAAGCCTAAACATTGAAAGCCATAAAGAGGTTAATTCCCTCCAGCATGATAAACTTAAAGATGGAGATGATCTTAAGCTCTGAATGTAAGCTACAAGGGTAGGTTTCTCACCATTCTATCTCTATGTTGGAGATGAATCCTTGCAATGCCCATGCACTATTCACACCTCCTGTTCTTGTGGTATGCAAGTCATGTGAGTTGATTCTTTTTCCACCTTCGGGAGTAGAGGTTTTCATGTAGTGCGAGTGAATGAAAGTAGAAGGAGTAGAATCTTGTTTCATGCTGTAATGGAGGTGAGAGAAGGGAGAGGAGCTAGCTTGGTGTGGAACTATGTGGTGGACAAGGGGAAGCTGAGATGGGGGAGAAGCTTGCTTGGTGCTACAATGGAGATGGGAGAAAGTTTGTAGAGAGATAATGCTGGACTATAGGGGGTTTGTAGAGAGAGAAAAACACTTTTTAGCTATAGAATAGGTTTGGAAAGACTTTGGAGGGTGGAAAATGATGTTTTGAATTTTTTTGGAAAATTTTAATTTCTTGGAATTTTGTTTTTGACTTTTGGAGGTCCAAAATACTTTTTTGACCATGAAATAGATTAGGGGACCTTTTAAGGAGGGAAAACTTGAAATTTGAAAATTTGAAATTTTTAGTGTATTTTTAAATCCAGGCCAAAAAGTGGGGGAAAATAGGTCAAAGTGGTCTCCCCCCCCCCCCCTTTCCGCTAGCCACATCCCTTACCTTCTCACTAGGTAAGAGGCCATTAAGAGGTGTAAGGCTACCTTGTCCCCCTACTTTTTTGAGGGTATAGAGTGTGTCCACCACCCTCTTCCTATTGGCTGGCCTCTAATTAGCCTTAATCCCAAAGGGCCCCTAGAGGGTTCATATTTTTCCTAATGGAGAGAGAGTAACTTAGTAAAGGGGAGAGCTACTACCTCCACCCGTTCCTAGACTTCTGCGCAATCATTTGCTAAAGCAAATACAGACATTGAGAGAGAGATAGAGGCTAGAGAGAGAGAGAGAGAGAGAGAGATAGAAAGAGAGAAAGGAAGATTTAAAAAGGTCGTTGCCTCCTTCAAGGTGCAGGAATAAGAAGCATGAAGACCAAGAGCAACGTTCCCAGCCCTGAATCTCTAGTCCAAGAGCAATGTCTAGTCTTGGGAAAGGTAAAGGCCATCTCTTCACGCATATTTGGTCAATAGTTTGGTTATGTCTAGGAATTGTGCTACAAAATGTGAAAGGAAATTTAACATTGAACCTAACAAAATTCATAAAAAGTATTGAAGTGGATTACGGCACGCCAGTAGTTTTGTGGAGTTTCGTTTATGTACTCCGCACGTCGTGATCCACTTTTTTCTAGAGTATGAAATTCTTTGATGTTTTGGTAGCTACTACTGTGTAAAAAGCAGATATTGTAATATAAATATGTATATGATTATTAATTACTGCTTGCTTTTGGTGCTTTTCTTCGATTGCAATTTCTAGGTCAGGCATGAAAATTGCAGGAGGCCTTACCCCTTGCCCGAATGAGGGTAACTTTGGCTTTTACTCTTCACAACTATAGAGCAATTTTGCATTTGATTGATCATTATGCAGGGCAAAAAATTTGTGACCCTTCAAACAAACCATCAAAAGATGCACATATGCTAATCATCTTGTGTTATTGTTTGCATGAATTATGAGAATTTTTGTATGCTGTCCCAAGAGTACACTCTCAAAGATCAAAAACTTGGAATACAGAGCCTACAACAGGACCAACTAGAGGACCAACTAGTCTGATCACCTCAACACATCCCCTTGCTGACCTCAATTAGAAGCCATGTATATGGCTATGCAACAATGCATTGTCAAATATCAATGGATATAGAGGTGATGGACATTAAGATAATAATTGAAATTCTTTCCATTATCAAGACTGGTATTAGAAGAGTAATGTGGCCTTCATAAGCGCAAAAGTAATGGAGCTAATGTCTTACTCACACCCCCCACGTATTTACAACCAATTGCATGTTATAGTGTTGCCATGCAAGCAGAAGGGTAAATCTAAAAGGAAGGATGGGAAGGGTGGCACGTTTCAGGCTCTAGATAATTATACTTCTAAGAGTTTAGAGGATATAGATCACAGCGCACGCGGAGTTCTCATAAGATATGTGTACGTTATTTGTGCACCGTTGTCCACAGTTTGTGATACATTATAGGGCTATTTGCATAATCTTTAAATTGGCTTGAGGCTAAGGTAGGATCTACTTGTAAGATATCCAGTTACTGTCTTGCATACACAAGATGAGGAGAATTTTTATCTTAGAGTTCATTAAAATGATCTTTTATGTCTATGATCAGTAGGAACTAATTGTGAGATACCTAGCTATTGTTTGTTGAAAACTTATATGATCATGTGGTACTCTTCTTTTTATTTATGTTTGAAGAAACTTATATTTCTCAGTATGAAATAAATGGCAGGGTTAAGATTTAATAGGAGGAAGAGGCAGAAAATAGATCCCGAGCGCATCGTTGGCCAAGGAAACGTTCCGAGAAGACTTCCGAAGCTGTTAAAAACTTCTATGAAGAGGAATATAGACTTCACAGAAACCATTGATATATCTGGTGTAGAGCCTGCCATGAGTTTGGAGGAGCTTGATATTGATCCATCTGTCGAAATGGAGACCCCATCTACTCCAAAATTTACTTTACTGAACTCACTTAAGAGAGAGGTGGATCTTTTAGCACCTACTTTGCAGAGTGCCCAATGTGTTGCAACAATCCCAAAAAAAAGAGGCAGTTATTTAAGAAGACCCTTCAGTGATTGATGAAAGTCTTTTAGATTTTGCAGTTTCTTCAGGGGTTGATGATAAGTTTGACTTGGTCTCTTGCATTTTTAATGCTCCATTTAATCTTGATGTGTTTATAGCTGAACAGAGTGAACACTTGAGGCTGGAACGAGAGAAGTTCAAGCTTCATACTCAAAAGGGCAGGGTTAATGTTGGTGAAATGGTGGTAGTCCATTTAAAAGACTATGATCCTAAAAGACAGTCTTACAAGAAGCACAATCAGCTACCTCTTATGTACATACCCCATTGGTGCAGCTTACATGAATGGGAGTGCAAGCTCGTTCAAGAATCGTTTGGATTTCTAATATTTTTAAATGGATTATTTACAAGTCTTATGAAAGATCCTAAGGAGGTCATGGAGGAACACGATATACCAACAGAAGAAAAAGAGGATGAGGATGAGGAATACATTGAAGTGGTGGAGATAGATGAGTCCATTGATCTTGAAAAAGAAGTAAAAGAGGTGGAACGAAGCAAACTTCTCTTAGTGAAAACCTCAGAAATCAAGATACCTCTAGATGTGTTAGGTTTCAATGAGCGGCAAGCCACCTTAATGCTACCAAGAGTGCCAGAGTTTAAATTTGAAGATAGGTCATACATTTTTCTTCATGATATACAAAGTATTTTTACTTGCGGGAGGACTTTGCACTGGCCACTATCTCCAAGTATCAAGAGGAGAGGATGGGTTTGTTTCAGATGATAGTAGTGATGACGAGGCAATGGAGATCTCAAGTAACCCACTGGACTGCCTTAAACTCTACTTTGAAAAGGTAGAAAAGTATAAAGAAAGCTTCCTGATGAAGCCACATTTCAAACTATTCGAAATAATCTCAAGCCATCAACTAGTAATCAGGATATGGAGGATTGGTTTAAGCAACCAGCACAAGATTCAACCCGATCAATCAACCTATGGAACAATGAGTGTTTTTGCAAGATGAGAGTTTCATGGTATAACATCCTGCCCTCCCCCCCGCCCCATCTCTCTCTCTCTCTCTCTCTCTCTCTCTCTCTCTCTCTCTCTCTCTCTCTCTCTCTCTCTCTCTCTCTCACACACACACACACACACACACACACTTCTTTTGTTTGCATTCATGGATAGCTGAAAAGGATGACTTTCTTCGTCGTCGAAGAAGACAGTTCCATGGTAGGGATGCAACTCTAGGAAAATATCTTCCTAGTCTATGTGAGGCACCCATCCTAATCTTCCACAATGGAATGCTTTCAAGACATTATCTTGCTTCTTAGGCGGTCTAATGTTGCCACAAAATGCAGACAAAGTTATCCTCGTCGACAAGGTTTTAGGGAGAGAATGTTTTGGTTACTCGCCAGGATACACTGGGGGCCGTGCAGCATATTACTACACATACACAGCATTGGCATTATCTTTAGGGAAATAAAACCCTATTGAACTCTTAGAGTATGGCAAACATTTAATGATCAGATACAAGGGCAAGGTTTCAAACAATATTTTCAAATCATCAAAAGTTTGAAATAGTTGTGGTACATATTGAATTTAATTCTACAGGCATTTGTGGTACATCCGATCATCTAAACTCTAATTCTCTTGTTCCACCGATGATTGGCATATTGCATTGTCTCCCTCCACCTCATTTGACTTTCAAGAGCACTTGAGTTGTTGACTGCGTCTGCTCGTTTTCTTTTTTGAAGTTGCAAATGTCTGACTACCTGTACGGTTTCTCAAGAGGCCAATACTTGCTTTTGTTTCATGCGGTGAATGATTTTGCGATAAACCACTGAAATAACTCCTTCAAATTGTTTGCCTTAATTTGAGAGCCTCCATGCTGTGTGTGTCCGAAGTAGGCATTTCTAGCCATGTAATGAGACTTCTCCAAGCCCTGGGTGTTCCATATACCTGGATTCCCATACTTTTGGATGAAGTATGGCAAATGATTAAAAATAATGTGCTGCAAAACAAGAAATTTATTTAGAAATTTAACAAAAACTTAGTACTTTGACTATCTGAGTGCTTTGAATTTACCATGTAATGAGTGATTTGAGTGTCAGTCCATGCTGTCTTGAAGGATTTTTTTAGTAGATGAAGGTTCTGTTTAAACTTGCTGTGATTATCTTGCGACCAATCATCATTCTCACACATTTGAAATAGCGTGTCAATGGAATGCCACACATCACTCTTTGCATTGTGAGTTGTTGGCTCTTAGTCTTTCACTGCTAAATGAAGTTTTTTCCAGTGCATATACTCAACTTTGCTAATGTAGGTAGAGTGATATACTCTCCCTCGCTTTGTTAGCTTCACATCTTTCATACCTTCAGGTTTAGATAGAAAATAGCGTGCCTTGACCCCACCTATGGATGGTTTGCAGGGTACTTCTTTCTCATTGGTTGACCTTTTTTCATCCCGCTGGATTTTCACATTGCCCCCATGTAGACCAATATCTGACAAAACTAGTTCCAAAGTCTCTAGAGCTACCTGTCGTTCAGCTGACTTTTTGTTTTTCCAAGCAAACCCAATGTACAGATGTATCAACTTCTCTACAATTCGGCAAAGACCATTCATTGTACAAATATGGACATTAGCAATTGGTATATCCAGAATTGGTCGAAAATTAGAGTCTTGATTGTGACAAGTAGGAGCCTTTCTCCACCACTTTGGGTCTGTCACCTTTGCAGGCTCCATGCAATACAAGCATGGAGACTTTGCCATGGCACCCATTCCACAGTTATACATACACTTCAGTGTTTTGAGGTCACCTACAAGATGCCATTGAACTTGAAAGTCTCCTCTCCCATCTACAGCCAGTACCTCTCCTCGATTCATTTGCCTATCAATGATATCTGGAATAGGGTTTGATGGAACACTCAAAATAAAATGTCATGGTCTTCTTTCTTTACCTGCAAGATTAATCCTTATGAGATACAAAAAATAAATCTAAAATTTAGGTACAATAGAGGGCTTGCTAGAGCTGCAAAACTAAAAATAACTAGATTACTTAAAATGTACCTAGCCACCATATGTTTGTTTCTGATTGAACACTAAAGTATGAAGGATCATCAGTGGGACATTTGGAAAGAGCCCTATTCATTAATGTGATTGTAACTTGCTCTAGCTTCTTCTCTTTAAGAATCTCACACTCATCGCGGCTTCAAAACAAAATGTAGAACGCCACCTGTCTCTTCGAATGTGATATCTACCATTCTAGTTTGCAACAAAGTCAGGTCCATGAAGATATTGTTGTACTCATCATAAGTGACAATAGTTTCCTATGAGCTTTAAATATCTTGAATATGAAATGGACATCCAATGAAGTTGGTATGTTCATTATTGAGCTGGAGTCTTTCCCTCCAAACACTTGCAGCTATTGGTAAAATCTTAGACTTTATTCCCTTCTTCACAAACATTGAAGAGATAGACTGTTGAATAGTTGAGTAACCTCTTTTACTAACGCCAAGGGAGTCCAATGTACCCTTTAAGCACTACATTCTTTGAAATGAATCTATCAATGACATCCCATTGCAAAACCTTAAACTCTTTGTCATGCATTATATCCTTTGCAAGACCACTAGTTATCAATGGCTTTAATTGCTTTCCTACATTGGCCTTCGGGTCTATGTTTTCTTTGTCTAGATAGATAGAATCTCTACAAAGAAACCATAACTAACATAAGCAAAAACTTAGATTAGTTTAAATTAATTAGACAGTTTACAATGCTCACCTCAGTGCTTCAATTCTTTTCTTAAGGCCGCCAGAGCCTACCTTCGACGTTTCAAGATTCCGTACTTTCTTCTTTTGCACACAAGTGCCTAACAATATCTCTTTGTTTTGTAATGTCCATACCTTTGTTTGCAAGACTTGTGATTCTTGTGTGCGCTACATTACAGTCTTTTGGTCCTCATAATGCAAGTTAGAAAATCTCTGAATCTCATCTGCTTGGTGCTTCACCATGTCTTTATAAGTTTCTGATTGGTTGTTTAGAGATTTATAGTAGCCAAGCAATCCATTCTCTCCATTACCTGCAAAGGTCAATAAGTTAGTGGGATTTGCAAATGCAAGGAAATCATTGGTCATGGGATTCAATGGATAGAGTGAGCCTTTTGTCCAAATATCTAAGTATTTTGCTCCCTCTGCTCTGAGTCTCTCTGTCATGATCGGTGTCACTTTGATGTTAGTTTTGCCTCGCTTTACACAGTGGCGTATATTGGGGATCCACGTCAATGTGTAGATGTAGAGGGGTCTTTTAAGGAGGACATTTGTGGGGGTGGAAGAAGAAGCATGTATGCAACAGTGCAAGAAAGGGAGGATTTCTTTGAGGTCAACGCACAAATAGTGAGAGAGTAAGGAGAGAGCAGTTTTGGAAGGATACGTCTTTTTTCCTTTAGTCATACATTCCACGTACAGGAAAATCCCTCCAATTCTATGACGTTCATTAAATGCAACTGAAAACGATTTATTCTTCAATCATCACGGCCATTATGACGTTATGGCAAGAATCTACTTGTAAGTACACTTTCTGAATGGTTATTCCACGTTTACAATTGCTTTTACCACACCTATTGTCTAGAGAGAGAAAGTCAAAATTCTATTTTTCTTAGAAGGCCCTACAAATGACCTCCAAATTTCCTAATGATCTATGAATTTGACATAGAAACTACCCTAACCCTAAAACCCATCACATTCCTAGGGCCTTGTGTGTGCCATGTTTCAAGTTTACCTAGAGTTGTTGTTGTTCTTAATTACTTGTCCTTGATTATCTATATGTGTCCTTGTTTATCTATATTTGTCCTTGATTACTTGATGACGATTGTCCTAATTTGCCAACTTTGAGCCATTTTGCCAATGGAGCTCTTGGATTATGGCCCTTGGCATGGTTTCCATGATCTCACTCATTCATGTGTTTTGTTAGTCTAATCCCAAGCATGAAGACATGTGTATAATGAGCATATGGATTTGGAGAAGACTTCATATATAAAAATTTCACACATATGTTGCATTGTGGATCTTCTGATTCTATAAGGCATGCCATTGACATAAAATCATTGGATATGCCAATTTAAGGTTGATTTCATGTACATGTATTTTTGCGGTCTTTGTGTGCAAGGGTCCATGCATTTAGGTTCCATCTATGTGGCCTTTAAGCAATAGTCCATGCCTTCAGGTTTGTTCTATGTGGTCCTTATGCATTGACTCCAAGCATTTATGTTTAAATATGATGCAAGGAGAGGTCTTGGGTAGCGATATGCATGTAGGTTGAATGAATGATATGTTGCTATTTTTTGTTTTCATAAAGGTTTTCCTTGCCCTTGTTTGCTACCAAGGGTCCACTTTTCATGCCCATGTCCAAGTTTTCCTCTACATGCCTTGCAATATGCATGTAGTTTGAATGATTGATATGGTTGCTATTCTTTTTTTTCATAAAGGTCTTTCCTTGCCCTTGTTTGCTACCAAGGGTTCACTTTATATGCCCATGTCCAAGTTTTCCTCTACATGCCTTGTTTGCTTACATAGACCCACATGCCTAGTTTTGTCCTTACTGCTATGGGACTACCTATATAGTTCCACCTAGTGTATTATGTACTTGTTATCAAGATCGGGGGCTCATCATAGTTAGTCTTCCATGGAAATTAGTTTATCTAGAGTTTCCATCTGGTCGAATGATCATCAGCTATCCTTGAAAGATGCAAGTCTACTTTGTCCCACTCTATTTATAAGGGTCTTCATGTCCTTGTTTTCTTCATGCTTATAGGCATAGAAAAACTTGTCATGGTTTAGTAGAGTTGTCCGTGTTTTCCATGTTCCTAGTTCACTCTTGGTTTACTCCCTTGCAGAGGTGGTTCCAGTCTTATTGGTATGGAATGATTTTGTTTGACCTTACTTAGTTTAGTCACCAAGGCCATGGGAGTTTGCGTGTGTGTCACCATGGTCAAAGTTTACATTTCCTTGATGTGGTCCACCTTGAGCTGCAAGGTCTTGTTGGTATTTGATGCCTAATTGTGTCTGGTTTTGATTCTCGTTTGCTCAAAGTTTTGGATTAGCTAAATTTTCCATGGTTTTCTTAGGGTCTTTGTGCTAGCAAGAGTCCAAGTTTGACCTAGCTGGATTTGTTCTTTATATAGAGGAGGTGGTAGGTATGTGGACTACCCCTAATGGTGCTACTCTTACACACTCTAGTGGGAAGCAACCCTACACTTTGCATGACTATCTATGTGCCACCTACATGCCACTACCTCTTATCTAAGAGTGCCACCTCCTATGCCATGTATTAAGACATGTGGCTCAATATGTGGTTTAAAGCTACTGTACTTTCATAGTTCTATATAAGCACATAACTCATTATACAAATATGCATCTTGTCAATCAATCTACCTATTTTGTATTATTTTCCACTTTGATTGCTTATGTCATTTTTTTAATTAGCACGTTAACTTAATGTTTAAATCATGAATGAGACTAATCATTATCCACCTTAATCGAGCCTTACAAGTGGTATCAGAGTGTGTTTAGGTCCTATGCCATTTAGTTTATTTAGGCATAAATTATGCGCTAGATCAATTAGCCCTTCCTTAGCTAATTGATTGAATCAACTTCCTTGCATAGCATTTAGTTATTTGCATAATAATTTTTTTATCTCTTTGGCTTAATTCTAAGTGCTTGGGATATGCACATAGTGCCACTACCTACATTTGGAAGTAGGTCAAAGTGAGAAGAAAATTATCATCTAGCACTAAAGTTGGAGTACACACAGTTTAAGGTTTTGGCTAGCATTGAACTTACTTTTGAGGTGTGTAGTGTATACATCAAGTAGAAGTAATCAAGCCAAGGAAAGGCATCGCCCATCACCATTGAAGGAGTTCTTCACATCTTGCTTGCATTGGTGCCTTGGTTGGCACTTTGGCCATAGGTACTACTCTCCAATCAAGATCAGATCAAGATAAAAGCTTTCCTATGTGCTAGTGCAATACATGGAGCTTTGACTGCCATAGATTTGGTTTTGTTCGCAGGAGAATACTCAATTGAGCAGAGAAAGGCCTACCCACAGTGCCTTTGCTATCTAGTGCTTTTAGTACCTTGTGCATTGTACACATAGTGTGTCGCCATCATCGTGATAATCTGCAACCACCTACCATGTCATCCATCACCTGGCTCAGCTCATGAAGTATAGTTCTCCAACATTCCCTAATTCCATCACGTGGGTGGGGTATCACTCATCGGTTGCACCTTTGGCAACTCCAGAGGCCAGACTCCTTGCTTTGGAATTTTCAATAGGCATGAGGGCCAAGTCCCCACTGCTCTAAATTGCACTAAATCGAAAAAAATCAACTTGCATTGCTACCTAGCAACTCAGTCCTCCACACACCTCAGTCCTAGTATTGCATCATCACGTGCTCACCAATAATCAATGATTTTACTACACTCAGGTCATCAACGTGCAAAGGTGGATTCTGTTGAAGCCACTTTATGATGGACTGGATCCATGGAGTGCAAGGGAAGGGAAGGAGAGAAGGGGAAGGGGATGTAGAGCAGACACTATTTTGGTGGAGCATTAAAGAGTGCAAACTCTCTATCTCCTTATTCTTCATCATAAGCAAGATCAAGTAAGTGGGCGGGCGCACAGCCACAGTTCAGCCATGGGGCCTGAAACCCAATAATCTCCCACTTGAAGGCCAACATGCTCCAAGTGGCTAAAGAATGTAGAAGCTACTATGTACAAATGTACAAAATGTGAAGCATGACCCTAGCTTCACCCTACACCCATCATCTCTATGCAATGTGTGAAGTTCTCTAAGGCTAAGCTCTTTGTTAGAGCATTCATTGGATTTTCTGTGTGAACTTTGACTAAACGTGTTTGCTAGCCAAAATATCCCGTACCACATGATACCTGACCTCTATGTGTTTTGACTTGGAGTGAAACACGGGGTTCTTTGCTAATGCAATCGCGCTCTGGCTATCACAATGTAGCACTGGAGTCTGGTGTATACCAAAATCTCCCACTAAACGAGATAACCACACAGCTTCCTTATTATTGGAACAAGAAACAGCAACATACTCTACCTCAGTAGTGGAAGACAAAGTGCAAATCTGGATACATGATCTCCAAGAAACTGCCACTCTAGCGAAGCAGAAAACGTAGCCAGTTGTGGATTACCTAGCGTCCACAAAACCCGCATAATCCAAATCAATGTATCCAACTATGGATGCATCAGTGTTCCCAAAGCGTAAGCACTTGCTAGTTGATGTATCTCAAGATGTTCTTCATAACTTCCCAATGCTTTTTGCCTAGATTTTCCATGAATCTCCTAACCACTCCCACTACATATGCAATGTCTGGCCGTGTGCTAACCATGGCAAACATAACACTATCAACTGCCAAAGAATATGGCACATTTTCCATCTCTGCCTTTTCATCATCCAATTTGGGACAATCATGCTTGCTAAGTTTTTGGTATGCAGCCATTCGGGTACTCAATGCTTTCCCCCTTGCATATTAAAACGTTGCAAGACCTTGTGAATATACTCTTCCTGCAAAACTTCAAGTATACCATGTTTGCGATCTTTCTTGATATGCATACCAAGAAAGTGATGTGCATCACCCAAATCTATCATAGCAAACTACTTGCTTAAGGCATCCTTGAGAAGCGCAATCTGATCTTTTGACTTCCCGGCTATGAGTATATCGTCAATGTACAAAATCAAAATGATGAGGGAACCATTGTTCAACCTCTTTGTGTACAAGCCGTGATCCTCTTGGCTCCATACGTAACCCTGCGACTGAATGTACTTATGAAACTTTTGAGGCTTTATCGCAAAACCTTCTGGTTGTTTCATGTAAACATCCTCTTCAAGATCCCCATGAAGAAACGTTGTCTTCACATCAATTTGGACCAATTCCAAGTCCTTGATAGCTACTAGACCAAGCACAAGATGCAATGTAATCATCTTGACCATTGGAGAAAAGGTTTCATCAAAATCCACACCTTTTGTTTGCTTGAACCCTTTAGCAACCATTCTAGCCTTATACTAGGCTCAGGATTATTTCTGATATTCTTCTTCTTGTACACCCAAGTGCATGGAAATGCATGTTTACCCACGGGTAACTCTATCAATTCCCAAGTTTCATTGGCTAAAATTGAGTACTCAGATTGAATAGCCCCTTTCCACTTCACGCTATCATCCATTTGAATGGCCTCTTTGTAGCAAGTGGGTTCACCGCAATCAGTAGCAAGTAGTCCAATCCTGGCTCAAAATGCTCAAGTGCACGAGATGTACGAGTAGATCTCTAAAGTGTTTGACTACTAGATTTCACTCTCTCTGGAGCAACATGTGTGTGTGTACTAGTGGAAGATGCATCACTAGCACATCCAACATTCTGTGTAACTGGTGGTGAGGCAACATCCTCAAAATGTACTCTGCTATACTCAATGTCTTTTACTGGCTTTTTATGCATCTTAAACTTGTTGAATATCACATGTGAGCTGCATATAACCTTCTTAGATTCCACGTGTCAGAGACGATATCCCATCTCTTCGTCTACACCATATCCAATGAAGATGCACTTGTGTGATTCGGGGCCCAAGCTTTGTCTAAGTGCTTTTGGCATATGTGAGAATGCCTCACACCCAAATACACGTAATTTGTCATAATTGGTCTCTTTGCCCAGTTACATCTCCTACAGAACCTTGTACTTTAGTGGTGTCACCGCTAGGTGATTGATTGATCAAGTAAGCAATCATCGCAATAACAGCTTCTCCCCAAAATTCTTGAGGTAAGTTGGCCGTAGACAACATAGAACTGACATGTTCTTGAACTATACATCCTCTCAGCCACATCATTTTGGGCGAGTGTGTAAGGCATGTTAAATTATCTTCTAATGCCTCTTTTATTGTTGCCAAATTTCTTGAACTTGGAGGAGATGTACTCGCCTCCATTGGCTTTCTTCCCAATTGGTTCTCTACCGATGCTAAGAACTTTTGAAAAACACTAAAGACGTCGCTATTCTACTTCAAGGGATAAACCCACCCCTTTTTAGTAGAGTCATCTATGAATGTTAGGAAGAATAACACTCCCCCTAGAGACTTGACTGGCATAGGTCCACACAAGTCGCTATGAACGAGATCTAGAGGACTCCCTAACTCCTTTTCCAAAGGCACTGATATCAACCTAGTTTGTTTTCCATAGATACAATGCTCACATAAAGAGAAGCTAGAGTAATTCAACACAAGAATATAAACAGAATGCTACAAGACTTTCATTCCCTTTTGACGCATATGTCCTAGCCGGCTATGCCATAACGCTGTAGACGGAAGCTTGGCTACACAAATAGAATTCTCTTTCACCACGTAAGAGACATAAAGTGAGTACAATGAGGTAGAATTCTGGCCTTTAAGCATGACCAGATTTCCCTTCTTGATAATCCAAGAACCATGAGCAAATATGGTAGTGTAGCCCAAATCATCCAGCTGTCCAAACTCTTTGTCAATTTGGGTACATGCCTGACATTGTGCAGCATAAACTCAGCGCATTACACATAGAGAACTTGATGCTTCCCAAACCGCATATATCAAGCTCATAAAGGTTGCCTAGCTTCACCATGTCATGTGTGGCAGTGTATGTAGAAAACCACTCCTTGTGAGGAGTCACATGAAAGCTAGCACCTGAGTCCACAATCCAATTCTACCCATAACACTCATCATGAGCTAAAAATGCATCAAGACTCAAATCCAATGTGAAAATCAACACATCATTTGACACTTAAAAGACTTTTGCAATGGCTGGAGACTCAACATTAAGCTCTTCAATTTTCACATTGCTTTTAGGTTTGTCAAACGTTGCTTTTTCCTTGCCCTTATTGCGCTGCATTGCGCAGAAATCTTTCTTCAAGTATCCCTTTTTATGGGAGTAGTAACACTCTATGTTTTGCATGTCTTTGCCGCAACTCTTGCTACGACCTTGCCTATTGCAAACAACCACGGCTACGACCATGCCTCCTTTGCTTGTCACGATTGCCACTCGCCACATATGCATCACCATGCCCACTTGCATCAAGAGATTGACGTTCAATCTCCTCAGTGAGAGACGCACTAGCAATGTTGTTGAAATCTAGCTTGCCATTTGGTGAAAAACTACTTATGGCTGTGTTGAAGGTATCCCATGACGATGGTAGCGAACATAGCAAGAAAATGGCCTTCATTTCATCATCAAAATTGAGACCTTTTAAAGTAAGCTGTGAAAACACGTTGTTGAACTCGTTCAAGTGAGAACCAACATTACTGCCTTCTTTCATGTTTATGTGCATCAATTTCTTCATCAAGAAAACCTTGTTCAAGCCGTTGTTACCATCCCAAGATTGACATAGAGCATCCCATAAATCTTTGGCATTGGTCTTATCCATTATGGTAAAGTAAATGGATTCACCAAGGTGCAAGTGAATGGTTGCCATAGCATGCTCATTCAAGTCATCCCACTCATCATTAGTGTACACATTCTCTCTTCTAGCACGTAGGGGTGCTATCAAGCCTTTGTTGATCAAAACATCTTGCATACACTGCCGCCAAATGACAAAGCTTGAACCATCAAACTTTTTGATGTAGTACTCTTCTCTTTCAGAAGCAGCACTACTTGTAGCCATGATTAAATGTAGCGAAAAAACTTTATGAAAAATTGCATGGGTTGATTTTGGTAGAGTTTCCCTTAGAACATGAGCAAAAACTCAAACCAAAATGTAGTAAAATCACCGAGTAAAAAAAGCTATAAGTTCTAAGAACACAAAAATCGGACTTGGGAGAAAAATCTGGTAGAGTCTCCTTTGTATGATGAGTCAAAACTCAACTCAAAAACACATAAAATTCTCAAAAAAGAACCACTTTGCATCAACTGCTCAAAACCACTATTGTGTGACCTCTAGCGGCGTCAAAAGCACATAAAAACGCCCGGATACATGTCCTATGGCAAGGGTACTGTAAATGGGGAACTCTAGCTACATGTATCATCGAAGGTATCTCAATAATCAATAATATCCCAGCTCAAAGAAAACCTCACGCTATCGACCCTCCAAAGGCTACTACAAACATAGAGGACTAGCCACAGTCTCAGAAAGGGCTCTTTCGGTCCGAGTCTTAGAAACGATCAGAAAAACTGTAAAAATAGCCCAAAAAATGGCTCCACACGTAGTACAATGGGCAGTGTCCGTATCTCAATGTACATGAATGATTGCGCTCAAACAGCTGCCAAGAACTACTGCATGCAGTAAAATTGATCCTTGAGGAGATATCTTCTCTCAAAAGAGCTCAATAGCACTAGGTGTGCTCACACAAAAATGCATTTCTCAACGCATCTGTTCGCAAAGAAACTGCTATCAAAATGACAACCAAAATTTCCTATGAAAATGTTGTGCATGTAAGTTTCTCAAAACCTAGAGAATCTATGTGTAAACGGTCTCAAAATCCCCCTATAGCCTATAAGCTGCATATCGGTGTAGATATGTGCCAATTTTCACCGCCAGGCAGAAATGTGCTAAGCAAATAGCTGCCAAGAGTGTCATAGCCAAAAACCGTGTCGTAAGGTCTGATCGATGTGCTCGGTGCCGATATCGGGTGTCACTCCTCTATGGAAGAGGCACCTTACCCATGAGTGTGGCAAGCACGATCGTCCATGGGAAAGTGCTCGCGTCCGTTGTTGGAACGCTCGGTGTTGGGGTCAAATGTCAGAGATCCACCGCAATGAGAGGTGATGTCAAGATGATGTCGAAGTGCAAGAATCAGTGTTGAAACCAATGTGCTGGTGCGGAGCAACAACTAGCTGATGTCAAGGTGGCTCTCATCGATGTCGGAGAGGTGAGGTCAGTGTTGGAGCCAAAGCTCTCTCTCTCTCTCTCTCTCTCTCTCTCTCTCTCTCTCTCAATCCCTGAAAGTGGTGTCAATGTCGATGGCCAAAAAACCCTACTCTCTCTCTCTCTCTCTCTCTCTCTCTCTCTCTCTCTCTCTCTCTCGTTTCGAGAAAATCTCTCTCTCACTCTCAAGCTCTTTCAGATTAATCTCTCTATCTCTTAAGCTTGGCATGAGTGGGGTCGGGGTGTGTGTGTGATTGGGGAATCGAAGAGTCGGGGCGGGGGGTGGGGGTAGTCAAGGGCACTATGGGAGTGATCCCTTGCACACACCATAGTGTGTAAAGTGAATTTTTAAAAAAAACTACTCTGTCAAAAAATATGACTGTGACGAGTGTAGAGAAATTGATGAGCTTGATGAGCTGCAGGGGGTGTGTGTGTGGTCGACAACTACGATGCCCAGCGCTGTCTTGCTGCTCACAAGCTCACTTCCTGCTGCGCCCCCCGATTTGCCCTGCTGCACAGCTACTGCACGATTGCATTTGCTCTCTTAGATACTGCTCTCACAGCAAGGCCTTGCTGTTTGCTACTCGACTCCAATTCCAAGCTCCCCTTGACTTGCTATAGTAGCTCTTGATTTGCCATGTCGAACGGTTCCAACCAAGACTTGCTGCCTGGATTCTCTTGTCGTTTGCTGCTTTGAATTGTCCTGCAAAGCTTGCCAAAGCTTTCTTGCTTTGTTGAGCTCTTCTTGCCTCTGAATTGCACTTCGAACCCTACTCAATGTCGAGTCACGCTCTCGGTAGCCGAGGCTCAAGAGTCGTGCTCCTTGGCTCTGATACCACTTGATGGACTGGATCCGCCTGTGGGTGCAAGGGAAGGGAAGGAGAGAAGGGGAAGGACACTATTTTGGTGGAGCATTAGAGAGCGCAAACTCTCTATCTCCTTATTCTTCATTATAAGCAAGAATGAGTAAGTGGGTGGTGGGCGCCGGGCCACAACCCAGCCACGGCGTGTGGCTCTTGTCACCGCTTTCAACATTCTTCCCTAACCTCGCTACCTGTCGCCTGTTGCATCGGCAAGGAACTGGCCCGCAACACCTTGACCCAATGCCCACTTGACACATGTGCTCGTAGTTGCCTTCTACCCATTTGTCAATAGGTTATAGTATTCGTTTTCTTTTTTGTCAAATTGATTTTAAGCTCCGATTCTCATGCTACTCTCCCTTCGGGCAACACCTCAAGTGCCTTTGTACAAGACCCCGCTCCCATGAATCAGCTTTGTCCACCGGCTAATAAGTCTCAAAACCCTAGGCTTCAAGGCCCTTTCACACAAAGAACAAAGCGTATCATCCTCCTTGTTGAGCCTTGCACATATTCTTTTGCAAACATGCATTGTATATTTGAGTGTGTGCAACGCATGATTGATCAAAAAGATTAATTTATGTTATGTATGCCAAATCTATCTTCTCCAAGATGTACGGGTTTACAGACACTGCCTGCCTACACAATGAGTGTATGGATAAGACCGCCAATCATCATGAGCACACACACAACCATTGTAGGCAAAATGTATCTGTGTTTTATGTCATTAGCCATGGAGCTATCATCTTCAACACAATGGACCAATGAAAATTGTCATGACAACGTACGAATTTGACATCGACAATAAGAACATGATGAATGAGGATCACATGTCATAATATCTAATATCTAATTCTCCTAAATGCTTTTCTCATGTTAAACTGATCCTTTAATATGGGAAAGTGCCAGGGGAGAAAAAGCTAGAATATTGATTAAGCTGGCAGAACGGCCACAGTAGGGATCCAAAGGAGGGAAAATAGGGATCCAAAGGGGGGGACATCTGCAAAAGAGCAATGTGCAACAATGGGCTTAAAATACCCTAAGGTTCAGCCCATTAAGACTTCCAAAATGCTAAGGTTCCAAAATTCAAAGGTGTCCAATGGTCAAAATCTTAGGAAATTGGATGCTTTGTGTGTGTCCCAAAAAAGTCGTCACAACTCCTACATAGGAGGGGGCGAGCCCAAGAAGTAGGGTATGAGAGAGAAACACACACACACACACACACACACACACACTCACAAGCTTTCTTTGTACACGAGGGGAAAGAGGGACACATGTCAGCTCCGTAGCCCAGATGCCCACAAGGTGTACTCAAATCCTATTGGATGGCCTTGGAGGTGGACCAATGAGAATTAGGCTAGAGAAAATCTAGTTTAATTGATTTAAAAGCACTTATTTAAAAGAACCAATAAGAATTAAGATCTCTAGAAGACTATTGGACAATCTCCCAAGGGGTCCAATGAGCATTCAACAGCCCAATGGCTTGCATGATTCCTATTGGCCAGGAGGCAAAGGGGTCCAATGAGAGTTTAGTTTCATTTATTAATTACCTAAAGCTCTCACAAAAGGGGAAAGAGGGACACATGTCAGAAGGCTATCACTTATGCTCTTGAAATTTCATTGGCTAGGCCTGGGGAGGTTCAATAGGGCTGCAGCATGAGCAAATAGCAAGGGGGGGCTGATTTTCTCAAGGCATTATCCACACACACTCACACAATCTCATGTGTGAAGCAAGAAGACTCTCTCTCTCCTTCTCAAGCCTTCATGGAAAGCTTACCACCTACTCCAAGCTTGTGAGAAGGAAGGCCTACACCAACAACTCTTGGCTTTGTGATGCAAATCCAACCAAGAGCCAAGCTTCAATGCATGCTCATCTCCTCTACCATGCTAATTACTAAGCTAAGCTATGCTAATATGAGTGATTATGTGAGGAGATGTACATCTTTCTCGTAAGAATATTCCTTCTTCCTCTCAATCTACTCTCATACCCCGCTAGCTCTCACCATCTTCGAAGGTGTGTGAGGTCTTGGGTCTGAGACCGTGAGGGAATTGATGTTGTCTTTGATAAGTGTTTTTCTTAGTGCATGAAGTTTCCATCTTCATTGCACTAGCTAGTATTGAAGGAACACAAAGAATTGTATTGTAAAATGTCTCTCTTGATGGGAGAAACCATAATACAAATCATTTTGGAGGGGGGACCGGCTCCATGTAAATCCGGTCCTCACTGTTGTCAATATCTTAATTTCTCTCTCTTTTGAAGTATTGTTCATGCTATCTAACTAGGTGTTATACTTTTTGTTGCTCTCTCCACCCAAGCACTCTTGTTATTCTCATTAGGAATCTATTCTAATGAAATGCTCACTATGTTCATGCTATTTTCCGCTACACACAAGTTACTAGGCCATTAAATGTTACATTGGTATCAGAGCACAAGGTTTTGCTTTTCTTGCTCAAGAAGGGAGGTCCTCAAGCTAGCTATAAATGGTTGGTATTATTAATTGCATGTGAGTAAGTAGAATAGGGATTTTTCAGCCTTGCAGTGTGCCTGCCTTTGTGTAGATAACGGGGCACCACCATCAAGAGCTATGGTATTAATAGTGGAGTCCTACGCAGCTTGCCTACGGATTAACCACTATTTAGCTATTACAAGCTTGACAGGAGCTGGTACTATTTTGGTGTTGAACAACCCTCTCTTCTATTCCTTGCAATTAATGGTATTCGAGCCACGGGTACAGTAGCTTGAGTGCTTTTCTAAAGGGGTAAAGAGGAGTAGTAACGAGGACTTGAAGTGCCAAAGTACACCTAAAAGTTGTTAGAATGGCTGACAATAGTAAAGAGAGTGAAATTAATGTTGATAACTTTGATTTTGCTAATGAGCAGGCTACTAATGATGCCCCGATGCTTTTTAACTATCTTGTTTCTAGGATTCAACAAGCCATGGTCAATCCATCCCTCCAAAGTGAAGTGCAATGGCAGCTTCATGCTCATGTGATTCTCCAAGCTCCCCACCATGACAAAAGAGTACCTAGGAAGCCTCCTTGTGAGACTCCCAAAAGAGGCCTCTCTCCGATTCGGGAAGAAGAAGAGGATCCATACGAAGGGCTCAAAAATTTGCTTCTTGATGATGCATCTCCTTCTCAAAGGAGAACTCAAGAGTCTCCACCGAAGGAACATGAAATAAGTGAGTCTCCTGCCACCTCGACGGAAATGGATCCACGAAGACGGCGGGCTAAACGCTCTCCATCACCTCCAAAACGGAGAAGACCATCGCAGACTTCTCCACACCATAATTCAAAGAGGGATGACAAAAATCAAGAGAAGAAAAGGCCGAGAAATAGGACACCCTCTTCCCATATTCTTCATCCTCTTCCTCTTATGAAAGTGATGGTGAAGACAAAGAAGATCAAGGCAAGAAAAAGTCAAGAAAGAGGTCACCCTCTTCTCCATCTTCCTCAAATTCTTCATCCTCTGAAGAAAGTGATGGTGCAACCTTTGAACCATAAAAAAGAAGAGGCCATAGAAAATCCTATCCCGCGTGGATTCAAAGAGGGAGGAAAGAGCATCTCTTTCCTTACCTATGATGGCACCTTTGGTGCTACGGACAAAGTCTTGGCCTTTATCCAACAATTCGATGCGACGTTTGGAGATGAGGGCTTCACGGAGTCCTCTAAGCTATCTTCACGTTTGGAGATGAGGGCTTCACGGAGTCCTTACCTATGATGGCACCTTTGGTGCTACGGACAAAGTCTTGGCCTTTATCCAACAATTCGATGCGACGTTTGGAGATGAGGGCTTCACGGAGTCCTCTAAGCTATGCCATGTAGCTATGCACTTTCAAAAGTCCGCCAGTCAATGGTGGTGTAGCCTATGCGCCAACGGTGAAGCTCCACAAACATGGAAAGCTTTAAGAGCTTCCATTATGAAGCAATTTTTGGCTACCGATGCCAAAGACAAAGTACTCACCAAATGGCGAAGCTTGAAGCTCTCTTCCTATGAATCCATTCATAAATATGTAGACAAGTTTTGGGATTTACAACTCAAAGCCATTGTCTTCAAAAAGTTGGATTTTTTGGAGAACACAAGCAACAATTTTGTGCGGGCTTAACTGAAGAAATGGTGGAGTATGTCAACTCCCAAAGGCCACGCACCATCCTGGCGGTTATACACCATACTATGGTGGCTTCACGAATCAATTTCCAAACCGGGGCTAAAAGAAATTCTAAGCCCACGGAAAACAAGGGTTCCAATGAGCCTAAAGGGAAGGACAATGTCCAAAAGTCTCCTAAGGGCAATTCCAACAAAGCTAAAGAGAAGGGAGTTTACAAAGGCAAAAATAAACTCTCTCCTGAAGAGCTTGAGCGTTATCGCAAGGATAACCGATGTTGCAAGTGTGGCGAGCAAGGGCATGCATACCGCGCTTGTCCCTAAAAGAACACCCATCATGAACCTCCTAGAGCTACCTTGGTCGAAATCCAAGAGGAGGAAACTCACCACAAAGGATCTCCTCTATGCCATGCTTGGGGAAAGGTAAGAGAACATGATGCTTTTATTCTCTTTGACCCTGGTTCTACTCACAATTTCATATCCACAGAGTTGGCCACCAAGCTAGGCATACAAGCCTATGAGATGGGAGATGTCCTACCCGCCGCCCGCAGACAGTGCTTTCAAGGGGCAAGAAGCTTCAGTCACTCCCTTAATTGGGAAATTGAGGCTCCATGTCCAAAGCTATGTGGACAAAGAGGATTTCTTTATCTCTCCTCTCAAGCATGAGGATGTAATCCTAGGGGCACCATGGTTTGATCGCATGGCTGCCAATGTTAAATTCCCTCCTTTAAGTTCAGGGAAAAGGATATGTACATAGATGCTAAGGAAATGGGTAACACCATACCCATTGTACATACACAAGCTTTCAATAAGTCAATAAAGAGCTCTATTTTTGTGTACATTATTTTTGTTAAAGAATCTCAAAATGAACCTAATGTTTTAGCAAAAGAAAATATACACAATCAAAAGGAATTCAAGTTATCCAATTTTCTCAAGGGGTTTCAAGATGTCTTTATTGTGATGGCATCCCTTGTGAGCTACCTCCTAAACAAGGCAATTATGACCATGCAATTGAACTTCTTCCAGGAAGTTCACCGCCTAACAAACCTCCTTATAGAGTTTCTCAAGCTCAACAAGAGGAGATTATGCAACAAGTGCATGAGTTAGTTGAGAAGGGCACGGTTAGGCCTAGCTCATCTCCATTTTGCTCACATGTGCTATTAATGCAAAAGAAAGACGGCACATATAGTATGTGTGTTGACTGTAGAGCACTAAAAGGGATCACTATCAAAAATAGGTTTCTCGTTCCATGGGTAGAAGACCTATTTGATAAGCTACAAGGGTCCACTTACTTCAGTAGGATTGACCTAAAAAGTGGCTATCATCAAATAAGGATAGTTGATGAGATATTGTAAAGACCGCATTTCGCACTACGTTTGGCCTGTAAGAATATATTTTTTGGTCTGTAAGAATATATTGCCATGCCTTTTGGCTTGAACAATGCACTAGCCACATTCAATCGCTTGATGGAGAAGCTATTCAGGCCTCACTGAACCTTTACTGGAGTGTTCTTTAATGATATCATCGGCTACTCTAATTCATCAGACGAACACAAGCAACACCTCCAGGTAATATTTCAAGTTCTAAGAGAGAATAAACTTTATGTTAATCGAAAGAAAAGTGAATTTTTCTTGCAAGAGATTCAGTATTTATGTCACATTATCTCTCAAGATGGCATCCAAATGGATCCATCAAAGTTAGAGGTAACAAAAGGATGGCCTAAACCAAGGAATCTTCATGAACTAAGAAGCTTTATTGGTATGTGTGCATACTATAGACGCTTCATAGAAAAGTTCTCAATAATAGCAGGACCATTACATGACCTAACAAAGAAAAATGTTGGTCTGCCAAGGAGAACAATGCTTTCGAAAAGCTTAAAGAAAAGCTTATCTCTCATCCAGTGGTTACACTACCGGATCTCTCAAAGCCATTTGAGGTCCAATGTGATGCTTGTGGTGATTGCCTTGGAGCTGTTTTGCTCCAAGAAGGGCACGCCATAGGCTACGAAAGTCGAAGGCTCGACCCTATTGAGCAAGCTCTAGGCACATATGAAAAGGAACTCCTTGCATTTCTACATGCCTTAGACTCATGGAAGCACTATTTATTGGGGACTCCTTTCATTCTACGAACGGATCACCAAAGTCTTAAGTACTTCATGACGCAGACCAAGATCTCCGACAAACAAATGAGGTGGGCAAATTTTCTTTCGCAATTTCAGTTTCATATTGCTCACATTGCTGGCAAGCATAATCAAGTAGCCGATGCACTCTCAAGATGGTCGAGAGTGAATGCAGTTTCCATAGCAACTCATAATGATCTATCCTCAATGATAGATGAGTATGCTATTGATCCCAATTTTAGAGATGTGATTTCAGCCCTTGTATTAGGGAAGAAAGAGGAACCATTTACTTTACAAGATGATTATCTTCTCTATGGAAATAGACTATGCGTTACTAACTCACTTTGTGAGAAAGTAATGTATGAATCTCATGCTCCTCCTTATGCGAGGCATAGAGGATTCACTCTACCCTAAAGGGAATTGAAACATATTTCTATTGGCCTACCATGAAAGAAAACATACAAGAGTATGTTTCTAAATGTGTGGTATGCCAAAAGACGAAGTTTGATAGAGGGAAGCAACCTGGATTGCTTCAACCCTTGCCAATCCCTAATTCACCATGGGAGAGGATATCCATGGATTTTATCTTTGGATTTCCTAAGTCTATCCATGGGAATACGGGAATATGGACGATAGTAGACAGGTTCAGTAAACAAGCTCATTTTATACCTGTCAAAAAGACTATCAAAGCCCATCAAATGGCAACCCTCTTCATAGCACAAATCTTCAAGTACCATGGCTTGCCAATGTCCATAGTGTCGTCGGATAGAGATCCTAGAATGACCAGTAATTTTTGGAAGGGTCTCTTTGAGAATTTAGGGACAAGGCTAAACTTCTCTTCGGCCTAACACCCACAAACGGATGGCCAAAGTGAAATAGCTAACCTAACAATTATTGATCTACTAAAATCCTATGTAATGTAAGTAGATCAAAGATCCCAATGGGAGAAGTACTTACCCTTAGTGGAGTATGCCGACAATAACACTGTACATACTTCCACGGGAAAAGCACCTTTCGAGGTAATTGAAGGAAGATCAAAAAGTCCCTTGCTACTTAAGGTACACAGGAAGATCTTCGCTGCATATGAGTATAGCAGAGACCTACAAGAATCTTTCCAAAAGATTAAGGATGCTATCTCTATCTCACAGAAAAGGCAAAAAGCTATTGGTGACAAGCATAGAAGATCCCAAGCCTTTAAAGAAAATGATTGGGTCTTACTCAAATTTCCCAAGGCTCGATTAAGGCACATGACAGGCAAGAATCCTAAGGGACACCAAAAGTACTATGCTAAGTTGGCAAAAAGGTACTATGGTCCCTTCCAGATTCTTAGGCCAATAAATGAGATGGCCTATCAACTTAAGTTGCCCAGCCATTGGCTCATACAGAATGCTTTCCATGTGAGCCAACTAAAGCCTTACAAAGGAGAGACACCACAAGAACCAGATATTGAAGAACCACTGGAGATCGAGGACCAAGAAGAGGTGCTACATCCCGAGTCCATTCTCCAACATGAAGACAAGGTATCAAGAGGTGGTAAGACTATCCGACGATATCTTATTAAGTTTAAGAATTATCCTTTTGAAGATGCTAGATGGATGCAAGGCATACAATTACAGGATAACCTAAACCTTGTCAATGCTTCCCTAGAGTAAGCAAATGTACAAATGTTAAAAATGAACAAAGTTTTGGTCTTATAAGACTCTCTTTTTATTTACTGTGCACAAATGTGACGTAGTAGCATGCTTAGATCAAGTTTGCGGAGACGACGTCTCACAAACACCAAGTAGATCATGTCACTCTACTATGGAAGATTGATAGGACTAATGTGCAAACATGCTTGCAGTAGCTTAGGCTCTCAAGCGCTAAATGGACTAGTCATCCGTTCTTGAATGATGTTGTACGGTAACATAGGGATCCTATACCCGCTAGAAAAAGGACTAATGAATATGCTTTATCTTATCTACCCCATAGTCGAGGATGACTATGATTCCAAGAGAGAGGTAATGTCATAATAACTAATATCTAATTCTCCTAAATGATTTTCTCATGTTAAACTGATCATTTAATATGGGGAAGTGCCAGGGGAGGAAAAGCTAGAATATTGGTTAAGCTGGCAGACCGGCCACATTAGGGATCCAAAGGAGGGAAAATAGGGATCCAAAGGGGGGGCCACTTGCAAAAGATCAATGTGCAACAATGGGCTTAAAAGACCCTAATCCTTGCAGCTAGGAAAAGGAAATTGAAATCTTACGCAAGGCAGAGCAATGGAGAGAGCTAAAGGTGAATGCCCCTATGTCAACTTCCATGCTAGTCGAGCAATCGAGTGCTCTTGAATTAGAAACCACTAAGGGTCAAACCATAGAGAACCACAATGCATCTAGTTCAATGGACATCCCTAACACCTCAATCCTAGATTGAGCATTTCTAAATGAAAATTTGGAGTATGAACTACAAACGGAGACTTTAAGCGACCTATACATAGGTCACACCTATCACATGAGTTGGTTAGATTTCCTACAATCCACATTGGGTGCTACTAGTGTACAGGAGCAACAACAAAGAGTTTGTGATGTCATCCATAGGGTTATTGAGCTGGAGAGGCAGAACAAAGGGATCTACATGCCTTCCACGGCTCTCATGAGATTCTTGGATATAGGGAAGGCTAAGCAACCAACTTTATCACAAATGGAGACTCCCTTGATAAGCCTGATGGATCCTCCATAAGTCGTTTTGCCACGGGTCTTAGTACAATCTGAGCCCACAAACGATAGCTTTACCTTTCCAAGTTTAGCTCATCTTTCTCTTGATGACACCACGGCTACCATGCCTACCCCAGTGATAGGCATGACAAAAAACACACCATGGACCTCATTTATTAGTAAAGAACTACTACATGGTGGCTCAATGCCTACAATAGTACCTACAAGTGTGTATCAATCATATGCACCTATGGGCCCTCATGATCATGTAGCTCTTACCCCTCCCATTGTTTCAACAACGTATGCTCCACGACCACAACATCCAAGCCCTTATTTCGATGAGACCATACCAACTATCATTAGATGTCACATCCCACGTCTATTATGCCTAGGGCCACACATATAAACTTTGGGCCACCACATGGCACAACATCGTACCCAAATTGGGACCCGAGGATCATCAATATGCCTAACCTGATGCCAACCCCCATTCCACATGCAGTCTCAAGAGTGCATGTCTCCACTATACCTGCTCACTTGGGTGACTTGGCAGCATTTACTCAAGCTGTCAATCGATCTATTGCTGAAAATATGCATAACATGTATGATAGAGAGCCTAGAAGTAAGGCAGTACAAATAGCCAAGCTCACACAAAAATTTAGTGGAGATGGAGATGTGAGAAAGAATATCAAAGTATTTGAACGTATATGCAATTCCCTAGGAGAGCACAATGAGCTACATAAGAATAAGTCTTTAAGCCTGACCTTGAGTGGGAAGGCTAGGGATTAGTATAGGACCCTAAGGGTGGAAGAGAAAATGATTTACCATACTCTTAGGAGAGTGTCCTTGAAAGAGTACATACGAGAGGGAGTGCTTTGGAGTGTAGCCTCTCAACTCCAAAAATCCCAACAAGAGGAAAGGGAGTCAGTGAGAGACTTTATTAGTCGCTTGAAGCATTTGAGTTTAGTTGTAATCCAAATGACGCTTCAATAACCACCAATTTCTTGATAGATTCATTAGGGGACTACGACATGAGGATATCTACAATGGCCTAGTCATTAGAGGTATCACCACTTGGGAAGCTGTCACCACCAATGCAATCCAATTGGAGGACAATTTAATGATTCAAGGAGAAAGAGCGTCTGTTGAGCCTAAATCTACTAGCTCGCAAGCATCGGGGCATGAGCCAATGATCGTAAAGCCTATTGCTAAAGAGCCAAATATATCTGAGATGACTTTCACAGATCTCACCAAGGCTATTCAAGAAAGTCTTAGAGACAATCGTGCTCCACAAAACAATCATATGTATCCCAAAAGGGAGCAACAATGGTGCTCAGTTTGCTTTGGTCCACATAGTACCAGTGAAATTTCCTACGTTTAGAGTAGAATTTAATGGGAATTGCAATACATGTGGAAGGTATGGTCATCAGTCCAAGGATTGCATAGTATTTAAATGCGCGATGGCCAATAGACCAACCTTAGCATAGACGGACACCCCTCAAGTGCTTGCATTGATGCCAGTCCCACCTCTTGAAAAACCATCACAAAACATGGTCCCTAGGGCCCAAAATGTTGTTCAAGCTACACCGCTACCACCTTGAGTGCTAGAATCACAGCCCCCACATCCAAGAGTGAATCATATGGGTTGAGAGCCATCTGTTGCTTGTTTGGAAGGCTAAGAGGAAGATAAAGACCCTAATATTTCCTATGGGATTGATGCACTTGAAGAAAGTCCACAATACTACATGGAGGACTATTGGGGACAAGTCAAACCTGTCTATCACAAGTAGCTGCTCTTGCGGCAAGAGGCCAAAATATCAATTTCACTACCAAGAGACCTCCTCTTCAATGCTATGAGTGTGGGGGTCCACATCATGTAGCCGAGTGTCCTATTAGACTACAAAAGAATGCCACACTAATGCAAACCAATCAAGCGAGTACAACTACAATGCCGATACTCATGTGTAATCGATGTGGCATAGATCATTTGATTGCCCAATGTCCTAATAATCCAAATGTGCCAAAGATCACGCCATTGAACTTAAGGTTATCAAGGAGCCATCACAAAGTACAAATGTGGTACTAGTAAATTTACTCACACTATTGATGCTCCAAAACCAAAATTATATTCTTGAAGAAAGAGACACAACATCAATTGTCCAATCTCAAAAGAAGAAGAAAACACAAAGGAAGAGATCACAAAAAGCAACGAAGTCAAACCCCAGTTCAAAGACCAACATAGGGACCGTTGACGACCCCATGTATATGAACGATGCTGAAGAGGATTCTAATTTGAATGAGACCATGGAGACTAAAAAGATCACTAGGAAAGACACAACCAAGGAAGATCATCATGAGCCATAATGGCCATGACCCAAGGAACCCAAGAAGAAGATAGGAACTTACCCAAACCTTACAGAGGAGATCGAGCGAGTTAAGCAATTAATGAGTTTGGTAGAAGAGACCCAAAGGGATTAGAGCCAGCACCTATGAAGATCCATATTACAGACACAGTGTTCCCTACGTGAAATCAACCTCACAAAGACCATAGACCACTAGCCATACCTAGTGTCATCCAAGAAGAAAGTGACTTTAGGTCATTGGGAAGTGGGCGTAGTCCCTTCTTGTTAAAGAGAATGTTTACAGAGGGATTACTTGACCCTATCAAAGAAATGGAGATCCCATCTTCCCAATGTCAAGGGACTAAAGCCCAAAAAGTACCGTGAAATATTGCCAAATTGATGGATTTCATGGCTTCAAAAGTTAGAACCACCATCATGTCTAAACTATATAGAGACCACGAGCCATTCTTAGCTCTTCAAGATTTCCTCAATGGAGAAGTGAAAGTCGATGGGCTACCACAATTTGCACATACGGATGGAGCTAGGGGGGTGCCAATAGAGGAGGAACACTTAGATCCACAACCCAACCAAGATGATAATTCTGTTGTTGAAATACCTGCTAACAAGTTAGGACAATACTTTGAAGGACATGAATCCAATGCAGCTATACCAATCACTACCAAGGGATTAACTGTGGAGGGAATCCTTGATGGTGGTGTTGGGGTTAGCATTGTAACTAAAAATTGCTTGGGACTACAAACCTAGTGGTAAAGATGGCCAATGGGACTATTGTTAAACCTATTGGGATGCTAGAAGATCTCAAGATCAATGTGTTTGGACACAAAATAAGGCATACCTTCATTGTTATGGAATTTTCCAAGCACACTATGTCATCTGAGATGATCTTACGATGTCCTTTCATGAGAGAAGCAAAAATGGTGCATGACTGATTTAAAAACCATGTCTACTTGCAGTTCCAAGACTCTATCATTCGAGTTGACCTTGTAATTGGTTGAGCACATCCTCTAGGAAACAGATTTATAATTAATCATAGATCGACGCCACAATTCACTCGGCCCCATTGCAGTATTGTTACATGTGTAAAAGGGATACTAATGTTGGGAAAGATTCCCCTTATATGGATGTTCTACCTAGGATAGCTGAGCCTGACAATGTGGATTGGGTCCACCTAGCAGCAACCATAGACACTTGGGGAAATAGGGGGACGACCTGGGTAACACTTGAGGGGGATGAAATGGCACAATGCATATAGCTTTTTATGACCTACTAGATGAAGGCTTGATTGACATTGAAACCAATATCATCTCCAAAGACTATAGCTCACATGATTCGAATTCTGGATCATCGTTTAAAATGGACTTTGAGGACAAGGAATTGGAATTGAATATTGGTACAAATATGGAAATGAACCATACAAAGCCCAACAGTGCCCTAATTGACAATCTATCTAGGAGAGGAGAAGAAATGAGTAGCGATTCATCTAGTGACTTTTCACTGGAGGAAGGTCGTAAATGAAAATTAAACAAGAGAATTAAGAGATATAAGAGGCGACAATATTGAGCAAATGTGCGTGCTAGGATAAATGAAAAGAAATCTACATCAAAATGCTTAATTATGTGGGTGCATGTGTGCTCATCGGAAGCTGGTAGATAATTGGGGTAAATACCTTTAAAATGTCATGTGGTGCAGTCCATAATCCATTGACATTGCACATCTAGAAGCTACAGAGAAGCCAAAGTTGAGCCGTACTATAAGGAGACGACAAAATCGAGAGCTAGCTCAACAACAAAAGGAAGCGGAAGAGAAATCACAGTCCACAGAACAACAAGGGCCCACAGATTTACATCTTGCACCTAAGCATTTCAAATCCTACACCACGGAGGAGGGTAAGGTTGTGTATACAAAGGCCCATAGAACACATATTGATGGAAGTAATGGAGTCTATGATGGTCCAGTGATAGTTAAGGAAATAGACTTAGTAGACCCAAGTGAGGTGTCCAAGCATGTTCTCATTGCCCAAGATCTAACAGAGTGTGTGTGGATCTCAAGAAGGTCAATGATGCCATTAGAAGAGACCATTATTTTTTTGCCATATTTGAAACATGTGCTTGAGGGAAGGAAGCTTATAGCTTTTTAGATGGGTACTCTGGCTATAATCAAATCATAATTTCACTAGAGGACCAAGCTAAAACTAGTTTTATAATTGAATTTGGAGTGTTCGTATTTTGTGTTATGGATTTTGGCTTAAGCAATGTCTGTGCTACCTTCCAAAGATTGTCCAAAAATGGGATTTCCACAAATGAGAACAAAATTAAATCCATTTCCAATTTTCCACCACCTACAAACTATAAAGAAGTTCAAAGGTTCATGGGCCATGTTGGTTATTACCGACGGTTTATTTTTAACTTTGTTGAGATAGCTCGCCCATTGTACAAGCTTCTTATTGAGTTCCATTGGACCGCGGAGTGTGACAATGCTTATGAGTTATTAAAAAATGCCTTGACAAGTGCTCTCATCCTACGAGTGCCCGATTGGAATGTGAGTTTCCATGTGCATATTGATGCATCAAACTTTGCTATTGGGTGTGTTCTAGCTCAACCAGGAGAACATAAATCGAACTACCCCATTATATTTTCAAGTCATCAATTAAATGATATTGCGGAAGGTTTAGCTATGATTTATGCAGTAAAGAAATTTTGCTACTACCTTCTTTCCAACAACTTTGTTTTCTATATGGATCATCAAGCGTTGTTGTATCTAGTGAGTAAAGCTTGTTCCACAGGAAGAATTACTCGATGGTTGTTAATTCTTCTTGAGTTTGATTTTACCGTTGTGGTGAGACTAGGTAAAAGACATGTCATGGCGGATCATTTGTCTCGCATACTCAATGGTGAAGCCCCTACTGGAATCTATGATGAATTGCTCGATACTTCCATGTTCCTAGTCGACACCATGCCTAAATGGAGTGAGAAGATTGTGAACTTGTTAGTTAATGGTTTTCCTCCCAAAGAGCTTCGTAAGGATAAAGCTCAAAAAGTTTTAAAGAAATGTGAACCTTATTCTCAAATTGCAAGAACTCTCTACAATCTAGGGAATGACAATATTCTTAGACGTTGTGCTCGTGAGGATGAGTATTTATACATATTGCAAGAAGCCCACATGGGTATAGTCGGAGGATATTTTTCAAGGGAACTAACTGCTAGAAAGGTATTGCAATCATGCTATTGATGGCCTACCTTATTCAAGGATGCATCACTTTTTGCAAAAGGGTGTGATGAATGCCAACATTACAAGATCACACAACAAAAGGATGAGATGCCCTTACATCCTATTAAAGTGACTCAACCATTTGAAAAAATTGGGATTTAGGCTTTGTAAGCCCAATTATTCCGGCAGCTCATAAAACTCAATCTCGAAATATTATTGTTGCCATTGACTATGTGACAAAATGGGTGGAAGCCAAGGCAACACGCAAGGTTGATGCAAGGTCAACTACTAAGTTTCTCTTTGAGAAAATTATTACACGATTTGGTTGTCTCCTTGAGATTGGAGTGACAATGGTACTCATTTTATAAATGGATTGATAAAGGAACTCACGACAAACTTTATGATAGCCCAACATAAGTCTACACTCTATTATCAACAAGCAAATGGCCAAGCTGAGAGCACTAACAAGACTTTAACTTCTATCTTGACCAAAACAGTGGAAGCTCATCGCACAAATTGGGATTTGCAGCTGACATCAGCTCTATGGGCTTATCGTACTACTTACAAAGTGGCTATTAATTGTATACCATTCAAAATGGTATGTGGCCAAGAAGAAGTTATGCCATGGGTGTTTGTGATTCCTAGTCTGCAGGTAGCTTCACAAGAAGGTTGGGATGGTAACCCTTTAGTTGAGCATTTATATATCATTGAGAGGTTAGATGAAGAAAGATGCAAAATGCGCTTGTGGAGAAAGATAGGAGAAAGAAATGGTTTGACCTTCATTTAAAGAACAAGGATATCAAGGCTGGGGATAAAGTCCTTATGTATGGAGTGCGTAACGATAAGAAAAAATTGAAATATGCGAGAAAAGGACCATATAGAGTATGCGAAATCACCCCACAAGGTACCATTTGTGTGGAAACTCTTGATGGAGTTGAAACCATTGGATTCTTCAATGGGAGTAAATTTAAAAGACACTATGATCCTTTAATTCAAGAGGAGCTACGTGCCATCCATATAGAAAAGGCAGTCAAGGCACAAGTAGAATCAAAAAAGATACAAGCTCAAGCTGAGGCTAAGGAGCGACAGCAACGTATTAGACGCCAACGAGAGCCCAACCTTGGAGTTACACATGCATTACAAGTTGAAATAGAGGATGGTTGGTTGGACACTGACACAATATCCTATTGAGTTAAATAAAGCCTATGGGAAATTGCTATATAACACCTTATTAGACATAGCTGCTAAATATAATCTGTTATCATATGGAGTGGGCTATCAGTTAGGAAAGCCATCTCTATCTAAGAGTACCATCAAAGTCAAGGGTATCAACATGAAAAAAACTACTGTTTTTGGAACCTAGTACACTTCTGTCAGTTATGACAAGGGGGTGGTAGCTCAAGACTTTTTGGTCATGGCCGTTGGAACTATGGAAGGCAATATAAACCTAAGATGCAAGTGGATGTTAGCGACCAAATGCACTATTGATTGGGGTACTAGGAGTGTCACAACACAAAAACTAACTCTTAGCCCTGCCACTCAAGCGATAGTCCCTGAGATATCATCTCTTGAGAAAATACAACCCAAAACATTGCATGTCCAAGGCGTTGAACCATTTGTACCTACAGCCCAACCCTGTAGAGCTTCAAATTCTGTAGCTGAAACAAAGCATGAGATACACAAGACTCATCGTAATATAGGAATGAAAACATACAAATGGGTCCCTAGAGCTTCTTTAGTGACCATTTTTTAAGCTAAAAAACAAAATCCTTGTGAGAGATGTCCCACTCGCTCCAATGTAAGAAAATGTTGTGTTGGATTCCTAAACAACTATTGAAATCCCAAGGCTATTATGAAGGGAATGATCAAATTTGGGTGCCTAAACATAAATTGTATTCTTATTTGTCACCTATAGACCCATGTGAGTCAAATCTTGCAACGATAAAGCCAATTGAAGACTGTATAAAGGGAAAGATCACAGAATACTATACACCGGATCCGGAGCTAGTTTGGGTACCCAAGCAAGAATGACTTGTATCGCTCGGCTCAAACATAGAAAAAATAAATGAATCTTCTTGCTCTTCATACAGTTCTTCTACAGAAACACAAACTTCTTCACAACTTCCACCTACCACCAAAAATGTACAAAAAAACAAGGAAAGAATAGCACCTCCATTGTAAAGTCGTCACCTAAAACAACGTTTCAAGTAAAATCATGGGAGAGTACCTTACCACCCTTGCAACTAGATGAAACGTCTAGGGTGGTGAAAAACTATTGGTCAATGTCTTTACCCATTACAACTTGGAACAATCGGTTTCAAAAGGTGACGACATCATTCCAAAAGGTATGATCCACCCAAGGAAGATTGGAGTGTTTGCTGACATCCATCATTCACTTGCTCCCCTCTTAACCTTCCTCCCTGACCTCTCAATCTCCGAGTCTTAGGGATGTATATATATAGCCCTATACTCAAGAAAGAAAAATAAAAAAGTAAAAGAGCAAGAGCCACCAAAAAAAAAATCTTGAAACCTACAAATTCTAGTACATGACCCAAAAATCATACTAACACATTATGCACAAGGACACGACCTTTTGACATGACCCTTATAATATTTACAAACAAACCAAAATCTATATGCGTATACAAATTTGGCTAGTACACTAGAGTCATCCACTTCTACCTTAGGTGAGAGGTACCCTCTTTACCTTTCACAAGTGTTTCACATAGTCTACGCGGTGCTTGCCTATGAATGGGATTTGGTAGATACACTAGCGTGTGAGAAACATTTTGAGGAATTAGAATGGCTGATACGTCTCTTGACCACGACTGGTCCCTAATTAGTAGAAAATGTCTCTCTGATTGCACAAGCTTACCCTTTTGAGCAAGATGACTATACACGCCTAGTGACATTATTAGTGAGCATATATGTATCTAATGATGAGAAAGATTTACATGATTACACGGATGGCACGTATGGTCTCATTGATGATGACTTTATTTTTCTTGACGATGACGAGGATAGGGGTATAGACTTAGGGCTACCCACCCATCTATACAATATCATGTTCCCTTGACCCTCTAGGGTAGTGCAAATACTTAGGTTTTATGCCATTTTGACTGTGTTCAATAAAGGTTGGTTCCTCTTCTCACTGATGTGCCTCCTAGAGGTATTTTTTGTGTTTTCTAGTGTGTACAAGAAGGCATTGCAGTAGTTGGGATTTTGAACTTCATGCAATCTTTGTCTAGTTCACTCTTCGAATCAAGCGTGATCATTAACACAAACAGGTGTTTCTTGTCCATTATCATTGCCTCTTGTCTTTTTTAGCATCCATGTTTGTCTACTTCAATTGTGATTGGTAGCACAATATTCAGCACATTTTCTCAGTATTAAACATTAGATTCAATATAATTTTATGTCATAATCCCTTGTCTAGGTTTATGAATCAAGAAGTCTGACTAAGCTAGTTTGACCAAGATAGACATTAGAGATCTTCTCTAAATACCATATTTCTTTTATCATAGCTTAACTAGGAGGTCTTATAGGTATAGCCTCTAGTCAACCCTCCGACATGAAATACTTTGCTCTCGCGATTAAACAGTCTAATTGACTAGAGAGAATTAAGAAGCTTGCCCATGGTATTAATAGTTGACCTCTAGTGCCTCTTGACCGTTAAATTAGCAACCATAGACTTGTTTATTTTTTGACCTTTACCAGTGCTTATGCATTTGATTATATTACAGTTAATGTTTACTGTTGAAAAACTATTTAATATTTATATTTTATTACCAATCAATATGTGTACATATTCACTGCATATGCTTTTTAATTTATATGTTCTATGAGAATGCAATTAATGTGTCATTTTTGGTTGATTTTGCAATGTTTGAAGAAAGCTAAAGACATTCAATCTCAGATGCTCTTCCACCTCGACAAGGGGGCTACACCTTACTAGCTTCCGAGGACAAAATCTACATGAGGAAGGGGGACATGTTAACCACTTACAGACACCCTATCACCTTTGGCGGATGCCTTATCACTTTATTTGAGTCATGGACCGGGCTTGTCGGTCCTATAGGTGTGTAGGTGATCGCCAATGCGAGGTGCACCACTTATCTCATTTTTACATTATTTTTTCTAAGACCGGCCACTACGGGCGCAATGGGTCAAATTCATACAAAAGGTCTATTTTGACCTAAAATCTTCATTCTTGAGGTGCATGCTAAAGGAGTGCTCTTGCTCTACCTCTACCTTCTTCTCCATTGTGTACTCATGAGTGTGTGTGTGTGTGTGTGTGTGTGTGTGTGTGTGTGTGTGTGTGTGTGTGTGTGTGTGTGAGAGAGAGAGAGAGAGAGAGAGAGAGAGAGAGAGAGAGAGAGAGAGAGATCAAGCATCGCGGCGGCAAGGCGGTTGAGCGTGGCGGCAGCATCTCCCTCTTCTTTGTGTTATGGAATTCTTCACGATGGTAAGCATAGAGTGGTGAGTGACACACCATTTCCCCCTTGGAGCTTACTAGGATAGTGTAGTCCCAAGCCTCCGGCAAGTGCAGTAGAAGCGCACATAATGATTTTAAACCTTCCTCTATTTCGTTTTAAGTCATAGAACAAGATTGCATATAGTCACAGCAAGAACAATAATGGCAACAAGAATAATGAAAAACTTGGTGTGAAGATTGTTGTTTGCTACACTTATCACAAGATGGGATATACATCTAGCAAGTGTCTTGAAAGAAAGTTCATACCTTCCTCACACTTTATTGAGGAGATTGAAGATGATAATGATTATCAAGTGCACAGCATGGAGATGGATATCATCATTGCCAAAAAATTTGAAGATAACAATCAAGAACCTCAAGGTAACTCAAACTACCAAGATCACACAAGTACTCCTACTTCTCACCTACATAGTTTTTTACATATGCAAGTTAAGATTGGTGATGATTCTTTTAAGTTATTACCTGATTTTATTTCAACAAGTATTGCATAAAAGTTGAAATTGCATATGACTCCCACAAATTATAGACAACATTCCAAGAAACCAAAATTAATTGTGTACATATCGTAAAAGATTTTTAATATCAATTAGGAGACTTCATTAAATCACGAGATTTCTTAGTAGCACCATTACAAAACATAGATTTAATTTTGAGTATGCCTTGGGGCATCATTCAAATAGAAATATTGAATATGATAAGAATACATCATTTTCACACATAATAAAAAATCTTTCATATTAGAAGGTAACCAAAAGCTAGAAATAGAATCCTTTTTCAGTCACACTCGGACTAAAAGGTTAGCTTGAAAAGATAACAAACAATATTTTGTTCTAATCAATGAGATTGAAATACACAAAAGCCAATAATCTCTTTCTCAAGGGAAATTTTTAATGAAATATAAAGTAGTTTTTGACTAACTTATATCTTCAGGATTACCTCCTTTTAGAGTGGAGGACCACACAATAGAGTTGATTCCACATAGTGCACCACCTTGTAGAGCACCATATCGTCAAAATAATATCAAACAGAGAAATTCAACATAGAAATGAAGAATTATTAATTCATGGTTTAATTAAATCAAAGATATAGAAGATATACTTTTGTCCTCTTTTATGTTAATTTTCTCTCTTAATCATGGCATACACTCTCTTGATTGTATAGCTCATACTCTCTCATCTTTCATATATTTATCTTATTGTAATTCATGCTCCATGAGATGAATAAAGAGACAAAAGGAAAATAATTGATTGAGGGGGATTTTGGCACCCAATATGGTGTCATTTGATTGATTCTTGTTTATGTTGTTCTCTTTGTATGTTCTGATTATTCAATCAATTTTTTCATCAAACTTTCTCTTCTTTTTGGATACGAATGTTTTGCTCAAGAAACTACTTATGGTGTCAACAATGCAGGGTTGTGTTGTTGATCAAATGGTAATCTGAATATGTGGAAAATTGCAACAATTAAGTGCATGTTTTGACCATTGATGATTATTGTGGTTGTACCAGCATCAAAGGTTTTGACCACTTATTCTATGACAGTCAAGTCTATTGGGATTTTTGCTGCTTCTAAAATTACTACTAGACCCCAGTTCTGGAGTAGTTCCCTTTCTCTGTTTTGGAAGGCATACTTGCCTATGGCCTGATGTGAGATTGACATCTGTGGTTGTTCTTTTGCTAAGCTTTGCTTAATCTCTTCTATGATGTGTTGTTATTCTTCTAATACTACTTGTATTTCCTTGGAAGAGATAGCACCATGCTTTCCCATCTTTGAACTCTATGAAAGGGGTTGTATTGGAAAGGAAAACTTACTTTATGAGGTTGGAAATGGAAACCAAGCATGCATAAAGGGGTTTATGCACATAATGGTTGCAGGTAAAGATGTTGTAGCAAGAGGCTTTCTAGACGCACGAGGTGAAGAAATGGTTACAGAGTCACATACCCTCTTCATAGTGATTCTAATTCAAGCCACGAATGCTCCATGCTTTGCATGCATTGGGAACATAGCATTCATAATTAACATGGGAACCATGCATTGGATCGTCCTTATAATGATTGTTGGTGGGATACCCAAAAATATATGCAAATCAGTACCTTGTCACAATGACCATTAATTACTTCAAACCCCTTCAAATTTGACCAAAAATAGGTTCAGCGAAGGATTTTTAGAGTCAGATGTTTCAACTACCTCAAGTATGGGTGCTAGAGGCTTTGCTAGAGTTGAAAAAGATAAATTTATCTTCGATCCATCATAGACCCCAAGCAACATCAATCTAGACAAGTCTTTTAGTCTTACTGTACCTTTAGAGAAAACCCAGTCCACCTCATAGGTCATGAGCATGCTATCTTCATATTGGGTTTCTTTGGGCCTAACTTTGATTGCTATAGCAAAACCAAATCTCCTTTTTTGAATTCCCTTACTTTTAGTTTACTATCATGTCAATGTTTCCTTTGTTGCTACACCACTTCATGTTCTGCCATTGCTCTCTGTTTGATTTCATCTAGTTTGAGTAGCTCATCTAATCTCTTCTTCATAATTGAGTTATAATCCATATCATATTCTATTGGTGATCTGAGACTGGGAACAACAAATTTCATTGGTACAACCGCTTTTATGCCAGACACCATTTTGAATAGTGTAATTCTGATTGTAGTCTTATGTTTTATCTTATATGCCCAGAGTGTTGTTTAAATCTTCTCATCCCAAGCATGAGGTTCCTTCGACCTTTCTTAATCAGAATAGTCTTGATAGTCTTGTTGCTACTCTTACCTTATCCATTGCATATGGGATAGTAAGGTCTGGACTTTTGATGTGTGGTGGAAAAGATTTAAATTAGGATTTGAATTGTTTCATTTATGAAGTGAGTCCCTTGATCTAAAACTATCTCTATAGGACAACCATATCTACATATGGTATGTTCATATAAGAACCAGGCTATGGACTTGGCTGCATAGTTAGGCAACAGTTTAGCCTCCATCCGTTTTTTGACATAAAATGTAGCCATGAGTAAATACTTATTCTTCTTGGAAGTAATTTTCTTGAATGGTCCCATGAAATCCAAATCCAATTTTATGAATATTCCTAAGGACTATGTTATCATTAGAGGTGTCACATCTATTGCATTGGGTCTACCCAGTCCCTAGCAAATATCACATGTTTTACAAAAAGCTCTAACATGTGACATCATACTCTACCACCATAACCCTGCTTGCAAAAGCTTGTTACAATTGATGTCAGTAGAAAAATTTCCTCCTGAACTACCAGTATGGGCTTCAATGATCGCTTGCATCCTTGCTTGCATGGGTATCTTCTCAACACTCCATCAATGTCCATTCTATATAGAGATCAAGATATGATAGTAAAGTTCACACTTTTGATAATTGTTGGCTCCCTTGTAGCATAGCTCCAATGGATCAACAAAATCATCAATCCATGGATGGTAGCGACCCAGCTAGGGCATGGAAACAGTACACACACACATGGGGGAGTGTGTGAGAGTAATGAGAAGGAAAAGAGTGGAGAAATCATGAGAGTCCATCTAGATTACAGAGAAGAGAGAACTAACAAAAGAGATTATTGTTGCACACATGCTAAACCTCATGTTAATTACACATTGCACATCTTTGCATTCCCTACCAATCCTTGTAATCACATCCTAATCACAAGCTCACCCAAGCTGATGGGGTAACGACAAGGGCATTGCGTGCACAAATCCTAATCTACACACTAATCTAATCATGCACCATAATCAAACACACAATAGGAATTCAAGCCATTAGACAAAGATTAGTTCTTAACACACACAAATCAAGACACTAATACACAACTTGAATGAAAAGCAAAGAGAGAAGCAATAGGACTCAACTCCATTGCATGCTTAACCAGTTTCTGAAGAGAGTACATGCGGTCCAAGCCTCCACCTCCATAGACTCCTTCTTCTTCCTCTCTACTCTAGGTTTTCTCTCAAAATGATATCTCTCCTTTCACATGACCTACAATTCACCTATATGCCTAGGGTTTTAAAAACAAATGGCCGGTCCCTCAAGGCACATAAAGTCAAATAATAGATACAATCTGGAACTCGCTGCCGACAGCTCATGAACCTATACATATGCTCATGAAGAAGAGGTAAACAATTGCTGGTGTTGGAAGCTGTCAACATTCCCCCACTTTCTAAGCTTTGTCATCCTTGAAAAAGCCATATTGTGGTAGACGCTCAAGGAGGATGTGCTTCCAAAAGAAAAATGTGGATGAGGTAGCAAGCTAAATCATATGGAAATAAAGCATAAGAGGAATGCAAAGCACATGTGGAAATGAGTAAATGAAAATAAGTATGAAATGTTACACTGCAATGAAGGACAAATAAATTGCACTTTGCTAAAATTAATCAATCAAGAGTTTTGGGCTTATGGATGAGTCTAGTTAGCTATGACTAAGGGTTAAAACACTCACTCTAGCACTAGCAAAGTTAGAAAGATTATCTTAATGCAAGATTCCCTAATTGTATTTTTTAGTTTTGATTAGCTAATTAACTCTCACAACGCTAAACAAAAGCTTGAATTTTTCACTTGAAGGTCATTGGAAGTCTTTTCATTTCATTTTTCTTGCTTTTTCTGGTTTTCTTTTTTTTCACATTGATTCAAAGCCATTTGACATGTGTGCTTAATTTGTATGCTTGGTGCTTTTTGCTTCTCAAAGAAAAGCGCCCACATTAGGAACCTCTAGGGCTCTAGTGCCATAGGCAATACACGTGAGTAAAGTACCAAGATGAAGTCGGAATCACTCTTCCAGCTTAAGATTTTACATTTCTGACTTTTGTTTTTTGCTTCCATTTCCTTTCTATTCTTACAAGTGTTCTTTGTTGTTTAAGTGAGCAAGCCTCTCTCTGCCTAAAACACTCATAAGGTCTCAAACATTCAAATAATTTTACTAGCTAAGACTAGCATTCAAGTAAATGAGTTGATTTAAAGTCACAGTCTCCTAACCTCAAAGCTCATCAATAAGACTAAACTCAAATTCTATTAACTAAAGCAAAGACAAATTTATACATCTTTAATGGCAGATGAAAAAACATAACTAAATGCACTCAATCAAACCATGAAAAAACACAATCATCAAATATAAATGTCCATCAACATGAATCATAGGAAGTGCTACACCTGGAAGTATGTGATGCATCTCCATGATAGATGTGGAAGTAAGCATGCAATGTTGAATATCGACATATCCATGCTACATGGAAACTCAAGTCCATCAATGTATCCATCTCTACTGGCTTATGTCTCTTCTCTAGCATAGGAGCAATCTCACTAGGATGTACCTCCTCTACATAACAAGTAACAACCTCTGCAATAGTCACTCTAGGTGGATCTGTGGTAGTGGTCTCTGTTGTACTCATCCTGTCATCAATTTGGGAATTTGTCTCCTTCTTCTCAATCACTCTAGATCTCAATTGATCAACTATGCTCTGAGGCAAAATCTATCTTTGTGATGGAGATTTGGGAGGTGACCTCATAGAGGAAGTCTATCTAGCAAGTGCCTATGGATTGTGTGTGGTTATCACTACAAGATTGTGGCCATGCCGTGGAGAATAGGGCAATCCCATCATCAAGAAATTTATAGTACTATTCGTGTCCCTATAAACCCTATCACAAGGATCTCCAACAAGATATAATATAAGGCTCAAGGCTGGCTCAAAACGTCATGTACTCTGCTCTCATCGATATCTACATCCACAATCATCAAAATAAGTCAATGTGTGCTCCAATCTACGTAACTGCACTATCCTAGGATGTACTTGGGTGTACAAAAAATCATCGAGATGTTCTCTATCTACAACATCATAAGGGCTAATCGATAGGGACATGTATGTGGCCTTGAGCTCATTACTAAAGTACTTAGTTGAACCAAGCTGACGTCTGACTACCTGTTGTATGGAAGGGTCAATGTCATCTAGAGAAGGTGCCTTTGGTGTAGGAATGTCCATTAAGGTCAACAAACCAAGGCATGGCTCATATATAGTGTAAGAAGTGTAGCACAAGCTCAGTATGATGCTCTCTGCTTGTCGTGGTAACTCTATCCTCATGTGGTACCTGCATAATGTCTCTGGGTAGTGATCTATGTCTCGCCATCATATCTGATGCATGTGATCTAGCAACCTCTGTGTCAAGTGTGCTCACAGTCTGTGATGTGGTCTCTACAGCCTCTCTAACGTGTATATTAGTCATAGTAGCCTATGATGTGGCTGTATCTGTGCATGGTAACTCTGGCGGTGCACTCATAAGGCTCTAGCTCCTGCGCTCCATATATGCCCTCGCCTCTGTCATGATCTCAGCAAAGGTTTGTCTCGTAGATGGTTTGGATGATGTGAAAACCCTGGAGGTGATCTAAGTCGTGTTGGCTGTGTAGAGGGTATGGTCATCGGGTCTACTATAGGCTCAACATCACTACTCCACAAAGGGGAATAGAGTACTCCACACAACAACATACTCCACACAACAACATATAGTAGCCTCGTCTCATAAATGCTCCTTTAGGTACCCCGCAAAGAACCTGGTGGGGTAGACTCACTGTGTCATAGGGAGAGTACTCTCTGAATCTTTGTTCCTCATGTACACCCTTCAATCCTCATTAACATACAATGGTCCAACAGTCTCAAGCACCTCCAAAGATATAGTCTATGGTAGCTCAAAGGTGTTTGGGTAATCACACGAAGGGCTAACATGATACACTTTAAAATCTCCTCTGTCATGCGTCTATAAGATGTACCAAAACCATCAAGAAGGTGATCTGGAAAGGTTGGGTGTGCTTGGGCTCTAAGCATCTAGAAACTATGTGTCTGACAGTCTATGGACTGAATGTGGATGTACCTGGTTTTGAGTGTCTACATGTATGTATATAAGTAATCCGCCTGACTCACCATGAACCCACAACATTCTATCAAACAGGGCCTCAAGATCCATCATAGCCAAAATCTATCACTCTAAGTCAAATCTCGTGTCAAGAAGATCTATATGCAAGTGCACTAGCTATGGTGCAAATATCTGGCAATCTAGGACTAGCCAAGCGTCAATCTGGGGTCACTCCATCTGAACAAGCTCTAACAATCGTCTCTCGATCGAAGTCCTGGTCAAAAATCAATCGATGGGTCAAACCAGGCTCTAATCGTATGCAAGAGTATGACCAATGGCTAGAAATCAAGAAAAAACAAGATCTTGCGTGTGAAATGGGCTCTAACTAACGTAATCTGGCAAGCTCAAGGCCACAAACAAATCTCTATAGCAAATAGGGGTCAAATGTGGTCAAGCATGGAATCTATTCTCAAATCGAGACAGAATGAAATAATGCGCGTGAACAGGCTCTAAAGCTCGCAAACTGTTCAAATGTAGACCAAAATCAAAATTTGTGTACGAACAAAGTCGTGTGCACATGGGTTTTTGTGTTTGTGTGTGGGGTGTATGTGAACGTGTGTGTGTGTGTGTGTGTGTGTGTGTGTGTGTGTGTGTGTGTGTGTGTGTGTGTGTGTGTGTGTGTGTGTGTGTGTATGTGTGTGTGTGTGTGTTGTGAGGTGGGTGGGGTGTTTTTTTTTTAGTTTTTTAAATTTTTATTTTTTTGGGTTTTGTTGTTTTTCTTTCTTTTGTTTTATGTTTTATTTTATTTTTATTTTATTTTTTATTTTACCTTTTTTTACAAAAATGCTTTTTTTTTGGGGGGGGGGGGGTTGATGTTTTCTTTTAATGAAACAAAAGAAAGCACAAAATATAAAGAAAATTGTACAAAAATTTAAAAAAATATATGTTTAAAAAATAGAAAAATAAGCAAAAATTTTATTTAAAAAAAGGGAGAGGAAAAGAGAGGGGGATGTTGTGGGGGTGTGGTTGTGTGTGAAATTGTTTTTTCAAAAATAGAAAACAGTGCAAAATATTACCAAAGAGTCAAAAAATGCTCCAAAATTAGCCAAAAATTTAGGAAAATTTCACAAAGTTGCAAATCATGCTTTGGATTGTTGATTGTGTCAAGTTTCTTCATTTTTAATATTTCTTGATAAAAAAATAGCAAGTTTAGGCAATAAATTAGCCGAACAAATGCTAAAATTTTGCAAAAAATAGCCAAAATAATTACCAAAAAATCTTTGAAAGCTATGCAGCCAATTCAATTTCAGCACTTGAAAATGTAATTATAGTATCCAATCAATCAATCATCGATATGACTCTCAAATTTGAATCATTTTGGACCTTTTTTTTTGTTTTCTACTCAATTTCGACCCAAAAATTCATCTAATGGTCCAATTAAAAAAAATATGCACATTGACACAACAATCAAAATCAAATCAGCATTTATAACATCTCATGTACACATTAATTCACACATTCACATCAATTTTCAAGTGTGTGTAATTATGCACAATTAACACACTTACAAGCTTACACACACATAATTTTAGACCAATTTTGATAGCATAACGGCACATTTTACATACTTGAACCCATTCACCATAATCAACTTGATAACCATAAACACCCAATTTCTTCAAATCAAGCAGTTGGCATCAAAATTGCCTACAAGTGGACTCAATTTTGAGCACTTTGCCTACGCATAGGCACACATCAATACACACAAATTTGCACCAATTTTGATACACACGATATTCAATTAAAGTTTGCACGTAAATCATCAATCAAGTAGGTTAATGAACTCACAATTACGTCAAGAATCACGTCAAATTCCAACTACAATGACGTCTACACACATGTGTGTGTACATAGCCACAGCTTAACCGCAATTCATCTACACACAACCAATCATAGAAAACTTATGTGTAGCATCAAATTCATAGAATTACGCATATTTTAGCAATGAGCACACATCCATTGCTTGATTTATCTATGCATTTTGCAAATAAAATCACATGAAATTAGTGAGTAATTAGAGAGGATGATTAGTGAAAATCCCTTTATTACACACTAAAAATCACTCAAATTCACATGAATTTTTTGCAATTTTCTTTCAAAAGAGTGATTATCAAGCCTCTAATTAGGCACACACACACACATATTAAGCACACAGATTGTTAGTAGATTAGTCACAAATTAGTGATCAACAATTAGTGAAAGTGAAGGGGTTTTTTTACACCTAAACACTCAATCTTTCTCAAAAAATCTCCTCTAGCTTAGGCTACCGTCCCCAAAAACGACACCAAATTTTGACTTCGTAGCATAGCTCCAATGGATCAACAAAATCATCAATCCGTGGATGATAGCAACATGGCTAGGGCATGGAAGCGTCACACATAGGTGAGTGTGTGAGAGTAATGAGAAGAAAAAGAGTTGGGAAACCATGAGAGTCCATCTAGATTAGAGAGAAGAGAGAACTAATGAAAGGGATTAGTGTTGCACACATGCTAAACCTCATGCTAATCACACATTGCTCTTTGTTGCATTCCCTACCAATGGTTGTAATCACATCCTAATCATGAGCTCACCCAAGCTCATGGGGTTATGATTAGGGCAATGCATACATGAATCCTAATCTACAAACTAATATAATCATGCACACAACGCCATAATCAAACACACAATAGGCAACCAAGAAATTAGAGGGAAATTAGTTCTTAATACACACAAATCAATACATTAATACACAACTTGACTGAAAAGCAAAGAGAGAAGCGGTAGGACTCAACTTCATTGCATGCTTAACTGGTTCATGAAGAGAGTACATGCGGCTCCAAGCCTTCACCTCCATAGCCTCCTTCTTCTTCCTCTCTACTCTAAGTTTTCTCTCAAAACGATATCTCCCCTTTCACATGACCTACAATTCACTTATATGCCTAGGGTTTTAAAAACAAATGGTCGGCCCCCAAGGCACTTAAAGTAAAGTGATAGATACAATCTGGAACTCGCTAAGAGCCCGTGCACCTATACATGGTAAAATATGCTCATGAAGAAGAGGTAAACTACCGCTAGATTTGGACGTTGCCAACAATAATCAAAATCTTTTTACTAGACTGAGACTAGTCCTCTGGAAATCCACCATACTAAAGGAAATTATATACATCTTGTCACCATGGATCTGGTTCCTCGATTGTCATTGTCTAAAATAATTCAACATCTACTAGTTCATCCCTCAAGGATGGCAATGAGATACTTTCACTACTTTTGGATAGGAAACCTACATTGTAGTGATAGGCTTATGGAAAATCTTGAATTCAAAATCCTTAAGGAACATCATCCATCTAGATAAATTTCCTTGGATGACCACTTTATTAATCAGATAAAGCCTAAATTTTGTGGCACTAAATACTATTGCGAATGCTTCTCTTTGTATGGTTGAATGCCCTTGCTCTGTCGTGCTAAATTTGCAATTTGCAAAGTATACTAGATAATTTGATTTTCCATCCGGTTGTGCCAAAATAGCTCCCATTGCCATGCTAGAGGCATTTACATGAACATGAAAAATAACCTCCTAGGTTGGTTGGTGAAGGATCGGTTTCATACTAATGGCATTCTTTAGAGACTAAAAATTGGCTTCATTTTGGAGTCCAGATAAACATATGTCCCTTTTGGGTTAATTCATATAATGGAATGGCCTTTGTTGCAAACATATGAATGAACATTTGATAAAAAATTATGTACCCTAGAAACAATCTCAATTCATATGCATTCATTGGTGCCCCAGCTTGCTTAACACTTTGGATATTGTCTTCAGCCATCTCTATGTCATTTTTGGACATGAAATGTCCTAGTATCTGTCCCTTCTAGACCATTAATAAAAACTTACATGGATATACACAAATTCTCTTCTCTTTGCATCTTTTGAATGCCATTCCTAAAAATAGGAGATGCATGTCTCCAGATGAGAAGACTTTCTACTTTAATAATTAACCCTACCTTTAATATGTTGTCAATTATTACTTAGCCTTGTTTGCATAATTTGGATTCATCATGTACCTATAGAGTCATCCTCGTCGTGCATCAAGTTTCAATGTATTCGATGTAGTAGTCAAGAGCAAAGCCAAGACTTAGGTTCAAGAAGAGATTTTTCAAGCCATGCTCTTAGAAAACTATTTGGTTGCTTCACTTCAACCAACCCCAATCTAGACAATGTTGGCCTCTTAAACTATCTAGATCATAAAGCGCTAAGAAAAGTCCATCCTCTCAAAAGGAGAGTGACAACCACTATCATAGAACTTAGAAAACTATTTGGTTTTTTCACTTCAACAAACACCAATCTAGACAATGTTGGCCTCTTAAACTATGGATCATAGAGTGCTAGGAAAATTCCATCCTCTCAAAAGGAGAGTGACAAGCACTATCATAGGGAGTTTCCAAGACATGTTTTGAGGTATATAGCACCAGTGTCAAATTCTTTGATGAGTGCATCATATCCTCCAACATGTGGGATATGTCTCAAATATCCTTTACAAGAACATTTTCTTTCATGATAGAGAGTATCTCTAGCAATAAGTCATGCAATTCTCATGCCGCCTCAGACAAGCCATCGCCAAACACTAGAGCCCATATGCGTGGTATGTATGCTTTAACAAATACATATCCTAGCCTGTACAATCCATGAAGACTTTTGAGTAACTAGAGCGAGATACTTTGTTGAGTGCTAGGTGTCTTCATCTATGTGATAGTGATGTGTGTGAACATACTTAGGACGGTCGGGGTATTTTTTCCCTCACTAGGGGGTGCATTGTATATAGCCCATCATTCTAGGGCTAACTTATCTTTTTATTGTGCACTAAGCAATATACTCTATGTTGTGTGCCTTGAGTTCCTTGATCTTCTCCAAGCTATGTGTGTTTCCCTAAAACCCTAATTCCAACAATTGGTATCAGAGCAGGTCGTCCTCCTAGCATAGTCGCTAGCGTCGCAAGCACTTGCCTACTCACTTTATCTAAGTTTATTGAGCTATGGTGAGCATCAACAGGTGGACAAATACTTTGGGTGACTGTGAAGAGCTTGATATGCTCAAGATTTTTATTCGGGCTCATTTCCGCCTCCGTTTCCACTATAGGTAGTATTACGTAGGCACATTCATCCTTTTGTGTATAATTTTTATAATGCAATTTTTTGCAGAACGGGTCGTGATAGTCTTCTTTGGGTTGTGCTACATAGCACATGTTGGTTCTACTTTGTTTTTTCTCTTTTCGGGAAGTTTTCATAGTAGGTGCAGTCACTCGCCATGGCTGACAACAACACAAACGTTTTCAGATGTTTGCTATTGTAGATAAACTAGATGGGGATAACTACCCAATGTGGGATTACATAATGACCCATGTTATTGTGTCAAAGGGCATTTGGAATGTTGTTCGGGGCATTGATCTATGTCCATCTTTTGTGGATACAAGCTCTATTGAGGATGTTTCTAGCAGGTCTATTGCTGCTAGAGTTGTTTTGCCTACAACCAAGTAGTCTCGTTGGTATGTTAGAGATGCACAAGATCATGCATTGATTTAATAATCTTTGAAGTGCACTATTACTCCTCATATTCACTCACCAAAATCACCAAAACAGGCTTGGGATATTCTGGCTAGTCTTTATGCAAATTGCAATGAGGCTAAAATTGCATTGCTACGTAAAGAGTTGGAGTAGAAGATTATGCAAGAGGAAGATGACATGGACACTTTCCTCGCTAGTATCAAGGATATCAATGAGCAACCCATTTCTGTAGGCAAAGTCAATTTTTAACAATTCGCTTGTGTAGATTGTCCTTGATGCATTATCAGATTCTTACCAAACTTTTGCTAGTACTTAGAGACATATGACACCAAGGAAATGCTCAACCTATCAAGTTTGATGCATTACGCACATTGTTGTTGCAAGAGTCTCTTTCAAGAAAGAACATGCCTAAACAGTGTGCAGTTGAATAGACTTTTGTTTTGCTGCTCAAAGAAAAGGTGGTAATAGCAATACAGCCACTTCTCATGGTTCATCGGTAAGTAGCAAATCACCTATTTCAAATGCTTTTGTTGGCAACACCTCATTGGGGAATTCTTGTGAAAAAGGAAAAAAGAAGATGTGTTGCCATTATTGCAAGGCTAATAATCATTTGATAAAGTAGTGTCCTAAAATGAAGGCAAAAGAGGCCAAGAAGAAAGAGGTTGATTCCATTACAAGTGCAGCTATTGTAGAATCTTCTGGGAATGGAGATTGTGATGTAGATGTAGAGTGGCCATTTCGTGTAGAGTGGACTTATGATCCTCTTGTCCATAATGCATGTATGTCAGTTGATGCAGATTGACATGCGTGGTACTTTGAGAGTGGTGCTACAAAGCACATTACTTCACATCATGACTTGTTTATCTCTCTCAAGGTCCCTCATGGGCATGCATTCACTTGTGCTAACAATGCCACTTATGCGGTAAAGGGAGTTGGAAAGATTGTGCTAACTGTTGCGTATGGCATCTCTTTCACACTTGTTGATGCACTCTAGGTACCAGGGATCAAAAAGAACCTTTTGTTTGTATCTGTGCTTGCAAGACTTGGTCATTTTGTTAAATTTGTTGATGACAAATGGATAGTTCATGATCTCAGTTTTAGAGATGAAATAGTTGCATCTAGCATTTTGTGTCGTGGGTTATACAAGCTCACTTTGTATGACAAGAGTGGGCAAAACTTTGCAAATGCAGTTGTGGATTCAAAGACTGTTTTAGATGCAAAACTTTGGAATGCATGTTTTGCACATTTGAATTTGCTAGCTTTTGCAGAAATCTAATATGGTTGCTTCTTTTCGTCTTCTTGAAACACCTTCTAAGCATTTTTGTGAAGGCTATATTTTGGGTAAGATGCGACGTTCAAAATTTTCAAAAGATGGTTCAGTAAGGGTTACATGTAGGTTGCAACTTGTGTGTAGTGATGTTTGTGGGCCTATGCAAACTCCATCCTTAGGTAATTACCTATACTTTGTGACTTTCATTATTGATTACTCTAGGCATGCATTGGTGTATCCACTTAAAGCTAAGTCCGAAGTGTTCATGTGCTTCAAGCAATTTTTTTCTATGGTTGAAAATGTCTCTAAATGTACTATGGACACCCTCTATTCACATTGGGGGGGAGTATATGTCTCATGAATTTAATGCATTTCTAGCTAATCATGGTTTAAAACACCAATGTACAGTGTTGTATACACCTCAACAAAATGGTGTTGCTGAAAGATTAAACATGTTGCTTACAAAAATGTCACAATGTTTGGTCAAGAGTCAAGCTTTACCAGATTTGTTTTGGCTTGAGGTTATCATGTGTGCTACTTATGTACTTAACAGGTTTCCTTCCAAAGCCTTGCAGTCTATGACTCCTTATGAAGCATGGCATGATAAGAAGCCATCTATTGATCACATGTGCATTTTTAGTTGTTTAGCTTATGATTTGGTGCCATAAACATACTGCAAAAAATTAGATGATAAGGCTATTAAATGCATCTTTTTAGGTTACAGTACTGAAAGCAAAGGTTACAAGTTATACCATCCGCAAATAAAATGTATCTTAGTTTCACAGGATGTTGTGTTTGTGGAAGATTCTATTCAGTTATCGTGTACAAGAGACGGTAATGTAAGCCCATGGACATTTATGACACTTTGTGCCTCTTTTTTAAGGTGAAAACTCGAATGTAAGTTCCAATCAGGCAAATGTACAACCTATGGGGGTTTTTGAAAATGTTACGGGTCAACCTATTAAAGATGTAGATGTGCATGATGTACTTTATGTGAAAAGCGCTGAGAATGAGGAGGCTAGAGGTATAGCGGAATGGTTGGTGCATACTTTGCATGACAGTAGATTGGATGCACTTATGTCCAATCGTACTTATTGAGGTTCTCACCATGCATCTTATGCGTCAAATTATTATGCTTTGGCTATTTCTACTTTATATGATGAGGAGGAACCTCATCATATTTCTTCTTTATATGATGAGGAGGAACCTTATTATGCTTTGGCTATTTCTACTTTATATGATGAGGAGGAACTTTATATGATGAGGAGGAACCTCTTTCTTTTAATGAAGCACAAAAATCAAAAAATTGGATGGATGTCATGCAATCCAAATGTGATGCACTTATTGATAATGACACATGGACCTAATGTGATTTGCCTCTTAGAAAAAAGGCCATTGGTACAAAGTCAGTTTACAAGTTGAAATGTAAGCAACTGGTGAGATTGATCGCTACAAAGCTCGACTTGTTGCAAAAGCTAGGTTATGCACATTAGAAAGGTGTCAACTATGAAGAGACTTTTTCTCCCACTTGGTGTATGACAACTATTCATTTTCTTTGTGCATTAATAGCTCATTTTGGATGGAATGTACATCAATCAAACATTGTTACTGCTTTTTTGAATGGTGATACATTTGGGGAAGAATATGTAGCCCAGTCTCTCAGTTTTGTCAAGAAAGGACAAGAACATGAAGTGTGCAAATGTAAGAAATCGTTTTTATGGGTTGAAATAGTCTCCTCGTGCTTGGTATGATAAAGTTGACACTCATTCGGTTAAACAAGGCTTTTGTGAAACAATCAAATTGAAAGAACTTTGTATGTCAAGCACAAGGGTGATGTATTTCTCATCGTCGTTCTAGATGTAGATGATTTGCTAATTATTGGCCCGAATGAGACACATATTTTTGAATTTATGGCTGATTTGAATACTGCTCTCAAGATGAAATACTTGGGGCTTTTGCATCATTACTTAGGCATACAATTTAAGTAGTGTGATGGAGTTATTGCAAGATACATAGAGACATTACTATGTAAGTTTGGGCTTGAGGACTGCAAACCTATTGCAACTCCAATGGAGACAGGTTTAAAATTGAGTCTTCAGGATGCTAGAGATCTTGTTGATGCTAATCTTTATCAAACTTGTCAGGCCCAGGGTAAGACCAGGCGGCAGGCCAAGGGCTATGACGGACACGTGATCAAGGGGGCCCTATTATTAGAAGGCAGGGCCTATATAGGGCATGGTACGGTGGAGAGTTGCATGCTCCAGTGCCCTCAGTCTTAGATTGCTATCATAGCTCAGGGGAGAGGGGGGCAGCTATGGAGGAGGGGAAAAGCAATGGACTCTCTTTATCTCAGCTATTTCTCTCTCACTCTCTCTCTCCTTGCCTACGTAAGGCTATGGAGGTTCTACAGTATGGAAGATCTGAAAGTCATGGTGCAAGGTCACGATGCATGGTCAGGTGCAAGATTCTCTCTCTCTCTCTCTCTCTCTCTCTCTCTCTCTCTCTCTCTCTCTCTCTCTCTCTCTCTCTCTCTCTCTCTCTCTCTCTCAGGCTGTTGTGCAACGACAATCCACCCTTAGGTGGGGCTTGATTGTGGAACAGAGAACTTCTTTTGCATGACCAACCACTTGCAAATTATGGTAGAGCCGAGGTCGAACACAGCAAAACCACCTGCAAGTGCGCTTGGTGGGTGTGCGCCCCCTTGTAGGGCAATTTTCGTTTCATGCGCATCTTCCCTCCGCATCAGCTTCAAATGCCATAGCCTCCCCTGCATGGATGTGCATTGTTGTCTCTTGTTTTTCATAGCTTTAATCAAAAGGTTTTGCATTACAAGTCGTAAGTGGCTCTTTAAATTGGCCAAGGTGTGAGGTCCCCACCCCGCCGTATCAACCAGCGGATTTGATGGTGAACCTGGTGGCCACTAGATCTATTGCGGAAGCAAACAAAATGGTTCAAGGTTCGACTAGCGGACGATTTCTCATCACAAGGTGAGTCGAGTTCGAGCCTACTGGCAGGGAGATCTAGCTCCACCTCGCAGGGGAAGCGTACTTAAACTATCTAGCGATCCTAAGACCCACCTTCCAAGAGGAGAGAAACCCCGAGCGCCTTTTTCCCCATGTTTCAGAGGCACGTACTCTCGAGATTTCACCGCTCTAGGGGCAATGAGTATTACTAATATCGAAGTAAGCACTATGGGGACAGAGAGTTCCCGACCAATCGGGACCACCCATCTCGTAGGCATTGGCAACCTCAGCCAAGCCCCCACTTTCCACCGCCATACTCACACTTCCTTGTGTGACCTAATTACTACCACAAAGGTTGTTCAACATAAAGATTCCTTGTTTAATTCCGAATCACATTATTCGTTAATACAGCCCTTCAACCAGTATTGCAAACAACACCAAGACAGAATTCTAGTAAAAATTCTACTCAAACTTATTCATAAAAGTTCCAATGTTCTGGAGGTACAACATCCCCCCTCCAGCGAGAGTTCACTCCTCCCGTTGTCGCCTAGCTGCCCATACAACTAGGTATGTCCACCGCATAGAAAGCACGTCATGGACACTCCCACCGCATAGAAAGCAAGACGTGGGTTCCCACCGCATAGAAAGCAAGTCGTGGGTATCCACCGCATAGAAAGCAAGTCGTGGATTCAAGAGCCCTTAACGAGGAACTCTGCCCCCTGTGATCAGAAGGGGGATCAGGACTAATTGAACATTGGAAATAAAATGAACATGTCGAGCTAAATTTTCCCTAGCAGACATTCTTTCCTAATTGCAACCAGCATACCCATCAATCATTTCCTTCCTACTTTAGAACTTAATGTACAATGAATTCAATGCCGAGGTTTCCGTCGGATTTCTCCAACATGTTTGGGGATATTTTCATTCCTAACTAAACGTGTGCAATGTTAAATTAAACAACTTGAATGAAATTATGATCTACCTCTTCCATTTCTTCGTCGATGGCCCGTGAGATGGCCGGTATTTGTTCCTCCATGGGAGCTTTTCCCTTCCCGTTCACCTTGCTCGTTCCTGCTTCGTGGTCGTGGGCTCCACCAAAGCGAGTCCTCTTAACCGGGGCCATTTTAAACTCACTACTTTAAGTAATTAACTTGGGAAAAGAGCTAATGTCCGTAAGCGTCATAACAAGCCAAATGATAGATTAGCAACATCAAACAATGCCTGCTACATGAGAGGTTTAGATTTTTCCATATAGCAATCATTATGGATGACACATAATCCTATGGGAACCGGCTCTAAAGATAATTACTCGGCTTACATGATTAAGAATAATAGGATTTCACTAATGGAAGATGAATTAAGCATGATTAATCTCTTTCCTAGCAATTAGAGGGTGCAGAATCACCGCATGCAAAGGTGTGAGAAAAACCACCTCTTAGAGGCTTAATGACAGATTAATCTTACCTTAATTATATCTTAATGCATAACAGAGATGAATCTAAATCGGCTACAATATCAATGCGTGATAGAAAGAGTGATTCTCATCAATCTACACAATTACCAACTTACCGATTAATTTCTATGCTACCTAGAGAGAGAAAATTCTAATAATCGTGCACTAATCATTAATTAAGAGTGATGAATGGCTGATAATTCAGCTATGGGATGATGATTACATAATAGAATATGGTTAAATAGAATTTAGAGAGTAATTATAGAGAATTACAACTAGAAATAAGCATAATAGACGAAAAATTTAGATGGTAATGAAAAGGATTTGCAGAAAGCATTAATTAAACCGTGGTTACCGTGATTAAGGGCTGATAATCCTCTCGATTCTTTGATCTAATCGAGCTTCTTGAGGTGAGAATTCAACAGCACCTCCCTCCTTGCTTCTCCTTCAAAAGGTGTGTGTTTTGGCAGCACCTTCCCAGAGTGTGTGTAGGTGTGTGTGTGTGTGTGCACTGTGTGTGTGTGTGTGTGTGTGTGTGTGTGTGTGTGAGCATGTGTGTGTGTGTGTGTGTGTGTGTGTGTGTGTGTGTGTGTGTGTGTGTGTGTGTGTGTGCAGGTCTTTAAATAGGCCTCCTCAAGCTGAAAATCGATATGGGTTGCTAAATGCATCTGGGAGCTTCTCCAGTTAAGCATGGCAAGTCCAGTTCCCTGCCCACCAAGTGTCAGGTTGGCTTGGTTAACTGGTTCTGAGACTGAGTTGCTGGCTTGGAAACTCTCCCAGGACTCCCACAAAGCAAGAGGGCACCCCCTAGCTGCTAAAGCTGATCTGGAGTGGGCTGGAACCTGTTCCCACACAGTCCCGAGCCCCCGGTACCTCCCCGGGCAATTTTGAGAAAATTTGATTTGAGGCTAAAATGGGTCATACAAGTCGGATTTTGATGCCGAAAATTGCTATAGCAAGCTCTAACTAAGGCGTACTGGCCCAAGTACGTGCCATATTTAGCAGCCCCTCGGGGTCCGAAAATGCATTTTTTTCAAATTTGGGGTACGGGTGCAGTTTTTCGAGACGATCAAAATTGGACGGGTCGGGTGACCAAAAACTTGCTATTTTTGGAATTTTTTTACAAAAATTATTTTAACTCACATTTCGAAGCTTTAAAACATTCTGAACATCATGGCACTGACAGAATTTGGAAAACTGCTAAAAATAGTAACTTTTTTTCATTATGTTCGTTTCATGGTACAATGGTGCTTTTATGATCGGGGTCAGAGACCTTACAACCTCCCCAACGTGAAAAATTTGAGATTTCCTCATCTCAAGAATGTGTTTGGGTAATCTTTCATGAGCGTTGGTTCGTCCTCCCAAGTTGCATCTTCTTCAGGGTAATCCTTCCACTTTACCAGATGCTCCGTGATAGTTCTGTTGCGTAACTTCCTTTCCCTTGTTTCCAGTACGTAGTCAGGTTGGAGCTCGAGAACTCCTTGTGCTGGCATGACTATCTGATCTGAGTCCAAGAATTGATCAGGGTTAGGAATATAGGGTTTGAGTAAGCTGACGTGGAATACATCATGAACCTTCAAGTTTGCAGGTAACTTTAGCTTGTAAGCTTGGTCACTCACAACCTTAATGATCTCGAATGGTCCACAATACCTTGGGCTTATCTTCTTATATCTGCCTAGTGATAAGTTGCTTTTCTTTGGTCGGACTCGTAGAAAAACCTTATCTCCTTCCTTGAAAGTTCTTTCTGAACGGTTCTTATCTGCATAGTGCTTCTGTCTATCCTGAGCGGCCTGAATGTCCTGGCGAATAGCTCTAGTCTGTGCTTCCATATCTTCTAACATCTTTCTAGAGGCTTCTACCCTGATGGTTGGATCTGAGAAGTTCAGTGGTGCTAAGCAGTCCTGTCCATAAAGAGCTTTGAAAGGTGACATTCCAATGCTTCTGTGTTCGGCAAAATTATAAGCATACTCCACCAAAGGTAGATATTGTAACCACTTCTTTGGCTCTTATGAACAATAGGCTCTGAGAATGTCCTCGATGACTTGATTAACTCTCTCAGTTTGCCCATCTGTCTATGGATGATACGCTGTACTGAAGGCTAATTGTGACCCAATAGATTGGAAAAGAGAAGTCCAAAATTTTGATGTAAACTTGGCATCTCTATCACTGACGATACGCTTGGGCAGACCATGTAACCTAAAAATCTCCTTGATGAATACCCGACTAACATCTGAAGCAGTAAAGGTTGTCTTTACGGGTATTAGATGAGCCACTTTTGTGAGCATATCAACAACCACAAAAACAGAATCATAACCTCCTGTAGAAGGTAATCCTGTAACAAAATCCATACTAATGCATTCCCATTTCATCTGGGGTATGTCAAGAGGTTGAAGTTGCCCTGGTAACTTGATTCTTTCAGCCTTTATCCGCTGACAAGAAAGACATTGCCTCACATAGCGAAGTATGTCTCCTTTCATCCCAGACCAAAAATAACTCCTCCTGATAGCGTGAAGAGTCTTAGCATAGCCTGGATGTCCGGATGTAGGGCTATCATGCGCTTCATACAAAATGGCCTTCTTTAAGGCTGGATCTCTGGGTACACAGATTCTATGTCTGTAGTAAAGACATCCTCCCATAAGAGAGTAATCTTTAGCTTCAGGCATCTTATTCTGCTGGACTAGAGATACTATACGTTGGTACTCTGGATCTACCAAAGATGCTTCTTTGATTCTATCCCAGATAGGGTTATTTGGAATAGAGATAGCTCCGAGAAAGGATTTTCGGCTAAGACCATCTGCAACTGCATTTTCCTTTCCTGGTCTATACTTTATGTCAAGGTCATATTCCTGTAATAGCTCTATCCATCGTCGTTGTCGCATATTGAGAATAGGTTGAGTAAAAATCCATTTTAAGCTCTTGTGGTCTGTAACCAGCTGAAACTTGCGTCCGAGAAGATAATGTCTCCATAATTTCAGCGCATGAATAACTGATAAAAGTTCCAAATCATGAGTAGGATAATTCTTCTCATGATCCCTCAGCTTTCGCGAAGTATATGCCACTGGTCTTCCTTCTTGAGTAAGAACTCCGCCTAGAGAAAATTTGCTAGCGTCGGTCGCTACTTCAAATTCCTTGCTGAAATCTGGAAGCTTTAAAATAGGAGCCGAGACCAAGAACTCTTTTAGCTTAGCAAAGCTAGACTCGTGCTCGGTCTTCCATTCAATCCTCGTTCCTTTCTTCAGGAGTTCAGTCAAAGGTGCAGCAATACGTGCATAGTCCTTGACCAAAATCCTGTACCATCCCGTTATTCCAAGAAATCCTCTTACTTCGCTGACGGTGGATGGTTGAGGCCAATCAACGATGTCCTTGACCTTGTTTGGGTCCACTGAAATCCCCTCAGCCGATATGACAAATCCAAGATAGTTGACTTTTGGTGAGCAAAAAGTGCACTTGCTCTCTTTAGCGTAAAGTTGGTGTTTTCGAAGAAGATCAAGTGCTTTGAGAACATGTTCTTCATGATCTGCCTCATTCTTAGAGTATATCAGAATGTCATCAAAGAAAACCAAGACAAAATCATCCAGGTAAGGTCTAAAAATATCCTGCATAAGTCGATTGAAGCTTGCAGGAGAATTTGTTAGATCAAAAGACATTACTGTGAACTCGTAGTGCCCATACCTAGTATTGAAAGCAGTCTTTGGAATATCTGATTCCTTGATCCTGATTTGGTAATATCCTGACCTTAGATCTATCTTTGTAAATATTTTGGCGCCGTGGAGTCTGTCCAAAAGTTCGTCAATCCTTGGAATTGGATACTTGTTCTTGACAGTTACCTGGTTCAGTCCCCGGTAGTCTATGCATAGCCTTAAGGTCCCATCCTTCTTTTTCTGAAAGGAACTGGAGCACCCCAAGGAGAAGTACTGGGTCGAATGAATCCTTGCTCAATGAGTTACCTAAGTTGTTCCTTGAGTTCGATGGCCTCTGGAAGTGACATCTTATAAGGTCTTTTTGAGATAGATTCACATCCAGGGATAGTTTCAATCTCATGATCTACCTCTCTATGTGGCAGAAGATTCGTAAGGTCTTCAGGGAATACATCATCATACTCTCTCAACCAGTTTGGTCGAAATGAGGTATCTGATTGGTCCACCTTGTTGAGTTTTACTGCATAGATTTGCTGACCCTTCCTTAGTCCCTTCAAAAGTCTAATGGCCTTAACTAGAGTAGCCTTAGGTCTCCCATTTTCCCCCTGGATTAAGGCTTCATTACCCAAGTTATCAGTAAAGGTAAAATTCCCTTGTGCACAATGTATGTGGGCCCTATTTTTCTTTAGCCAGTCCATCCCTAGTATCCCATCAAAGAATCCTAAGGGTAGGGTTCGAAATTGGGCAGAAGTTGGGTGTCCCCCTAAGTCAAAGTCAATTTTGCATGCAGAGTGTTGAGATACTACCTCCTTGCCGTTTGCTAACTCTACAACTAGCCTGCTTGTTGGATACTTATCTAACTTTAGCTTCCTCATGCATCTGGGTGAAAGAAACGAAAGAGTACTACCACAATCTATAAGGAAGTTAACTTGTTCACCTTTGAGAGATCCTGGCGTATGAATGACTGCGTATTGCTCGCAACCATTGGGATTGTCAATTGCAGCATGTAGGGTTGCTCTCTCCACTGCTTCATCACCCACAGTTGGTTGTACCACTGCGGCATTCACTCTCGCAGTAGCTCCACGCCCTCGCCCTCTGTTCATCCTTCCTCGTCCTCCTCTTCCATTAGCTTGGCCACGCCCACGGGTATTCAAGGGTATGGCATTGGCGTTGGTTGCCTGAATGTTCCTGGGGCAATTGGATTTGTAATGTCCATGCTCGCCGCAACCATAGCATCGAACATCGGGGAACTCCATGGTTGTGGTGGTAGCCACAATAGGGCATTGGTTATACTCTTGGTTGGTTGGTCTGTTATCCCAAGCAGTGGTCCTTGCCCTCTTTGCCTAATGATTCCTCCTGTTCTGATTAGCCTTTTGTACTTCGAGAGCTAGAGTTTTGGCCCTCAACAAGGCATCCTGTAGCGTTGTCGGCCTGAGAGCTTCCAACCGAGTATTCAGGGGATCGATTAGTCCTTGGCAGAACCTTGCCACCTGTTGTTCCAAGGTCATCTTAGGAGCATATCTCCGAAGAGTGACAAACTTTGCATAGAATTCTTCGACAAATGAATTCAGCTACCGAAGTGAAAAGAACTCATTCATCCTCAAGGTTCTATAGGCAGGTGGTAAATAACGCCCCATTATCGCAGCTTTAATGTCTTCCCAGGATTGGGAAGATCCCTTAATATCCATGTCCCTGCAATGTTGCTTCCACCATATCTTGGCATCGCCAGTCAAGCGGAACATCGCAAGCATGGTCTGATTTACGGGTTGGGTCCCCGCAGCTTCAAAGTAATCGTCCATGGCTTCCATCCATACTTCCGCATCTCTCTCCACATTTGCCCCCTCGCCCTTAAAGATCGGAGGTTGGGCTTGCTTAAGGAGAGGTTGGGCTTGCTTACGGAGAAGCTTCTTCTGTTGCGTTGCCGAGTACAGAGCAACAGGTGGTGCCTACATGGATTATACGAATTCTTGATACATTACTTGGATTTCAAAATAGACACGAGACTGTGAATAAAATTCAAGATTCTATTTTATCAAGAGACAGAGATTCAAAGACAAAAAGCACTTTATTGATGAAAATTTATTACAATCGAAACCCCTCAAGGTTTAGGATAACTGATGATCAGCTTATTACATGGCTTTATGGATTTCGTATGACATACGCCTAGGAGATGGTATTCACATGATGCACTACTTCATTCATGTAATAGTTTCTATACTCATTCTTGAGTGAATAATAAACTAAGATATCAAGCCGGAGTTCCGCCTTCAGTAATCCAAAGGTTTTGACTCGGTTCGCTGGGATCACGTTGGTGACCTTCTCCAAGAGCCAGTCGTTGATAGTTTGATTGGAGTTGTCTGAAACAGTCTGGTCCAATCGTGTAGGCACCAAGTAGAATATCTCTATTACCCTAGACTCTTCTCCCCAACGTATCTTCTTCAAGTCGGTAGCCAGGCATCCTAGCTTCCGAGCGTTGATGTAGTAAACCCCTCCTGGAAATGTCCAATCAAGTTCCCATCCTCTATCAATGCGAGTGGAGTGTGGCGTATAAGCCTTCAACAGTATCTCCATGACATCTCGCCTGAACTGGTAAACTGGGGATCTTCGAGCTTGCTCATAAATAAGCTCAAACACTTGGAACTTCCGATATTTGAGCACGGGGTCTTCCTGCAACACCAATGCAAGGAATTCGGATCAACTACCTATATACTTTCAGTTCCTTATTTAAATATTCAAACAGTACGACTTTATTTCCCAGCCTAACCTAGGCTCTCTAACCTAGGCTCTCTAACCTAGGCTCTGATACCAGGTGTGAGGTCCCCACCCCGCCGTATCAACCAGCGGATTTGATGGTGAACCTGGTGGCCACTAGATCTATTGCGGAAGCAAACAAAATGGTTCAAGGTTCGACTAGCGGACGATTTCTCATCACAAGGTGAGTCGAGTTCGAGCCTACTGGCAGGGAGATCTAGCTCCACCTCGCAGGGGAAGCGTACTTAAACTATCTAGCGATCCTAAGACCCACCTTCCAAGAGGAGAGAAACCCCGAGCGCCTTTTTCCCCATGTTTCAGAGGCACGTACTCTCGAGATTTCACCGCTCTAGGGGCAATGAGTATTACTAATATCGAAGTAAGCACTATGGGGACAGAGAGTTCCCGACCAATCGGGACCACCCATCTCGTAGGCATTGGCAACCTCAGCCAAGCCCCCACTTTCCACCGCCATACTCACACTTCCTTGTGTGACCTAATTACTACCACAAAGGTTGTTCAACATAAAGATTCCTTGTTTAATTCCGAATCACATTATTCGTTAATACAGCCCTTCAACCAGTATTGCAAACAACACCAAGACAGAATTCTAGTAAAAATTCTACTCAAACTTATTCATAAAAGTTCCAATGTTCTGGAGGTACAACATCCCCCCTCCAGCGAGAGTTCACTCCTCCCGTTGTCGCCTAGCTGCCCATACAACTAGGTATGTCCACCGCATAGAAAGCACGTCATGGACACTCCCACCGCATAGAAAGCAAGACGTGGGTTCCCACCGCATAGAAAGCAAGTCGTGGGTATCCACCGCATAGAAAGCAAGACGTGGGTTCCCACCGCATAGAAAGCAAGTCGTGGGTATCCACCGCATAGAAAGCAAGTCGTGGATTCAAGAGCCCTTAACGAGGAACTCTGCCCCCTGTGATCAGAAGGGGGATCAGGACTAATTGAACATTGGAAATAAAATGAACATGTCGAGCTAAATTTTCCCTAGCAGACATTCTTTCCTAATTGCAACCAGCATACCCATCAATCATTTCCTTCCTACTTTAGAACTTAATGTACAATGAATTCAATGCCGAGGTTTCCGTCGGATTTCTCCAACATGTTTGGGGATATTTTCATTCCTAACTAAACGTGTGCAATGTTAAATTAAACAACTTGAATGAAATTATGATCTACCTCTTCCATTTCTTCGTCGATGGCCCGTGAGATGGCCGGTATTTGTTCCTCCATGGGAGCTTTTCCCTTCCCGTTCACCTTGCTCGTTCCTGCTTCGTGGTCGTGGGCTCCACCAAAGCGAGTCCTCTTAACCGGGGCCATTTTAAACTCACTACTTTAAGTAATTAACTTGGGAAAAGAGCTAATGTCCGTAAGCGTCATAACAAGCCAAATGATAGATTAGCAACATCAAACAATGCCTGCTACATGAGAGGTTTAGATTTTTCCATATAGCAATCATTATGGATGACACATAATCCTATGGGAACCGGCTCTAAAGATAATTACTCGGCTTACATGATTAAGAATAATAGGATTTCACTAATGGAAGATGAATTAAGCATGATTAATCTCTTTCCTAGCAATTAGAGGGTGCAGAATCACCGCATGCAAAGGTGTGAGAAAAACCACCTCTTAGAGGCTTAATGACAGATTAATCTTACCTTAATTATATCTTAATGCATAACAGAGATGAATCTAAATCGGCTACAATATCAATGCGTGATAGAAAGAGTGATTCTCATCAATCTACACAATTACCAACTTACCGATTAATTTCTATGCTACCTAGAGAGAGAAAATTCTAATAATCGTGCACTAATCATTAATTAAGAGTGATGAATGGCTGATAATTCAGCTATGGGATGATGATTACATAATAGAATATGGTTAAATAGAATTTAGAGAGTAATTATAGAGAATTACAACTAGAAATAAGCATAATAGACGAAAAATTTAGATGGTAATGAAAAGGATTTGCAGAAAGCATTAATTAAACCGTGGTTACCGTGATTAAGGGCTGATAATCCTCTCGATTCTTTGATCTAATCGAGCTTCTTGAGGTGAGAATTCAACAGCACCTCCCTCCTTGCTTCTCCTTCAAAAGGTGTGTGTTTTGGCAGCACCTTCCCAGAGTGTGTGTAGGTGTGTGTGTGTGTGTGCACTGTGTGTGTGTGTGTGTGTGTGTGTGTGTGTGTGTGAGCATGTGTGTGTGTGTGTGTGTGTGTGTGTGTGTGTGTGTGTGTGTGTGTGTGTGTGTGTGTGTGTGTGTGTGTGTGCAGGTCTTTAAATAGGCCTCCTCAAGCTGAAAATCGATATGGGTTGCTAAATGCATCTGGGAGCTTCTCCAGTTAAGCATGGCAAGTCCAGTTCCCTGCCCACCAAGTGTCAGGTTGGCTTGGTTAACTGGTTCTGAGACTGAGTTGCTGGCTTGGAAACTCTCCCAGGACTCCCACAAAGCAAGAGGGCACCCCCTAGCTGCTAAAGCTGATCTGGAGTGGGCTGGAACCTGTTCCCACACAGTCCCGAGCCCCCGGTACCTCCCCGGGCAATTTTGAGAAAATTTGATTTGAGGCTAAAATGGGTCATACAAGTCGGATTTTGATGCCGAAAATTGCTATAGCAAGCTCTAACTAAGGCGTACTGGCCCAAGTACGTGCCATATTTAGCAGCCCCTCGGGGTCCGAAAATGCATTTTTTTCAAATTTGGGGTACGGGTGCAGTTTTTCGAGACGATCAAAATTGGACGGGTCGGGTGACCAAAAACTTGCTATTTTTGGAATTTTTTTACAAAAATTATTTTAACTCACATTTCGAAGCTTTAAAACATTCTGAACATCATGGCACTGACAGAATTTGGAAAACTGCTAAAAATAGTAACTTTTTTTCATTATGTTCGTTTCATGGTACAATGGTGCTTTTATGATCGGGGTCAGAGACCTTACAACCTCCCCAACGTGAAAAATTTGAGATTTCCTCATCTCAAGAATGTGTTTGGGTAATCTTTCATGAGCGTTGGTTCGTCCTCCCAAGTTGCATCTTCTTCAGGGTAATCCTTCCACTTTACCAGATGCTCCGTGATAGTTCTGTTGCGTAACTTCCTTTCCCTTGTTTCCAGTACGTAGTCAGGTTGGAGCTCGAGAACTCCTTGTGCTGGCATGACTATCTGATCTGAGTCCAAGAATTGATCAGGGTTAGGAATATAGGGTTTGAGTAAGCTGACGTGGAATACATCATGAACCTTCAAGTTTGCAGGTAACTTTAGCTTGTAAGCTTGGTCACTCACAACCTTAATGATCTCGAATGGTCCACAATACCTTGGGCTTATCTTCTTATATCTGCCTAGTGATAAGTTGCTTTTCTTTGGTCGGACTCGTAGAAAAACCTTATCTCCTTCCTTGAAAGTTCTTTCTGAACGGTTCTTATCTGCATAGTGCTTCTGTCTATCCTGAGCGGCCTGAATGTCCTGGCGAATAGCTCTAGTCTGTGCTTCCATATCTTCTAACATCTTTCTAGAGGCTTCTACCCTGATGGTTGGATCTGAGAAGTTCAGTGGTGCTAAGCAGTCCTGTCCATAAAGAGCTTTGAAAGGTGACATTCCAATGCTTCTGTGTTCGGCAAAATTATAAGCATACTCCACCAAAGGTAGATATTGTAACCACTTCTTTGGCTCTTATGAACAATAGGCTCTGAGAATGTCCTCGATGACTTGATTAACTCTCTCAGTTTGCCCATCTGTCTATGGATGATACGCTGTACTGAAGGCTAATTGTGACCCAATAGATTGGAAAAGAGAAGTCCAAAATTTTGATGTAAACTTGGCATCTCTATCACTGACGATACGCTTGGGCAGACCATGTAACCTAAAAATCTCCTTGATGAATACCCGACTAACATCTGAAGCAGTAAAGGTTGTCTTTACGGGTATTAGATGAGCCACTTTTGTGAGCATATCAACAACCACGAAAACAGAATCATAACCTCCTGTAGAAGGTAATCCTGTAACAAAATCCATACTAATGCATTCCCATTTCATCTGGGGTATGTCAAGAGGTTGAAGTTGCCCTGGTAACTTGATTCTTTCAGCCTTTATCCGCTGACAAGAAAGACATTGCCTCACATAGCGAAGTATGTCTCCTTTCATCCCAGACCAAAAATAACTCCTCCTGATAGCGTGAAGAGTCTTAGCATAGCCTGGATGTCCGGATGTAGGGCTATCATGCGCTTCATACAAAATGGCCTTCTTTAAGGCTGGATCTCTGGGTACACAGATTCTATGTCTGTAGTAAAGACATCCTCCCATAAGAGAGTAATCTTTAGCTTCAGGCATCTTATTCTGCTGGACTAGAGATACTATACGTTGGTACTCTGGATCTACCAAAGATGCTTCTTTGATTCTATCCCAGATAGGGTTATTTGGAATAGAGATAGCTCCGAGAAAGGATTTTCGGCTAAGACCATCTGCAACTGCATTTTCCTTTCCTGGTCTATACTTTATGTCAAGGTCATATTCCTGTAATAGCTCTATCCATCGTCGTTGTCGCATATTGAGAATAGGTTGAGTAAAAATCCATTTTAAGCTCTTGTGGTCTGTAACCAGCTGAAACTTGCGTCCGAGAAGATAATGTCTCCATAATTTCAGCGCATGAATAACTGATAAAAGTTCCAAATCATGAGTAGGATAATTCTTCTCATGATCCCTCAGCTTTCGCGAAGTATATGCCACTGGTCTTCCTTCTTGAGTAAGAACTCCGCCTAGAGAAAATTTGCTAGCGTCGGTCGCTACTTCAAATTCCTTGCTGAAATCTGGAAGCTTTAAAATAGGAGCCGAGACTAAGAACTCTTTTAGCTTAGCAAAGCTAGACTCGTGCTCGGTCTTCCATTCAATCCTCGTTCCTTTCTTCAGGAGTTCAGTCAAAGGTGCAGCAATACGTGCATAGTCCTTGACCAAAATCCTGTACCATCCCGTTATTCCAAGAAATCCTCTTACTTCGCTGACGGTGGATGGTTGAGGCCAATCAACGATGTCCTTGACCTTGTTTGGGTCCACTGAAATCCCCTCAGCCGATATGACAAATCCAAGATAGTTGACTTTTGGTGAGCAAAAAGTGCACTTGCTCTCTTTAGCGTAAAGTTGGTGTTTTCGAAGAAGATCAAGTGCTTTGAGAACATGTTCTTCATGATCTGCCTCATTCTTAGAGTATATCAGAATGTCATCAAAGAAAACCAAGACAAAATCATCCAGGTAAGGTCTAAAAATATCCTGCATAAGTCGATTGAAGCTTGCAGGAGAATTTGTTAGATCAAAAGACATTACTGTGAACTCGTAGTGCCCATACCTAGTATTGAAAGCAGTCTTTGGAATATCTGATTCCTTGATCCTGATTTGGTAATATCCTGACCTTAGATCTATCTTTGTAAATATTTTGGCGCCGTGGAGTCTGTCCAAAAGTTCGTCAATCCTTGGAATTGGATACTTGTTCTTGACAGTTACCTGGTTCAGTCCCCGGTAGTCTATGCATAGCCTTAAGGTCCCATCCTTCTTTTTCTGAAAGGAACTGGAGCACCCCAAGGAGAAGTACTGGGTCGAATGAATCCTTGCTCAATGAGTTACCTAAGTTGTTCCTTGAGTTCGATGGCCTCTGGAAGTGACATCTTATAAGGTCTTTTTGAGATAGGTTCACATCCAGGGATAGTTTCAATCTCATGATCTACCTCTCTATGTGGCAGAAGATTCGTAAGGTCTTCAGGGAATACATCATCATACTCTCTCAACCAGTTTGGTCGAAATGAGGTATCTGATTGGTCCACCTTGTTGAGTTTTACTGCATAGATTTGCTGACCCTTCCTTAGTCCCTTCAAAAGTCTAATGGCCTTAACTAGAGTAGCCTTAGGTCTCCCATTTTCCCCCTGGATTAAGGCTTCATTACCCAAGTTATCAGTAAAGGTAAAATTCCCTTGTGCACAATGTATGTGGGCCCTATTTTTCTTTAGCCAGTCCATCCCTAGTATCCCATCAAAGAATCCTAAGGGTAGGGTTCGAAATTGGGCAGAAGTTGGGTGTCCCCCTAAGTCAAAGTCAATTTTGCATGCAGAGTGTTGAGATACTACCTCCTTGCCGTTTGCTAACTCTACAACTAGCCTGCTTGTTGGATACTTATCTAACTTTAGCTTCCTCATGCATCTGGGTGAAAGAAACGAAAGAGTACTACCACAATCTATAAGGAAGTTAACTTGTTCACCTTTGAGAGATCCTGGCGTATGAATGACTGCGTATTGCTCGCAACCATTGGGATTGTCAATTGCAGCATGTAGGGTTGCTCTCTCCACTGCTTCATCACCCACAGTTGGTTGTACCACTGCGGCATTCACTCTCGCAGTAGCTCCACGCCCTCGCCCTCTGTTCATCCTTCCTCGTCCTCCTCTTCCATTAGCTTGGCCACGCCCACGGGTATTCAAGGGTATGGCATTGGCGTTGGTTGCCTGAATGTTCCTGGGGCAATTGGATTTGTAATGTCCATGCTCGCCGCAACCATAGCATCGAACATCGGGGAACTCCATGGTTGTGGTGGTAGCCACAATAGGGCATTGGTTATACTCTTGGTTGGTTGGTCTGTTATCCCAAGCAGTGGTCCTTGCCCTCTTTGCCTAATGATTCCTCCTGTTCTGATTAGCCTTTTGTACTTCGAGAGCTAGAGTTTTGGCCCTCAACAAGGCATCCTGTAGCGTTGTCGGCCTGAGAGCTTCCAACCGAGTATTCAGGGGATCGATTAGTCCTTGGCAGAACCTTGCCACCTGTTGTTCCAAGGTCATCTTAGGAGCATATCTCCGAAGAGTGACAAACTTTGCATAGAATTCTTCGACAAATGAATTCAGCTACCGAAGTGAAAAGAACTCATTCATCCTCAAGGTTCTATAGGCAGGTGGTAAATAACGCCCCATTATCGCAGCTTTAATGTCTTCCCAGGATTGGGAAGATCCCTTAATATCCATGTCCCTGCAATGTTGCTTCCACCATATCTTGGCATCGCCAGTCAAGCGGAACATCGCAAGCATGGTCTGATTTACGGGTTGGGTCCCCGCAGCTTCAAAGTAATCGTCCATGGCTTCCATCCATACTTCCGCATCTCTCTCCACATTTGCCCCCTCGCCCTTAAAGATCGGAGGTTGGGCTTGCTTAAGGAGAGGTTGGGCTTGCTTACGGAGAAGCTTCTTCTGTTGCGTTGCCGAGTACAGAGCAACAGGTGGTGCCTACATGGATTATACGAATTCTTGATACATTACTTGGATTTCAAAATAGACACGAGACTGTGAATAAAATTCAAGATTCTATTTTATCAAGAGACAGAGATTCAAAGACAAAAAGCACTTTATTGATGAAAATTTATTACAATCGAAACCCCTCAAGGTTTAGGATAACTGATGATCAGCTTATTACATGGCTTTATGGATTTCGTATGACATACGCCTAGGAGATGGTATTCACATGATGCACTACTTCATTCATGTAATAGTTTCTATACTCATTCTTGAGTGAATAATAAACTAAGATATCAAGCCGGAGTTCCGCCTTCAGTAATCCAAAGGTTTTGACTCGGTTCGCTGGGATCACGTTGGTGACCTTCTCCAAGAGCCAGTCGTTGATAGTTTGATTGGAGTTGTCTGAAACAGTCTGGTCCAATCGTGTAGGCACCAAGTAGAATATCTCTATTACCCTCAACTCTTCTCCCCAACGTATCTTCTTCAAGTCGGTAGCCAGGCATCCTAGCTTCCGAGCGTTGATGTAGTAAACCCCTCCTGGAAATGTCCAATCAAGTTCCCATCCTCTATCAATGCGAGTGGAGTGTGGCGTATAAGCCTTCAACAGTATCTCCATGACATCTCGCCTGAACTGGTAAACTGGGGATCTTCGAGCTTGCTCATAAATAAGCTCAAACACTTGGAACTTCCGATATTTGAGCACGGGGTCTTCCTGCAACACCAATGCAAGGAATTCGGATCAACTACCTATATACTTTCAGTTCCTTATTTAAATATTCAAACAGTACGACTTTATTTCCCAGCCTAACCTAGGCTCTCTAACCTAGGCTCTGATACCAGGTGTGAGGTCCCCACCCCGCCGTATCAACCAGCGGATTTGATGGTGAACCTGGTGGCCACTAGATCTATTGCGGAAGCAAACAAAATGGTTCAAGGTTCGACTAGCGGACGATTTCTCATCACAAGGTGAGTCGAGTTCGAGCCTACTGGCAGGGAGATCTAGCTCCACCTCGCAGGGGAAGCGTACTTAAACTATCTAGCGATCCTAAGACCCACCTTCCAAGAGGAGAGAAACCCCGAGCGCCTTTTTCCCCATGTTTCAGAGGCACGTACTCTCGAGATTTCACCGCTCTAGGGGCAATGAGTATTACTAATATCGAAGTAAGCACTATGGGGACAGAGAGTTCCCGACCAATCGGGACCACCCATCTCGTAGGCATTGGCAACCTCAGCCAAGCCCCCACTTTCCACCGCCATACTCACACTTCCTTGTGTGACCTAATTACTACCACAAAGGTTGTTCAACATAAAGATTCCTTGTTTAATTCCGAATCACATTATTCGTTAATACAGCCCTTCAACCAGTATTGCAAACAACACCAAGACAGAATTCTAGTAAAAATTCTACTCAAACTTATTCATAAAAGTTCCAATGTTCTGGAGGTACAACATCCCCCCTCCAGCGAGAGTTCACTCCTCCCGTTGTCGCCTAGCTGCCCATACAACTAGGTATGTCCACCGCATAGAAAGCACGTCATGGACACTCCCACCGCATAGAAAGCAAGACGTGGGTTCCCACCGCATAGAAAGCAAGTCGTGGGTATCCACCGCATAGAAAGCAAGTCGTGGATTCAAGAGCCCTTAACGAGGAACTCTGCCCCCTGTGATCAGAAGGGGGGTCAGGACTAATTGAACATTGGAAATAAAATGAACATGTCGAGCTAAATTTTCCCTAGCAGACATTCTTTCCTAATTGCAACCAGCATACCCATCAATCATTTCCTTCCTACTTTAGAACTTAATGTACAATGAATTCAATGCCGAGGTTTCCGTCGGATTTCTCCAACATGTTTGGGGATATTTTCATTCCTAACTAAACGTGTGCAATGTTAAATTAAACAACTTGAATGAAATTATGATCTACCTCTTCCATTTCTTCGTCGATGGCCCGTGAGATGGCCGGTATTTGTTCCTCCATGGGAGCTTTTCCCTTCCCGTTCACCTTGCTCGTTCCTGCTTCGTGGTCGTGGGCTCCACCAAAGCGAGTCCTCTTAACCGGGGCCATTTTAAACTCACTACTTTAAGTAATTAACTTGGGAAAAGAGCTAATGTCCGTAAGCGTCATAACAAGCCAAATGATAGATTAGCAACATCAAACAATGCCTGCTACATGAGAGGTTTAGATTTTTCCATATAGCAATCATTATGGATGACACATAATCCTATGGGAACCGGCTCTAAAGATAATTACTCGGCTTACATGATTAAGAATAATAGGATTTCACTAATGGAAGATGAATTAAGCATGATTAATCTCTTTCCTAGCAATTAGAGGGTGCAGAATCACCGCATGCAAAGGTGTGAGAAAAACCACCTCTTAGAGGCTTAATGACAGATTAATCTTACCTTAATTATATCTTAATGCATAACAGAGATGAATCTAAATCGGCTACAATATCAATGCGTGATAGAAAGAGTGATTCTCATCAATCTACACAATTACCAACTTACCGATTAATTTCTATGCTACCTAGAGAGAGAAAATTCTAATAATCGTGCACTAATCATTAATTAAGAGTGATGAATGGCTGATAATTCAGCTATGGGATGATGATTACATAATAGAATATGGTTAAATAGAATTTAGAGAGTAATTATAGAGAATTACAACTAGAAATAAGCATAATAGACGAAAAATTTAGATGGTAATGAAAAGGATTTGCAGAAAGCATTAATTAAACCGTGGTTACCGTGATTAAGGGCTGATAATCCTCTCGATTCTTTGATCTAATCGAGCTTCTTGAGGTGAGAATTCAACAGCACCTCCCTCCTTGCTTCTCCTTCAAAAGGTGTGTGTTTTGGCAGCACCTTCCCAGAGTGTGTGTAGGTGTGTGTGTGTGTGTGCACTGTGTGTGTGTGTGTGTGTGTGTGTGTGTGTGAGCATGTGTGTGTGTGTGTGTGTGTGTGTGTGTGTGTGTGTGTGTGTGTGTGTGTGTGTGTGTGTGTGTGTGCAGGTCTTTAAATAGGCCTCCTCAAGCTGAAAATCGATATGGGTTGCTAAATGCATCTGGGAGCTTCTCCAGTTAAGCATGGCAAGTCCAGTTCCCTGCCCACCAAGTGTCAGGTTGGCTTGGTTAACTGGTTCTGAGACTGAGTTGCTGGCTTGGAAACTCTCCCAGGACTCCCACAAAGCAAGAGGGCACCCCCTAGCTGCTAAAGCTGATCTGGAGTGGGCTGGAACCTGTTCCCACACAGTCCCGAGCCCCCGGTACCTCCCCGGGCAATTTTGAGAAAATTTGATTTGAGGCTAAAATGGGTCATACAAATCGGATTTTGATGCCGAAAATTGCTATAGCAAGCTCTAACTAAGGCGTACTGGCCCAAGTACGTGCCATATTTAGCAGCCCCTCGGGGTCCGAAAATGCATTTTTTTCAAATTTGGGGTACGGGTGCAGTTTTTCGAGACGATCAAAATTGGACGGGTCGGGTGACCAAAAACTTGCTATTTTTGGAATTTTTTTACAAAAATTATTTTAACTCACATTTCGAAGCTTTAAAACATTCTGAACATCATGGCACTGACAGAATTTGGAAAACTGCTAAAAATAGTAACTTTTTTTCATTATGTTCGTTTCATGGTACAATGGTGCTTTTATGATCGGGGTCAGAGACCTTACAACCTCCCCAACGTGAAAAATTTGAGATTTCCTCATCTCAAGAATGTGTTTGGGTAATCTTTCATGAGCGTTGGTTCGTCCTCCCAAGTTGCATCTTCTTCAGGGTAATCCTTCCACTTTACCAGATGCTCCGTGATAGTTCTGTTGCGTAACTTCCTTTCCCTTGTTTCCAGTACGTAGTCAGGTTGGAGCTCGAGAACTCCTTGTGCTGGCATGACTATCTGATCTGAGTCCAAGAATTGATCAGGGTTAGGAATATAGGGTTTGAGTAAGCTGACGTGGAATACATCATGAACCTTCAAGTTTGCAGGTAACTTTAGCTTGTAAGCTTGGTCACTCACAACCTTAATGATCTCGAATGGTCCACAATACCTTGGGCTTATCTTCTTATATCTGCCTAGTGATAAGTTGCTTTTCTTTGGTCGGACTCGTAGAAAAACCTTATCTCCTTCCTTGAAAGTTCTTTCTGAACGGTTCTTATCTGCATAGTGCTTCTGTCTATCCTGAGCGGCCTGAATGTCCTGGCGAATAGCTCTAGTCTGTGCTTCCATATCTTCTAACATCTTTCTAGAGGCTTCTACCCTGATGGTTGGATCTGAGAAGTTCAGTGGTGCTAAGCAGTCCTGTCCATAAAGAGCTTTGAAAGGTGACATTCCAATGCTTCTGTGTTCGGCAAAATTATAAGCATACTCCACCAAAGGTAGATATTGTAACCACTTCTTTGGCTCTTATGAACAATAGGCTCTGAGAATGTCCTCGATGACTTGATTAACTCTCTCAGTTTGCCCATCTGTCTATGGATGATACGCTGTACTGAAGGCTAATTGTGACCCAATAGATTGGAAAAGAGAAGTCCAAAATTTTGATGTAAACTTGGCATCTCTATCACTGACGATACGCTTGGGCAGACCATGTAACCTAAAAATCTCCTTGATGAATACCCAACTAACATCTGAAGCAGTAAAGGTTGTCTTTACGGGTATTAGATGAGCCACTTTTGTGAGCATATCAACAACCACGAAAACAGAATCATAACCTCCTGTAGAAGGTAATCCTGTAACAAAATCCATACTAATGCATTCCCATTTCATCTGGGGTATGTCAAGAGGTTGAAGTTGCCCTGGTAACTTGATTCTTTCAGCCTTTATCCGCTGACAAGAAAGACATTGCCTCACATAGCGAAGTATGTCTCCTTTCATCCCAGACCAAAAATAACTCCTCCTGATAGCGTGAAGAGTCTTAGCATAGCCTGGATGTCCGGATGTAGGGCTATCATGCGCTTCATACAAAATGGCCTTCTTTAAGGCTGGATCTCTGGGTACACAGATTCTATGTCTGTAGTAAAGACATCCTCCCATAAGAGAGTAATCTTTAGCTTCAGGCATCTTATTCTGCTGGACTAGAGATACTATACGTTGGTACTCTGGATCTACCAAAGATGCTTCTTTGATTCTATCCCAGATAGGGTTATTTGGAATAGAGATAGCTCCGAGAAAGGATTTTCGGCTAAGACCATCTGCAACTGCATTTTCCTTTCCTGGTCTATACTTTATGTCAAGGTCATATTCCTGTAATAGCTCTATCCATCGTCGTTGTCGCATATTGAGAATAGGTTGAGTAAAAATCCATTTTAAGCTCTTGTGGTCTGTAACCAGCTGAAACTTGCGTCCGAGAAGATAATGTCTCCATAATTTCAGCGCATGAATAACTGCTAAAAGTTCCAAATCATGAGTAGGATAATTCTTCTCATGATCCCTCAGCTTTCGCGAAGTATATGCCACTGGTCTTCCTTCTTGAGTAAGAACTCCGCCTAGAGAAAATTTGCTAGCGTCGGTCGCTACTTCAAATTCCTTGCTGAAATCTGGAAGCTTTAAAATAGGAGCCGAGACCAAGAACTCTTTTAGCTTAGCAAAGCTAGACTCGTGCTCGGTCTTCCATTCAATCCTCGTTCCTTTCTTCAGGAGTTCAGTCAAAGGTGCAGCAATACGTGCATAGTCCTTGACCAAAATCCTGTACCATCCCGTTATTCCAAGAAATCCTCTTACTTCGCTGACGGTGGATGGTTGAGGCCAATCAACGATGTCCTTGACCTTGTTTGGGTCCACTGAAATCCCCTCAGCCGATATGACAAATCCAAGATAGTTGACTTTTGGTGAGCAAAAAGTGCACTTGCTCTCTTTAGCGTAAAGTTGGTGTTTTCGAAGAAGATCAAGTGCTTTGAGAACATGTTCTTCATGATCTGCCTCATTCTTAGAGTATATCAGAATGTCATCAAAGAAAACCAAGACAAAATCATCCAGGTAAGGTCTAAAAATATCCTGCATAAGTCGATTGAAGCTTGCAGGAGAATTTGTTAGATCAAAAGACATTACTGTGAACTCGTAGTGCCCATACCTAGTATTGAAAGCAGTCTTTGGAATATCTGATTCCTTGATCCTGATTTGGTAATATCCTGACCTTAGATCTATCTTTGTAAATATTTTGGCGCCGTGGAGTCTGTCCAAAAGTTCGTCAATCCTTGGAATTGGATACTTGTTCTTGACAGTTACCTGGTTCAGTCCCCGGTAGTCTATGCATAGCCTTAAGGTCCCATCCTTCTTTTTCTGAAAGGAACTGGAGCACCCCAAGGAGAAGTACTGGGTCGAATGAATCCTTGCTCAATGAGTTACCTAAGTTGTTCCTTGAGTTCGATGGCCTCTGGAAGTGACATCTTATAAGGTCTTTTTGAGATAGGTTCACATCCAGGGATAGTTTCAATCTCATGATCTACCTCTCTATGTGGCAGAAGATTCGTAAGGTCTTCAGGGAATACATCATCATACTCTCTCAACCAGTTTGGTCGAAATGAGGTATCTGATTGGTCCACCTTGTTGAGTTTTACTGCATAGATTTGCTGACCCTTCCTTAGTCCCTTCAAAAGTCTAATGGCCTTAACTAGAGTAGCCTTAGGTCTCCCATTTTCCCCCTGGATTAAGGCTTCATTACCCAAGTTATCAGTAAAGGTAAAATTCCCTTGTGCACAATGTATGTGGGCCCTATTTTTCTTTAGCCAGTCCATCCCTAGTATCCCATCAAAGAATCCTAAGGGTAGGGTTCGAAATTGGGCAGAAGTTGGGTGTCCCCCTAAGTCAAAGTCAATTTTGCATGCAGAGTGTTGAGATACTACCTCCTTGCCGTTTGCTAACTCTACAACTAGCCTGCTTGTTGGATACTTATCTAACTTTAGCTTCCTCATGCATCTGGGTGAAAGAAACGAAAGAGTACTACCACAATCTATAAGGAAGTTAACTTGTTCACCTTTGAGAGATCCTGGCGTATGAATGACTGCGTATTGCTCGCAACCATTGGGATTGTCAATTGCAGCATGTAGGGTTGCTCTCTCCACTGCTTCATCACCCACAGTTGGTTGTACCACTGCGGCATTCACTCTCGCAGTAGCTCCACGCCCTCGCCCTCTGTTCATCCTTCCTCGTCCTCCTCTTCCATTAGCTTGGCCACGCCCACGGGTATTCAAGGGTATGGCATTGGCGTTGGTTGCCTGAATAAAATTCAAGATTCTATTTTATCAAGAGACAGAGATTCAAAGACAAAAAGCACTTTATTGATGAAAATTTATTACAATCGAAACCCCTCAAGGTTTAGGATAACTGATGATCAGCTTATTACATGGCTTTATGGATTTCGTATGACATACGCCTAGGAGATGGTATTCACATGATGCACTACTTCATTCATGTAATAGTTTCTATACTCATTCTTGAGTGAATAATAAACTAAGATATCAAGCCGGAGTTCCGCCTTCAGTAATCCAAAGGTTTTGACTCGGTTCGCTGGGATCACGTTGGTGACCTTCTCCAAGAGCCAGTCGTTGATAGTTTGATTGGAGTTGTCTGAAACAGTCTGGTCCAATCGTGTAGGCACCAAGTAGAATATCTCTATTACCCTCAACTCTTCTCCCCAACGTATCTTCTTCAAGTCGGTAGCCAGGCATCCTAGCTTCCGAGCGTTGATGTAGTAAACCCCTCCTGGAAATGTCCAATCAAGTTCCCATCCTCTATCAATGCGAGTGGAGTGTGGCGTATAAGCCTTCAACAGTATCTCCATGACATCTCGCCTGAACTGGTAAACTGGGGATCTTCGAGCTTGCTCATAAATAAGCTCAAACACTTGGAACTTCCGATATTTGAGCACGGGGTCTTCCTGCAACACCAATGCAAGGAATTCGGATCAACTACCTATATACTTTCAGTTCCTTATTTAAATATTCAAACAGTACGACTTTATTTCCCAGCCTAACCTAGGCTCTCTAACCTAGGCTCTCTAACCTAGGCTCTGATACCAGGTGTGAGGTCCCCACCCCGCCGTATCAACCAGCGGATTTGATGGTGAACCTGGTGGCCACTAGATCTATTGCGGAAGCAAACAAAATGGTTCAAGGTTCGACTAGCGGACGATTTCTCATCACAAGGTGAGTCGAGTTCGAGCCTACTGGCAGGGAGATCTAGCTCCACCTCGCAGGGGAAGCGTACTTAAACTATCTAGCGATCCTAAGACCCACCTTCCAAGAGGAGAGAAACCCCGAGCGCCTTTTTCCCCATGTTTCAGAGGCACGTACTCTCGAGATTTCACCGCTCTAGGGGCAATGAGTATTACTAATATCGAAGTAAGCACTATGGGGACAGAGAGTTCCCGACCAATCGGGACCACCCATCTCGTAGGCATTGGCAACCTCAGCCAAGCCCCCACTTTCCACCGCCATACTCACACTTCCTTGTGTGACCTAATTACTACCACAAAGGTTGTTCAACATAAAGATTCCTTGTTTAATTCCGAATCACATTATTCGTTAATACAGCCCTTCAACCAGTATTGCAAACAACACCAAGACAGAATTCTAGTAAAAATTCTACTCAAACTTATTCATAAAAGTTCCAATGTTCTGGAGGTACAACATCCCCCCTCCAGCGAGAGTTCACTCCTCCCGTTGTCGCCTAGCTGCCCATACAACTAGGTATGTCCACCGCATAGAAAGCACGTCATGGACACTCCCACCGCATAGAAAGCAAGACGTGGGTTCCCACCGCATAGAAAGCAAGTCGTGGGTATCCACCGCATAGAAAGCAAGTCGTGGATTCAAGAGCCCTTAACGAGGAACTCTGCCCCCTGTGATCAGAAGGGGGGTCAGGACTAATTGAACATTGGAAATAAAATGAACATGTCGAGCTAAATTTTCCCTAGCAGACATTCTTTCCTAATTACAACCAGCATACCCATCAATCATTTCCTTCCTACTTTAGAACTTAATGTACAATGAATTCAATGCCGAGGTTTCCGTCGGATTTCTCCAACATGTTTGGGGATATTTTCATTCCTAACTAAACGTGTGCAATGTTAAATTAAACAACTTGAATGAAATTATGATCTACCTCTTCCATTTCTTCGTCGATGGCCCGTGAGATGGCCGGTATTTGTTCCTCCATGGGAGCTTTTCCCTTCCCGTTCACCTTGCTCGTTCCTGCCTCGTGGTCGTGGACTCCACCAAAGCGAGTCCTCTTAACCGGGGCCATTTTAAACTCACTACTTTAAGTAATTAACTTGGGAAAAGAGCTAATGTCCGTAAGCGTCATAACAAGCCAAATGATAGATTAGCAACATCAAACAATGCCTGCTACATGAGAGGTTTAGATTTTTCCATATAGCAATCATTATGGATGACACATAATCCTATGGGAACCGGCTCTAAAGATAATTACTCGGCTTACATGATTAAGAATAATAGGATTTCACTAATGGAAGATGAATTAAGCATGATTAATCTCTTTCCTAGCAATTAGAGGGTGCAGAATCACCGCATGCATAGGTGTGAGAAAAACCACCTCTTAAAGGCTTAATGACAGATTAATCTTACCTTAATTATATCTTAATGCATAACAGAGATGAATCTAAATCGGCTACAATATTAATGCCTGATAGAAAGAGTGATTCTCATCAATCTACACAATTACCAACTTACCGATTAATTTCTATGCTACCTAGAGAGAGAAAATTCTAATAATCGTGCATTAATCATTAATTAAGAGTTATGAATGGCTGATAATTCAGCTATGGGATGATGATTACATAATAGAATATGGTTAAAGAGAATTTAGAGAGTAATTATAGAGAATTACGACTAGGAATAAGCATAATAGACGAGAAATTTAGATGGTAATGAAAAGGATTTGCAGAAAGCATTGATTAAACCGTGGTTATCGTGATTAAGAGCTGATAATCCTCTCGATTCTTTGATCTAATCGAGCTTCTTGAGGCGAGAATTTGACAGCACCTCCCTCCTTGCTTCTCCTTCAAAAGGTGTGTGTTCCAGCAGCACCTTCCCAAAGTGTGTGTAGGTGTGTGTGTGTGTGTGCACTGTGTGTGTGTGTGAGCATATGTGTGTGTGTGTGTGTGTGTGTGTGTGTGTGTGTGTGTGCAGGTCTTTAAATAGGCCTCCTCAAATTGAAAATCGATCTGGGTTGCTAAATGCATCTGGGAGCTTCTCCAGTTAAGCATGGCAAGTCCAGTTCCTTGCCCACCAAGTGTCAGGTTGGCTTGGTTAACTGGTTCTGAGAATGAGTTGCTGGCTTGGAAACTCTCCCAGGACTCCCACAAAGCAAGAGGGCGCCCCCTAGCTGCTAAAGCTGATCTGGAGTGGGCTGGAACCTGTTCCCACACAGTCCCGGGCCCCCGGTACCTCCCCGGGCAATTTTGAGAAAATTTGATTCTAGGCTAAAATGGGTCCTACGAGTCGGATTTTGATGCTGAAAATTAGTACAGCAAGCTCTAACTAAGGCGTATTTGCCCAAGTACCTGCTATATTTAGCAGCCCCTTGGGGTCCGAAAATGCATTTTTTTCAAATTTGGGATACGGGTGCAGTTTTTTGAGACGATCAAAACTGGACGGGTCGGGTGACCAAAAACTTGCTATTTTTGGAATTTTTTTACAAAAATTATTTTAACTCACATTTCGAAGCTTTAAAACATTCTAAACATCATGGCACTGACAGAATTTGGAAAACTGCTAAAAATAGTAACTTTTTTTCATTATGTTCGTTTCATGGTACAATGGTGCTTTTATGATCGGGGTCAGAGACCTTACACAAGGGCCGTTCCCATGTTGGATGGGCACCAAGGGGGCCAAGCTCAGCTAAAGAAAAGGGGCATGGGACCGCATAGAAAGGAAGAAATCATCAACAACAACAATTGAAAATTTAGGCAAGCGGATACAAGAAAGGTCACAGCATTGGAATGCAAGGCATGCAAGCAGTAGCGTACAAAAATTTAGCTTGAAACTTGGGTGCGAAAGTTCTGCACTGGCTTTGACCCAAAGTAGGGAACGGATTTCAAATCGATCACATATCTCTCTAGGGGAATTTTTCTGTGAGCGGAGAACCGGAAACTCACTCACATCAACTGATCAATTGAGGATTGGTGTAGATTGCGGAGACAGTCTCACTGGGTGGGAACCGGCTCTTGTGAGACGAACAACGGATCAGTCAGTAATTACCACGGCAGTACCACAATAACTCCCAAGGCATATAAAAAGAACCCATTACATTGTAATCGGGTTGGCATTTGTCGGCTGTACTTCTTGATTCATAATCCTTACTTCCCGAGCTGTTCTTGAGCTACATCATCTTTATCTGTAATCTTTCATTTGTAATCCTAAATACAGCAGTCCAATGTACTTCAGCCATACATACTTTGTACTCATTCTCTCTGAATCTGAATTTGAACATCATTCTCAGTACTTCAGTCTGTTTCTCATTTCAGTAGACGTATTCGAGTTCAGTTTCTATCTCCTTTTCCAGTTCTACTGCTTGAACTAACACATCACAAGTAGTTGTAAAATTCTAACACTGGAATCAGCTATCTAAAGAGATCAGCTCCAATCCCATTTTGGCGATCGCGGTGGCTAGAGTTGTTGCTCGTTGACTAGAAAACTCATCTCCTAGTTTGAAGTTTTTCAGCTGTAGTAATGGCGCCCAAACCCAGTCGTGGCCGGAAACCATCCTACCATGTTGACCCTATTCCTGAGGAGTCAGAAAGAGACTCTGACCCCAAGCATGAGCTGGTGACTGACACTGAGGCTCATGAGGAGCCCAATCATGCTGATGAGGCGCAGGACTCACAGCATTCTCGTCAGTCCAGACGCAGAAGGGCAGAAAGGTAAGCACGCAAGGCTAAAAGTTCTCAGTCCAGGAGGGGGACGAGGGTGCCAAAGGCAATAAAGGCAGTCGCCATACTTCCAGTAGACAAGCCAGGGAGGACACAGAAACTGAGATGGAGGCAGATATTAATTGGGATGCAGATACAGACAATTGTAAGAAAACTCCAAAGAGGCGTCTAGACTCCAAGATGAGAAGAGGAAGGACCAACGGTGATCGGCATGATTACACATCCTTGTTGAAAATCTCTTTTCCCGTGTTCAAAGGGGGCAAGAAGGATGATCTTGATGTTCACATCCAAGCCTTTGAGCAGTATGCCAAGCTAAAAAATATTGATGAGGATTACTGGGGTGAATATTTTCCACAAACGCTGAAGGAGGCAGCGAGGAAGTGGTACTACCATTACCCGGCTTGCCAGCTCAGATCCTATAATAAACTACTTAAAGCCTTCAGACTGGAATATTCCGACAACAGAGGTGATGAGGATATTCCTTGTGAGCTGGATAAGATTAAGGTGACAAGGCAGCTGTAGGAACCACCATCGAAAAAGCAACTACGAGCATGGTTCTTGAATGACTTTTGCAACAAGAAGCTTAGGGAGAAAGAGGTGCCAGCACTGACGAAGAAATTCAATGATTTGGTGCAGCGAGCCCTAAAGCTGGAACAACAAGCTAAGAAGTAAAAGGGTCATAAGAAGAGGAGGTCCAGTAGTAGCAGTCCTTCTACTGATGACTCTGATTCAAGCAGAGTTTCCAGTAGTTCTGAGAGTAGCTCCGATGAGAAGACCAAGGATAAGCTTAAAAAGGGGTCTTCGGCTAGGAAGATTGAAGATATGGCTCGGCAAATTGCTAAGATTAGCTAGACCGGAGAATCGGTGAGAAGAATGGAGACTTGGTGTTCAAAATGTAAATCTAAGGACCATGTTTCCAATGAGTTCCCGCAATGTACTTATTGTAAAGCCTATGGCCATCTATGGAATAACTGTGGCATTAGGATTCATCATTTCAAAAAGGGCAAAGACTTGTCAGTGGTGGCATTTACAAATGTCAAACGAGTGAGAGTGGAAACTGCCAACGCTTCTCAGGAGGAGAAACCAGGTACCAGTGGTACTGGTACAGGGCGCGGCAGATACCAAGAAGGTACTGGGGCCGGGGGCATGGTAATTTCCAGAGCCGAAGTCTAAATTGCTATACATATGGAAAGTATGGGCATTTCACGGCTCATGTCCAGAAACACCTATGACTGCAACTACTGAGGTGAAGGTTCCAGAGCCAGTCCCAGTACGAGCAGTTACACGAAGCAAAGGGGTAGTGATTGAGGAAATCCCAGAGAATCCAGAAAAACCATTGCTGAAAGCAGCAAATGGGCTCAACAGAGAGAGGTATGGAAGGACAAGGGTAAAGAAAAGGTGGTTGATGAATGGTAGGAGCAAAGAGAACTAGCGGCGAAAATCATAGAGGATTTAGCCAAGAAGCTGCCAGAGCAGCCAGAGAGTTCTGAAGCACGGGTCATTCAAAAGATACCAGCCCAACCTACTGAGATAGATCAGTCAAAGCTCGGCATGCCTGAGACCATGTTGGCTGCAGTACAAGGGTTGATTAAAGAGTTGGGAGTTGATAGAGGAGCTGAAAGCACTAAAATGAAGGAATGGCATTGTGAAGATACTACTAGTTCTTCAAGCTCCAACAACAACTCTGACCATGAGAAAGAGGAAATTCATGTCAAAATCTGTGACAGAATCCAGAAATTCACTATGGAGTTGGAAGACATTAGAAGAACTTTGCCTGAAGCAGCAAAATTCATCAGACAGCGAAGGAAGGCTGAGGCGGAGGCCGAGACAGTTGACTTGACGGCTGTAAGAGATAATGAAGTGCCGCTAATTCAAGTAGATTACAAAGTTTAAAAACAATGGGAACCACTTTCGAGTGTCATTCTGGATGGAGGAGCAGAAGTAAACATCATGGGAGTACATTGTCAACAGAGGATGGGCATCACAAACCTAAAACCAGCACCTTTCAAAGTGCAAATGGCAGATCATCGAGTAGTACAAGGTACTGGTATGATCGAGAATATGCCGATACGAGTGGGGAAGGAGAAGTTCAAGGCCAGTTTCCTAGTTCTCGATGTGCAAGGATCATATGGAATGCTACTAGGGCGCCCATCATTGAGAATGGCAAAGGCTGATCACAACTATGCTAATCAAACTCTAACTATACAAGGGGCCAGTGGGGCAGGATCCAGATTTAGACAAACAACACTCGAAGCTGGAGAAAGGAGCTGAGACCTAAAGAACTATGCCAGAAGTATAAGGTCAAGAAGATTGAAAGGATGTTAGTAGCTCTAAATATTTTTTCCTTAGTAGAAATTGATCTCAATGGAGTTCTACTGAACATGGTGCAGGCTGACAAACAGAAAAAGCAGTTTCCAGATGAGTTTACTGAACTCAATTCAGGAGAACGTTCAGTTCAGTTAACTGGAAGTCCGGAAGAATCGATTGAATCCATCACGCTAGATGACCCAACACATTCTGGGGAGGACAGGGTAAATCAGAATAGTAATTCGGAACTCAAAGGGCCGTCTTGGGATTATGCCAAAGAGTCAACCAAGAGAAAAGGCGGCGGGCCTAACTGGTTGCTCCCAGATGACCAAGAGATAGAGGAATGGAATCTAGGCTCTGAAGACAACCCTAGAATGATCAAAGTTAACAAACATCTCAACCCTACAATAAAGGAGAAAGCATGCAGAATGTTCCAGCATTACAAAGATGTTTTTGCCGGGGAACACACTGATTTGAAAGGGGTGGATCCAGAGGTCTGCCAGCACAGGATACCATTGAAGCCAGATGCCAGGCCAGTGAGACCGCAGCGGTACCGAATGAATCCCAATTATGCTAAGAAGGTCAAGGAAGAGATTGACAACCTTCTCAAAGCTGGGTTCATCACTGAAGTAGCCGTAGTGATTGGATGTTTCCTATTGTAGTTGTTCCCAAGAAGAATGGGAAGTTGAGAGTATGTGTAAATTATAGGAAACTCGACGCTCAAACCATCAAGGATCCATTCCCATTATCCTTCACAGATATGTTGCTTGATGAGATTGCAAGGTATGAGATGTACAGTTTTATGGATGGATATAGTAGCTACAACCAGTTACAAATTGCTCCTGAGGATCGGGGGAAGACCACTTTCATTACAGAGGGGGGAGGATTTATGTATCTGGTAATGCCATTTGGCCTATGCAATGCACCAACCACTTTCCAGCGGCGCACAATGGAGATATTCAATGAGTTTCTCCATCGGTTCCTTGCCATATTCATGGACGATTTCACTGTATATTCAGCTGAGGAACAGCATTTACTATTCCTAGAAATGGTTTTTAAGCGCGGTCAACAGAAGTGGATTTGTCTGATAGTTTTCCTAGTCTGGAAAGGACAGCTACTCGGACATGTGGTATCCCGCAATGGAATAGAAATGGCCAACGACAAGATCCAGTGCGTTCAGATGGCCAAGGCTCCCAAGTTTGCATCTGAGTTAAGTTCTTTCTTGGGATATATTAACTTTTACAGAAGATTTGTGCATAAATTTGGCTCCCAAGCTTTACCATTGTATGAGCTCACAAAGAAAACCAGCAAGTTGAATCGAACTGCTGAGTGTGAGGACAGTTTCCAGAACTTAAAAAGTGCCATTATCAGTAAACCAATCCTTCGGCAACGAAATTGGGATGTTCTCTTCCATGTACATGTGGATGCTTCGGGGCTAGCGATGGGGGCGATACTAGCCCAGCCAGATGGAACAGTAAGTGGTGGAGCTTTTATGGCGCGAACGCGTATAACAATAAGGTGAGTAGGCGTTTTTCCTCACAAATCTCCTGCCTGACGCTTACCTTCTGTTGTCCACTCACCATCCCCGAGCTCTGAAATTTCTTCACTGCAGTCGCAAACCTCGTCCTCTGAGGAGACTGTGGATTGTCGTATGTCTTTGCCAGCCACACCTGGATACGGTTTCGAAGAATCAAGTAAGTCATCTTCTTCTTCACCTGCTTCATCATCTTCACGGTGCATGGGTAGGAAGAAACTATCAGAAAAGATGTAGGAGAATATCGACGAAACCCAAGCCCTTATTACTGCTATAAAGGCAACTCTTCCACTCATCCCGCACAGCAAAATTCAGCGCTATGTGTTTACAGAGCACCCGGGGCAGTCACTTATCAAAAGACCCACCCCTATATCACGTGTGTTCAAGAATTAAAAAATAATACCCCAATATACATACTATACTTACACTATGAGCCTATTTAAAAAAACCCCACCCCCCTCTGTATGTATACATTTTTATACATTTTGGTCTTTTAATAATCCTCTCCGGTTAACTCACGTGATATCATACACATTCTAAAAAGTGACCGCCCCGGGACTGAGCAAGCTAAGGCTCTACTCCAACTCTAGGATTTGCATGTGGTTTTGCAAGCCACGAGGATTGAGTTTGACACATCCATCATAAGGCAAGTCCTGGATTCTTTTAATGCTGAAGATGGCAGTGTTGTGGTTTATGGCAAGAAGGTGTCTGTCACACCAGAAAGTATTGCTTTCGCATTTCGCATGCCAAACGGGCCCAAGCCATATGTGGCAACTGTAGAGCAGATCAGTGCAGCTCTGAAGGAAGATGATGCTGCCAAGAGGAAAAGGAAAGCCAGTGCGCAAGGAATTCCAGTAGCAGGACTAGAAGCTCCCACTGCCTACCGATTTATGGTTGAAGCTGTGACCTGAAGAATAATCCGACATATGTGTCAGAGAAACTTTTTGCTATGCTTTTAGAGCAAAAAGACTGGATTCCAAAGTCTCTATCAACCGCTGCCAGATATTGTCGCATAATGTGCTTCAACAAACTGCCAAGCTGAAATCTCAAAGTGTATTCAAGGCTTGGTATGTTTGGCAGTTTCTGTATTGGGCAACTGCTCCAAACGCCCATGATCAGGTGAGAATGGCTTGGAGCCAGAAGCCATTCCCAGTATCCAGGAATATAGACTTGTCATCAATGAAGAAGAGCCAGAAATCCAGTCAACCCCCACTAGACAGAAAAGGAAGGCTATACAAGATGAAGCTGGCAATTCAAAGAAGCCGAGGATGACACTGACTAAAACGGCTGCTCTCCTGAAGCAGTTGGAAAGTCAAATCAAAACAGTGTCTACTGAAAGGATTCTAGTTAGCCATACTGAACAACATACTGACCAGACCACTAGTGGAATCAACCAGTAAGCAGGCCAGATTTCAGTAACCACAAGTACTGGACAAGATCAGTCAGAAAGGGCCAGTCCTGCGCACTCAGCAGACTAGATTGATAAGGGCAAACGCCCAGCTTCTCCAAATACACTTGGCAGAGTTTCCATCCCATACAGGGAAGAAGCCATGCACTTGACAAAGAAAGACAGGTCACAACAGCTGCAGACTCATCCGCCCAAGGGACGTCTCCTATTGCAAAATCTTTTTTTCCATAATTATTGGCAAGTATGATCATGGATATGCAAGTTTGGATCTGTTTTTGCTAAATGCATGCACACTAGGTGTCATGGGCCCTAGTGTTTAGCAAAGGCTAATTTGGAGCTCCATGCACATTCATGACATAGATCTAACACTCACCAAAAGAGCTCATGGCTCGGTTCGGGTTCTTCTGGATCTATTATGTTGACCAAGATGGTTATTCTTAACATTGTTGATTCCTCAGCAATGTTATAACTTGGTATTATGATCCCTGTTTACCATTCATTTTGGAAGACTGTGTAAACAATGGGGAAACACACCTCAAAATTGTCATTAATCCAAAGGGAATAAACAGATTACAAGTGTAATCTTGTTCTAAAATATATGCAAAGCGCATACGTTAGAACCAAGAATCCAATTAAAAGCATATATTTCTCTAGTTGGAATTTGCTTACCATTAAAAAAAACATGTTTGTGACTAGGTTTAGTCTCTTCGTGTTTAAGTCGGGTTCTCAGCCTTGAACACTAGTTATGGTGGCGTTGTTTACTGATGCGATAAGATAACAAGTCAAGGATGTATACTTTCCTGATGAGTTACGTGAGTCAATTACTTGTAGAAAATTTGAAAAGAGGTACACTTTTGGGTACTTCTTAGTTGTGATAACTCATTTAGCATACTCAAGTGAGTTCTAAATGGAGTCTACATGCTATGATGAATATGAACCGGTTACACAAGATGGTTGCAAAGGGACAACAATGTGGAAAATCAAGATGTTATTCTTGGTTTCATTGAATCTCTTGTTGAACCATGTTCCGATCAAACAAACAGTTGGATCCATGAAGGATGCTACTGGGGAAAACATTAGTGTTCTTATGAAGATACAATCACTTTTGTTTTCGAATATGAAAACGCTTCTCTAAGGGGGGAGTAATGTTAGGTCTAAGGTAAGACCGGGCGGCAGGTCAAGGGCCAAGATGGACAAGCAGTCAAGGGGACACTATTATTAGAAGGTAGGGCCTATATACGGCATGGTCCGATCTCAGGCTGTTGTGCCGACGAGAATCCACCCTTAGGTGGGGCTTGATTGTGGAACAGAGAACTTATTTTGCATGATCAACCGCTTGCAAATTATGGTAGAGCCGAGGTCAACCACAGCAAAACCACCTGCAAGTGGGCTTGGTGGGTGTGCGCCCCCTTGTAGGGCAATTTTCTTTCCATGCGCATCTTCCCTCACCATCAGCTTCAAATGCCATAGCCTCCCCTGCATGGATGTGCATTGTTGTCTCTTGTTTGCCGTAGCTTTGTTCAAAGGGTTTCACATTAGAAGTTGTAAGTGGCTCTTTAAATTGGCCAAGGGCCGTTCCCATGTTCGATGGGCACCAAGGTGGCCAAGCTCAGCTAAAGTAAAGGGGCATGGGAGCGCGTAGAAAGGAAGAAATCATCAACAAAAATAGTTGGAAATTTATGCAAGCGGATACAAGAAAGGTCACATGCATTGGAATGCAAGGCATGCAAGCAGTAGAGTACAAAAATTTAGCTTCAAACTTGGGTGCGAAAGTTCTGCATCGGCTTTGACCCAAATAGGGAACGGATTTCAAATCGATCACATATCTCTCTAGGGGAATTTTTCTATGAGCCGAGAACTGGAAACTCACTCACATCAAGTGATCAATTGAGGATTGGGACAGAAAAGGCAAGGCATGTTGCTCCTAGTTGAGGATTGGGATTGATAAGGCAATCATGCAACAAAGGTGAGTGCATTTTAAGCACTCCAAGCACAAGCATGGCATTTATCATACGCATTAAACTTTTGTTGCATACATTATTCGTAAAGCACCAATTATTATTTTGAAAACCCAAATCACGTAGGGCTTGAGTACAAACCACCTCTCTAGCGTCTCAAGGAGATCGGCAAGGCCTATTGCTAGACTTGATAACTGGTGCAAGCTGCTAGGCATGGCTGACCACTTATTACAGCTTGAGAAGCCAACAGGGGTTTCTCTATGTCACAATCCGGATTGTCATTTTTGTTAGGATATAGTTTCTAGGCAAAGTTTTCCAAAGTTTCTGTCAACCAAGACAAACCTATGTGGTCAAGGACAATTGTAATCAAGCCAAGTAGGTATGAGGTACATAGTTGCAGGTATATTTTTGTTTTTCAATACATGGTAAAATTTGACAAGGTCAATTATCTACGAATACTCAACAAGGTCAACTTTCTTTTGCTATGACATTTGTAAATGGGCAAGAGTATCCATTCGCTATGAGCACCATAACTCCATGAGTACTTATGTGAAGCAATGCTTCAATTTTGGCATCTACCATTAAGGTTACCAACATTTGGAAACCTGGTTCCTACAAAAATTCTCTCTCGCACTGTAGATATGGCTTCAAGCGAGTTTCTCTTTGAAATTTTAGGACAATTGGCTACAATAGGATGACCCGATTAGACAATTTCAAGTTTTTATGTGTTTTGACCTTCAAATTGGCAAGGACTTTTTGTTGTTTAAAGCAAAGTGCTTTGACAGTGTTTATGAGAAGCAAGGCTTCTAACACATGCCAAGATACTATCATTGACTTCGAATCAACGGCATTGGTACACAATTTTGCGTATTTGCTAAAATAAAGTTATAAGCTCACAATTTACGGATGACAACGACAAATTGTGATGTAGCCATGTCTGATTGTGCAAGGCGCTTCTAGTGTCCGCTCAATATGTAGGGGTTGTCAATGTCACCAAGGGCTTACACCTCTGCGTGCATGGCATGCTAGTGAGATGGACATACTTCCATCTCATTATTGTTTACACTTCCGCTATAACAACACCTACTCTATGAAGGACAAGGTATGTTATTGATGTCTTAAAACATTTTTTCTTTATGTTTATTCTCACAAGCAAAGTGACATACTGAAGTCATCCTAGTACAGTCACGACCACATACAAGGCAGGTGGGTCAAGATGTGATGTATGTTACCTCTCTCTCTCACACTACGAGAGCATTGTACAAGCAGACTATTGTACTCTTAGAGGATAACCTACGAAAGAGCCATTGTTTGCACAGAGACATACGCAGGGGGATTTTCCTCAACCTAATATTCTCTCTCTCTCTCTCTCTCTCTCTCTCTCTCTCTCTCTCTCTCTCTCTCTCTCTCTCTCTCTCTCTCTCTCTCTCTCTCTCTCTCTCTCTCTCTCTCTCTCTCTCTCTCTCTCTCTCTCTCTCAGGCAGTTGTGCCAACGAGGATCCACCCTTAGGTGGGGCTTGATTGAGGAACAGAGAACTTATTTTGCATGATCAACCGCTTGCAAATTATGGTAGAGCCGAGGTCAACCATAGCAAAACCTCCTACAAGTGGGCTTGGTAGGTGTGCGCCCCCTTGTAGGGCAATTTTCGTTTCATGCGCATCTTCCCTCAGCATCAGCTTCAAATGCCATAGCCTCCCCTGCATGGATGTGCATTGTTGTCTCTTGTTTGCCGTAGCTTTGTTCAAAGGGTTTCACATTAGAAGTTGTAAGTGGCTCTTTAAATTGGCCAAGGGCCATTCCCATTCTGGATGGGCACCAAGAGGGCCAAGCTCAGCTAAAGCAAAGGGCATGGGGCCGTGTAGAAAGGAAGAACTCAAGGAGATCGCCAAGGCCTATTGCTAGACTTGGTAACTGGTGCAAGCTGCTAGGCATGGCTGATCACTTATTACAGCTTGAGAAGACAACAGGGGTTTCTCTATGTCACAATCTGGATTTTCATTTTTGTTAGGATATGGTTTCTAGGCAAAGTTTTCCAAAGGTTTTGTCAACCGAGACAAATCTATATGGTCAAGGACAATTGTAATCAAGCCAAGCAGGTATGAGGTACATACTTTGCAAGTATTTTTTTGTTTTTCAATACGTGGTAAAATTTGACAACATCAATTATCTGCGAATGCTCAACAAGGTCAACTTTCTTTTGCTTAATGACATTTGTAAATGGGCAAGAGTATCCCTATTCTCTATGAGCACCAAAACTCCATGAGTACTTATGTGAAGCAATGCTTCAATTTTGGCATCTACCATTGAGGTTTCCAGCATTTGGAAACGTGATACCCACAAAAATTCTCTCTGGCACTGTAGATATGGCTTCAAGTGAGTATTTCTTTGAAATTTTAGGACAACTGGCTACAATAGGATGACCAGGTTAGGCAATTTCAAGTTTTTGTTTGTTTTGACCTTCAAATTGGCAAGGACTCTTTGTTGTTTAAAGCAAAGTGCTTTGACAGTGTTTATGAGAAGCAAGGATTCTAACCCATGCCAAGATCCTATCACTGAATTCAAATCAACGGCATTGGCACACAATTTTGGGTATTTGGTAAAATAAGGTTATAAGCTCACAATTTACGTATGACAACGACAAATTGTGATGTATCCATGCTCGATTGTGCAAGGCACTTCTAGTGTTGGCTCAATCTCTAGGGGTTATCAATGTCGCCAAGGGCTTACACCTCTGCGTGCATGCCATGCTAGTGAGATGGACATACTTCCATCTCATTATTGTTTACACTTCCGCTATAACACTAGCTACTCTATCAAGGACAAGGTAAGTTATTGATGTCTTAAAACATTTTTTATTTATGTTTATCCTCACAAGCAAAGTGACATACATAAGTAACCTTGGTACAGTCACGACCACATACAAGGTAGGTGGGTCAAGATGTGACTTATGCTACACCTCTCTCTACGAGAGCCTTGTACAAGCAGACTGTTGTACTCTCAGAGCATAACCTACGACACACCCATTGTTTGCACAGAGACATACGCAAGGGGATTTTCCTCAACTTAATATTCTCTCTCTCTCTCTCTCTCTCTCTCTCTCTCTCTCTCTCTCTCTCCTGATTCTCTATGAGAAAAGTAAAACTAGGAATGATTTTACAAAAATATTTCTATGATGATATGGTAACAAGAAGGACTAAGAGCCATCTATTTTTGAAGGGCTAAGAGCCATCTATTTATCATCCATCATTGATTACTTTGAAGCTCATACAATTCTATCGAGTTGAGTACCCATCAATTCTAATGGACAAGCAAGAGTCTTGCCATTATTGTTTTTTTTTTGGTGTTATTTTAGCACTACATACTTTAAGTATGAAGATCAAGTTGAGTTTTTGAAACTCTTAAACTCGTCAAGGCTTATCTCTACCAACGCATATAGATGAAGCAAGCATTTCACACGGCACGGCTCTTCAAAAAAACCCAAGATTATGGAATTTTAGGTCTAGAAAAGGTCCAGATGTGAATATGATTCCAACTTGAGTGGATCTCGTATTTTGTCTATAGCACTAAGAGTGTCTATATGAGCACAGTTTCGGGGTAAGACCCAGCTCGTGATTACTAAATCACTTACTAAGTGTTGATGGTCAATCCTTGGAACCTTCACACTTTCACTTTCAAGGAAAGAAGTCCACAAGTTTCCAAGGGGTAGTGGACAAGTTCAACTTACAAAGTTGACATCCATCACTGCTAGACACGGTAGACTACCTAGGTCACAGTTCGATGCTAGTTTGTCATTCTTATGATGCAGAAGCTAACCAAGCGGTTTGACATTGCAAAAGCTAACCAAGGGGTTTGGATTGCAAAGGCAACACCCAGGGTTTTTTCTGTTGTCTCTCTCAGGTTTGCAAGTGCACGTGATTACAGGTAGGTGCATGTTATGTTCATCTCCAAATATGCACATGATTTGGTTTTATTCTTGTTTTGCCTTTTTTTTTTCTTGACTTTTTCAATTCGGATGAATAAGCTTGAATGCTTTCATCCATTTTGCTCTTTAGAGATATGACAAGGTCATGTAAGAGCCAAGAATTTTGGGCCACAATGTCCCAAATACATTTTTACATTATGCAGTTATGGACCTATATGTAGGGTTTGTTTTGGCACATGTTGTCACATGGGATACAACATGGTCTAGGAACTCAAGGAGTTTGGTTTAGCCAGTGTGGAGAAAGGTTAATGAGGGTCCCTCTCACTTCCATCATAGAGTGTTTGCAGTTACCTCCACACACCAGTACGTCTCATACTTAAAGGGCGTTCTTTTTTAAAACATCCTTAGTTGAGACATAATCCAGATGTGGAGAATATGAGTCTTTGGGACTGACATTGGTGCTTGCTATTTAAATCATGTGTTGCGACAGCATCCCTAGGTGCTCGTCAAATCCATTTACAAGACCATTTTGAGCACGTCCTATCAGGAACAATTTCGATAGTCAGAAATTGTCGGGTACTTAGAATGACTTGTTAACGTTACATGTGCTACTAAACAACATTAACAGAGGGTTGTTTATACATAGTTGTTTATACATCTTGTGGATCTTTTATGTTGACCAAGATGGTTATTCTTAACATTGTTGATTCCTCAGCAATGTTATAAGGTATTATGATCCCTGTTTACCGTTCATTTTGCAAGATTGTGTAAACAATGGGGAAACACACCCCAATATTGTCATTAATCCAAAGGGAATAGACAGATTACAAGTGTAATCTTGTTCTAAAATATATGCAAAGAGCCTACGTTAGCACCAAGAAATCCAATTAGAAAGCATGCATTGCTCTAGTTGGAATTTTCTTACCATAAGATAAAGCATGTTTGTGACTAGGTTTAGTCTCTTCATGTTTAAGTCAGGTTCTCAGCCTTGAACACTAGTTATGGTGGGGTTGTTTGATGCAATAAGATAACAAGTCAAGGACGTATACTTTGCTGATGAGTTACGTCAATCAATTACTTGTAGAAAAAGTGAAATGAGGTACACTTTTGGGTACATCTTAGTTGTGATAACTCATTTAGCATACTCAAGTGAGTTCTAAATGGAGTCTACATGCTATGATGAATATGACCCAGCTACACAAGACGGTTGCAAAGGGACAACAATGTGGAAAATCAAGATGTTATTCTTGGTTTCTTTGAATCTCTTGTTGAACCATGTTCTGATCAAACGAACAGCTAGATCCATGAAGGATGCTATTGCACAAAACATCAGTGTTCTTATTAAGAAACAATCTTTTTTATTTTTGAATATGAAAACACTTCTCTAAGGCGGGAGTAATGTTAGTTCTAGGGTAAGACCAAGCGGCAAGCCAATGGCCAGGATGGACATGCAATCAAGGGGGCCCTATTATTAGCAGGTAGGGCCTATATACGGTATGGTCCGGTGGAGAGTTGCATGCTCCAATCCCCTCAGTCTTAGAAATATAATCTCTCTCTCTCTCTCTCTCTCTCTCTCTCTCTCTCTCTCTCTCTCTCTCTCTCTCTCTCTCTCTCTCTCTCTCTCTCTCTCTCTCTCTCTGAGGCTGTTGTGCCGGTGAGAATCCACCCTTAGGTGGGGCTTGTTTGTGGAAAAGACAACTTATTTTGCAAGATCAACCGCTTGCAAATTATGGTAGAGCCGAGGTCAACCACAACAAAACCGCCTGCAAGTGGGCTTGGTGGGTTTGCGCCCCCTCCCCTTGTAGGGCAATTTTCATTCCATGCACATCTTCCCTCAGGATCAGCTTCAAATGCCATAGCCTCCCCTGCATGGATGTGCATTGTTGTCTATTTTTTGCTGTAGCTTTGTTCAAAGGGTTTCACATTAGAAGTTAGGGCCGTTCCCATGTTGGATGGGCACCAAGGGGGCCATGCTCAGCTAAAGCAAAGGGGCATGGGACTGCGTAGAAAGGAAGAAATCATCAACAACAATAGTTGGAAATTTAGGCAAGCGGATACAAGAAAGGTCACATGCATTGGAATGCAAGGCATGCAAGCAGTAGAGTACAAAAATTTAGCTTCAAGCTTGGGTGCGAAAGTTCTGCACCGGCTTTGACCCAAAGTAGGGAACGGAATTCAAATCTATCACATATCTCTCTAGGGGAGTTTCTCTATGAGCTGAGAACCGGAAACTCACTCACATCAAGTGATCAATTGAGGATTGGGACCAAAAAGGCAAGGCTTGTTGCTCCTAGTTGAGGATTGGGATGGATAAGGCAATCATGTAACAAAGGTGAGTGCAATTTAAGCACTCCAAGCACAAGCATGGCATATATCATACGCATTAAACTTTTGATGTATACATTATTTGTAAAGCACCAATTATTATTTTAAATACCCAAATCATGCAGGGCTTGAGTACAAACCACCGCTCTAGCGTCTCAAGGAGATCGGCAAGGCCTATTGCTAGACTTGATAACTAGTGAAAGCTACTAGGCATGGCTGACCACTTAGTACAGCTTGAGAAGCCAACAGGGGTTTCTTTATATGACAATCTAGATTTTCATTTTTGCTAGCATATGGTTTCTAGCCAAAGTTTTCCAAAGGTTCTGTCAACCGAGACAAATCTATATGGTCAAGGACAATTGTAATCAAGCCAAGCAGGTATGAGGTACATAGTTTGCAAGTATTTTTTTGTTTTTCAATACGTGGTAAAATTTGACAAGGTCAATTATCTGCGAATGCTCAACAAGATCAACTTTCTTTTGCTATGACATTTTTAAATGGTCAAAGTATCCGTTCCCTATGAGCACCAGAACAGTGCTTATGTGAAGCAATGCTTCAGCGAGAGAGAATTTTTGTAGGTGCCGAAATTGAAGCATTGCTTCACATAAGCACTGTAGATATGGCTTCAAGCGGGTTTTTGTTTGAGATTTTAGGACAACTGGCTATAATAGGATGACTCGGTTAGACAATTTCAAGTTTTTGTATTGTGCGCTCCTTGCCGCACTGTCGAAGCAAGGGCCTTGCCTAACACTGTGTGCGAGCCATAGACGGCTCCAAGCACACAACTAGCTTAACTAGTAAGCTCAAAAGAGGGCAATGGTGTGTCACTCACCGCTCTATGCTCCTGCCGTGGAGGATTCCTCACCGCGAAGAAGAAGGAGATGCCGCTACGTCGCGCTCAACCGCTTCACCGCCGTCATGCCGCCGCAATGCTCGATCGCTCTCTCTCTCTCTCTCTCTCTCTCTCTCTCTCTCTCTCTCTCTCTCTCTCTCTCTCTCTCTCTCTCTCTCTCATACACACACACACACACAAGGAGGTGAAGAAGAAGATGGAGATGGAGATGGAGCAAGAGCACTCTTCTATTGCACAAATGAGAGAATGAGTGAATTTTAGGTTTAGTTGGCTTTTATATGAGCTCACCCCATTCACACTTGGGCACCCATGCTTAGCCAACTAATCCCTTGAATGTCCCAGTTAGAGTGCGCCTCTCATCGGCGATCACTCTTACCCTTTTCCTATTGGTCCGACAAGCCCGGTACCTGACTCTACCAAATACATAATACACGTCCGTCGTAGGTGATGGGGTGTCCGTGAGCTGTGAGGGTTAACATGCCCCCCTTCCTGATGTAGATTCCGTCCTCGGAAGCTATTGAGTTGAAGCTCGTTCGTCGACGTGGAAGAGCATTTGAGATGAATGTCCTTAGCCTTCTTCAGTCACTGCAAAATCAAACAACATTGGCACAGTAATTGCATATTCATAAGTGATTAAAAAGCATATGCAGTTTTAGGTAGACAAATTGATTGGTAAAAGAATTTCAAACAGTTTGTCAGCAATGAACATTAAATTGCAATGTAATCAAATGCATAAACAGATGTAAAGGTAAAAAATTAAACAAGTCTGGGGTCGCTAATTTGACGGTCGAAAGGCACTAGAGATCGAATATTTATACCATGGGTAAGCTTCTTAATTTTATGTGGTCAATTATGTTGTTTAATCGCGAGAGCCAAGTATTCATGTTCGAGGGCTGACTAGAAGCTATATCTAGAAGACCTTGTAGTTAAGCTACCATAAAAGGAATTTCTCATGAAATCATCGCCTGACTGATTACCTTTTCTTTGACCCCCCAAAGTGTTTTCACAGTGATTCAATTTGATGTGTGTGCTTATTTTGTATGCCTTGGGTTTTTTGCTTTTCAAGGAAAAGCGCCCATACTGGGAACCTCTAGGGCTCTAGTACCATAGGCAATACATGTGAGTGGAGTACCAAATCAAGCTGAGATTTCTCTTATAGCTTAAGATTTTACAGTGTGGCACTTTGATTTTTTGTTTGTTCATTTTCAGCATTTTAATTTTGTAACTTTGGGGGGTCATATAACACTGATACACCTCCTCAGGCTCATCACACTAGTAAACTCCCTTTATAATACTTAAGCGAAAGGTCAATAGGGTCAAGCCCACTAGAAAGCCCTAGTACATTTCACACAATGATGCCTAAATCGGATTAAGAACCTAAGTAACCATTGATTATTAGGAAGGCATTCCCCATGGTATTAAGAGAAGATTTCTAACACCTAACTTGGTCAAACTAGCTTAGTCGGACTACTTGATTTTTAAACCTAAACAAGTGAATATGACAAAAAATTTACATTGAATTAAATGTTTGATACTAAGCAAATGCGGTGAATATTAGGCTACCAATCACAATTAAAGCAGACAATCATAGATGCAAAAAAGATAAGGGGCAATGCTAATGGACAAGAAACACCTGTTTGTGTCAATGGTCGCGCTTGATTTGAAGAGTGAGTCGAGATAAAGATTTCATGAAGGTCCAAATCCTACCAATAGTAACACGCTCCTATACATACTAGGAAACAAAAGGAATACCTCCAAGAGGCACATTAGTGGAAAAAGGTACCCACATTTATTGAACACAACAAAAAACATAAGGAACCCTAACCTAATTATTTGCACTCCCCCTAGAGAGTCAAGGGAATAGGATATTGTAGAGGTTGGGGGGAAACCCTAAGGCTAAACCCCTATCCTCGTCGTCGAGATAAACAAAGTCATCATCCATGAGACCATATGTGCCATCCGTGTAGTCGTGTAAATTTTCTTCTTCATCATAGGTGCCCATGTTTACTAAGAAGGTCACTAGTCGCCTATAGTGATCTGGTCAAAAGGGTAGGCTTGTGCAATGAGAGAAACGCTCTCTACTAAGTATGGATCAGACGTGGTCAAGAGACGTATCAGCCATTCTAACTTCTCAAAATTCCTCTCACATGCTAGCGTACCTATCAAATTCCATTCACATGCAAGCACTGGAAAGACCATGTGAAATATTTGTGAAAAGTAACGAGGGTACCTCTCACCCAAGGCAGGAGTGGATGACTCTAGCGTACTAGCCATATCTGTACACGCAAATAGATGATGGTTAGAGTGCAAATATTACAAGGGTCGTGTTCTTGTGCATAATTTGTTTTTATGATTTGTGTTATGGCTCTTGCTCTTTTACTTTTTTATCTTGTTTTTGTGAGTATAAGGCTTTATATATACATTCCCTAAGATTGGAGATTAAGAGGTCAGGGAGAAAGGTTGAGAGGGAAGCAAGTGAATGATGGATGTCCACAAACACTCCCCCTTCCTTGGGTAGATCATACCGTTTGAAATGCTATCGTCACCCTTTGAAACCAATTGTTCCAGTTGGTAATAGGTGAGGATTTTTACCAGTAGTTTTCTATTACCCTAGGTGCCTCGTCAAGTTGCAAGGGTGGTAAGGTACTCTCCCAGGATCGAACTTGAAGTGGTTCATCAGGTGATTTTTGAACACTGGGAGGTGTGGATTCTTTTGTAGCTTCATGGAGGTCCACTACTATAGATGGAGGTTGTGTAGAAGCTTTTACTTCTATGGATGTATTACATGAGGAGCTAAAAGATTCATGGAACTCCCCCCTTCCTGAGCTAGGTGGAATAAATTGGTTTTGTCTTGGAGCCCAAACTAGATCTGGACTAGGTGTGTAGCATTCTGTGATCTTTCCCTTCCCACGGTCTGCCATTGGCTTTAGCGTTACACTGTTTGACTCATATGGGTTTGTTGTCGATAGGGAAGGACACATTTTACGTTTAGGTACCCAAATTTTCTCATTTCCATCATAGTAGCATTGGGCTTCTAATAGTTTTTTTTGAATCCATCGTGATTTGGTCTTGACTCTCCTAGGGCGCGCTCTTGGTTTTCCGGGGAAATTTTTTCTTGGAATGGATGGGAGGGTTGAGGTAGTTGGAAGTAAGGCCTTGGGGACCCATTGGTATGTACTCTTAGGTCGTGCAGGTTGAGTACTTGCAATATTACTGCTTGTTGCAACTACAAGTGTTGAAGTGCTAGGTTCATGGGTAGCCGGCAAAGACGAGTTAACCACCTTGGCTTGTGAATGGTTGCTATCCTTCAACTTTGCTAGAGTTTGCAACGTAGGTGACTTTGCTTGAATGATAGGGGTAAGAGTCGATGGTCGCGTCGTGACACTACCAGTATCCCAATTAATAGTGCATTTGGTTGCCAACATCCACGTGCGTCCCAGGTTTACGTTGCCTTCCATAGCTCCCGCGGGCATGACTAGAAACCTCTGCACTATGCTTCCATTGTCATAGACAACAGGGGTCTGAAGGACTCCAGGAATAGCAGTTTTCTTTTTATTAATGCCCTTGACTTGCATCGTACTCGGGGATAGGGTCGGTTTCCCTAATTGACACCAAACTCCATAGGATAACAAATTGTGTTTAGCTCCCGTATCTAATAAGGCATTGTATAGTGCTTTCCCATAGGGGCTTTTTAGCTCAATTGGGTATTGTAGGGGTGGCTCAGATTCTAATGAGTCGTCATCTGTGTCCTCGAAAAATGCTTGCGTGATTCCCAGATTAGCCTCTCGTTGGCGTCTAAGACGTTGTTGTCGTTCTCGAGTCTCAACTCTTGCTTGGATTTTTTTAAGCTCTGCTTGTTCCTTGGCAGCCTTCTTTTGATGGATGGCTTGCAACTCTTCCTGGCTTAGATGATCATAATATCTTTTGCATTTACTCCCATTAAGGAATCCAATGGTTTCAACTCCATCTAGAGTCTCCACACGAATGGTACCTTGCGGGGTAATTTCACACACTCAATATGGTCCCTTACCAGAGTATTTCAATTTCTTCTTTTCATTACGTACCCCGTACATAAGAACTTTATCACCAACCTTGATGTCTTTATCCTTTAAATGGCTATCAAACCACTTCTTTCTCCTATCCTTCTCCACTAGAGCATTTCGCACAGCTAATTGCCTCTCTTCATCTAGCCTTTCCAGGATATATAATCGCTCCACTAAGGGGTTACCATCCCAACCTTCTTGAGAAGCTACTCGAAGACTAGGAATGACAAAATCCCATGGCATAACTGCTTCTTGGCCATACACCATCTTAAATTGTGTGCAATTAATAGCAACTTTATACGCAGTACGATAAGCCCATAAAGCTGATGTAAGCTTTAGGTCCCAATCAGTGCGATGAGCCTCGACAGTCTTTGTCAAAATGGAGATGAGAGTTTTGTTGGTACTCTCAGCTTGGCCATTTGCTTGGGGATAATAGGGTGTAGACTTGTGGTGAGATATCATGAAGTTTGATGTGAGTTCTTTTATTACTTCATTTATAAAATGAGTTCCATTGTCACTCACAAGTTCAAAGGGGCATCCAAAACGTGTGATAATGTTCTCAAAGAGGAACTTAGCTGTTGTTTTTGCATCCGCCTTCCGTGTTGCTTTTGCTTCAGCCCATTTGGTTACATAGTCGGTAGCCACAATGATATATCGTGATTGTGTGTTACGTGCAGCCGGACTAATCGGTCCTACAAAGTCTAAGCCCCACTTTTCAAATGGTTGGGTTACCTTGATGGAATGTAGAGGCATCCTATCACTTCTTTGTGGCTTCTTGAAGCGTTGGAATTCATCACATCCCTTTGCAAAAAGTGATGCATCCTTAAACAGAGTGGGCCACCAATAGCCTGACTGTAAGATCTTTCAGGCAGTCAAGTTTCTTGAAAAGTGACCACCAGCTACGCCCATGTGTGCCTCTTGTAGAATATATAAATACTCATCCTCGCGGACACAGCGTCTAAGAACATCATCTTTTCCTCTCTTATAGAGAGTTCCAGCCAGTAAGCAATAGGGTTCGCATTCCTTGACTAATTTTCGAGCTATATCTTTTCGCAGCTCTTTGGGTGGAAAACCATTAACTAAGAAGTTAACAATCTTTTCACTCCATTCAGGCATTGTCTCAACAATGAACAAAGGAGTATCAGGCAATTCATCATCAACCCCCGTAGGAGCTTCGCCATTAGGGATACGAGATAAATGATCCGCCATGACATGTTTCCTCCCAGGCCTCACAACAACGGTGAAGTCAAACTCAAGAAGAATTAACAACCATCATGTAATTCGACCTGTGGAACACGGCTTGTTTACCGAATATAGCAATGCTTGATGATCAACATAAAACACAAACTTGGTAGCAAGAAGGTAATAGGGAAATTTCTTTACTGCGTAAATCATAGCTAGACCTTCGCGCTCTGTAGTAGTGTAGTTCATCTCGGCATCATTTAATTGGCGACTTGCAAAGCTAATAGGGTAGTCCAATTTATGTTCTCCTGGTTGAGTTAGAACACACCCAATAGCAAAATTTGATGCATCAATATGCACATGAAAAGGTACATTCCAATCAGGTGTTCCCAGGATTGGAGCACTTGTTAGGGCCTTCTTTAATAACTCATAAGATTGATGACATTCTTCCGTCCAGTGAAACTCGATAAGAAGCTTGTACAATGGACGCGCTATCTCGGAAAAGTTTAAAATAAACCTTCGATAATAACCAACATGGCCCATAAATCTTTGAACTCCTTTATAGTTCGTAGGTGGTGGCAAATCGGCAATGGCTTTAACCTTACTCTCATTTGTGGATATCCCGTTCTTGGACACTATATGCCCTAGAATGACTCCATGCTTAACCCAAAATTAGCATTTGAAAGGGTTCAATGAGATGCGATAAAATCTGCACCTTTCAAATATTTTTCGTAGATATAACAAATGCTTCTCCCAAGAAGAATAAACACAAAGGCCGTCTAGGAAAGCTTCACAAAACTCCCTTAGAAATTCTTTAAACGCAGTGTTTATTAATCGTTGGAATGTAGCAGGGGCATTCGTTAAGCCAAAAGCCATAACACGAAATGCAAACACTCCAAACTCTGTGATAAAAGCAGTTTTAGCTTGGTCCTCTAATGCAATTGTGATTTGATTGTAACCAGAGTACCCATCTAAAAAGCTATAAGCTTCCTTGCCCGCAACTCTTTCAAGCACATGTTCTAAATATGGCAAGGGATAATGATCTCTCCTAGTAGGTGCATTAACTTTCTTGAGGTCCATGCACACTCTTAGTTTCCCATTCTTTTTTGGCACAATGACTATTGGAGAAACCCATTTTGAGTGCTCAATAGGGTATATGAATCCACATTGGATAAGTTTTTCAATCTCCTCTTGTACAATTTTGGCGTACTTAGGATTCATTGGATAGGGTCGTTGCTGGACGGGTTTAGCAGTGTTGATCATGGGAATTGTATGTTGCACCACAGAAGGTGGAACGCCCTTCATGTCATGATATGTCCAAGCAAAGATATCCTTGTATTCCTTGAGGAGCTCCTTAAGTACAGCCTCTTCAGTTTCGGTAAGGTCTTGAGCAATAAAGACTGGTTTAAACTCCTCACCTGGTTCTGCTAATTCTATCTCTTTAACTACCGCTGGACCATCATAGACTCCACTGCTTCCATTGGTAGGTATTCGTTGGGCTTTGGCATACACAACCTTTCGCTCCCCCGTGGTATAAGATTTAAAATGTTCAGGAGCCGTATGTAAGTCAGCAGGCTCTTGTCCTGACGGAGACTTTTCTTTTAGTTCTACCTCCTTTTGTTGTTGTGCTAACTCTCGGTTTTGACGTCTTCTTATAGTTCGACTCAATTTCGGCTTTGTAACGTTCAATTGACCGAGGTCAATGGGTCACGGGCTGCACCACATGACACTCTAGAGATGTTCACCCCAATTGTCTACTAGCTTTTGATGAGAATCACATGCCCCTAGATAGCTAAGCCATTCTGCAGTAGATCTTTCCTTGTTGATCCTAGCTCTCACATTTGCTCGATATTGTCGTCTATTATATGACCTTTGTTTCTTGTTAAGGTTTTGATTTTGGTAAATGTTTGAACTCGACTCACTTGATAGGTCTTCTCTTGTATCTTCTTCACTATCATATAAATTACCATAGATGGTCGTACTAGTCCTTGAGTGTTCAGTTTCTATACTTGGCTCACTCGATGTTTCCTCAGGTTCTGAATCCATTTCTCCCTGAGATTCCGTTTCTGATGTGTATTGGCCTGAAGCCTTTGAGGAATCATCGGTTTCACTCTCAGGTAGGTGTGCCTCTTTCTTATCATCGGATGTTACATGCGCTACACCTAACATGTTTATTGGTGCAATGTGTGGTATCTCTTCCCCATTTGGTATTACCCAGGTTGTTTCTCTAGCTCCCCATGTATCTATAGTTGCCGCTAGGTGCACCCAATCGACATTGTCTGACTCAGCCATTCCGGGTAGGATATCCATATAAGGAGAGTTCTCCCCAATATCCGTGTCTTCGTTACACGTGTAACAATACTGTAACGGAGCTGAGTGAATTGTTGTGTCTGATCGATTATCAATGATGAATTTATTTCCTAGAGGATGCGTTTGACCACTTAAAAGATCAACTCGAATGATAGAGTCTTGGAACTGTAAGTAGACGTGGTTTTTGGACCAGTCATGCACCATTTTTGCTTCCCTCATGAATGGACGCCCTAAGATCATCTCAAATGACATAGTATGCTTGGAAAAATCCATAACAATGAAAGTCTGCCTTATCTTGTGTCCCAAGACCTTGATTCTGAGATCCTTTAGCATTCCAATAGGCGTAACAATAGATCCATTAGCCATTTTTACCACTACGCTTGTGGCTTCAAGGTGAGGTCGCCCCATAGACTTCCAACAACTCTTTGTCACCATGCTGACTCCTGCACCACCGTCAAGGACCCCCTTTACAGTTAATCCTTTAGTAGTGATTGGTAGAGTAGCATTAGATTCATCACCTTCAAAGTATTGCCCCAACTTGTTAAGGGGTACTTCAATTACAGATTCATGTCCCGCTAGGTCAGATGGTGGTGCTAAATGTTCCTCATCATTCATTACCGAGTCAGGTTTGTTCATATGTGCAAACTGTGGTAATCCGGCCTGTAATTCTCCATTGAGGAAGGCTTGAAGAGCTGAGACTAGCTCGGGGTCTTTATATAGTTTGGACATGATGGTGGTTCTAACTTTTGAAGACATGAAATCCATCAATTTGGCAACATTTAATGGCATCTTGTGGGACGTAGGACCCTGACAAGAGAATGGTGAAGATGGAATCTCCACTTCCTCAAGGGGGTCGGGCATTCCCTCACCAAACATTCTCTCTAGTAGGAAAGGTGTGTGTCCACTTTCAGATGTCCTACCCTCACTCTCTTCCTGAATGATACTGGGTATAGATAACGGCCTGTAGTTCTTGTGAGGTTGAACTTGTGTGGGAAACACTGTGTCCGACATCTGGATATGTTTGGGTTCAGGTTCTAATGTTCGTTGAGTTTCTTCCACCAAACCCCTCAGTTGTTGGACTCGTTCAATTTCCACTGTTGGGTTTGGATAGGTTCCAATCTTTCTCTTGCAATCCTCATTTTTTGTCTCTCGTGGCTTATCTTGGGGGTTCGCAACTAGGTGGTTTAACTTTGAATACTCTTTTGGTGTTCGTCGTAATTCCCTCTCGTGATCCTCCTCACTGGCTTTTTCCTTTGTAGTAATAGTTTTGGTCTCCGTGGTCTCTATCGAATCTGAGTCATCCTCAGGGTCATTCATATACACGGGATCCTCTCCTGTCCCTATGTTAGTCTTTGAACTAGGTTTTGAGCTAGAAGCATTAAAGGATTTCTTTCTTCGTGTTTTCTTCTTTCTCGCTCGGCCAATGGATGCACCATCTCTCTCTTCGAGGATGTAATTTTGCTTTTGGAGCATCGACCGTGTGAGTGCATTCACTGGTGCTATGTTTATAGTTGGTGGTGTCCCATCAAAAATCTCTATTAAGTTCAATGGTGTGATTTTCGGTGCGTTTGGATTGTTAGGACACTGTGCGATCAAATGATCTATGCCACAACGATTACAAATGAGTATTGGCATTGCCAATGCACTCCCTTGACTTGTTTGCATTAGTGCAGCATTATTTTGCATTCTAATGGGGCACTCAGCTACTCGATGTGGTCCACCACATTCGTAGCACTGAAGAGGTGGTCTCTTGGCAAAACTATTAATGTTTTGGCCTCTTGCTGCTAGTGCAGTAGCTTGATATACCGGTTTGATTTGTCCCCAATGGTCTTCCATATAGTACATGGGACACTCCTCAAGCATGTCGACTCCATAGGTGATACTAGAGTCTATGTCCTCTTCGCAATCTACATAAGTACTAGATGACTCGCAACCTATTTGGTTCATATGTGTAACTCTTGGATGAGGGGGTTGCGGTCCTAGCACTGGAGGTGGCAACGGTGTGGTTTGGACCACATTTTGGGTTCTAGGGACCATGTGCTGTAATGGCAACTGTTGCTCCATGGGTGGGGTAGGCATCAATGCAGGAACTCGAGGTGAGTCTGCCCAAGCTATAGGCGGTCTATTTTCCATGATGCGTTTAAGCATTAGGCAATCCTTCGATTGATGGCCATACCTACCACACGCGTTACAAGTCCCGTTAAACTTTACTCTTAAAGTAGGGCATTCACTCGTAGTATGTGGGCCCAAGAAAATTGAGCAGCATTGTTGCTCCCTTCTTGGATACATATGAGTGTTTTGTGGAGCACGATTACCCCTAAGACTTTCTTGGATGGCCTTGGTGAGATCTGCCAAAGTCTTCTCAGATATCGTTTGCTCTTTCACGATTGGCTTTATCTTCATTGGCTCATGCCCTAACGCTTGCGAGCTACTAGACTTCGGCTCGGCGGACACTCTTTCTCCTGCAATCATTAAATTATCCTCCAATTGGATTGCATTCATGGTGACTGCTTCCCAAGTAGTGATACCTCTAATGACTAGGCCATTATAGATACTTTCATGTCGTAGTCCCCTAATGAATCTATCGAGCAATTGGTTGTTGTTGAATCGCTCGTTTGGATTGCATTGAGAATTCAAATTCTTTAGGTGACTAATGAAGTCTCTCACGGATTCACCTTCTTCTCGTTGGGCTTTCTGGAGCTGAGAGGATACACCCCAAAGTACTCCCTCTCGTATGTATTCTTTTAAGAACAGTCTCCTAAGAGTAGAGTAGATCGTTTTCTCTTCTACTCTTAAGGTTCTATACCAATCTCCAGCCTTTCCGCTTAGGGTCAAACTCAAAGCCTTACACTTATGTAGCTCATTGTGCTCTTCCAAGGAATCGCACACATGTTCAAAGACTTCCATATGCTTTCTAGCATCTCCGTCTCCACTGAATTTCTGTGTGAGCTTAGCTACTTGAACTGCCTTGCTCCTAGGCTCTCTATCAGGTGCACTACGCATGTTTTCCGCAATAGAGCGACCGATAGTTTGAGCAAATGCTGCCAAATCTCCTATTTGAGCAGGTATAATGGGTGTATGTGCTCCTGGAACCACATGTGAGATGGGAGTTGGCCTTGGCCTTGGCATACGCGCGGCTCTTGGGTCCCATATTTCGTATGGTGGTGTACCAGACGGTGGTCCAAAGTTTACAGGCGTGGCCCTAGGCATAGGGGGTGCCTGATATGGCATGTTATTATTAAATGGCATGGCTCCACTTGTATAAGAGCTTGGATAATTCCATTGTGGATTGTAAGCTCTTGGAATAATCAGAGGTGTAGGAGCTACATGAGGCTGACGTACGACAGGTGCACATGATTGATACATACATGTAGGTATAGTTGGGGGCACTTTGCTACTAGGCATCGGCGCAGTGTTAACAAATGAACTCCATGGTGTATTTCTTGTCATGCTCACCACTGGGATATGCATGGTAGCCGTAGTGTCATTAAGAGAAAGATGAGCTAGATCTGGGAAGGTAAAGCTACCACTTGTGGGCTCAGATTGTACTAAGGCCCCTAGCGAAACAACATATGGAGGATCAATGGGGCTCACTGAGGGACTCTCCATTTGTGATAGGGTTGGTTGGTTGGCCTTTCCCGTATCCAAGAATCTCATTAGGCCTGTTGAAGGCATGTTGATCCCTGTGTTCTGTCTTTCTAACTCGACAATCCTATGGAGGACATCACAGACTTTCTGTTGTTGCTCATCTATGCTAGTAGCACCGGATGTGGATTGTAGAACATCTAACCAACCCACATGATAGGTGTGTCCTGTGTACCGATCAGTTAAAGCTTCTGCTTGTAGGTCATACTCCCAATTTTCGTTTAGGAATATCCCATCTAGGCCTGGCGTGCTGGAGGTTTCCCTCGAAGTGGAAGCATTATTGCTCCCCATCGCTTGCCCCTCCGTGACTGCTACCTTGGGAGCACTCGGTTGCTCGGCTGGCATGATTGTTGTCATAGGAGCCTTTGCTTTCAGGGCTCGACTTTGTTCTAGCCTTTGTAGGTTCTCAATTTCCCTCTCCCTTGTTTCTTGCATATAGCGTTCGATCTCTTGTACTTCGGCAAGACTCCTACCATCGGGTAGTAAAACCTCAGAGGGAGATAGTCCTAAAGGATCAGGAGGTGCAGTGGATGGAACATTCACATGCACACTCTCAAGAAGCATAGGGTCTATTTTAGGCATGAATGACGAATTTACTTCCCCACTCCCTTCATTTATTTCATTAACCGCATGTTCGGAGCGAGTAGCTCTACTAAGGGTCTCTTTTAAGCGGCTAAACACGCTGGACCCGCGCCGTGGGCCCATGGCATGCATGTCTTGACTTGAACTATCAGGGTTTGGTGTAGGATACCCCTCCATGACTTCGTAGTCAGAGGAAGAATCACTAGACGCGATATGAGGATCTTGGGTCGCGCTACCTTGAGTCCCGGCCGAAGGTCTAGAACCTAGCGTGGAGGAATAATGGGTGCCCGCGTAAATGGAGGCACTACCAATATGCTCGTGCTCTAACACTCGTCCAGAGCGTAGGTTCATATGACTTGGATCCCCTAGAAGTGTCAGTGAGTGCCCATGAAGGCTTCTCACCTAGTATTTTTGGGTGTTTTGCAACCCAAGTCTTCTTTTTTTTTTTTTTTTTTTGGTCCTTTTTTTCTGACCCAGCTATAGAATAGAACGTATGATAGCTCAAACGAGCGTCTCGGTCAGAGGGACGTGCCGTGCTTTACAGCCCTCCGTTTGGTCACTTTATGCCCTCGGAATCCCTAAAACCGTCAATTTCTAGTAGGGAACTAGGCCCAAATTAGAAAGTCTAAGGGTGCAAGTGGGAAGAGAAGGGAGGAGAGTGGAGGACTTGCCCCACATGCTCTCATTCCCTCTTGAGGGGGTAGGGTATATATATAAGAGTGAGTCTAGTATATATCATAGGACTGAGGCCTGGGCCTCGGCCTAGGCCTGGGCTTGGGCTTGGGCTTGGGGAAATGATCCCGATCCCGATCAAAATTTTAGTGTAGCCCAGTCACTCACGCTTAAATATTTTTGGCTTTTTTTTGGCTTTTTTTTTAATTTATTTTTTTTTTTGGGCGACGACTGCGCGCGGTTTTGGTGACCCTTTCTTGGCCACACACACTGTCAGACAGCTCACAGCTCACAGACAGCTCACTACCTTATCTACTTACTAACAGTGCTGCTAAGACTACTAATTGTGCAAAGACTGTGTGCAAACAAAAAACACAACATTATGCAGAAATCACAGAACTTGCAGACAATACAGAAATTAACAACTTGCAGAAAAACAACTCATTCCTCTTCCTCTTCCTCTTCTTTCCTACTACAAACAACTCATAGGAGAAGCACAAAGTGCCTCTTGGGCTTAGTGCAGGGCGATTCCCCGGCAACAGCGCCAAAAACGTGCGCTCCTTGCCACACTGTCGAAGCAAGGGCCTTGCCTAACACTGTGTGCGAGCCATAGACGGCTCCAAGCACACAACTAGCTTAACTAGTAAGCTCAAAAGAGGGCAATGGTGTGTCACTCACCGCTCTATGCTCCTGCCGTGGAGGATTCCTCGCCGCGAAGAAGAAGGAGACGCCGCTATGTCGCGCTCAATCGCTTCACCACCGTCGTGCTGCCGCGATGCTCGATCGCTCTCTCTCTCTCTCTCTCTCTCTCTCTCTCTCTCTCTCTCTCTCTCTCTCTCTCTCTCTCTCTCTCATACACACACACACAAGGAGGTGAAGAAGAAGAAGATGGAGATGGAGATGGAGATGGAGATGGAGCAAGAGCACTCTTCTATTGCACAAATGAGAAAATGAGTGAATTTTAGGTTTAGTTGGCTTTTATATGAGCTCACCCCATTCACACTTAGGCGCCCATGCTTAGCCAACTAATCCCTTGAATGTCCCACTTAGAGTGCGCCTCTCATCGGCGATCACTCTTACCCTTTTCCTATTGGTCCGACAAGCCCGGTACCTGACTCTACCAAATACATAATACACGTCCGTCGTAGGTGATGGGGTGTCCGTGAGCCGTGAGGGTTAACATGTATGTTTTGACCTTCAAATTGGCAAGGACTTTTTGTTGTTTAAAGCAAAATGCTTTGACAGTGTTTATGAGAAGCAAGGCTTCTAACCCATGCCAAGATCCTATCGTTGACATCAAATCAACGGCATTGACACACAATTTTGGGTATTTGGTAAAATAACGTTATAAGCTCACAATTTACGGATGACAACGACAAATTGTGATATATCCATGCCCAATTGTGCAAGTCACTTCTAGTGTCGGCTCAGTCTGTAGGGGTTGTCAATGTCGCCAAGGGCTTACACCTCTGCTTGCATGGCATGCTAGTGAGATGGACATACTTCCATCTCATTATTGTTTACACTTCCCAGGACAAGGTAAGTTATTGATGTCTTAAAACATTTTTTATTTATGTTTATTCTCACAACCAAAGTGACACACTTAAGACCCCCTGGTACGGTCACGACCACATACAAGGTAGGTGGGTCAAGATGTGACTTATGCTACGTCTCTCTCTACGAGAGCGTTGTACAAGCAGACTGTTGTACTCTTAGAGGATAACCTACGACACAGCCATTGTTTGCACAGAGACATACTCAATAGGATTTTCCTCAACTTAATATTCTCTCTCTCTCTCTCTCTCTCTCTCTCTCTCTCTCCTTCTCCTGATTCTCTATGAGAAAAGTAAAGTTAGGCATGATTTTACTAAAATCTTTCTATGATGATATGTAACAAGAAGGACTAAGAGCCATCTGTTTTTGAAGGGCTACAAGCCATCTATTTTTGAATGGCTAAGATCCATCTATTTATCATCCATCATTGATTACTTTCAAGCTCAAGAAATTCTATCGAGTTGAGTACCCGTCAATTTTAATGGACAAGCAAGAGTCTTGCCATTACTGTTTTTTTTTTGTGTGTTATTTTAGCACTACATACTTTAAGTGTGAAGATCAAGTTGAGTTTTTGAAACTCTTAAACTCGTCAAGGCTTATCTCTACCAAGGCATATAGATGAAGCAAGCATTTTAGACGGCACGACTCTTCCAAAAAACCCAAGATTATGGAATTTTAGGTCTAGAAAAAAAACCAGTTGTGAATATGATTTCAACTTGACCGGATCTCGTATTTTGTCTATAGCACTAAGAGTGTCTATATGAGCACAGTTTCGGGGTAAGACCCAGCTCGTGATTACTAAATCACTTACTAAGTGTTGATGGTCAATCCTGGAACCTTCACACTTTCACTTTCAAGGAAAGAAGTCCACAAGTTTCCAAGGGGTAGTGGACAAGTTCGACTTACAAAGTTGACATCCATCACTGCTAGACACGGTAGACTACCTTGGTCACCGCTGGATGCTAGTTTGTCATTCTCATGCAGAAGCTAACCAAGCGGTTTGACATTGCAAAAGCTAACCAAGGGGTTTGGATTGCAAAGGCAACACCCATGGTTTTTTCAGTTGTCTCTTTCAGGTTTGCAAGTGCACGTGACTACAGGTAGGTGCACATTATGTTCAATCTCCAAATATGCACATGATTTGGTTTTATTCTTGTTTTGCCTATGCATTGCTTGTCCTTTTCAAGTCGGATGAATAAGATTCAATGCTTTCATCCATTTTTCTCTTTAGAGACATGACAAGGTCATGTAAGAGCGAAGAATTTTGGGCCACAATGTCCCAAATACATTTTTACATTTTGCAGTTATGGACCTATATGTAGGGTTTGTTTTGGCACATGTTGTCACATGGGATACAGCATGGTCTAGGAACTCAAGGAGTTTGGTTTAGCCAGAGTGGAGCAAGGTTAATTAGAGTCCCTTTCACTCCCGTCATAGCGTGTTTGCAGTTACCTCCACACACCAGGACGTCTCATACTTAAAGGGTGTTCTTTTTTAAAACATCGTTAGTTCAAACATATTCCAGATGTGGAGAATATGAGTCTTTAGGACTAACATTGGTGCTTGCTATTTAAATTATGTGTTGCGACAGCATCCCTACGTGCTCGCCAAATCTATTTACAAGACCATTTTGAGCACGTCCTATCAGGAACAATTTCGATGGTCGGGAATTGTCGTGTACTTAGAATGACCTGTTAACGTTACCTGTGCTACTAAACAACATTAATAGAGGGTTGTTTATGCATATAGCAAGGCTCTCTCTCTCTCTCTCTCTCTCTCTCTCTCTCTCTCTCTCTCTCTCTCTCTCTCTCTCTCTCTCTCTCTCTCTCTCTCTTCCTCAGGCTGTTGTGGCGACGCGAATCCACCCTTAGGTGGGGCTTGATTGTGGAACAGAGAACTTCTTTTGCATAATCAACTGCTTGCAAATTATGGTAGAGCCAAGGTCAACCACAGCCAAACGTTTTAGTACGCAGGGATGGATAGTTACCTGACTAATCAGGTCCACCCGTCCTTGATTGACAACCTTAGTCAATCCCCACTTACCACCCTGCACTCACACATGATTCTTTATGTTATCTAATTACTACCACATCCTTATCACCATTAAAATACTGATTCCTATTATCTTTCATAACAAAATTTTATTAAAACAACCCTTGAAAACAGTATTGAAGACATTCTTTTAGCAAACAGACATCTTTAAACTTAAGACATGGTACTGTCAATCAAAACATTATCCATAATAACCATGACCAGTACTCTTCTTGTCTCAAGACCACCTAAGGGTGAAAAAACGGCACCCATTCCTTATATATAAAAACCGGGGTGGAAAAAGCCATCACCCAAAGTTCGAGCACCCATACGCCAACCGGTTGCCCATACAATCGGGTGGCTCCCTTAGGATAAAAGCGGTATCCTAACTTATGTAGAAACATCAAGACATGACACGGAGTAGAAACTCATCGTTCATGGGGGTAACCGACTTATCCGTGGCTAGAAAGCCAATCATTATCATCAAAATATACCAAGGAGTCGGAGGTGTCTTGAGACAAGCTGTCTTAAGGATGATCAATCATATCTTTCCTAATTCAATTAGTTTTAACCCAAACAATTCTTTCCTACTATTATAAACAAATGCACGTTGGAATTTACCTTCCGTTTTTTGTCAATTATTCCTTTCCTGATTCTTTCTCACTCCTTACGTATGCAATGCTAACTTATAAAAGAACTTAAACTATTTAAAAACTTAATTGAATAATGCGAAACCCACTTGGATTGATCGGCCATTTGCTGTTGTGCAGGGGCGTAAAGATTCTCCTTCGTAGGTCTACTATTAGACCCAGCTTCGTTGTCGTGCGACGTTCTAGTTCTTTTTGGAGCTACATCCTTATCATCAAATGTATGATTTGCTTGGGTCCTTTTAGGTGCCATAACTTCTTATCCTTATAAAAAGGACGTCTAATCATTAGGTAAATTATTTGAAATCTAGGGGAAAATTCATTTTACCAATCATACAAAATTCCTTTCATTAAATTTGCCAAGAGGAAATTTTAAAAATTTACGCTCAAGAGGCTAGGGTATGGTGATCACAGGACTTAACCTTTGTATTTAACCGTAACCCATCCAAGGTTAAATTTGTAGCCTTAATTGGTAAATTCTTGACCTAGTAATTTCTTATTTGTCTATAAAGACATGATAACTTTTTCCACAGCTTCCCTAAGGATTTTCTAAGCTCTCCAAATTTTCTATATCTGTTACTTCCCATCGAATTTTAAGCTTGGAACCTACTTATTTTGAGCTTAATATTTATTCTATTTATTTTCTCTCAAAGATTTCATTTTCTCAACTTTATATCACAGGTTTACACTTACTATAATTTTCCTAAAATTTTTGATCGCAAAGTCTATTTATTTTAATTAATCTTTGGCCAAAAGTAGGACTTTTAGTCAATTATATTTTTTTAAACTTATTAATTAACTATGGCATATTTATCATGAGTAGATAAGGATGTCTTTGGCCTTTGGTAATTATCTTATTATTTTCCAAGTTAATTATCTAATTTCCATCTTAAATTTTCAGCTAAAATTACTATAATTTGACTTAGATAAATATTTATATTAACTTTCTAACCATGACATAATTATCACGGCCTTTTTATTATATAAGCTAACTTTTATAAATAGAATGTAATCATATACCATTATTTACTAATTTCCCTCTTTAGTTTTTAGCTAGAATTAATGTAGTTTGACTTAGATAAATATCTATATTAGTTTTCTAACCTTCACATAATTATCACGGCCTCTTTATCTTATAATCTAGCTCTTATAAATAGCATGTAATCATATAGAATGATTTATTAATTTGCCCCTTTAGTTTTTAGTTAAAATTAGTATAATTTGACTTAGATAAATATCTATACTACTTTTCTAACCTTGACATAATTATCACGGCCTCTTTATCTTATAATCTAGCTCTGATAAATAGCATGTAATCATAGCACATGATTTACTCATTTCTCCTTTTAATTTACCCTCAATAATAGTGGTTTTCTACTAGGATAATTATCTTAAAAAATTATATGTGGTTAAGATAATTATCATGGGTTACTTAAGATGTAGTTTACTTCTGAAAATTATTTTCCCAATTTGTAATTTTTCCCCTTTTGATTTGTTCTAAAAACAGTGTAATTCTCTTAAGATAATTAGGTAAATTAATTATCTGAGGTTAACATAATTGTCATGAGTTTACTAACATGTAATTAACCTCTGATAAATAACCCAAAGCATTTTGAATCAATTTACTAATTTTCCCCTTTTAATTTGTCTTAAAAACAAAGTACATCTGCTAAAGTAATTAAGTAAATTAACTATCTGAGGTTAACATAATTATCATATGTTCTCTAGCATTTAATTAACCTCTGATAAATGACTCAAAATATTTTGAACCAATTTGCTAATTTCTCCCTTTTAATTTGTCATAAACATGGAGTAATTCTGCTAAAGTAATTAGGTAAATTAATTATCTAAAAATAACATAATTATCACAGATTTCCTAACATGTATTTAACCACTGAAAAATAACTCAAAGCATTTTGAATCAATTTGCTAATTTCTCCCTTTTAATTTGTCTTAAAAATAGAGTAATTCTGCTAAAGTAATTAGGAAAATTAACTATTTGAGGTTAACATAATTATCACAGGTTTTCTAACACGTAATTAACCTCTGATAAATAACTCAAAGCATTTTGAATCAATTTACAAATTTTCCCTCTTTAATTTGTCCTTAAAAAAGAGTATTTCTTCCAAAATAATTAGGAAAATTAGTTATCTGAGGTTAACATAATTATCACGAGTTTCCTAACATGTAATTAACCTCTGATAAATAACTCAAATCATTTTGAATCAATTTACTAATTTCCCCTTTTTAATTTATTCTAATAACAGAGTATTTCTGCTAAAATAATTAGGAAAATTAATTATCTGAGGTTAAAATAATTATCATGGGTTTCGTAACATGAAATTAACCTCTGAAAAATAACTCAAAGCATTTTGATCAATTTACTAATTTCCCCTTTTAATTTGTCCTAAAAACAGAGTAATTCTGCTAAAGTAATTAGGTAAAATAATTATCTGAGGTTAACATAATTATCACAAGTTCCCTAACATGTAATTAGTATCTAATAAATACCTCAAATCATTTTGAATCAATTTGATTATTTTTCCTTTTATTTTTCTCTAAAAAACAGTGTAATTATGAAAATTACTCAAAAAATTATAAGATGATTTTTCTAGCTTAATGACAGTCCAATGCAACTCTGATAATTATCTCAACATAATCTAAACTTAATTAATATAATTTCCATTAATTTATGGTTAATATAGACAATTTCAGCTCTAATATGATATAATCATTAATTATCCTAATAACCCTAAGCTTAATTACAACATTCAACAGAGAATATTTAATTAAGAGAGGATTTTTTAGTATACATAGGTCTCATCTTTAATTTATTAAGCAAATAGATTAATCTAGCCTTGCTAATTAGGAAGGATTAAGCTAATTATCGTTTAATTTAATGAACTAGAGCTTAATCTCTAGTGATTTCTACGTAGCGATCTCTCTAGATGAGAGAGAGAGTGTGTCAAGGGTCTGAGTCTGTTAATTTGTGAAGCAAGGGGTCCTATTTATAGTTTTTTGGCACTCACAATCTCTTCACAGGCTGGAAAAAGCAGTTGCTTGCAGCTCAAGCAGCCCTACAGCTCCAAATGGCACCCCTTGCTGCTAAATGAGTCCCTGGCAGGTGAGTGATGACCCTACCATTACCTGGTAGCTTTTAAAATATTAATTCTGCTATATTTTGACCTATTTTTACTTAATTGGTAAATATCTTGTAAATATCTGGGAGGCCTTTAATAAAGTCTATGCTTAAATTATTACTACAACCCTTCAATTTTTTTTAATAATTTAATTTACATTGAATCTTCCGGAAGGACTAGCAGGGTCAGTTTTTGTCCGAATTTAAATTTGAAAATTTCTAACCCGGGGTTTTTTTTTTGTGTGTTATTTTAGCACTACATACTTTAAGTGTGAAGATCAAGTTGAGTTTTTGAAACTCTTAAACTCGTCAAGGCTTATCTCTACCAAGGCATATAGATGAAGCAAGGATTTTAGACGGCACGGCTCTTCAAAAAAACCCAAGATTATGGAATTTCAGGTCTAGAAAAGATCCAGTTGTGAATATGATTCCAACTTGAGCGGATCTCGTATTTTGTCTATTGCACTGAGAGTGTCTATATGAGCACAGTTTCGGGGTAAGACCCAGTTCGTGATTACTAAATCACTTACTAAGTGTTGATGGTCAATCCTTGGAACCTTCACACTTTCACTTTCAAGGAAAGTTTCCAAGGGGTAGAAGACAAGTTCAACTTACAAAGTTGACATCCATCACTGCTAGACACGGTAGACTACCTTGGTCACCATTGGATGCTAGTTTGTCATTCTCATGCAGAAGCTAACCAAGCGGTTTGACATTGCAAAAGCTAACCAAGGGGTTTGGATTGCAAAGGCAACACCGAGGGTTTTTTCTGTTGTCTCTTTCAGGTTTGCAAGTGCACGTGACTACAGGTAGGTGCACGTTATGTTCAATCTCCAAATATGCACATGATTTGGTTTTATTCTTGTTTTGCCTATACGTTGCTTAACTTTTTCAAGTCAGATGAATAAGCTTGAATGCTTTCGTCCATTTTGCTCTTTAGAGATATGACAAGGTCATGTAAGAGCCAAGAATTTTGGACCACAAAGTCCCAAATACATTTTTGTATTATGCAGTTATGGTCCTATATGTAGGGCTTGTTTTGGCACATGTTGTCACATGGGATACAACATGGTCTAGGAACTCAAGGAGTTTGGTTTAGCCAGTGTGGAGCAAGGTTAATGAGGGTCCCTCTCACTCCCGTCGTGGAGTGTTTGCAGTTACCTCCACACACCAGTACGTCTCATACTTAAAGGGTGTTCTTTTTTAAAACATCCTTAGTTGAGACATATTCCAGATGGAGAATTTGAGTCTTTGGGACTGACATTGGTGCTTGCTATTTAAATTATGTGTTGCCACAACATCCCTAGGTGCTCATCAAATCCATTCACAAGACCATTTTGAGCACGTCCTATGAGGAACAATTTCAATGGTCAGGAATTGTCGAGTACTTAGAATGACTTGTTAATGTTACATATGCTACTAAACAACATCAACAGACGGTTGTTTATGTATATAGCAAGGCTATGTATTGCAAATGAAATTGTTTCATTGTTTGTACCTAGAAGTGATTTATGTTTCACATTCTATTACGGTTCAAACGTTTCAGCAAGGCTTGCAAGTGATTGCAATAGAACGTATTTAGTTTCTTTTCAAAACTATTTACACTTCTCTTTCATGTGTGCTATGAGCATCACATTTTCCATAAGTTTGTATATGTTTTTGCTAAATGCATGCACACTAGGCGTCATGGGCCCTAGTGTTTAGCAAAGGATGATTTGGAGCGCCATGCACATTCATGACATAGATCTAACACTCACCAAAAGAGGTCATGCCTCGGTTCGGGTTCTTGTGGATCTTTTATGTTAACCAAGATGGTTATTCTTACCATTTTTTATTCCTCAGCAATGTTATAAGGTATTATGATCCATGTTTACCATTCATTTTGGAAGACTGTGTAAACAATTGGGAATAGACAAATTACAAGTGTAATCTTGTTCTAAAATATATGCAAAGCGCGTACATTAGCGCAAAGAAATCCAATTAGAAAGCATGTATTGCTCTAGTTGGAATTTTCTTACCATAAGATAAAGCATGTTTGTGACTAGGTTTAGTCTCTTCATGTTTAAGTGAGGTTCTCGGCCTTGAACACTAGTTATGGTGGGATTGTTTACTGATGCGATAAGATAACATGTCAAAGAAGTATACTTTGTTGATGAGTTATCAGTCAATTACTTGTAGAAAAAGTGAAAAGAGGTACACTTTTGGGTACATCTTAGTGGTGATAACTCATTTAGCATACTCAAATGGAGTCTACATGCTATGATGAATATGAACCGGTTACACAAAACGGTTGCAAAGAGACAGCAATGTGGAAAACCAAGATGTTATTCTTGGTGTCTTTGAATCTCTTGTTGAACCATCTTCCGATGAAATAAATAGTTGGATCCATGAAGGATGCTACTACGAAAAACATCAGTGTTCTTATGAAGATACAATCACTTTTGTTTTTGAATATGAAAACGCTTCTCTAAGGGGGGAGTAATGTTAGGTCTAGGGTAAAACCGATCAGCACGCCAAGGGCCAAGATGGACATGCAGTCAAAGGGGCCCTATTATTAGCAAGTAGGGCCTATATACGGCATGGTCCGGTGGAGAGTTGCATGCTCCAATCCCCTCAGTCTTAGAAATCTAATCTCTCTCTCTCTCTCTCTCTCTCTCTCTCTCTCTCTCTCTCTCTCTCTCTCTCTCTTGTAGTAGAGTACAAAAATTTAGCTTCAAACTTGGGTGCGAAAGTTCTGACCGGCTTTGACCCAAAGTAGGAACGGATTTTAAATCGATCACATATCTCTCCAGGGGAATTATTCTATGAGCCGAGAACCTGAAACTCGCTCACATCAAGCGATCAATCGAGGATTTGGACCGAAAAGGCAAGGCCTGTTGGTCCTAGTTGAGGATTGGGATTGATAAGGCAATCATGCAACAAAGGTGAGTGCACTTTAAGCACTCCAAGCACAAGCATGGTATTTATCATATGCATTAAACTTTTGCTGCTTACATTATTTGTAAAGCACTAATTATTATTTTGAAAACCAAATCACGCAGGGCTTGAGTACAAACCACCTCTCTAGTGTCTCTAGGAGATTGGTAAGGCCTATTGCTAGACTTGATAACTGCTGCAAGCTGCTAGGCATGGATGACCACTTATTACAGCTTGCGAAGCCAACAGGGGTTTCAATATGTCACAATCTGGATTTTCATTTATGCTAGGATATGGTTTCTAAGCAAAGTTTTCCAAAGGTTCTGTCAACCGGGACAAATCTATATGGTCAATGACAATTGTAATCAAGCCAAGCAGGTATGAGATACATAGTTTGCAAGTATTTTTTGTTTTTCAATACGTGGTAAAATTTGACAAGGTCAATTACCTTCGAATGGTCAACAAGATCAACTTTATTTTGTTGTGACATTTGTAAATAAGCAACAGTATCCTTTTGCTATGAGCACAAGAAGTCCATGAGTACTTATGTAAAGCAATGCTTCAATTTCGGCATCTACCATTGAGGTTTCCAACATTTGGAAACCTCGTACCTACAAAAATTCTCTCTCGCACTGTAGATATGACTTCAAGTGAGTTTTTCTTTCAAATTTTAGGACAACTAGCTACAATAGGATGACCCGGTTAGCCAATTTCATGTTTTTGGTATGTTTTGACCTTCAAATTGGCCAGGACTTTTTGTTGTTTAAAGCAAAGTGCTTTGACAGTGTTTATGAGAAGCAAGGCTTCTACCTCATGCCAAGATCCTATCGTTGACTTCGAATCAACTGCATTGGCACACAATTTTGGGCATTTGGTAAAATAAGGTTATAAGCTCACAATTTACCTATGACAACGACAAATTGTGATGTATCCATGCTTGATTGTGCAAGGCACTTCTAGTGTCGGCTCAATCTGTAGGGGTTGTCAATGTCGCCAAGGGCTTACACCTCTGCGTGCATGGCATGCTAGTGAGATGGACATACTTCCATCTCATTATTGTTTACACTTCCACTATAACACTAGCTACTCTATCAAGGACAAGGTAAGTTATTGATGTCTTAAAACATTTTTTATTTATGTTTATTCTCACAAGCAAAGTGACATACTTAAATCACCCTAGTACAGTCACGACCACATACAAGATAGATGGGTCAAGATGTGACTTATGCTACCACTCTCTCTACGAGAGCATTGTACAAGCAGACTGTTGTACTCTTAGAGGATAACCTACGACATAGCCATTGTTTGCACAAAGACATATGCAAAGGGATTTTCCTCAACTTAATATTATCTCTCTCTCTCTCTCTCTCTCTCTCTCTCTCTCTCTCTCTCTCTCTCTCTCTCTCTCTCTCTCTCTCTCTCTCTCTCTCTCCTGATTCTCTATGAGAAAAGTAAAACTAGGCATGATTTTACTAAAATATTTCTATGATGATATGGTAACAAGAAGGGCTAAGAGCCGTCTATTTTTGAAGGGCTAAGAGCCATGTATTTTGGAATGGCTAAGAGCCATCTGTTTATCATCCATCATTGATTAATTTCAAGCTCAAACAATTATATCAAGTTGAGTACCCATCATTTCTAATGGACAAGCAAGAGTCTTGCCATTATTGTTTTTTATTTTTGATGTTATTTTAGCACTACATACTTTAAGTGTGAAGATCAAGTTGAGCTTTTAACACTCTTAAACTCGGCAAGGCTTATCTCTACCAAGGGATATAGATGAAGCAAGCATTTTAGACGGCACGGCTCTTAAAAACAACCCAAGATTATGGAATTTCACGTCTAGAAATGATCCAGTTGTGAATATGATTCCAACTTGAGCGGATCTCGTATTTTGTATATAGCACTGAGAGTGTCTATATGAGCATAGTTTCAAGGAAAGACCCGGCTCGTGATTACTAAATCACTTACTAAGTGTTGATGGTCAATCCTTGGAACCTTCACACTTTCACTTTCAAGGAAAGAAGTCCACAAGTTTCCAAGGGGTAGTGGACAAGTTCGACTTACAAAGTTGACATCCATCACTGCTAGACACGGTAGACTACCTTGGTCACCGTTGGATGCTAGTTTGTCATTCTCATGCAGAAGCTAACCAAGCGGTTTGACATTGCAGAAGCTAACCAAGGGGTTTGGATTGCAAAGGCAACACCCATGGTTTTTTATGTTGTCTCTTTCACGTTTGCAAGTGCACGTGACTACAGGTAGGTGCACGTTATGTTCAATCTCCAAATATGCACATGATTTGGTTTTATTCTTGTTTTGCCTATGCGTTGCTTGACTTTTTCAAGTCGGATGAATAACCGTGTATGCTTTCATCCATTTTTCTCTTAGAAACATGGCAAGGTCATGTAAGAGCCAAGAATTTTGGGCCACAATGTCCCAAATACATTTTTGCATTATGCAGTTGTGGACCTATATGTAGGGTTTGTTTTGGCACATATTGTCACATGGGATACAACCTTGTCTAGGAACTCAAGGAGTTTGGTTTAGCCAGTGTGGAGTCTACATGCTATGATGAATATGAACTGGTTACACAAGACGGTTGCAAAGGGACAACAATGTGGAAAATCAAGATGTTATTCTTGGTTTCATTTAACTCTTGTTGAACCATGTTCCGATCAAACGAACAGTTGGATCCATGAAGGATGCTACTGCGAAAAACATCAGTGTTGTTATGAAGATACAATCACTTTTGTTTTTGAATATGAAAACGCTTCTCTAAGAGGGAGTAATATAAGGTCTAGGGAAAGATCGGGCGGCAGGCCAAGGGCCAAGATGCACATGCAGTTAAGGGGGCCCTATTATTAGTAGGTAGGGCCTATATACAATTGGGTCCGGTGGAGGGTTGCATGCTCCAATCCCTTCAGTCTTAGAAATCTATTGTTGGTTGCCTTATATATGTATGTAGTATGAGGCCAGATATTCAATTTACATTCTCACAGGTCATCAAATTTATACATAGCTTAGGGTCTAAGCATTGGCAAGTTGTTCAGAGGATCTTTCACTACTTGAGTGGCAAAATACATCTTGGGCTGTTTTATCCCAAGGGGAGATCATTGCCGCCCAGATTTGCATGCTTTTTTGGACTCAAATTTGGCTGGTTGTTATGACACGCAAGTCTCCACGAGTGGTTTTTGTTTCATGCTTGATAGTTCATGCATATCATGGTTGAGAAAGAAGCAGCCTATGGGGGCCACTTCTAGAACTGTGAGACCGAGTACAAGGTAGCCTTCATAGCTACGGTTGAGTGTGTATGGCTCAGATGTCTTATGGCTGATTTGGGTGTTGGATAGGACACTACCAATATCATCTACATCGATTATTAGAGTGCATTGGCAATTGTGAGGAACCCAATTTTCCATGCTCGCTTGAGGTGCATTATTACTATGTGGGAGAGAGGCTCTCAATGGGAGAGATTAGCTTGGATTATGTGCCAATACAGGACAAACTTGCAGATATGTTCACAAAGGCATTGCCTTGTGAGAGGCTTGAAGCTTTTTGCAAAGCTTTGGGCTTGCTTCCCTTTGTGGACCGATCATGTCCTCAGGGCATGGCACTTCCCTATACACTAGGTGACAGCTATCATTCATCGCATCACTCCCAGGGGGACTTGTTATCGTATACATGGTAGTCATGTGTGTGAACACACTTAGGACCATCGTGACATTTTTCCCTCACTAGGAGGTCTTCCCCCCCGTGCATTTTATATATGCCCATCATTCTAGAGCTAACTTATCTTTCCATTGTACACTAAGTAATATACTCTCTATTGTGTGCCTTGGGCTTCTTCATCTTCTCCAAGCTGTGGGTGTTTCCCTGCAACCCTCATTCTAACACTAGCTATCCCTTAAGTAGTAAGATCTTTAGTTTAGCAACTCCCTTTAGTAGAGACTTCGTGCCTACTACCTTGAGTAGAGACCTTTTCATCTATCTACTCTCGCTAGTAGACTCTTTAGTTGGTTGACTCCTTTGAGTAGTTGACTCTTGAGTAGAGACTCATACCTACTCCCTTGAGTAGACTCTTTCGTCTATCTACTCGCTAGTACACTCTTTTGAATCCTTTGAGTAAATCTACTCTTTAGTCGATTTACTCCTTTGAGTAGTCACCGGTAGACTAAAACATTTTTATTGCACTCGTCATGCAAAAAACATGAGTAGAAAATGTTGCAAAACATATAGTTGTGTGGTCAATTGGACTGCTATTAAAAAGTGTGAGGTGAAAATGATTAAATATGTCCAAACATGCTGACATGTGGATGCCTTTGCATCAATCCATAGAGTAGAGTAGTGGAAGACTTACTAGCAAGATAAATGCCACTTGCAGCTTAAAAGAATCATCATTGTCCATATGAAGGCAAAATAAATGCCTTGACAAAAAATATCCATAGTCAAAACATAACAAAAAATGTGTATAGGGAAAAATAAATGCCAATCTTGTGTGCAGTGGTATGTAGATTCCATAATCATTCTCATGTAGAAAGTCATACAAGTAAAAACATGTGTAAATTTGCGCCATTGTGCATGCCTTGAAAATATTAATCAAATCAACCTTGTCAAATGTCGTAGATCATAGCAAAAAGCGTTCATAAACCCTCTTTTGTATGGAGTTCAATGCATCAAAGTAGCCTTGTCTTGCATGGTTGTGTACAGCCTCATACAATATGCATAGAGCCCTCGGAGCCGTGTACCACTTGTTAAGTATGGAGCCTGATTTACCCCTTGTAACTTTTAGTCTTAAAAACGCATATTTGTAAGCCTCTCATTATGAGGAGAAGCCATCGTGCATAAGAAAAATCACTCGTCAAAAAACCAAAAATTCATGCCCATCGAAATATTCCCTTTTTGCCGGAATATTATGGCCGATGGAGGCCAAAAAGTGGTCAAAAAATGGCAGGTGGCCGATTTCTAGGCGGACTTATCTTCTCAAGGGTGGCCACACATGGACGCATTGGACAGTCCACACAAGGGCGGCTATACACAGTTGTCTTTCACGAGAGAGGGTAGACCTTTTGGCCTATAAAAGAAGGCCTCTTCTACACACAAAACGCATTGTGGTGCATTGTGAACTTGATCAAACAACATGTATGTGAGGTGGTGAGAGTGCAGCAAGATGGGAGCTCCGTTTAAGGGTATAATTCTCGTTCTCTATTGAATGCAAAGAAGGACAAGGCAAGGAGCCAACTCACTCTTTCAAACTCTCTCTCATTCTTTGCCAAATGCAAAGGCTCATGGATAGTATAGCCACAAAGACACTCTCTCTTTACCTCGCTCTCTCAATGATGGTTGTAGGTTTGCCATCATCAAGGTAAACTTGACTTTATATTTTTTTCAACCATTTTCTGAAGTGGGCACCCTCCCATGGTAAGAGCTTCGCCCTCTACAAGGCCTTTGACCTCTTGCAACTTCATGGGCATGTAAAGCAGTATGCAAGGGCATGTGACATGTGAGAAGCATACAAGGGCATGTGGCATATACAAGAGACATGCAATGGCTCGCCACAGGCCACATCGTCATGCATAATTCAAGCTAGGGCAATGAATCCTTCTCTCTTTCCTCTAATCATCTATTGTTGTTGCCATCGCTTTTTCAACATTCTTTTACATGATTATTACATAGGGCGCCAAAGGGTGCCAAGGGTCACCTTAAGAGTGCCCTTCATCAAGCAAAGGGCCGGTGCCTTGCTTGGGCAGTTGGGAAAACTTTTGTTATGATTACAATAATGAAAATGATGTTGTAGTAAATTTTGAGTTGGATGAGGATAATGATTATGTGATGAGGGCCTCCATGATGAAGATTATGTGTGACTGCTAAAGCGCTGCCAACCTCGCCCAAAGGCATGTGAAATTTGAGGAGTGACTTTATGAAAAGTACAAGGAGAGAGGCATGCAAGGGGCATGTGGCATGCGGGAGGCATGAAATGGGTGTTGAATCCACCTCTACAGGCATGCACGATTCTCTCTCTCTCTCTCTCTCTCTCTCTCTCTCTCTCTCTCTCTCTCTGTGTGTGTGTGTGTGTGTGTGTGTGTGTGTGTGTGTGTGTGTGTGTGTGTGTGCGCACGCGCGCTATTGGCAATTATGCATCGCCAAAATTTTGGAGTTCCATTTTTTTGGGTTTGGGCATCCTAGCTTGAATGAGGGGAAGGGACCTTGAAAGCTTGAATGAACGCATCCGGCCACTATAAGAGGAAAACTCTAGAACTACCACTATTGTTGCGGTTTAACAAAGAAAAATAGAGAGAGAATCTTTAGTGTGCAGGGTAATAACAAAGGGAATACACGCAGTAATGGTTTTTTGGTAATATGCACGGTAATAGCTGGGGCAATACTTTTTGTGACTATTACCGTGCCTATTACCTCTATACAGCTTTTCAAAAATAAAGATGCTCATTTACGCCACCGAAATTGGGTGGCCCAAATGAGCATCTTTAGTTTTTACCTACATAAAACATATGAAATATCAATTGTTTTTTGAAAAAAAAACCTTTCAAATTACAACTCATACCTTACCTTTATAAATTGAGGCACAAAAGAACAATACTTTTAAAAAAATACAAATAAAGCCAAAAATTTTAAATGAGTTTTACATACAAAATATGAGGGTTTTTTATGCTCCTCGTTCTCGATCTCGTCTTGAGCTGCATACGTTGGTTCGCCTTGACTCTACACCAAACAAAAACATATTAGATAAATCACTAACCCAAAATTAACTTTAAAATAATACTCATTGTCTACACATATTGCTTGTAGCGTCCCGTCTGCTGAGTCAAATTGCTCGCGAGAGATATAATGGTTTTCCAACAACCATCACCAAGTATCGAACTCTGTGTGTCTCTCTCGATACTTGACCATCTCTCTAGTAGGACGGGTTAGAGTGATGTTTTCCCAAATAAACAATAACCAAAAAAGTTTATTATTAAGCTAAAACACCTTCTTATGCAAACTTGCACAATTAAAAATAACTTATATATTTATCTTTCCAAGCCGCTTTGCCTCTCAAACCATACTGTGAGGGAGTTTACCTAGCTTGAGCTTTGCATTTTTGACTGCGGGATGAGCCCGTTGTAGCTTGCTTAGTCTTTTCTTGCATTGCCCTATCCCACTTTGCATCTACCATGTTGCCTCCATGATAGCTCATGTCAAGATTTGCGATCTAGTTGGCCATTGTGTGTCGTACACTTGATTGATTTTTTTTTTAACTGTTTAAATATAAACCCTTAACCACTTTGTCGAGAAACGTTGGTTGAGGGCATTCAAAAACCTTGACGTAGTGCGCATGATCCGGCACTTGGTCTTTGAATTTTATAAAGCAATTCTTATACGTCGAGTGTATAAGAATTTGCAGATGGCGTCAAAAGGCTTTGCCCTCTGTGGTCCCAAAGTCCACCTTGTCACCATATTGTAGTACCGCCCATGCGTGTCCGGCATGGACACATCAATGTCCTCATCCTCAGCGATTAGAGCAGCATGCTTCAAAGCAAGTGAGCACGTCTCCCCTCCACCACCAAAATAAGCATCCCAATAGAAGCCCTCGCCGCTTCGTCTATGCTTGTTACCCTAAGACGAATGCCATCGTGTGCTACTAGAAGACGCTCGTTGATCACCTGTGGACTATCCACGAGGTTCCGGCAAAGCAGGAGTTGAATGGAATGGTGTGGGGCCCTGTGGTGCAAGGGGGGTGGGTCCCTACGATGGAAGGGGGGTCGATAAGAAGGGAGGATAGAAGGAGGTGTCGTCAGTGGAACGCTCTAGATGGGTGGAGTCCCTCCATGGCTCCCCAATGGTGTGGTCTATTGTGAAAGACCATAGGCCACAAGCTGTTGTCCACTGTAGCAACCAAACAATTCCTGCGTCAAACGTAGGTACTCCTCAGGTAAAGACAATGCGCCCTGCAAATCTGGATCTACCATCGGTGGAGGAACCGACACCTCCAAAGTTGCAGAAGGCCATGCTTGCAAATAACGAAAATAAATATAAACTTTGCTCACAAAAAATAGCTATAGATAAATCTAAATCGATTGTTTGGACCTACCGTGTCAAGACTCGGGTCCATTGGAGGCGATGTCCAGTCTAGACCTCTATCTCTCTTTCTCTCTCGCTCTATCTTTCTCTCTTTCCCTCTACATTCTCTCTCTATTTCTCTCATCTCTAACTAGTTCTCTCTCCATCTCTATTGTCTAAGTATTTCTTTATCTATCTATCTCTTAAAGTTTATTTAAAGTTTTAAAAACTAAACCTACTCATTTTATTTAAAAAAATTAAGACTAAACTTACTTATTTTCACTAACTTAGTTAATTAAAACGCAAAGTCAATTACATTTTTCCTCCCTCTCTTTTCAGCTCATTCTCTCATGCATTAATTACACAAACATTATTTCCTCCCTTTCACACTTTAATTAACACCACGCTCTAATCACACTCTAATTACTCACACACACCTCCCTTTCATTTCCTCTCTCTTTCACAAATCGGTCGCTCTCAACAAAAGAATGCATTATACAAGTAAACCGGTGCAAACTATTCGACGTGTGGGCAAATAAACGAACGCATAATGCAAACGGTGAGTATTTTAAACTATTTGTGAGAGAGAGAGAGAGAGAGAGAGAGAGAGAGAGAGAGAGTGAGTGTGTGTGTGTGTGTGTGTGTGTGTGTGTGCATTCCAAACAATGTGTGTGTATGTGTGTGCGCATTTCAAACATAGCGTGTGTGTGTTGGGGGGGGGGGGGGGGGGGGGGTTGAAAAAAACCAACCTTGGTCCACTCCTTGCAGCTGAGCATTCGAGTATGCTACCTCATCCTCCCATCGTTGCACCCCGGCTCCAACGAACGGCCATCGAATGCTCCCCCTTCGAAATAGGTTTTGTGTGTGTGTGTGTGTGTGTGTGTGTGTGTGTGTGTGTGTGTGTGTGTGTGTGTGTGAGAGAGAGAGAGAGAGAGAGAGAGAGAGAAGGGGGGGAGTAAGGGGGAAGATGCTGCTACAAATTCAATGGCAGGTGAAATCTGTTTCTCAGTATATGATGGATACTGGACCAAAGGTATCTTGGGAAAGTTTGTGTGTGTTTGAATTTAAAATCCCATCATTCAAAATCATATACTGAAAGACTTAAATACTATTTGAAAAACATATTGTGTAAAAAACAATTTTTTAAAAAAATGGAGAATTTCTTTGATACATAAACAATCCATTACAAGATACTTTGATACATGACAAAGTAGGAGTTTTAGCCGGAACTCCTATCAAATGAGAGCGAGGATCTTTACCTGCCAACCAACCACCATTACAATTAATTAAAACTAATTTGTACTAAATGGGTGACAGGTATCCAAGCAAACCCCACTGCTTGTTATCGATATCACATCGCAAAACCCAACTACACTCCTGAATATATATTATGTTTTCTTTAGCTCGTCTATGTAAGTAGGGTCTATTACAGTCTTTGAAAAGTTTGATGGTTTACATGGTTTGGAGATAGGGTCCCTAATTGCTATTGGCTTGGTTTTGTTTTTCCTACTATGTGCAGCCATAAGCTTCTGTTGTAACTTAAAAATGTCCCGAGTGATGCTCATCCGAGCTATCTATCTGTAACCCTGATTATCAACATGTAACCTTGCATATCAATGTATGTGTAACCTTGTTTATCATCATGTTCAATGCATATTTACCAATGCATGTGTGTATAGGCTAACGTGTTACCCGTTTGAGATCCTTCTCCATGTGTTGTGCGGATCTTTGTGTATATGTCTGTGTCTATGTGCATGCATGTGTGTGAGGAATCTACAAGACTATCATGCGTTTAAAAAAACATTATAAGTATGCATGTTTATGTGCTTATGTGCATGTGGTTTTATTGCCTAACTAATCCTCTATGCTATTACAGCAATATATATTTTATATAGACTGCTTGATACATACGTATATGTGTGTGAATGAAAATATAACTGCTACCCGATATCTGTTCTTTTTTGGCTACGTACATGCGCACTTTAATCCTGGGATTTTAATGATGGCGACATACACGGTACATAGCCCATTAATACCTCATGCATATGATTGTGTGTGTGTGTGTGTGTGTGTGTGTGTGTAAATCGATGTGTAATCGCCACCCCGTGTGCTTCTATTGCAACTGTGTTCCATGCAATTCTAAGAAAAAACGTAACCATTTACCTTATGTAGTATGCCAAGGGGTGGAGAACCAATCCGTCTTATGCTTGCTTTCTTGCAATTGGAAGTTCACCAAGCAGAGCTCGTTTTCACTTGCGTTCGATGTTGGGACGGCGTGTGTGTGCTCATGTTGTAGCCCCAGGGGCGGTTGTGTGTGAACGCTAGAATTGTGTGTGTGTGTGTGTGTGTGTGTGTGTGTGTGTGTGTGTGTGTGTTACAGAGCAAGGCTTCATAATGCGTTGCAACCTCTGCGCAAGCTTTATTAATAAGCCACTCATTGTATGCGGTGCAATTAATGGACCATGCATGAGTTTTTTACTTATCTGGGAATGTTGAACCACCAACCGGATGTTGCTTAAAATACCCACTTGCCATATAGGATTATCACTTATCACCAAAAAATAATACATATATTATCCTTTACAAACTGGGGAGTTTATTCAAAAAGGTTTTGGTACATCCTTTAATGAGTTTTAAACGTAAGGGCAAAGCTGTTGTACCTTGGAAATCGTTACAAAAAGCCATACGACTTTTCTTCTTTTTTTTTTAACTCCTCAGGATCCGCTTGGAGCCTGCTTTTGTCTCTTGTCTCTTCCGTCATTCATCTCCTAGTGACGTAGTTGCTTGTTCCATGGTAAACAATTAGTATATTTCTCATGGCACGATTTTTATTTTTCATTGTTTGTATTTTTTAACTATGAGATTTTTACTAAAAAATTGTTCGCCCAAATGCTAGTTATTTTCAGAGTGGGTACGCCAATGGTATGTATGCCATATATATATATATATATATATATATATATTATATATATATATATATATATATATATATATATATATATATATATATATATATATATATATATATATATATTTGTGTCATATATACTCTGTGTGTGTGTGTGTGTGTGTGTGTGTGTGTGTGTGTGTGTGTGTGTGTGAGAGAGAGAGAGAGAGAGAGAGATGGGGGGGACGGGGGGGGGGGGGGGGGGGGGAGTAAGGGGGAAGACGCTGTTACAAATTTAATGGCAGGTGAAATCTTGAGCAAGGTATGTCCAAAAACATGGCATACCTTACTATGTTTCTTTTTTAAAACCACGAGTTATTATCATGGATCTTATTGTGCATATTACCGCGGTTATTACCATGGATATTATCGCGTTTTTATTTTTTTAAACGTTGGAAAAGAATTCGATGTTGCAGGGTGTGATTTTTCAACCTCCAACAGTCCTTTTTTGTACAAATTTTATTTTATTGTTCTCTATCTTTTTGTACTTATTAGTTTTTGTTTTTATTGTTCCTTTAGTCATTTCTTGTCTTTGCACTATTGAAATCCCCCCCCCCCCTCCCCCCTCGGCCCCTCTCTATACTCCCTAATTATTTTTGAGAGCACATGTTTTTTTAAATTGTTTTTTTAATTTAACTAATAGCAATTCATGCATATGTAGTACAATTGGGACAATCAAGGCCCTTTGAACAACCCCGAATGCAAGGGATGGCTCAGGGGCAAGCTCATTTTCCCTTGCGCCAAGTGCAAAGGGGCAATCCCTCACTTGAGGTGCATTGCATTGGAGGATGTGGAGAATGAGGGGCTATGGACCCCTCTAAAAAGCGCTCGAGTAGATGGCAACACCATCCCCGCTCTCTTCAGGATGCTCACCATTGGCCTGTGTTCGGTGGTGGTGCTCTGGCACGAAAAGCTGAAAGATAATGGCAAGAGCTACTAAGCAAAGGCATGGTGCATGGTGATTGTGGCACTAGCTCTACTTGACAGCTCCTCCACACGTGCCCTAGGGACACTTTAAGGTTGAGGACGAGCACATGTTAGACATGTTAGATGAGTTGTTGGCACATGAAGCCAACGTGTGCGAGGAGGATTTTAGACCCTACACTAAACAGGCACAGGCAATGGAGGACAAAATGCAATCAAGTGTCTGAATACCTCTTTATGATGGTGCCCAGTAGTCAGTGCTTTGAGCATCATTAGAGGTCCTCAACTTGTAGGCAAAATTTGGTCGGGTGTAAATACACTTCTCAAGTAGGTTCTATTTATGGTTTTTTTTTAAAATTGCACTCTCTTGTTGGCCCCCCTTGCATTTGTACTAATTTTTTGTTTCATTGTAGTTCGATGGGCAAAATGCTTTTGAAAGATCACCACATGCCTTTGAATCACTGACGAGCAAGGTTGTATGTCACCGCACTTGGCATGGAGTATGAGCGCATCCATGCATGTGTCAACGATTGCAGACTATACCGCAATGAACATGCACATGCTACCTCATGCCCAATGTGCAGAGAAGAACACTACAAGACCAGTGTGAGGGAGGCCCACCTACCCCGCAAGGTATTGAGGTATTTTCCACTTATCCTTGGATTTAGCACATGTTTAAAAGTAGGTCTATAGTGGAGCTTCTCACATGGTACGCCAACCACCACTGAAATGATGGGATGATGCATGTCCCTACTGATTCATTTGCATGGAGGCACATCGAGACTCATTGGCCTCAGTTCATGATAGAGACTCAACACTTGAGGCTTGGGCTGGCAAGTGACGGTGTCAATCCCTTTGGCACCAAGCCTACATCATGGAGCACTTAGCGCATGATGATCATCAACTACAATATTCCACCATGGGAGACTACCACGAAGGGGAGTATACTTCTCTCCTTGCTTGTGCCAAGGAAGTACAAAGTGGCAAATATGGATGTCTACCTTGAGCCCCTCATCGAGGAGTTGGAGGACTTGTGGAAGGGCATCCCCGTTGTTGATGTTTCACTTTCAAAGGAGAGGAGAGAGGCCATCGTGAGGGGTATTCTTATGTGGACTATGCATGACTATCTTGGCCTTGGAGAGATTTTCGGTATGTTATGTTCATTCTTTTCTCTCTCTTTATCATTTGAAGTTCAAAACGTTTATCTAACGATATGATATGAGTGTAGGGTTGTCCACGTTGGATCACAATGCTTGTCCTACATGTACATCATCATGGGTGATGGTGTGGCCAAATGCCTTACCCAAGGTAATCTATCCAAACAACCATCGTTTCCTCCCCCAAAGTCACAAGAAATACAATGCTCCAACAAATGGGAAGACGCCTATAAAGCTTACAATGGCAAATTCGGTAAACATTTTGGGAAGAGACTACAATAGTCATCTACCCTCGTCTACTCCATCAAAAGATATGTCAAGGTGCTCCATATTTTAAAGGCTTCCATATTGGAAGGACTTAAAAATAAAACATCTCTTGGATGCCATTTACATATTTAAGAATGTTGCTCACACCCTATGGGACCACATTACGGACAAAAAGGATCTTTGGGGGCTAGAGATGATTTGAGGGCCTTGAAATGTCTCCCCATCTCTTCCACTCTTCGTCAAGCCCCAAATGGAAATATTGTGCTTCCTAAAGCGCCATGGAATCTAACCAAAGATGAGCTAGATCGAGTGAAGGGTTCCATTGAATCTATCTGCATATACGGGCACTACATGAGATCACTAAAGGGAGCTCTCACAAATACAAAGAAAGGTGGAAGCATTTAATTGTATGGGTTAAAGACCCATGATTGGCACAAGATGTTACATGTAATTCTTTCTTTCCTCTCTATCCTCTCCCTTGTTTTGTTTGAGATTCTAAATTTTGTGCAAGACTAAAATCATATGGTAATTTAATCTTTTAACTTTGTAGTTTATTTTGCTAGTGAGTATGTGCGTGTTGTTAGGAAACAAAGGTGTAGCTAAGTAGAGATTAGAGTGTTTTATTTAATGGAGAGAGATAATTTTAACACACGAGAGATTATAGACTAGAGAGAGAGAGAGAGAGAGAAAGCAAACACGATATACGTGGTTCACTCAATGTGGGTTACGTCCATGGAAAAGCAGCCACTCAATGGCTTTAGTCCTTCAAACTAGAAGTAGGTTACAAAGGGATTATACCCTTAATGGAGATCCCGGTTTGCTTCACTCTCACCACCTCACATACACCTTGTTACATCAACTTCACAATGCATCAAAATGCATTTTGTGTGTGGAAGAGGCCTTCTTTTATAGGCCAAAAGGGTTGCCCTCTCTCATGAGAGGCAGTCGTGTGTAGCCGTCCTTGTGTAGACAAGTCCAAGTTGGACTCTCCCACGCGCCCATGTGTGGCCATCCTTGAGAAGACAAGTTCGCTTAAAAATCAGCCATCGGCCATTGACTTTCAACGACCAGCTGACCATTGAATACCGGGGGCCAACCGATCAATTGATCATCCATTTTTCGACCACTTTCTGACAGCCGTCCGGTCATAATAATCGAGGGAAAAGGAAATATTTTGGCGAACCCAGACTCAAGCAAAGCTCGAGATAGGGTGTGAATTTTTTGTTTTTTTGGCAAGTGAGTTTTCTTACATATGATGGATTCTCCTCATAATGGGGGCCCTACAAATGAGCGCTTTTAAGACTAAAAGTTACAAGGGTAAATCAAGCTCCATACTTAACAATATCCCACTTGGAGACTAATCTACACACCAAACTTGCATCTATTTTCCATCATGGCTTCTTATCCTTGAATGTCAATTGAAGATGAGCAAAATCTCAACTTCTCCTTGTTGACCTCCTTTGCAAACATGTGTACATGATTCTCACTCGTGTGCACCTTTCCTAGATTTAGGTGTCCTTCTTCCAAAAGAGTACGGATGAAGTGATATCTCACCTTGATGTGCTTTGTCCTTGAGTGAAAGGCTGAATTCTTCACAAGATGAATGGTACTTTGATTGTCATTGTACAAGACACAATTTTCTTGCTTCTATCCAAGCTCCTCCAAGAATATGTGAAGCCACATAATCTTTTTGCTTATCTCCGCCATTGCTACATATTCTCCTTTTGTGGTAGAAAGTGAGGCCACTTTCTGCAGCTTTGAAGCCCAACTTATTGTTGTGCCTCCAATTGTGAAGACATATCCAGTAGTGCTCCTTCGAGTATCTTTGTCACCTGCCATATCTGCATCAACATACCCTTGCAAGAAAATGTCAATGCCTCCAAAATACAAAGCATTTGTTGTTCTCCCTTTTAGATACCTAAGTATCCACTTCACAGCTTGTCAGTGCTCTTTACCAGGATTGTTCATGAATCTACTCACAACTCCCACTGCATGTGCAATGTTTGGCCTTGTCTAGACCATAGCCTACATTAGGGCTAGCCAAAGGTGTAGAAATCGATTTTGCATCTTGCATTGTAAACCTTTGTAGTATCTTCTTGATGTAATCCTTTGAGATAGCTTTACTACCTTCTTCATCCTCTCCCTTGATATCTTCATACCTAGTATCCACTTTGCAGCACCTAAATCTTTCATTGAAAAATATTTAGACAACTCCTCTTTTAGGTCTTTGATATCTTGCATGTTAGCACTTGCAATCGGCATGTCATCAACATACAACATTAGGATGATGAACTTCTTATCTCCCAAATTCTTTGTGTGGATGCAGTTATCTGAGTTGCATCTTTTGAGTCCATGATCCAGCATCCATCAATCGAACTTCAAGTACCATTGTTTCGATGCTTGCTTTAGACCATACAAGCTCTTCTTTAATTGCAAACCATTTTCTCCTTACCCTTTACTTCATACCCCTTTGGTTTAAGCATGTAAATTTCCTCCTCCAAGTCACCATGAGGGAATGTCGTATTTACTTCCATTTGCTCATGATTTAAGTCATGAGCAGTCACAAGGCTTAAGACAAGCCTAATTGAGTTCATCTTTACAATAGGATAAAATATTTGATTGAAGTCAATAACTTTCTTTTGAGAAAACCCTTTTACCACAATCTTGGACTTGTACCTTTTCTTCCCACCTTCTTCTTCCTACAGCTTGTACACCCATTTGTTTTGTAGTGCTCGCTTACCTTTAGGCAACTCAACCACCTCCTATGCAATGCAATGAGTCCATCTCCACTTGCATCTTCATACATTCTTCTTTGGGTTCATGTTGCATAGCTTCTTTGTATGATTTTGGATCTTCAGAATCTAAGACCAAGAGATGGTTAAAGGAAGGAACGAACCTTTCTAGAGGTCTAGTTGCTCTTGTAGATATTTGGGGCATAGGTTGAGGCACCTCATGTGGTTGACGTTGTTGCACATTATCATTGTTTTCACTCCTTGAGTCTTCATCGTCCTCAAGCTCCATGTGCTCATCACCTACATCTTTTGTTTGTTTTCTTTCCAAGTAATCGTTATATATATTTTTCTCGTTGAAAATTACATATCTACTCCTAAAGATTTTACTATCTTCGAGATTCCATAGGCGATAACTAAAGTTGGCTTCTCCATAGCCAATGAAGAAACACTTTTTGGACTTTGCACCTACCTTTGACCTTAGGCTTCTATCTATGTGCATAAAAGCCTCGCATCCAAACACTTTGAGAAATGCATAATTCATCGGTTTACCTATCCATGCCTCTTCTAGATCTCCCCCATCCAATGTCGTGAGGGTGACCAGTTGATTAAGTACACATACATACTTACTACTTCCGTCAAAATCTCAAGCAGCAGGCTTGCATGTAGCCGCATGCTTCACTCGCTCCATGATTGTTCTATTCATCCTTTCCCAAATGTCATTTTGCTGAGGTGTCCTTGGGGTTGTCCTTTTCCTCTGAATGCCATTGCTAGCACAAAAGCTTGGCTGCAATATTCGCCTCCATTGTCAGATCTGAGGCATTTAAGCTTGGTACTTGCTTCATTCTCCACAAAGGCTTTCCACTTTTGAAATACAGAAAATACATTGGATTTATTATTTATTATATAAACCCATGTTTTCCTAATCACGTCGTCTATGAATGTTACATAGTACAATGAGCCACCAAGGGATGGTGTACTTGTAGGACCCCAAACGTCAAAAAGAACCAATTCAAGTTTTTAATTTTTTCTTTCATTTCTTGATTTTTGAAATTTTACCTTCTTTTGTTTACCGTAATCACAATCTTCACAAAACTCTAAGTCCACTTCTTTCAAACCTGATAGAAGCTTCTTTGATTGAAGGATTTGAACTCCTTTGGCACTCATATGCCCAAGTCGGTAGTGCCACATCACAGTGTCGGCTTTTGTAGCTGTTGCACAAGTTGAAGATTGTGTGCTAGCAGTACACAAAGACCATATTAGGTAAAGTGGGAAAATCCCAATTCCCAGGTTGGACAACTTTCAATATATCATGTATAAAATATAGAGATTTTGTCAAAAATTTGAGTTTTCTTTAGGTCTCATTCCACTTTATGCACATACAATACACAATGAAAAAAACTAAAATATCATGGTTTCAATCAATTGGATTATTAGGAGAGGAGTATATTGCATCCATTATCGTTGTCTATGTTCTACTGTCCTACCTACAACTTATCTCAACATGGAGAGCTTGGTTTCTAGGTCCACCACTTGTCCAAGTTAATGTAAAAGTGACTCAAGGTTCACAACTTGTGAAAGCAAGGATCCATTGAGGAATACAATCCACTTGGCTATTTTTCCTTAATTTATTACATGTGACATTTAAGCAAGGTCCACTTCTAATCTATAACTTCTTAATTTGAGGCATGGGGCATACATAAAATATGTAGCATATGCTCTATTGCCTCATAGGAAGGTTGGTTTCAAGGTGCACTTATCCATGCTAGCCTATCTTGGAGAAATGATGGAGCTTGCTTCTCTCCTTGTTTCAATGGAGACTAGCTTGGACAAGTGGTGGACCTTTGCTTCTCTCTATGTTTCAATAGAGTTAGCTTGGACAAGTGGTGATCTTGGAACAAAACCCCCATGTAAAACATATCATGGGTATTCCAAGTGATTAGAAAGATTACCATTTAAGATATAACCTTATAGGTTGGACAACTAGATCTTGGCTTGGAGAAATGGTGGACCTTTGATTCTCTCCATGTTTCAATGGAGTCTATCTTGGAGAAATGGTGGAGCTTGCTTCTGTCCATGTTTCAATGGAGCCTAGCTTGAATAGTTGGTGGACCTTTGCTTCTCTCTATGTTTCAATAGAGTTAGCTTAGACATGTGGTGGATCTTCAAAATAAACCAACTACTATCAGTGTTGCCTAGCTTGGACAAGTGGTGGAGTGTTTCTCTACTCCATGTTTCAATGGATCTTAGCTTGGACAAGTGTTGGACCTTAAAACAAAAACCCCATGTACAACATAGAATGGATTTTCTAGATTTCAATGGAGTCTAGATTTAACAAATGGTGGAGCTTGTCTTCATCCATGTTTCAATGAAACTAGCTTGGACAAGTGGTGGACCTTGTAACAAACCCTCCCATGTACAACATATCATTGGTTTTCTAAGTGATGGGAAGGAATACCATTCAAGATATAAACTTATAGCTTGGATAAGTAGTTGACTTTAAAACCAAATTCATCATAATACAATGAAATACAGGTCAGCCAATTCCTAAATCTTGAGACCAAACCTCCCATGCTATTAGAGATAATATATTGGATAAGTGGTGGACCTTCTATTATTTTCCCATGCCTAGTTTAGACAACCGGTACACTTCGCAGCTATAAAGGTTGGACGAGTTGTGGAGCCTTGTTTCTATCCATGTTTTAATGGATCCTAGCTTGGACAAGTGGTGGACCTTGGAAAAAAGCTTCCATGTACAACATATATGAGGTTTTCCATGTTTTAATGGAACCTATCTTGGACAAATGGTGAAGCTTTCTTCTCTCCATGTTGATTTTGGAACTACCTTAGACAAGTGGTGGAGCTTTTCTTTTCTACTCTTCATAATACAATGAAGTATATGTTGGTTACATGGTGAATCTTAAGGCCAAACCTCCCATTTTACTAGAGATGATAGGTTGGACAAGTGGATCAACCTTCTATCATTTCTCCATGACTATATTGAACAATTAGTAGACATAACATCTCTCTATGTTGTCTAGAGATGAGCTTGGACAAGTGATGGACCCTGCTTCTCTCTTCCCTTGGTTTACTAGTTTGAAGACTCAGTATATATACTTTCTTAGATCTAGCTTGAACAAGTGGTGGACCTTGCATCCACAATCTTAATTCAGTACAAAAAAGTATATGAAAAAATAACATAGGAATCTTGGTTTGAAGGTCAAGCAATTAGGTTCCAAATGCACATAATAATATATTTTCCACCCATATTAAAAGAAAGTTAAATATGTTTTTACCAAATTGACAAAGGTAACGTCCAAGAATTATATCTTTCCATCTTGTCAGATCTAAATCTTCATCAAGGCGACATGCATGTATACATCAACTTTCAAGCCATTCAAGAATACATGCACTTAGATTCCATAGTTTTGTTTTCAAAGTCTTTTAGGTTCTAAAACTCTTTCACATAAAGTATGTAATGACAAAATTCTTGAAGCAAACATTTGTGCCCAAGAAAAAGATCCCTCTCACATATTTAAAGTCCATGAATTCTCTGATCCACACTTACAAGTTTTATTTTGACATCAAACATCAATTCTTTCATAGTTCCAAATAAATGCAACCTCGATATGAATTGACAAAAAATGAATTTCTTTTACTATATGACCCAACATAGGCCCCAATCAAATAAAAAATGAGTCCCAAAAATTTGGGTGCACTCTAGCAATACATCAGAGTCCCTTACAATAGGATGCACTCCAATAGTACATTGAAGTCCCCTTAGAGTAGGGTGCACTCCATTCAAGTGTTCATAAAATTGACACACCTTTTTTTTTTAAAAAAAAGACTATATCAAATTATACAAATGTTGAAAGATACACACTAGAATAAAAAAAGCATCTTATAGCCATATTTATTCAATGCTTTCGTGTTGACAAGTACACACCAAGGACATAATTTGTCTCAGAATCACTATACTGATTTACAATTGTGTTGTATGTATAGACTCTCTTATCTCTTGCATACAACCATCCTACCAACCATGGAATTATGGTTCTCTGCAAGAAGTTTTGAAGTTGCTCGGAAGTTTGCCTCCACATCTTTGGAAATATAAGATATGTCCCTGGCATGTTCCACATCACCCTATATGGAGTGTCATCAAAAATTAAGGTATTGTTTGCATCCAAATCGTCAAATATCTTCCAAATATCACTCAGATTTTTGTGATAAACCCTTGTAAATCCTAACATGATATTTGGATTTTGGCAATTTTTGTTACTCATAAACACCTTGAACTTGGTATACTGCTCAGGAAAACACTTTTGTGTGATGCGTTGCACCCTTGTTAAGTTATAGCAACTCCATATCCATAGCTCAAAGTATTCAGCACAAAAATCCAAAAAACTTTGTGCGTCTGGTCGCACCACATGATAAACTTCATCTTTGTCCTCCACAAGTCGCATGTGTTGAGCCCAAGATGGCATAGAATCTCCATGTTTCATTTCAACTGTCTTGAGAAGTAACCCCTCTAGATCCAAGATAAGTACTCTTTTGATGTCCTTGAAAGCAAGTGGTAGGTGATAAGGAGGTGATTCATTCCTTGGACAAGGTCTTGGAGGAGGTTGGATGGGTAATTCAATAGTTTTCTTCAATTTATGCCAGCATATAGCCAATCCATTTTTCTGTAATGGTTCTGAAATTAAAGAACAAGAACACTTAATGCAAACACAACAATAGACATGAGTTTTACATTGTCTACCCTAAGGTTTTATTAGATACCAAAATCCATCTATGATCTACTCATTAATAGAAAGAAAGTCAAATTAAAATCCTGACTCTTTTTTATGCTACACTCTCTCTTAGTCTCAATACCATGGAGTTCAACTAGACTTAAGTCAACTAATAACTAATACTTGTTGTTAAAGGTATTCTTGAAGTGTATAAGGCTTAACCAATGCTCTAGTGTAGAATGGGTATTTAGGTCTCAAGGTCTACCACTTATCCAAGCAAAGATCCATTTAGATATGGAAACCCAATTTTTCTTAATATAATGATATAGAGTGGACAAGTGGTGAATCCTGAGACCAAGCCACTCATGCTACTAGGGATAATAGGTTGGACAAGTGGTGGACCTTGAATGTAAACCCCCCATGTACAAAGTATCAGGGGTTTTGGGTATTTCAATGGACTCTAGCATCTTGGAAACATGGTGGAGCTTACTTCTCTCCATGTTTCAATGGAGTCTATCTTGGATAAATGGTGGAGCATCATTCTCTCCATGTTTCAATGGAGCCTACCTTGGACAAGTGGTGCACGTTTGTTTCTCTCTATGTTTGAACAGATTTAGCTTGGACAAGTGGTGGACCTTGGAACAAAATCCCCATGTAAAACATATCATGGACATTACAAGTGATGAGAAAAAATACCATTCAATATATAACCTTATAGGTTGGAAAAGTGGTGGACCTTAACACCCAATTATTATTAATATAATGACATAGAGTGGACAAGTGGTGAATCTTGCGACCAAACCTACTAGGAAAAGTACGTTGGACAAGTGGTGGACCTTGAATGCAAACCCCCATGTACAAAATATTACTCATGCTACTAGGAATAATTTGGTATTAAGGTCCATGTTTCAATGGAGCTTAGCTTGGAAAAGTGGTGGACCTTTGTTTCTCTCTATGTTTCAATAGAATTTGCTTGGACAAGTGGTGAACCTTGGAACAAAACCCCCATGTAAAGCATGTCATGGGCATTACAAGTGGTGAGAAAAAATACCATTCAAGGTATAACCTTATAGGCTGGACAAGTGGTGGACCTTAGCACCCAATTCCTCTTATTATAATGACATATAGTGGAAAAGTGGTGAATTGTGAGACCAAACCTACTAGGGATAATAGGTTGGAGAAATGGTTGACCTTGAATGTAAATCACCCATGTACAAAATATCATGGGTTTTGCGTATTTCAATGGAGCCTAGCATCTTGGAGACATGGTGGAACTTACTTCTCTCCATGTTTTAATGGAGCCTATCTAGGAGAAATGGTGGAGGTTCCTTCTCTCCATGTTTCAATGGAGCCTAGCTTGGACAAGTCGTGGACCTTTGTTTCTCTCTATGTTTGAATATGGTTAGCTTGGACAAGTGGTGGATCTTGGAATGAAACTCCCATGTAAAACATATCATGGGCATTTCAAGTGGCGAGAAAGGATACCATTTAAGATATAACCTTATAGGTTGGACAAGTGGTGGACCTTAACACAATAGAATGACATAGAGTGTACAAGTGGTGAATCTTGAAACCAAACCACTCATGCTACTAGAGATAATAGGTTAAACAAGTGGTGGGCCTTGAAATAAAACCCCCTAGAGTGTTTCAATGGAGCCTAGCTTGGAAACATGGTAAAGCTTGCTTCTCTCCATGTTTCAATGCAGCCTATCTTGGATAAATGGTGCAGCATCATTCTCTCCATGTTTCAATGGAGCCTAGCTTGGACAAGTGGTGGACCTTTGTTTCTCTCTATGTTTGAATAGAGTTATCTTGGAAAAGTGGTGGACCTTGGAACAAAAACCCCATGTAAAACATATCATGGGCATTACAAGTGGTGAGAAAAAATGCCATTCAATATATAACCTTATAGGTTGGACAAGTGGTGGACCTTAACACCCAATTATTCTTAATATAATGACATAGAGTGGATAAGTGGTGAAATTGGGACCAAACCTACTAGGGAAATAGGTTGGACAAGTGGTGGACCTTGAATGTAAACGCCCCATGTACAAAATATCACTCATGCTACTAGAAATAATTTGGTATTAAGGTCCATGTTTCAATGCAGCCTAGCTTGGAAAAGTGGTGGACCTTTGTTTCTCTCTATGTTTCAATAGATTTATCTTGGACAAGTGGTGTACCTTGGAACAAAACCCCCATGTAAATCATGTCATGGGCATTACAAGTGGTGAGAAAAAATACCATTCAAGCTATAACATTATAGGTTGGACAAGTGGTGGACCTTAACACCTAATTCCTCTTAATATAATGACATAGAGTAGACAAGTGGTGAATCATGAGACCAAACCTACTAGGATAATAGGTTGGACAAGTGGTGAACCTTGAATGTAAACCCCCCATGTACAAAAATTATTATGGGTATTGGGTATTTCAATGGAGCCTAGCAACTTGGAGGCATGGTGGAGCTTATTTCTCTCCATGTTTCAATGGAGCCTATCTAGGAGAAACAGTGGAGGTTCCTTCTCTCCATGTTTCAATGAGCCTAGCTTGGACAAGTGGTGGACATTTCTTTCTCTATATGTTTTAATAGAGTTAGCTTGGACAAGTGGTGGACCTTGGAATGAAACCCCCATGTAAAACATATCATGGGCATTTCAAGTGGTGAGAAAGGATACTATTTAAAATATAACCTTATAGGTTGGACAAGTGGTGGACTTTAACACATATTTCTTCTTCATATAATGACATAGAGTGTACAAGTGGTGAATCTTGAGACCAAACCACTCTTGCTACTAGGGATAATAGGTTGGACAAGTGGTGGACCTTGAATGTAAACCCCTCATGTACAAAATTATGGGTTTAGGGTATTTCAATGGAGCCTAGCTTGGAGACATGGTGGAGATTACTTCTCTCAATGTTTCAATGGAACCTATCTTGGAGAAATGGTGGATCATCCTTCTCTCCATGTTTCAATGGAGCCTATCTTGGACAAGTGGTGGACCTTTGCTTCTCTCTATGTTTTAATGGAGTTAGCTTGGACAAGTGGTGGGTCTTGGAACAAAACCCCTTTGTAAAACATAGCATGGACATTACAAGTGATGAGGAAAAATATCATTCAAGATATAACCTTATAGGTTGGAAAAGTGGTGATGTACCTTGAAAAGTGGTGAAGGATACCATTTAAGATATACCCTTATAGGTTGGACAAGTGGTGGACCTTAACACCCAGTTATTCTTAATATAATGACATAGAGTGGATAAGTGGTGAATCTTAAGACCAAATCACTCATGCTACTAGGTATAATACGTTAGAGAAGTGGTAGACCTTGAATGTAAACACCCCATGTACAAAATATCATGGTTTTAGGGTGTTTCAATGGAGCCTAGAATCTCGGAGACATGGTAGATCTTGATTCTTTCCATGTTTGAATGGCACCTATCTTGGAAAAATGATGGAGGTTACTTCTCTCCATACTTCAACGGAGCCTAGCTTTGACAAGTGGTGAACCTTTGCTTATCTCTATGTTTGAATAGAGTTAGCTTGGACAAGTGGTGGACCTTTGCTTCTCTCTATGTTTGAATAGAGTTAGCTTGGACAAGTGGTGGACCTTGGAATGAAACCCCCATGTAAAACATATCATGGGCATTTCAAGTAGTGAGAAAGGATACCATTTAAGATATAACCTTATAGGTTGGACAAGTGGTGGACCTTAATACATAGTTCTTCTTAATATAATGACATAGAGTGTACAAGTGGTGTATCTTGAGACCAAACCACTCGTGCTACTAGGGATCCTAGCTTGGACAAGTGGTGGACCTTGGAAAAAAGTCCCCCTATACAACATAGATGAGTTTTTTCATGTTTTAATGGAAGAGAGATTCGACAAATGGTGGAGCTTGCTTATCTCCATGTGGATTTTAGAACTAGCTTGGACAAGTGGTGGAGCTTTGCTTTTTTACTCTTCATAATACAATGATGTATAGGTTGGTTACATGGTGAATCTTAAGGCCAAACCTCCCATCTTACTAGAGATGATAGGTTGGACAAGTGGTCAACCTTCTATCATTTCTCCATGCCTATAATTAGATAATTAGTAGAACTAGCATCTTTCTATGTTGTCTAGAGCTGAGCTTGGACAAGTAGTGGACCTTGCTACTCTCTTCCCTTGGATTATTAGTTTGAAGACTCATTATATATACTTGCTTAGATCTATATAATTACTCATTAGTTAGGTTACAAGTGGGTATGTAATTTGTTAGCCTCAAGGGACTTTGAATATTGAATAGTAAGAAAGTCAAGTGCTAGTTTGAAGATCTTTTGCTTATCTAAACTAGACTCTAACTCATAATAAGTTTCATAAGTTCCACGAATTGTCCTATCTAGGCTCCAAAAGAGTCTTAATTGGTTTGTGCTAGATTCTAACTTCCTTGATGGGGTAGAATCCTAGAAAAAATGAGGCACTATAAGTTTTACCTTAGCTCAAATGGATTTTTCACTTAAACTCGACTGCAATTTGGCTATCTAGTCTTTGTTTCGATGGAGTTTAACACTAGATACATAGTAGTGATATTTAAGCTTCATGTCTCTTCACTTGATCGAGATATGAGACCATACTTTCAAGGTCACCACTTGTCTTACCTAAAGACCAATGTGAGACATGGGAGCAAGAAAGCCATCCGATATTGTTTTAAGGACTATTACATAGGCAATCAATAACTTAAGTAAAGCAAAAAGACTTGGATCTTTCACAATTAATAACTTAAGTAAAGCCAAAAAGACTTGGATCTTTGACAGTTTTTTTCAAACTAAAAAAGCACAATCTCATGCTAACAAAACTATAAATCACAATTGAAAGGTTTGAACAAGAAAAAGATCAACAATCTTAATAAGAAGGATACTTTTCATTTCATTTGATGATTACAAACTAAAATAAAGTCTCTCCAGAAATTGATAAACAAAAAATGTAGGTGACTGCTTCATTATTTTGAGCAAAAATATCAAAATCTCTATTGATTGAGCTCCATCTAGTAGTATCCTTTGTAAGATCCTGCAAGAAGGAATAAAAAGAAAGATTTGTTAGATACCATGCACATGAGTGTTCAAGCATGTGTATCAAGAATATATGACATGTCACTAGTACCTTAGGGTTGCTTTCTATCCAGCCTTAGAAGATTGTTCTCAGCTTTCACCTTATTTATATAAGCCTTTGCTGTGGTTGCCTTCAAAACTCCTTTTGTGTTACAACCCAATTGCCTAGCTAAAGTGGTCAATTGTGACGCCTTCATGCTTTCAATGGGTGTACGCTCCTTTGCCAAGATCTCTTGTATTTGGGCTCTTCTCATTTCATTGTGGTGGCTTGTGTCACTTGCATCTTCAATGATAGTTTCATCTCTGTCACCTTTTGCAGGTGGTATTCTTCTTGTAAAGAACACCTTAGCTGACCAAACATCATTTTTCTGCTTCCAATACTCCATGATTTGTTTGTATTCACTATCATTTGTCACTATAGGTTGTCCATAACGATTAGAAGCAATTAAATCACGCACATCCCTTCTCTCATCAAGCTGAATCAAGTATGGCAGTAGCTCCTCCAAGAGCATATTGTCAACCATCTTCTCAGCATCAAATTGTGGTGGAAAAATGCAATTGTTTGCTGGTGAAATACATCCCTTGTAAGGAGAGTCATCAATAAGCACTGTTCTTTGTGGATCACATTCAAACCCCATGGCAATTTTGGCTAGAGGCTTGAACATTGCCTCAACGTTTGGATTGTCGGGTCTAAACAATTTTTGAGTTTGAGCGGTGTAGCAAACATCTTGCGACCAAATTGCAAAGAAAGGCAATGTATCCTCAGCTAAGTTGTTTAGTGCTGCAAGGATTTGATACACATTATTCCTAGTAGCTGTCGACCAAATTGCAACATTAAACCTTTGTAAAATAGTCTTCAAGAATTGGATGCAACCTGGCCTGAGTATAATATATCTTTTTGAATCCATTTGCACTGAGTTGTGGTGTGAGGATGGTTGAGGGGAACGTTTCAACAATAGACCATTTAAATCCAATATAATTGTAAGCATGGATTTCTCAACATCTACGCTACATGACGTAGTACCAATTGGCAATAGCTCGTGAGTGGACTTTTCAGTCTCTTTTGATGTATGTTGCATTTTTGAAGCATCGATTTCTTGGTTCTCATTATTGGAAGCTTGCTCAAGTTGCACAACACTAGACTCTAGTATAGAAATATCATCCATCTTGGGCACTTTAGAAACCATAGAATCTATGGATTCTATAGTTGTTGACTGAACCATAGGAGCATTATCCATCCCAGTTTGTGAATCTAAGAAAACACACACACAAATGGTATCTCAAAACCACTAGAATTTTATTCACCATATTTATATGTAGAACTCCTAGTAAGAAATTTATTTAAGGTAAAGTCGTTGTTAGAATCCTTGCAACCATTTTCAGCATTCGTACACCAAACACCACTTGTCTAAAATACAATCTACTAACTCAACATTTTCCATCCTACACTTTATTAAAGATGAGTACTTAAAGTGAAAACTAAAAGCCACCCTTGTTGAGGAAACATGGATACAAGGTCCACCAAATGTCCAACCTAGACTACAAGAAAATAATTAGAGATTTGGCTTAGATTTGGATTCAAAGGCCACCACTTATTCAAGTAAGATAACTCCACTTGTTTAAGACAGTAATGTTTGAAGCCCCACCACTTGTCCAACCTAGACATTGATTAAATTTTGGTAAGATTTATCACAAATCTAGAGTAGAATCAAGATTCTATGGCCAAGGTAGTCAAATATGTTAGACAACACACAAAGCATAAGAGCACTCTAGATTCTCGTTGAGCATAAACTAAACAATAATCAAATGTTATATTTACTTGAGATTTCATCCATGAAAAATGAAAATGATGCATGTACTTGAGATTTCCATCCATGTACAATACTTTACAATGTCAAGTAAAGTTATAGTCAGCAAACAACTCTTCTCCTGCTTCAACTTGACAAATAGTCTCAATGCATACATGGCCATATTCTTCTGACTTGATGTGTGAAGAGGTGCATTTATGCCAAGGTGGCAAATTTGGATCAAATGTATAGCGTACGTTGGGACAGACATTTGTACTGTGAGAACTATTTATATAGCCCGACACGTTTCCTTCTTCTACACAACCAATAATGTATGATTGACCTTCCTCTTCTTCTATGTTTGGATCCTCTAGAAGAGAATATTTATAAGCTCTTGGAAATATTTTGCATATCTTTTTCCAGTCTTGAAATCTATACTTATGCCCTCCATAGTTTAGAATAGTCAAACCACTTTCCAGGGTAGTATGCACAAATAGCCCATAACCAGCTCCTTCAATACATGAAAGTCGCACTTCAAAATCCACACCGTTAATATGGAAAATTACATCTTTGGGAATAGGAAAAGTTGGTGTCCCAAAAGGATCTTCATGCCAATCATAGTGTGAAATACATCTAGTTTTTATATCACTTAACTCCTTTGTGTCTGCAAAAAGAAGAAAATATTATGCATAAAATAATGACAATATCAAAGAAAGATATCATTATTTTATAGTCCAATAGGTCCATTGTATGGAAGACTTAGAGTGCCTCTTACATGGTGCCTCCAAGGTTTCCAAAAAATAAAATCATTGGAAAAAAAAGGCCACTGTGTCTCCAATCTATTGCCCATTTGAAGCATAGAGAGAACCAAGGTCCACCACTTGTCCAAGCTAGACATGGAGCATTGACACAAGATCCAACACTTATCCAAGAACCCTATAGTATATGTGGTAACATGGGATGCATTGATGCAACAAAAGTAGTCTAGCCTCCTCATCCATCTCTTTTTTCTTGTAGCCTAGAGGGATTAGTTTCAAGGTCTATCACTAGTCAAAAACTACACATAGAACATTGATACAAGGTTCCACCACATGTGAAACCTATCATCTCTAGTAGCATGGATGGTTTGATATCAAGGTTCATCGCGTGTCCTACCTATACTCTATTGTAGCATATAGATTCTGGTTTGGTGGTACTACACTTGTCCAAACTTGGCTTGTTGTTGATATCTGGAGGTAATCAAGGGTCCTCCACTTGTCCAAGTTAGGCATATAAAACAATTGCAAGGTCCACCATGTGTACAACATATGATTGATTATAGCATGCATGGTCTTATTTCATGGGCAACCATCTTCTCTCCAACATGTGTCCAACCTCGGCTCCATTGAAGCATGGAGAGAAGCAAGGTCCACCACTTATCAAAGCTATTATTTTCTCCCAGTGCTTTCAAAACCCATAATACGTTGTACATGGGGGGGGGGGGGATTCTTGTTTCAAGGTCCACCACTTGGCTAAGATTGGATCCATTGAAACATAAAGAGAAGCAAGCTCTACCATTTGTCCAAGCTAGGAGCCATTGAAACATGAAAACCCCATAATATGTTGTATACGGGGGGTGTTTTTCAAGGTCTACCACTTGTCTAAGCTATGGTCCATTGGAACATGGAGAGAAGCAAAGCTCCACCACTTTTCTAAGCTAGGATCCATTGAAACATGGAGAGAAGCAAGCTCCATTGTTTGTCTAAGCTAGGCACCATTGGAACATGGAGAAAACAAGCTCCACCACTTGCCTATTATTGCATAGAGATTCTGGTTTGAAGGTCCATCACTTGTCCAACCTTGCCTTCATGTATGGAGATAATAAAGAGTGCAATGCTTCTCTAAGCTAGGGACATAAAAGAGTTTCAAGGTCCACTACATATACGATCTATGATGGGTTGTAGCATGGGAGGTTTCATTTTAAGGTTGACCACTTCTCCAGCTCCGCTTGTCCAACCTCAGATCCATTGAAGAATGGAGAATAAAGGTGTACCAACTCTCCAAAATAGGCAAGACAATCTCTATAAAACCCATGAATTGTTAATATATGCTATGCTGTGGAGTTTTGTTTGAAGTTCCACTCCTTATCCAAGCTACAATCCATTGAAGCATGAAACTAAGTAAGATATATCTCTAGTCCAAGATAGGATCCATTGAAACATAGAGAGAATCAAGGTCCACCACTTGTCCAAGCTATGCATGGGTAATTGATATAAGGACCACTACGTTTTCACCTATACTATGCTCTATCATGGATGGTTTCATATCCCACCAATTTTCCAACCTATTTAGTAGGTTGTATTATGGGGGTTTGGTTTCAAGGTACTTCACTTGTCTAAGGTGGGTTCCATTGAACCATGGAGAGAAACTATGTCTACCACTTGTCCGAAATATGCTCCTTTAAAACATAAAAACAAGGTCCACCACTTGTCCAAGCTAAAGTTTCTCTCCATTGAAGCATGGAGAGAAACAAGGTCTACCACCTGTCCAAAATATGCTCCATTGAAACATAAAAGCAAGGTCCACCACTTGTCCAAGCTAATATAACAAATGGGTGTTGGTTACAAGGTGTACCACACTTGACTAAACTAGTCTTCATGCAAGGTCTACCACATGTCCAAGCTATATGAGCTTGTTTTGAAGGTCTACCACACCTCTTGAAATTAGGATCCATGTAAGGTCCACCTTTTGTCAAGCTATGCATTTAATGAGTACTAAAACTAAGTAAATTGCAGTACTTAAATACCTTTCCAAGCTCATTAAGATTTTGGTCTCTAAGGCCGGCCACCACCACATGTCTAATCTATGCTCTAATTGATTACTTATGCTAGTTCTCAAAGTCCAAACATAAGCTCCCTTCTAGCAAGGTTAGTTTAAATTTAGGCTCGAGCACCTGTCTAAGCTAGGTTCAATTTATGAAGCATCACCATTTAACCATGCTACGATCTAATGTATCATATCAAGGGGGTATTGATAAAAGGTCCAAAACTTATTGAGTTCAAGCTCTTAAGTAATTAAGTCTTTGTGAGTATTAAATGTTATAGTTTTAGTCTACAGATCCACCATTCAAAAACTCAAGTAATTTACTATTTACATTCAAACCTTGAATGCTTGAGATACAAAATACAAACTCAATCAATACTATATAAAGCAAAATCTAACATTAAGAGTATCAAATCAGTAACAAGAAACACTAACATGCACAAGAAACTCAAAACATACGTGTCTCCATTTCCAAAAAGTCCTCCATTGACAGAGGATGGTGTTGTTGTTGTTCTTCTTCTCTTTGTGGAGAGCACTCCTCTGTAACAGGCACAATGTCGCCTGATTGCGAAGTGGATTGTTGAAGTCCAGCCCATTTTTCTATATCTTCATGAGACTTAACAAAGTCTAGCAGCATGGTCTCCACGCTTTTTGCCTCCTCCACACTATCAATTAAGCAAATAACTTCTTTTTTCTGTTGTATTCCTTCTTGTGCAACCAAGGAGCCATCACCAAAAACATCAACAAGCTTGCGGTCTTCAAAACAATATGTACGAATGTAGTGCTTGACCAAAGCTCTTTTTTTGGCCTCCAAATATTGCAAATCTGACATATCGTTATCTGCTACTTGAAGAAGAGAACAATCAATTGGCATGGGATGTTCCTCTAATCTTCTTCTCAGGTCTTCAAATGCATTGCCTTGTCCCAAGAAGGCAATAACTGTTAGGAATTGAATTGCTCCTTTGCAAGGAGCTGATGGAAAGTGATGCAATGCACCACAACAATGGTAGCTCAGATTATCTCCCATGGCGTCAAAGGCACATTGCAATTTTGTGAAGTTAGTGAAATCCACAAATGCAAGAAAGACAAATCCAGGATCTGTTGACCCTCCAGCAATAGCCAAGATCCCATCCAAAGCATTGTTAAATGTCTCCTCACTCCACTTCAAATTGCCTCCAACGTTTTTTGTCATATCTAAAACACATAAGCCAATAGGCACTTTATTATTGAAGTGGCGCATCAAGTAGAGATTGCCTTCCATTTGTAGGCTCACCACATAGATTGACCATGGCAAATCTCTAGGCTCAGTTTTCTCCTTTTGAAGGTGAATTGCCCATTGCATGTATTTTATTGCTCCATCTGGAAAAGCCATTTTCTTTGTTCCACGCGTCAAACTAGATCTGATCCATTCCTCGCATAGCATTAAAATTGTTTTATAAACAACATCATTGATGTTATACATTTTGACCACCTCCTCCCAGTCTTTACATGGTGAAGACTCATTCAAATTGTTGAAGCCTTCAAGAAGTGCATCTTGAATCAATTTGTCTTGCTTCAACTGCTTGATTCGATCATACATGTCAGTTGCATCACCATCCTTTGCACTCTTTGACAGTAAAATCTTCTCATCTCTAATCTCTTCTTGAATAGTCTTTACCTCTGATTCCTCAAGGCCACAAAGGTATCTAAATACAGTTGTTGGGGGTTTCTTATTCTCCTCTTCTAGATTTTCAATGATTTCTATCCAGCAATCATAAACTAAATCAGAGTACGTGACCATGTGTGCCTGTTTAGCAATCCAACTTGCTGCTGCACTCATTCTTGCCAATCGAAGAAAAGCCTAAAAAGAAATAGAGAAATAATTAAACTATTGAGCAAGATTTGTTAATTAAACACTATCAAAAAGACAAAGAAAATAACTTACATCCCATCCGGCACGAGATGCATGTCCCTCTGCAATTCCACTTGCTGCCTTTGGTGGTCGTCCTGAGAAGATCCATTGACTCCGTAAATGTCTCAATATTTGGCTGTAAGGTTGCTTGACATACAATGCCTGAGCCTCCTCATTTGCAATGGCAGATATAGCAGTTGCAACAAATGGAGGAGCATTCACAACAATGCGAGCCTTTCTAAATTTATACACGCTAATCAGTCTTTCAAAGATCTCTTTGTTGTTTTGTTCATTGTGAAGCAAAACTTTTGCAGCATAGATTGAATGCTGCCCATCAAGAATCCAATAATGATAATCTCTAATTTTTTGCTCCTCTACCTCTTCTACTGCCAAAGGAGTCCCCTTCTTTGATTTTGCATTTCGAACAGCATCAATATGCACATGCTGCAGGCTTGGTCGTACCGTGAAATCCAAATAACACACTTTCAGCGTGTTTTTTATCCATAATACGTGCATTATAGTGATCAGGAGCAAGCCAACAATTTTGAATAGGGATATCAAATTCCCTATATTGGAAAGGAAAATAATTTATGTACTTATTCATTCCACCTGTATCTTTTTCTTGTCCTTTCATGGCCTCAGCTTCTAAAACATTTGGATCCAATTCTCATCTTTGACATTGAACCCTCTGTTGATGAGGATGCCAAAGATGCCTTGTCTACATCCAAAATGGAACTAGTTCGCTTAGCTTCTACTTTCTGCACTTTTGCTTGCTTCTTTGTGGATGGTGGTCGTGAAGCTTTCACCTTTTTTCGTTGTAGTGTGGCAATGATGGAGCTTTGAAGTTGATCTGCTGTGATATTTGGATTTGATTCTGCAAACTTCCATCCTCGAGAAAACATTGTCTCTTCTTTGTTTCTAGACATGCGCTCCAATGCATATGCTCCTGGAGATAGTTGAAATTCTAGATTCATTGGAACTAGAATGTCAATGCATTCCACCTCTGGATGACTATCAACTACAGAGACAGATGCTTCCACAACTTGTCCAACATCTTCAAACAAGCTGTCATTCTCCTTTTTGGCAATAAATAGATGCACCTTATGAAATTGTGCACCCTCTATACCATGTATGTCAAATACCATTTCCTAAGATCATTGCAAGTATAGTCAACTGAGACAGCAACCCTTGCAACCTGTTTCTTTGGAGCCATCTTTCCTAAAACAAAAAAAACCAAATGTTATTTTAACATATACTTTTTTGTAATGGATTAAGTTTGTGTGAATACAAGTTCCACCACTTGTTCAAGCTAGATCTAAGCAAGTATACATAGTGATCATTTAAGCTAGTAAACTAAGGGAAGGGAGAAGTAAGGTCCACCACTTGTCCAAGCTCAGCTCTAGACAACATGAGAGATTCGAGGTCTACTAATTGTCTAATATAGGCTAACTATATTGAAACATAGAGAGAAGCAAAGGTCCACCACTTGTCCAATCTAGGGTCCATTGAAACATGGAGAGAAGGATGCTCCACCATTTTGTCCAAAATAGGCTCCATTGAAACATGAAGAGAAGCAAGATGCACCATGTTTTGAGATGCTAGGCTCCATTGAAATACCTTAAAACCATGATATTTTGTATATGTGGGGTTTAAATTCAAGGTCCACACTTGTCCAACCTATTATCCCTAGTAGCATGAGTGGTGTTTGGTCTCAAGATTCACCACTTTTCCACTCTATGTCATTATATTAAGAAGATCTGGGTGTTAAGGTCCACCACTTGTCCAACCTATAAGGCTATATCTTAAATGGTTTTATTTCCCCACTTGGAATGCACATGATGGGTTTTTACATAGGGGTATGGTTCCAAGGTCCACCACTTGTCCAAGCTAACTCTATTGAAACATAGAGAGAATCAAAGGTCCACCACTTGTCCAAGCTAGGCTCATTGAAACATGAGAGAAGGATGCTCCACCATTTGTCCAAGCCAGGTTTGATTGAAACATGAAGAGAAGCAAGCTGCACCATGTCTCCAAAATGCTAGGCTCCATTGAAATATCTTAAACCCATGATATTTCGTACATGGGGGGTTTACATTCAAGGTCCACCACTTGTCCAACCTATTATCACTAGTAGCATGAGTGGTTTGATGTCAAGATTCACCACTTTTCACTCTATGTCATTATATTAAGAAGATCTGGGTGATAAGGTCCACCACTTGTCCAACCTATAAGGCTATATCTTAAAGGGTATTCTTTCTCACCACTTGGAATGACCATGATAGGTTTTACATGGGGGTTTGGTTCCAAGTTTCCACCACTTGTCCAAGCTAACTCTATTGAAACATAGAGAGAAGCAAAGGTCCACCACTTGTCTAAGCTAGGGTCCATTGAAACATGGAGAGAAGGATGCTCCACCATTTTCCAAGATAGGCTCCATTGAAACATGAAGAGAAGCAAGTTCTGCACCATGTCTCCAAGATGCTAAGATCCATTGAAATACCTTAAACCCACGATATTTTGTACATGGGGAGTTTACATTCAAGGTCCACCACTTGTCCAACCTATTATCTCTAGTTAGCATGAGTGGTTTTGGTCTCAAGATTCACCACTTTTCCACTCTATGTCATTACGTTAAGAAGATCTGGGTGTTAAGGTCGACACTTGTCCACACTATAAGGGTATATCTTAAAGGGTATTCTTTCTCACCACTTGAAATGTCCAAGATATGTTTTTACATGGGGGTTTGGCTCCAAGGTACCACCACTTGTCCAAGCTCCACAAATTCACCAAATATCTTAACCAAATCCACACAATCCAAGCTAGGCTCCATTGAAACATGGAGAGAAGGATCCTCTACCATTTGTCGAAGCTAACTCTATTGAAACATGGGGGTTTACATTCAAGGTCCACCACTTGTCCAACCTATTAACGCTAGTAGCATGAGTGGTTTGGTCTCAAGATTCACCACTTTTTCACTCTATGTCATTATATTAAGAATATTTGGGTGTTAAGGTCCACCACTTGTCCAACCTATAAGGCTATATCTTAAGGGTTATTCTTTCTCACCACTTGGAGTGACCAGCATAGGTTTTACATGGGGGTTTTGTTTCAAGGTCCACCACTTGTCCAAGCTAACTCTATTGAAACATAGAGAGAATCAAAGGTCCACCACTTGTCCAAGCTAGGGTCCATTGAAACATGGAGAGAAGGATGCTCCACCATTTGTCCAAGATACGCTCCATTGAAACATGAAGAGAAGCAAGCTACACCATGTCTCCAAGATGCTAGGCTCCATTGAAATACCTCAAACCCATGATATTTTGTACATGGGGGGTTTACATTCAAGGTCCACCACTTGTCCAACCTATTATCTCTAGTAGCATGAGTGGTTTGGTCTCAAGATTCACCATTTTTCCACTCTATGTCATTCTATTAAGAATATCTGGGTGCTAAGGTCCACCACTTGTCCAACCTATAAGGCTATATCTTAAACTTTATTCTTTCTCACCACTTGGAGTTACCAAGATAGGTTTTACATGGGAGTTTGGTTCCAAGGCCCACCACTTGTCCAAGCTAACTCTATTGAAACATAGAGAGAAGCAAAGGTCCACCACTTGTCCAAGCTAGGCTCCATTGAAACATGGAGAGAAGGATGCTCCACCATTTGTCCAAGATAGGCTCCATTGAAACATGAAGGGAAGCAATCTGCACCATGTCTCCAAGATGCTAGGCTCCATTGAAATACCTTAAACCCATGATATTTCGTACATGGGGGGTTTACATTCAAGGTCCACCACTTGTCCAAGCTATTATTCTTAGTAGCATGAGTGGTTTGGTCTCAAGATTTACCACTTTTCCACTCTATGTCGTTATATTATGAAGATCTAGGTTTTAAGGTCGACCACTTGTCCAACCTATAAGGCTAGATCTTAAAGGGTATTATTTCTCACCACTTGGAATGACCATGATATGTTTTACATGGGGGTTTGGTTTCAAGGTCCACCACTTGTCCAAGCTAACTCTATGGAAACATAGAGAGAAGCAAAGGTCCACCACTTGTCCAAGCTAGGCTCCACTGAGACATTTAGAGAAGGATGATCCCCATTGGTGGAAGATAGGCTTCATTGAAACATGAAAAGAAGCAAGTTGCACCATGTCTCCAAGATTCTAGGATCCATTGAAATACCTTAAACCCACGATATTGTTTACATGTGGGGTTTAACGTCAAGGCCAGTCACTTTTCCAAGCTATTATCCCTAGTAGCATGAGTGGTTTGGTCTCAAGATTCACCACTTTTCCACTCTATGTCATTATATAAAGAAGATCTAGGTGTTAAGGTCGACCACTTGTCCAACCTATAAGGGTATATCTTAAAGGGTATTCTTTCTCACCACTTGAAATGTCCATGATATGTTTTACATAGGGGTTTGGTTCCAAGGTCCACCCTTATCCAAGCTAACTTTATTCTTCTCATAGAGAGAAGCAAAAGGTCCACCACTTGTCCAAGCTAGGCTCCATTGAAACATGGAGAGAAGGATGCTCCACCATTTGTCGAAGCTAACTCTATTGAAACATGGAAGGTTTACATTCAAGGTCCACCAGTTGTCCAACCTATTAACGCTAGTAGCATGAGGGGTTTGGTCTCAAGATTCACCACTTTTTCACTCTGTGTCATTATATTAAGAATATTTGGGTATTAAGTCCACCACTTGTCCAACCTATAAGACTATATCTTAATGGTTATTCTTTCTGACCACTTGGAGTGACCATGAAAGGTTTTACATGGGGGTTTGGTTCCAAGGTCCACCACTTGTCCAAGCTAACTCTATTGAAACATAGAGAGAAGCAAAGGTCCACCACTTGTCTAAGCTAGGGTCTATTGAAACATGGAGAGAAGGATGCTCCACCATTTGTCCAAGATAGACTCCATTGAAACATGAAGAGAAGCAAGCTGCACCATATCTCCAAGATGCTAGCCTCCATCGAAATACCTTAAACCCACGTTATTTTGTACATGGGGAGTTTACATTCAAGATCAACAATTTGTCCAACCTATTATCGCTAGTAGCATGAGTGGTTTGCTCTCAAGATTCACCACTTTTCCACTCTATGTCATTATATTAAGAATATTTGGGTGTTAAGGTCCACCACTTGTCCAACCTATAAGACTATATGTTAATGGTTATTCTTTCTCACCCCTTGAAAGACTATATCTTAATGGTTATCCCTAGCTATTATTGCTAGTAGCCTGAGTGGTTTGGTCTCAAGATTCACCACTTTTATTAAGAATATGTGGGTGTTAAGGTCCACCACTTGTCCCACCTATAAGGCTACATCTTAAAGATTATTCTTTCTTACTACTTGGAGTGACCATGATAGGTTTTACATGGGGGTTTGGTTCCAAGGTCCACCACTTGTCCAAGCTAACTCTATTGAAACATAGAGAGAAGCAAAGGTCCACCCCTTGTCTAAGCTAGGGTCCATTGAAACATGGAGAGAAGGATGCTCCACCATTTGTCCAAGGTAGGCTCCATTGAAACATGAGGAGAAGCAAGGTGCACCATGTCTCCAAGATGCTAGGCTCCATCGAAAAACATTAAACCCACGATATGTCGTAGATGAGGGGTTTACATTCAAGGTCCACACTTGTCCAAGCTATTATTGCTAGTAGCCTGAGTGGTTTGGTCTCAAGATTCACCACTTTTCCACTCTATGTCATTATATTAAGAATATGCGCGTGTTAAGGTCCACCACTTGTCCAACCTATAAGGCTACATCTTAAAGGTTATTCTTTATTACCACTTGGAGTGACCATGATAGGTTTTACATGGGGGTTTGGTTCCAAGGTCCACCACTTGTCCAACCTAACTCTATTGAAACATAGAGAGAAACAAAGGTCCACCACTTGTCCAAGCTAGGGTCCATTGAAACATGGAGAGAAGGATGCTCCACCATTTGTCCAAGATAGGATCCATTGAAACATGACGAGAAGCTGCACCATGTCTCCAAGATGCTAGGCTCCATCGAAATACATTAAACCCACGATATTTCGTAGATGAGGGGTTTACATTCAAGGTCCACCACTTGTCCAAGCTATTATTGCTAGTAGCCTGAGTGGTTTGGTCTCAAGATTCACCACTTTTATTAAGAATATGTGGGTGTTAAGGTCCACCACTTGTCCAACCTATAAGGCTACATCTTAAAGGTTATTCTTTCTTACTACTTGGAGTGACCATGATAGGTTTTACATGGGGGTTTGGTTCCAAGGTCCACCACTTGTCCAAGCTAACTCTATTGAAACATAGAGAGAAGCAAAGGTCCACCCCTTGTCTAAGCTAGGGTCCATTGAAACATGGAGAGAAGGATGCTCCACCATTTGTCCAAGGTAGGCTCCATTGAAACATGAGGAGAATCAAGCTGCACCATGTCTCCAAGATGCTAGGCTCCATTGAAAAACATTAAACCCACGATATGTCATAGATGAGGGGTGTACATTCAAGGTCCACCACTTGTCCAAGCTATTATTGCTAGTAGCCTGAGTGGTTTGGTCTCAAGATTCACCACTTTTCCACTCTATATCATTATTTTAAGAATATGCGCGTGTTAAGGTCCACCACTTGTCCAACCTATAAGGCTACATCTTAAAGGTTATTCTTTATTACCACTTAGAGTGACCATGATAGGTTTTACATGGGGTTTGGTTCCAAGGTCCACCACTTGTCCAAGCTAACTCTATTGAAACATAGAGAGAAACAAAGGTCCACCACTTGTCCAAGCTAGGGTCCATTGAAACATGGAGAGAAGGATGCTCCACCATTTGTCGAAGCTAACTCTATTGAAACATGGGGGGTTTACGTTCAAGGTCCACCACTTGTCCAAGCTATTAGTGCTAGTAGCATGAGTGGTTTTGTCTCAAGATTCACCACTTTTTCACTCTATGTCATTATATTAAGAATATTAGGGTGTTAAGGTCCACCACTTGTCCAACCTATAAGGCTATATCTTAAAGGGTATTCTTTCTCACCACTTGGAGTGACCATGATAGGTTTTAAATGGGGGTTTGGTTCCAAGGTCCACCACTTGTCCAAGCTAACTCTATTGAATAATAGAGAGAAGTAAAGGTCCACCACTTGTCCAAGCTAGGGTCCATTGAAACATGGAGAGAAGGATGCTCCACCATTTGTCCAAGATAGGCTCCATTGAAACATGAAGAGAAGCAAGATGCACGATGTCTCCAAGATGCTAGGCTCCATCGAAATACCTTAAACCCACGATATTTCGTAGATGGGGGGTTTACTTTCAAGGTCCACCACTTGTCCAAGCTATTATCGCTAGCAGCATGGTTTGGTCTCAAGATTCACCAGTTTTCCACTCTATGTCATTATATGAAGAATATCTGGGTGTTAAGGTCCACCACTTGTTCAACCTATAAGGCTATATTCTAAATGATTTTTTTTTTGACCACTTGGAATGTGCATGATATGTTTTACATGGGGTTTTATTCCAAGGTCCACCACTTGTCCAAGCTAGATCTATTACATATATATTATACATACAATATTCAACTAGATTTTCTACCTATCATGTCAAGTAGCATGGATGCTCTAGCTTGAAGGTCCACCACTTGTCCAACCTATACTCTCTTATATAAGGGAGATCTCGCTATAAATTCAAAACCTTCCCGCTTAAATTTAAAATATCCCTCCCAAATCTTAAATATCCCGCCTAAATTTTAAACTATCCCGCCCAAATTTTAAAATTCAAACTTTTTTATAAAAATTTAAATTTTACTACTTAAATTTAAAATATTCCACGCAAAATTGATTTTAAATTCAAGTTTACCACAAAAAGATATCATTATACCACCCAAATTCAAATATGCAAACCTCAAATCATTATATTGTACATAAATTCAAACAAATTCAAATTAACAAGCCTAAACTGATATTAGTTTGCATAGATATGAATTTATCACACCTAAATTATGTCACCATGTTAGAGAGAGTGGTTAGAGAATTTGAACAAGGTCCACCACTTGTCCAACCTAGATACCAAGAAGGATTGAGTGTACAAGGTATTGTTTGGAGGTCCTTATAGTCCATTGGTCTCAAGGTCCACCACTTGTGGTAAGGGTCACCAAAAAGTGTATATATTCATCCAAAGAAATACACGTATTTTTGGTCTACATGTCCTAGTTTAAACCATTTATGTCCATTAGGTGTATCACTAAACAACACTACTATTTTTGAGAAACAGAAGTTACAATCATATCTACAAATGGATTAGAGGAAAATCAGCTCAGCATACATCCAGAACTCGCTACAAGAATCGACTTTAACAAATCACGCAAGTAAGTCTTCCATTCAATTTTACTAGTATTACAATGTGTTAGTTATTTGTGATATTTATGTATGTATATACACTATGTGTGCATATCGTAATTAAGTGTAATTGTGTATCTGCATTATGTATGAGTATTACAATGAAATAACACAAATATACATACATACACATAGATAACACAGACGCACACATACATGAGCATGTATTTTCAAGAGAGAGATAGAAAATACAGAGATAGATAGATAGAGAGAGAGAGAGAGAGAGAGATAAATAACTGTTTTTTAGAGAGAGGAGAGAGAAAGATAACAGATTTCACTGTGTTTATGTATGTGGAAGAGAGGAAGACGATGTATGGGAATATGTGCACGTATTTTCAAGAGAGAGACAACAAGATAACAGATTTCATTGTGGTTATGTATGTGGAAGTGAGGAAGACGATGTGTGGGAATATGTGCATGTATTTTCAAGAGAGAGACAGCAAGATAACAGATTTCACTCTGGTTATGTATGTGGAAGAGAGGAAGACGATGTGTGGGAATATGTGTATGTGTGCGGGGATACTTTTAAACTATGTATCTCTGTCTTTTGACGAGAGAGTGTGTGTGCAAGAAGAGTTACAGAGAACCATCTTCTCTATATGGAGAAAGACAGAGAGTGAGAGAGAGAGAAATACCTGTTTTTTCTCTATTCGTGAGGTGTGCAATGTCTCCTGAGAAGACTGCCCGATCCTGCCCTTCTGGAAAGCGTTGTGTACGCTGCTGTTTCTTTGTCTTGTGCGCGAACTTTCAATCCTGTGCACTCCACCTGTGTGTTGTGTACGATGCCGAGCTTGCTCCTCTACGCGCGCGTATACTCCAACTGTGTGCGATCCGTGTGCGCTTTCTGTGTTTTGCTGCTCGCCTGCTTTCTCTGTGTGCGTTTCTCGTGTGCTCTCTGTGTGCCTAATCTTGATAGGGTTTATTAGAATGCCACGTATGCTACAAGTCCATGTTTTATCATAGGATTAAAAAAAACAAAAGCAATATAAAAAATTAACCAATTCACACGGCCAAAATTAAAGAAATCATGGTTGAAAATATGAAAAACATGCGTAACTCTATACTAGGAATTCACTTCAACATGCGTAACTCTATGCCGCCCCTTGACCCCGCCCGGGGCGCTGCCCCGGACCCCGCCCAGAACAATATCCCAAAATCAACCTCCCAAGCCCCGCCATCGAGAGCGCTATATTCCACATCCCCATCAAGAGCGCTACCCCCAAACCTCACATGGAAGCGCTGCCTTGTCACCCCATTGTGGCATTGCCCTAAGACCCCGCATCTGGAGTGCTAAATGGGAACATTCTTCATTAGTGAAATTTTGAACATAAATTATATTAGCATATACTTAAATATAATACAAATATTAACATATTAGCTATACTACTAATTTACTATAGCAGTTCTAGATTATGTCCCATACTATATTTAAGGTGCCAAAGGTTTGGCCTTATGGTCCTAGATTTAGCCAAGTGGTCAACACATATAGGACCAAGTGCACACTGTGCCACAAAACTTGGCCACCACTTCACTTGCCAAAGTTTAGGCCACATGGTCAATCCTAACTTTCCAATGTTCTTATTATGTCACCTTTTGCCTCGTGGAAAACCTAGGCTTGTTTTCACATACTCAGGCACTTCAAGCCACAATAAATTGTCATTACTCTTCGACAACCCTTTTGTTCAAGTCTTTGAAAAAACATTGTTTAAGGCCACCCTAAACCATTTTCATTTAGGGGTGTCTAAAACTAGCTTTTTGGCAATTCGAGAAGAAAATGGTCAAAGTTTTATACTTAGTTTTAACCACTTGACCAATTCAAATATTGGAAAGCAAGGTCTTGTAATACTTTTCTTTGGACATCACACATTAAAACTAGGTCCCTCACTTGTCCAAGCTATGCTCTAATACAATAAAGGGCTTTTGGTTTCAAGATGCACCACTTTCCCAACCTTGATTCCATTAAAGAAGCTAGCTCTACTTAGACATTTAATAGCAAGGTCTTGCAGCAGTTCAGATTGAACATTTTCCATGGCAGCTAGGTCCACCACTTATCTAAGCTATGCTCTAATAGAGTAAGGGGGTTTTGGTTTCAAGATCCACCACTTGTCCAAACTTGATTTGGGAAGCAAGGTCCTATAATAGTTTGCTTTGGACATTCACCATTACAACTAAGTCCACCACTTCTCCAAGCTATGTTCTAATACACTAAGGAGGTTTTGGTTTCAAGGAGAACCACTTGTACGACTCTGTTTTTGGAAGTAAGGTCTTTACATAGTTCACCTTGGACCTTGGACATTGGATACTACAACTAAGCCCACCACTTGTCCAAGATATCCTCTATATATAGCCAAAGGGTTTGGGTTTCAAAATTCACCACTTTTCCAACCTTTCTTCCATTAAAGAAAGGAGGGGCTTTATTACTAGGTCCACCACTTGTCCAAGCTATGCTCTGATATGGAAAGGGGATTTTGGTTTCAAGGTCCACCACGTGTTCAACCTTGCAAGACTCAAGGGATACTTGGACATTGGAAAGCATAGTCCTATAGTAGTTGATAGGTGGCAGTGGGTATTACAACTAGGTCCAACCTATGCTCTCATATAGCAAAGAGGCTTTGCTTTCAAGGTCCACCACTTGTCCAACCTTGCTTCCATTAAAGAAATGAGGGGCTACGTAAACATTGGCAAGCAAGGTAGCAAGGTTCTAAGGTGTTTCACCTTGGATATTGGGCATTATAACTAGGTCCACCACTTGTCCAAGCTATGCTCTGATAAAGAAAGGGGATTTTCGTTTCAAGGTCCACCATGTGTTCAACCTTTCTAATATAGAAAGGGGATTTTTGTTTCAAGGTCCACCACGTGTTCAACCTTGAAAGACTCAAGGGATACTTGGACATTGGAAAGCATAGTCTTATAGTAGTTGATAGGTGGCAGTGGGTATTAAAACTAGGTCCAACCTATGCTCTTATATAGCAAAGAGGCTTTGGTTTCAAGGTCCACCACTTGTCCAACCTTACTTCCATTAAAGAAATGAGGGGCTACGTAAACATTGGCAAGCAAGGTAGCAAAGTCCTAAGGTATTTCACCTTGTATATTGGGCATTATAACTAGGTCCACCACTTGTCCAAGCTATGCTCTGATATAGAAAGGGGATTTTCGTTTCAAGGTCCACCACGTGTTCAACCTTGAAAGACTCAAGGGATACTTGGACATTGGAAAGCATAGTCCTATAGTAGTTGATAGGTGGCAGTGGGTATTACAACTAGGTCCACCACTTGTCCAACCTATGCTCTCATATAGCAAAGAGGCTTTGGTTTCAAGGTCCACCACTTGTCCAACCTTGCTTCCATTAATATAGCAAGGAGGATTTGGTCTCAAGGTTCACCACTTGTCCAACCTATGCAAACCTTTTTCATGTTGTAGCATGATTTTTGGTTTGAAGAGTATTTTTCTATAACTATGGATTTAACAATGTAATCTTTTTACTTACAGGATGGACTTCGAATCTGGGGAGAAAGTACATATGATACTTGACAATGAAATCGTTGGTATTGGTTGTGTGTGTAGAACAGATCCAGATTCCACTTGTGGTGGTACAAAGATAGGGCTGGGAAATGTCTCCATACTAGTGGAGGAATGCTTGAAGGATGTGGTCCTACCTTTTCCTACAATGGATACTTCATCTCTCCAAGGCTCATTATGGAGTGTTGTTCGATGGTCAAAGCTTCTTTTGCAATCTTTTGTATTAAATGGGAACTTAATTGATCCACACGAAAGCTACAATGGTGATGAAGAACATGATCATTTTGATCCTCTAGTTACAGATGCAATACCTATGACAAGCCCAGAATTTGAAGCAATGATTCGAGAGTCTTGGAGAAATCAGAGGGTCCTTTTAAAAGATGACACAATGATGCAAACCATGAATGAAGGGACCATCTTATATGTATTTCCACATGATTATGTCAACTTTCAGGAACTTGGTCCTGATTGTGTGGGTGTGGGTATTGAAAGAGAAAATGCAAGCATTGATGATGTGGTTGAAGTGGGTAGCATCACTTTGCTAAAGTGGCCCATCAAGCAGACAACAATGTTGAATGGGAGCCCATTACAACGCTTTGTTCCTGTTGATGGCATGCATGCTACATATGAGGATGTATCCAACGATGGCAATGTTGGAAAAAAACTTGATGGGAGTAATGTTGTCCAGTTGTCAAGGAAGAGACGATACACTTTCATGAACAGGACTCAAAAATCAAAAGCAGCACCAGCTTCGACTTTTTACCTTTCAAACAAATCAATTCAAAGGGTATCATGCATTGATTGTTGTGCACAAAAATGCTGCCAATTTGTAGATCGTGATATGGTGACAAGGTTACGACAACAATTTTGGGGAGAGTCTCAAAAATCACGCACTAATTATGTTTATGATGTTCTTTCTATATGTTATCAGAAAGATGAGAAGTCACGATACCAATTCAGGCTAAATGGCTCTATTGTTTGTTGTAGAGCATGGTATGAGCTACATGGAATACCAAAGACATCATTTTATCGATACAAGGAGAACTTTGAAAATGGTGTGCGCCAATATGTACATGGGAACACATGTACATTGAGAAGGGGACTTCAACATACTAGTTTAGCAAGAGCACTACTAAATGAGTTTGTGGAAAACAACTCTGAGAAGATGCCACATAGAAGTAGAACACTGCTAGATGGCTCAAGAGAGACTCAATTGGTGATTCCATCAACATACAAACAAGTGGATATTTTATGTGAAATCAACACGACACTTGACCAAATGGGCTATGAGAAGAAGCTATCCCAATCTTCTTTTGGTAGAATTTGGAACAAAGAGTACCCACATGTCACTTTAACAAAGACGAGTGAGTTCTCTAAGTGCAATATTTGTAGCTCAATCAAGGCAAGGTTAGAAGCTAAACCTTCTCTTGAAGAGAGAGCTCTTCTCTTGAGGGAGAGAGAAGTTCACATGGCACAACAAAAGAGTTGCAGAAGCCTATATTATGCATGGCGCACGTATTCAGAAACTCAACCACAAAAATATGTATGCATAATCCATGATAAGATGGATCAAAAGAAGACTGCCATTCCTAAATTACGCATTGTTCCCAAGGGTGTGGATTCAGGATATAATCTGCAGGTGGCATTGATTGGCATGATCACTCATGGACATGGAGAAGGTCATTACGGACACTTTGTCTTGAATGGTTTGTGGCCAGCTGATCCAAATCTTACAATTGGCTCAATTGCTAATTGTTTACATAACCTCGAGAGGATAGATAAGCATCCTCTTGGTGATCTAGTAACAAATGGACTTCCAAGGAGCAATATTTCACTACTACATGCTTTGAACTCAAGGGATGCTTTGGACTACCATAACTTGAGTGATGGAAAAGAGCCCATTGTGCAGTCGTCAGAAATTGCAGAAGAGGAATTGGGGTCAACATTTCGCAGATTGCCAGAGAACTTGTTGCTACAATTGGATAATTATGCAGGGGAAAACAAAAATCGATACTTATTTGCCTATTTGTCAATGCTTGTTGCAAGGGGTGTTTTCAAAACCATCCAGCTGGGATTTTTAATGGTTGGGCATACACATGAGGACATAGACGCCATGTTTAGTAGGTTTTCAGAGAAGTTGAGAGTTACACAAACCTATACTTTGCCACATTTGATGGATACATTACGAAACAGCTCATCTTCATCTCCAGCTCCATTTTTTCTCACAAAGATCCCCGATTTCAAGCAATATTGTGATGTCTATCTTTGTGATGGACAAGACATACTTGTTGGACATTCCAAACCGCTTCAGTTCAGGTTCTTTATGCAGGATGAGACACCAATGATGCAATATAAGGCACATGTAGGTGTATCAAGTTGGAGTGGAAGTATTCGCCTTTGGAAAACAGACACAGAAGGCAAGCCAATGTTACCACATGGAGATCCACCTCTAGTACAAATGGCGGAGTATGTCAAGGCCCACGAAGAAGTCATTTTGGGGCTAAAGAACTATATAAAATTTTGGAAAAATTTAGGGAATGGTTCAAGTATTCCGCGATATTATAGACCCGTGATAGATTATTGGAGTAAGGTAATTGAAGAGATTGGAAAAGCAATCATATCAGAGGGAGTCTTGTATGAAATGTTTTGGCCAAAAACTCAAGAATATTCTCACCTACAAAGCACTACACTGAATTTGCAACAAGGAGCACAAAGATTCCTAGGCCTTGAAGAGTTGAACGATCATTTTTGTGGGCCTCAACGAGATAGGCCAAGGGAAGAGTTTGACCCTATGTCTGATGTGCACCAAGGTGACTTTCTTATGCTTGTTCCGAGTGACACAGAAATCTATCCAGTGTGGCTTGCAATGGCTTTATCTGACATTGATAATGAGCCTACATCACCAAACTACAGAAAACTCTTGATTCAATATTGGGCACCTTGCGCGAGAAAAAGTGGGATGACAGATACTCAAGCTTACAGTAATTGTTGGAAGGGTTATTGGGCTGTCAACTATAAGGACCCACAAGTGTGGGAAACTATAGATGCAATTGTTTGGTCCTGGAGACCCAACAAAGAAGGACCATTTTCTAGAATAAAGATTCCAGAAAGACATGCTCTAAAAGCCAAAGAAGGCCTCACTCGTGCACATCAGCCACACTTGGATCAAAGTTCAGATATGGTATCAAATGTGGAGTAGAATTATGTGGAGCTTCTATTGTGACTATACTAGTCAATTTGTAAACAAAATCTTTTTTGTATCTTCCTTTGTTTTATGTAATTTATAGTTATTATTCAAATCCATGTGTTGTACATCCTCTTGACTTTTGGTGTTTATCAACACCACAATCCTATGAGATTTTCACTTTATTTACTAGCCACACACCTCAATTTTTCCCACTTTAAGTGGAAAATTCCCAAATTACATGAATTCGATCGATTTGGAGATTCCCATAATGTGAGATTTTTACCAAAATACCTAATATGGTCTTCACAAGTAAAGTGTACCAACCTTTTCTCCTTTGGCAACCACCAAAGATCCCTTTGAGATCTTCCATTGTTTGTTTCTGAAAGCAATGTTGTGACCTTCATCGTCCAATTGTCTTGTAGAGATCAATTTTTTGTGAGGAGAAGGAACAAGCCTAACATGTTTAATCTTTTATTCATTTCCATTAGCATTTTTGACACAAATTTTACCTTTATCGATAATTTCGCAAGCCTCGTCATCTCCCAAGTATACATACCTAAAATTACCTTTGGTGTAATCTTGGAAATGTTGCTTGTGTGGTGTTGCATGGAATGAAGCCCCAACGTGTACTATCCAGGAATTAAACACATTGTCTAATGAGAGAATTAGAGCGTCTTGCTCTACTTTACCTGCCACATTGGCCTCCAATGTTCGCTTGTTATCTTGAGACTTCGAGTCCTTCTTCTTCTTCTTGGACGAGCAATCCTTCTTAATGTGGCCCTTCTTGTCGCAGTTCCAACATTCAAGAACTAACTTTGTGTGTGACTTGCTCCACCTTGAGCGATCACGACCCTTTTGGTTTTTGAACCTCTCCTTCGAGCTTCCCCTCGTTTTCACTAACATTGCAACACTTGATGATTCACCTGTGCTTCTCCTTCAGATTTCCTTGCTTAGGAGAACATCCCCAACATAATCAAACTTAAGATTCTTTGTGTCAGAGACAAAGTTACTTACAACCATCAAAGGCTATCCCAACTATCTGGTAGATACAATAATATAAGGAGGGCTCGCACTTCGTCGTCGAAATGACCTTCACCGATCGAAGTTGACTTATGTTTGTGTTAAAGTTGTCTAGATACTCTGAAACTTAACCACTCTATACCATTTTTTGATTGAACAAGCACTTCATGAGAAATACCTTATTAGATGCCGATGGTTTCTCGTAGAGGCCGTCAAGTGACTTCATCAAGTCCTCCGTGGTCTTCATCTCCAAAACATTGAAGGCCATCGTTGACGCCAAGCTCAGCCGAATTATTCCAAATGCCTTTTGGTCAAGGATAATCCATGCTTCATCTGCCATCGTTGCGAGCTTCTTTGCAAGATCGCCTAATGGCAAATAAAGATCCTTCAAGTACAGATAGTCTTGAATATGCATCTTCCAATGTTGATAGTTTTTACCGTTGAACTTCTCGATCTTGAGCTTATCTTCCTCCACCATTACTCCGACTCAATTCAAGGAATCATGTCCTTGAGATACTTTAGCTATAATCAAACCTTGCTTTGATACCCGTTGTTAAGAAATAGAGGCGTAGCTAAGTAGAGGTTAGAGTGTTTTATAGAAGGTAGAGAGATAATTTTCACACTCAAGAGATTATAGAGTAGAGAGAGAGAGAGAGAGAGAGCACTAAATGTGTGGTTCACAATGTGGGCTACATCCACGGGGAAGCAGCCACTCAATGACTTTAGTACTTCAAGTTAGAAGTAGGTTACAAAGGGATTATACGCTTAATGGAGCTTCCCCCTTGTTTCACTCTCACCACCTCACATACACCTTATTACATCAACTTCACAATGCACCACAATGCATTTTGTGTATAGAAGAGGCCTCCTTTTATAGACCAAAAGGGATGTCCTCTTTCATGAGAGGTAGTTGTTTCACTCTCACCACCTCACATACACCTTATTACATCAACTTCACAATGCACCACAATGCATTTTGTGTATAGAAGAGGCCTCCTTTTATAGACCAAAAGGGATGTCCTCTTTCATGAGAGGTAGTCGTGTGTAGCCGCCCTTGTGTAGAGAAGTCCAAGTTGGACTCTCCCACGTGTCCACCCTTGAGAAGACAAGTCCTCTTAGAAATCAGCCATTGGCCATTGACTTTTGACCATCGGCCATTGACTATCGGCCACCGATCGGCCATTTTTTTTACCATGTCCGGCCATAATATTCCGACAAAAAGGGCGAACCCAATCTCGAGCAAAGCTCCAGACTCGACATGAATTTTTTGTTTTTTGGTGAGTGATTTTTCTTACGCACGATAGCTTCTCCTCATAATGGGGGCCTTACAAATGTGCACTTTTAAGAACAAAAGCTACAAGGGGTAAATCAGGCCCCATACTTAACACGTGTGCTTTGACAAGAGAGTGAGGGAAGCTATTTCCAAATTTGAGGAGTTAAAAAGGTACATCATACAATCCATTCTCTATATACACTATATCTTCTAGTGTGTTATCTTATTGTATTATTGTGTGTTATCTTGTAGATTTGGAGCTCTAAAGAAATTGAAATAGATGCCATCCTTGTTGCTCAGTCTTTTGCCATGGAAACTGTGTGTGCCATTGAGGATGCATTTCCTCAATCCGTTCTTCTTAGTCAAGTCCACCTTATGGTTCATGTGGTTGAGGATATCATTGTATGTGGAGTAGTGCATGCACAGGGGATGTTCTTACTAGAGATGTTTTTAAAGACTCTCAAAGATTTTGTGCGACTATGGGCCTAGCCAAAGGTATGCATTGCCGAAGGATGGATCGTGCAAGAGAAATTTGTTTACATTTCAGAGTAATTGGCACAAGCTTATTCCTCAATGCCTCGCATGTGGTCAGATGAGGAGCATGCAAGGATGACTTCACACTTACCAAGTGGAAAGGGCAAATTATTTAACGTGGATATGGATCTACGTTGAGTTGTCAATAACTTTTGCATCATCAATGCAAAGGTTATGACCAAGTGGGAGGACTCACGGGGACAATGGCAAAGGCAAGGTGTTTGCAAGAGAGGGAAGCATGGAAGCAAGTTCATGGAGGCAAGAGGGCACCCCCAGTACCTTGACACCTTTCATGTTTCCCATATCTCATTAGTGGCAAGTGGATCCATGAGATAATGATCGAAGCAAAGGCACAGGGAGAGGACATCACCGACAAAGAATGGGAATATGCACGAGGTTGCGTGCCAAAGTTATAGTACTCATATGCTTAAACCATTGCATATTGCATAGTTCTTTCTTGATTTTATCTTTGTAATTGATTGTATAATTTTTTCTATATTATAGTGTCTTTCCTTTAACTCTATGTGGCCAAAGGGTCGACACTTTCGTACATGACACATTGATGAGCGTCAAACCACCATGGATTGTGGAGTCATGGGCAACTTTGACACAAATGGTGATGAAGCCAGGTATCATGGGACTCTTGAAAGGATACTAAAGGTCGATTTTAGAACCTTCATACCTTCATGTTCAACTGCAAATGGTTTGCAAATGTGTCTAGACGACATGAGAATGGGCTCTACATGGTGGACTCTAGTGTGTATCACACGGGGAGGTATGACGGCTTATTTTGCCACGCAATTGTGAGCAAGTGAGTGTAAACCTTTCTTTACCCTTATTTTCTTGTAACATGATAACAATGTCACTCACTTTGAGCTCCTCTTCTATAGGTCATCTAATACCATCAATCCATCAACCAAAACTTTTGTTGTTAGTTCTTGTAACACTTCCGGGAAGAACCATTTTGGCCGTGTAGTGGGCTCCTTGTCTTTTGTAAAATTGGGCAGAACAAAAAAGCTGGAGGTGGAATGATAAAAAAGACGAGGAGAGGCAACTACGCGAGCTTGATGTGATGCTTGAGGCACCGCATCATACCTCCGAGGTGGAGGCCGTGGTTGTGGCGGGACAAATGCGTCGGGGGCTCCTTGAGGACATGTCTCCACAAGATTGATCATATTTTGGATCACCTTCATCCCGAATACCTCGACTTGGACATTGGAATAATTTGCCAGGTTTCTTGCCCGCAAACAAAACTCCTACCTTAAGTAAATATATGTAGAAATTGTAAAAGGGTTGCAAAAGCAAAAGGATGCACTTAGACTTCTATGTTCCTCAACATAAATACGCTCTAATAGAAGCTTTGCATTTGCAAGAAGCTATCTTGGAATAGCTCAATCAAAAAGTCTTTTGTTGCCTTGTGAAGGCAACCCATTGCGCTTCTAGCCCACCGAAAATACAGCTACATTGAAATGGATACATATGTCAATTGTGTTTGTTGTGTGGAGGGAACATACTAGTTAACATGCTCTCTCTCTCTCTCTCTCTCTCTCTCCCCCCCCCCCCCCCCCCCCCCCCCCCCCCCCCCCCGAAAAAAAAAAAAAAAGTTAAGAGCCAAGAAGAAATTATTAGGTAGATTACCCCTTGGGAGTAATATGGGCCTTTCATATGTTGAAAAGGGATGATCATGAGACCATTGATGCCTATGACTTTACATCTTCTTTTGGAGCTTAGATTGAGCCTTCACACGGAACCATTGGCATAAATGGTTGCCATGGTAGACCTTGACCTTTGATCGTGACAATGTTGTGGCTCATAGGGCTTGATGAATTTTAGCACCAAATGGTTGCCCATTATGGCACGGCTTTGGTGCACCAAGAGGTAGAGATGACTATTGTGTGCTAGGTGCTTAGTATGTTAAATGCAAACAAGGATGGAAAATAAGGCCACAAAAATCTCGAGCATTACTCCATTCAAACATGAGTAACTGGAATTATGTACTGCTTGCTACTTTTAAAATAAAATCACCATCAGCTTGGAATATTCCTTGCTCCCTCTCTCAATCTCTCCATCTCTCTACACTTGGCCTTCGTCTCTTCCATCTGCCCTCAATTTATCCCATTTCTTCCCATACCTCTATTCCCTTCTCTCACTCCCCCACTCCTCCTGCATCCTAGACGCACCCTCCTTGGGAAGAGTTGGGACAAGATTTGTGGGGTCTTCTCCTTTGCACGGACCAAAAAATGAACACAAGACGGGCAAAACGATCATGTTGCCTGTGGACATATCGTGCCCTAGCAACAAATTATTGTCCTATTCCATGGAGCAAATGTCTTCCTTATGCATGGAAAGGATACGTCTCTCAGTTGAGAGAGAGAGAGAGAGAGAGAGAGAGAGAGAGAGAGGCCACTTATTTTTTCTTGCAAAAAGAAGGTGTACCACCCTCCCCACAACACTAACTATATCACGTGGTTCTTTAACGAAGCCCGAGTGCTGGGATTGATGACCGCATAGTTTTTCTCTAGTCTCGAGGTGATTGGAGGGTGCACAAAAGGTCAATGGCGTGGACCTCCCCCCTCGCATCTGAGTTTCGAAACCACGACCTCACTTTTGAGAGCTAGATGTCTTAACCACACGCCTGCATGGGTTTCATTAATCCCATAGCCATTTCAGTTATATATAAAGTACATCAACGCATGCAAAAGTAAACTCGGATGCGAAAAGAGGAACATTGAACGTCACGAAAAACGTGCATTGTTTTCGTGTCATCGATCCCACCACTTGGGCTTCATTAAAGACCATGTCCCATCCCCAACCTTCCGTTATGTATGCAAGTTCCCTCGAGACTAAATAACACAATGCATTAAATGAGGGGTGGTCAGGGGATCCACGGCCCATAAGTCCACGCACAAAAATAAGGGCAATTGCAATTGCATGTGTCACATTAAAACTAAACCCGGACATTAATTAAACCCAAAAACCCGAGTAGCGCATATTGCCTCACAATAAAAGATCATAAAAATGAAGAGGGGTACATGATGTGCATGCAGGTGAGGTGGTTAGCACATGCGACACAAAACTTGGGGCATGAGATTGTGTGATTAAAATTGGCTGGCGAAGCCCCCGTATAGCCTTGATTTTTGCAATTTTCGGGTTTAATTCTCCTTGATTTTTGCATTGCCCGGGTTTAGTTCACTTTGAGATGCCTCCTTGGACTTCGGGGTCGTCGATCCCCTCACCACCCCTCCATTGAATGCTTTTTGTTATTTAGGCTGGGTTCAGACGATCCGTGAATGGAAGGGGCATGTAGGATAGATTGTAATGGAAATGGCCTATGAACTTGAGAGTAGCGGAATTAGGAAAACTTAGAGAAAGCATTTTTGTGAGATTACTTTGTGAGCATAGAGGGTGAACTTAATTGATGGTAGCAACATAAACATAATACTTAGTTAACTTGGCATGAACAATACTTTGCAAGAGAGAGAATTAGAGAACATGACAACAATTGAGGACCGGATTTATGTGGAGCCGGTCCCCCCTCCAATAGCCATTTGTATTTTAGTTTCTCCCATCAAGAGAGACTTGGTACAATACAATCTTTGTGTTCCTTGTTGTGACCTAGGTGATGCAATGAAGATGGAAAGCTTCATGCATCACGAGCATAACATAAACTTTGCAAAAAACATTAACTGTCCCAAGCCTCAGTCCCAAGGCCTCAAACACCTTCGAAGGTGGAGAGAGCTAGCGGGGAATGAGGGTAGGAAAGAGGAAGAAGAATATTTCATATGAGAAAAAATTAGTTCCTCACTTATCATCACTCTTCTTGCTAGCATACATAATAGCATAGTAATGAAGATGGAGAAGATGGAAAGCTTAAGCATTGAAGCATGGCTCTTGGTTGGATTTCATTCCATAGCCAAGAGTGTTGGTGTAGGCTCTCAACTTGGACTAGCTTGGAGAAGGAGATGGAACTCTTGCATTTTTCACTCCACACAATGAGAGTGTGTGTGGGAGAGTATACCCCCCAAGCTAGCCCCCTTCTTGCTTTGGTTGAACCCCCCCCCCCCCCCCCTTGTAGCTCAAGCTTGAAGCTCATTGGACCCCTGCAAGACTGACCAATCACATACAGGATGCATTACAAGCAAAAAGCATATTCTTGGGACAAGTGTCCCCCTTTCCCCTTTGAGAGAGAGGAATTGATAAATGCAAAAACAATTAATTAAATCTACTAAATTATCATTGGACCCCTTGGGAGGCTAACCAATAGAGGCTTTAGGCACACCATGAGGGCAACATGAGGAGGAACTTGACAAGTGTCCTATATGCTTACTTTGTACCAAGCTAGCCTTGTGTGAGGGTGTGTGTGTTCTCTCTCTAGCCCCCTCTTGTAGGGCTTGCTCCCTCCTTGTAGGGATAGGATTTGAATTTTGAACACTTTACCCTCAAGCACCTTAGTTAGCAAGCCATGACAAAGCACCTCGAGCTTGGGTAGTGTTCCCACGAGCACCTCAAGCTCCCTAGTCGGCAAGCACGACAAGCACCTCAAGCATCTTAGTCAACAAGCACGACAAGAATCTCAAGCATCTTAGTCATCACGCACGACAAGCACCTCAAGCACCTTAGTCATCAAGCACGACAAGCACCTTAAGCTTGGGCCGGGTTCCTACCTCAAGCTCAACCCTAGCTTACCTTAGGTGAAAGGAATTTTAACACTAACCTTTGGAGGTCTTCAATGAAGCGAACCCTAAGGTCTTTTAAGCTCCATTGGTTAGCCTTGCTCTTTGACAGACCATCTCTCATTTGGACCCCTTTACCATTGGCCCCGTGTTGAGATAGATCTGTAAGCTCATGTCTATATTCTAACCCTTGTTCTCGTTTATTCTCCCATATTAAATGATGGATTTAATATGAGAAAATCATTTGGGTTGGTTAGATATTAGATTTAATGACATTACCTCTCTCTTGAAATCATAGTCGTCCTCGATTATGAGGTAGAAGAGATAAAGCCTTAGTCATTAGTCAATCTTTCTTAGCGGGTAGAGGATCCCTTTTTACCCTACGACATCTTTCCAAGATGGATGATTAATCCATTTGGTGCTTGGGAGATATAGTTGCCACAAGCATGTCTACTCTTTAGTCCATTTCATTCTCCCAAAGTAGAGTGACAAACTCTACTTGGTGTTCGAGAGACGTCGTCAAACATGATTCTAAGTATGCATATTACTTAAATTTGTGCACAATAAAAAGAGAACTAGTCTTACAAAAACATTGGTCATTTAAAAGAAATTTGTACATTTGCTTACTCTAACGTAGCATTGTAAGCATTGACAAGGTTCATACTATCCTTAAGTTGTATTCCTTGCTTCCATCTAGCATCTTCAAAATGATAATTTTTTAACTTAATAAGATACCGTCGGATGATCTTACCATGTCGTAGGACCTTGTCTTCATGTTGAAGGATAGCCTTGGGTTGTAGCACCTCTTCTTGGTCTTCAATTTTGGGAGAGTCTTCAAATTCACTTGGTGGCTCTCCTTTGTAGGGCTTAAGTAGGCTCACATGAAAAGCATTGTGTATGAGCCAATGGTTGGGCAACTTGAGTTTATAAGCCATCTCATTGTTTGGCTTCAAGATTTGAAAGTGACCATAGTATCTTTTTGCTAATTTAGCATAATACTTTTGATGGCCCGGAGGATTTTTGCCCGTTGTTTGTCTCGATCGAGCCTTGGGAAACTTAAGTAAGACCCAATCATTTTCTTTGAACGTTAAGGCTCTTTTTTGTGCTTGTCTCAGCAACAACTTTTTGCCTTTGTTGAGAGATGGATATAGCCTCCTTAGTCTTTTGAAAAGATTCTTGTAGGTCATGGCTATACTCATCGGCATTCAAGATCTTCCCATGTACCTTAAGTAGCAAGGGACTTTTAGGTCTTCCCTCAATGATTTCAAAAGGTGCTTTTCCCATAGAAGTATGGACAATATTATTGTACGCATACTCTACAAGAGGTAAGTACCTTTCCTATTGCGAGCGTGATCTACTTCGGTAACATAAGTCTTTAGTAGATCGAATATCGTATGATTGGCTATCTCACTTTGGCTGTCCGTTTGTGGGTGACAAGCCGAAGAGAAATTCAATCTTGTTCCTAGATTTTCAAAGAGACCTTTCCAGAAATTAATGATCATTCTAGGATCTCTATAGGACACGATGGATGTTGGAAATCCATGGTGTTTGAAAATCTATGATATGAAGAGAGTTGCCATTTGATGTGCCTTAATAGTCTTTTTGACAGGAGTAAAGCATGCTTGCTTGCTAAACCTGTCGACTATTGTCCATATTCTCGTATTCCCATGGATAAACTTGGGTAATCCAAAGATGAAATCCATGGATATACTCTCCCATGGTGAATTTGGGATATGCAATGGTTGGAGTAATCCAGCTTGCTTTCCTTTATCATACTTGGTCTTTTGGCATACTACACATTTTGAAACATACTCTTGTATGTCCACTTTCATGGTATTCCAATAGAAGTATGTTTCTACTCCTCGGAGAGTAGGTTGAATGCCTCTATGTCCCGCATAGGGAGGAGCATGGGATTCATACATGACTTTCTCACAAAGGGATGAAGGAACTGTGCAAGAGAGAAGAGGAAGGAGAGGAGCACACGACACACAGATATGGGTGGGGAGACTCAATCAGTGAGCAGCCCCCAAAACACTTATGCTATGTATAAGGTATACAAGTCAGTGGGCGCCCAGACTCTGGGCGGCCGGGCAAGGCACAGGCGCCTATACCCCAACAACCTCCCACTTAAAGGCGATTGTGCCTTTACGCAAGGGAACCTAGTCTAAAGACTACAAAAGGTGAGAGAAAATCGCTCTCAACCGATGCCCACTGGCTGGCTGTGATCGTGTACATCCGGCTGTCTTGCTTCCGTGTAAGTCCATACACCACCAGACGTACCGCACACATACTGCAAGTATGTACACAATACCTGCATATCTCCCTCATGCACTATGCCATCATCAGTCAACAAATGACTGACAACCCCAACTCAAATGCTCCCACTGCAGCTGTGATACCCAGTCTCAAGATTAGCATCTCATACATGAGACCACTGAATGCCGATGCAATGCTAGCGGGCCCTGCTAGCTCTACGGAGCATGCATCAACATATATATCCCTGTCAATAGGCATCTCTGACTGACAAGGCATGTCAACCACATTCATCTCCTGACTGTCCGCAAAAGACGCATCAACCTGTCATGCAACCTCAGAGCAAACCAGCTGCTCTAGGTGTCTGCTGGAAGACATATCCAGCACAACTATATCCCCATGCTCATTGTCGAGCATAGAAAGGAATGATTACATAATCGCTGACGTCTCAGCCTCCTCTGCAATCATCCAGTGCAAACATGACCACTCAATATGCTGTGACTCACTAGAGCTCTCATGCTCTAACTCCTTATGCATAGACTCTTGCACAACTTCCTCCTGTCGTGACTCACTAGAGCAAGACCGCTCTACCTGTCTATCTTGCATAGAAGTATCTCACACAACTGACTCTCTGCTTTGCTCAGTCACTAGCAAATCATGCATGTCTGACTCTGTCACCTCTCTGTGTGACTGCTCAAGTCGTGCCCCAACTGTGTGCACAACGAGCTCACTACTTTGCACTCAATGCAAAGCACCCTGCAACCCATGAGCAAAAGAGACTGTCCAGGTCTCTCGCTCTCTGCATGGCTGTAAACAAGATTGAGACTCGACCATATCACACCAGTACTACGTGCAATGGGTACCATGTGCCAACTCTAGCACCTCTCGCAATCACTAGCGAACCCAAATGCAACGCAAAAGATCGCTCAAGCAGCGATACCCGACATCCACTATCCCTGAGCTGACCAACGGAGATCAAACTCATCGTCAAATCTGGCACATGATGCACATCTCTAAGCACGTACGATGCACCGCTCGGTAATGACAGTCTCACATCTCCTGAACCAACAATCTCATGCAGTGACCCGTCTGCCAATCGCACACTACCATGCATTCTGCTAGAATAGCTACTGAACCAGTCACAATACGGAGTGACATGAAAAGTAGCGTCCCTGTCTAGCACCCACTGCAAAAGAAGTGCACTATCCTCAGGCATCAAAAAATCAGGAGTAATATAGGAAGCAAATGTGACCTCACTGTCACTAGGGTACTCAGACACTGTATCTGATCCTACAAAACTGTCAAGTCAACGGAGCCTATAGCATCTACTACATCCTTGAGACTAGCATGTCTCCTGTGCTGTCTCATACGACGAAAGCGTCGCCGTCTAATGTGCCATGTGTGACCACAATGCCAACATCTCTCAAGTGTTGACACGAATGAGAACGCCGTCTCTCATGAGTCATTGTCCTAGACTCGAAAGTCTCACACATATTGACTACTATAAGTGAATGTCAAAAATAACCAAGAGCTGTAACTCTACTCTAGGTACGGTAGCAATGAAATGCACTCAACTAATCCAAAAGAAGCAACCTACAACGAGAAAATGCTCTCAAAAAAGAGCTCACCATAACCTACAATGCTCATGTGAATCCACTCATAAAATCTCTCGCAGTAGTGTAACCACGCTGTGCTCCACAAATGGCAATGATGCAAATCCCAAATGCCAAGTGTATGAGGCTCCTGTAGAGTAAACCAAGCTCTTGTATGGCTATAAAATATGGCTACAAATCAGCCCCAAAATTCAGCTCTTAAATAGCTGCATAAACAAGTCACAAACGTGTGCCTACAACTGAGCAATACATGGACACCTGCAAAGAGGAAACAATGGCTGAAAATTCAGCACCCAAATAAGCCCTCAAACCTGCATGTAAACTTGTAAACCTGTAGCTGAAACCTGCTGAAAAACCTCAAGCCATTAGTGCTCGAATCCGGCTACCTAGCTCGTAGCCACACAAGCATACATCACAATATTCACTCTTGTGAGTGTGCTAAGATAACTGTACGCCTGTCAAACCGTGGGCTACTAAGCTCCCACCTGTAGAGAACACCGAACGTAATCACTGAGTGCAATCGCAATCACAACCTCAATTGCATCAACTTATGCGCATAAAACTCCTGGGAAAATTTCGCCAGAGTTTAAGACGCACAATGGCTATCAACACAAAATAACCATTGTCCTGCAAGCTTAATACAATGAGCAATCAATGCGCATCAAACTACACTCAACATACATGCATAAGCTCTGCAAACCTATGTCCAACAAATGCTCACAAAGAGTACCACAGGTGACCATACATATCATCCACAACCAACCTCTGCACTTGCTCACAAGATCTACTGCTCACCACATAAGCATACATAGAGCATTACACGCTCAAAGACCATGTATGCAAGCCACAACACTGCAGAAGAACCACTCAACTGCAACTGGCAACACCTGTGGGAGTACTAGACTCAACATGTACCTCGGAGTCAAACCCGATCTTGTAACACCTGCAAATGCTCACAATCGAGCAAATCAAACCAATCCACCTCCTGCTTGCCAATCTACACAAGACGGGTTTCTTTGCGACTGAAACCTATCTTCTGATGTAGTGCTCAGAACGAAATTCTGAGGGCATAACAACTTCGAACGGGGGGTAAAACCATAGGTCACCTACTAGAAATGCTCCCGGAACGCCGAGTGTGAATTTCCAAGCTTCGGATCCAGAATCTGCTTGAAAAGTGCGCGCGCGCGATTACGCAAAAACGCACTGAACTTGACTCTGATACCAATTGAAGGAACTGTACAGGAGAGAAGAAGAAGGAGAAGAGCACACGACACACAGATATGGGTGGGGAGACTCAATCAGTGAGCAGCCCCCTATACACTTATGCTATCTATAAGGTATACAAGTCAGTGGGCGCCCAGACTCTGGGCGGTCGGGCAAGGCACATGCGCCTATACCCCAACAAGGGAGTGGGTAACATATAGCCTATTGCCGTAGAGAAGATAACTATCCTGCAAGGTGAATGGTTCCTCTTTCTTCCCCAGGGCAAGGACTGACATTATATCTTTAAAGTCAAGGTCAGTAGCATACTCATCTATCATAGAAGATAGATCATTGAGAGTTGCTTTAGACACACATTAACTTTTGGTCGTTGTGAAAGTGCATCAGCTGCTTGATTGTGCTTACCAGCAATGTGAGCAATATGAAAACAAAATCGCGAAAGAAAATTTGCCCACCTCATTTGTTTGTCAGAGACCTTGGTTTGCGTCATGAAGTACTTGAGACTTTGATGGTATGTTCATAAAATGAATGGAGTCCCCAATAGATAGTGCTTCCATGTGTCTAGGCATGTAGAGCAACTAAAAGCTGTTTCTCATAAATGCCTACACGTTCATCCGTATTGAGCCTTCGACTCTCATATGCTATGGCATGCCCTTCTTGAAGCAAGACTGCTCCAAGGCAATCACCACAAGCATCACATTGGACCTCAAATGGCTTTGAGAGATTCGGAAGCCTGAGGGCTGGTTGGGAGGTAAGCTTCTCTTTGAGCTTGTCAAAAGCATTTTGCTCCTTAGTAGTCCATGAATACTTAACGTTCTTCTTTTTAAGTCATGTAATGGTCCCGCTATTTCATTTTTTTTTCTATGAAGCGTTTATAGTATGCACACATACCAATAAAGCTTCTTAGCTCATGTATATTCTTTGGATTAGGCCATTCTTTTATTACCTCTAACTTTGATGGATCCATACATTACCATCTTGAGAGATAATTGACCTAAGTATTGAATCTCTTGAAGAAAAAATTAACTTTTCTTTTGGTTGAGAAAAAGCTTGTTCTCCCTTAGTGCTTGAAAAACTACTTAAAGATGTTGCTTGTGTTCCTTCAATGACTCTGAGTAGATAATGATATCATCAAAGAACACTCCAGTGAATTTGCGGTAGGGTCTAAAGATTTTCTCCATTAATCGATTGAACGTGGCTGGTGCATTAGTCACGCTAAAAGGCATAACTAGATATTCATAAAAGCCAAACATTGTACGAAACGCGGTGTAATGGAAATTGCCTATGAACGTTGAGAGTAGCGGAATTAGGAAATTAGGTGAAGCACTTTTGAGAGATTCTTTGTGAGCATAGCGGTTGAACTTAATTAATGGTAGCAACATAAACATGGTACTTAGTTAACTTGGCATGAACAATACTTTTGCAAGAGAGAGAGAGTTTAGAGAACATGACAATAATTGAGGACCGAATTCATATGGAGCCAGTCCCCCCTCCAATAGGCATTTGTATTATAGTTTCTCCCATCAAGAGAGACTTGGTACAATACAATCTTTGTGTTCCTAGTAACCTAGGTGATGCAATGAAGATGGAAAGCTTCATGCATCACAAGCATAACATAAACTTGAAGAAAACATTAACTATCCCAAGCCTTAGTCCCAAGGCCTCAAACACCTTTGAAAGTGGAGAGAGCTAGCGGGGAATGAAGATAGGGAAGAGGAAGAAGAAACATTCCATAGGAGAAAGAAATAGTTCCTCACTTATTATTACTCTTCTTGCTAGCATACATAATAGGTAAGTAATGAAGATGGAGAAGATGGCAAGCTTAAGCATTGAAGCATGACTCTTGGTTGGATTTGCATTTTATAGCCAAGAGTGTTGGTGTAGGCTTTCACTCTCACAAGCTTGGAGAAGGAGGTGGTGTTCCTCAACTTTCACCAAGTGAGAATGGCTTTCCAAATGAGTGTGTGTGTGGAGTATATCCCCCTAGCACCCCCCCCTCCTTGCTTTGGGCGAGTAGTGAGTTTTATGCATGTTGCAAGCTCATTGGACCCCTATCCCCCCAACCAATCACATGCAGCATGCAGTCAAGTACACGGGTAGTCTTTTGACAAGTGTCCTCCTTACTCCTTAGAGAGAGAGAGCTTGAAAATATCTAGATATTTGTTAGATGGAAGTAGAATCTCATTGGACCCCTCTTTAACCCAACCAATAGCATTCAAGCACACCGTGTGGTTAAGCTTAGTGAGAGTCTGACATGTGTCCCATATGCTCTTTTAGAATTCCCCTAACTTTGAGATTTTTATGCATAGGAAGTCTCTCAAGCAACTTCCTCATTAAGTGTGTAGGTTATCTTTTTGACTCAAGCATCTTACTCCCCATGCATAGGAAGCTTCTCAAGCAACTTCCTCATTAAATGTGACAAGTACCTCAAGTACCTTAGTCATCAAGCATGACAAGCACCTAAGGTGGAGTTCCCAACTCAAGCACAACCTTAGCTTGCTTAATTTTAGGGTCGGGTTCCCACCTCAAGCACATCCCTAGCTTGCTCAAGTTTAAGTCGGGTTCCCACCTCAAGCACAACCCTAGCTTACTTAAGTTTAGGTCGGGTTCCCACCTCAAGCTCAACCCTAGTTTGCTTAAGGTCAAAGGACTTTTAACACTAACTATTGGAGGTCTTTAATGAAGCTAACCCTAAGGTATTTTAAGCTTCATTAGTTGACCTTGCTCTTTGACATACCATCTCTCATTTGGGCCCCTTTACCATTGGCCCCGTGTTGAGATAGATCCGTAAGCACATGTCTATATTCTAACCCTTGTTCCCGTTTATTATCCCATATTAAATGATCAGTTTAATATGAGAAAATGATTTGGGTTAGTTAGATATTAGATATTTAATGACATGCGGTCTTTATGATATCCTCATCCACTATCCTTATTTGATGATAGCCACTTTTAAGGTCAATCTTACTGAAGTAGGTAGAGCCTTGTAGCTTATCAAACAGATCTTCTATGCGAGGCACATGAATCTGTTTTTGATAGTGATCTGGTTTAGTGCTCGATAGTCACACACATACGGTATAAACCAGCTTTCTTTTGCAATAAAAGAACTGGACTACAAAAGGGAGAGGAGCTAGGCCTCACCGTCCCTTTGTCTACCAATTCTTGTACTTGCCTCATGATCTCCTCTTGTTGAGCTTGGGAAACTCGATAAGGAGGCTTGTTAGGCAGCGAGCTTCCTGGTAGGAGATCAATTCGATGGTCATCACCCCCTCGTTTTGGAGGTAAGTCCATAGGGATATTATCGATGAACACATCTTGGAATCCTTTTAAAAAATTAGACAAGTTCAACTCATCTTGATTCCTACCTTTTACATTTGATGAAACATTAGGACCTTTTAGGGACTCTTTGACAAAAATCATGTAAGTAGAAACTGAGCTTTTCATTGATTTATCAAAAGCAAGAGGATTTACAAGTGGTATAGTACGACCAAACTCACTAGCATCTATATACATGTTCTTTCCCCTGTAGGTGAAGTAGATTCTCCTTTCTGAGAACTTCATGTTGGCAGCCATGCGGTTGAACCATGGTGCCCCTAGGATAGTATCCTCATGTTGGAGAGGAGAGATGAAAAAGTCTTCTTTGTCGACATAGCTTTGGACATGAAGCCTCAACTTCCCAATCAAGGGAGTAACAGAGGCTTGCTGTCCCTTGAAAGCAATGTCGACCGTTACAACATCTCCCATCTCGAAAGCTTGAATGCCCAACTTGGTGGCCAACTCCGTTGATATGAAGTTGTGAGTAGAGCCAGGGTCAAACAAGATGAAGGCATCATGCTCCCTTACCTTCCCCCAAGCATAGGAGAGAGGTGTCAAAAAAGATGAAGGAATCATGCTCCCTTACCTTCCCCCAAGCATAGGAGAGAGGTGATCCTTTGCAATGAGCATCCTCTGTTGGAGCTTCGATGGTGGAAGCTCTAGGAGTCTCATTGCGAGCATTTTTCTTGGGGCAAGAACGATAGCCATGTCCTTGCTCCCCACACTTAAAACACTTATGGTCCTTGCGAAAAGATTCAAGCTCTTCAGGAGAGAGTTTTGTTTTTACCTTTGTAAGCTCCCTTCTCCTTGGACTGATTGATGTTGTTGTTGTTATTGGAATTGCCTAGGGAAGAATTTTGGGCATTGGTTTTTCCCTTTGCATCATTTTTGTCTTTGTTTTCCATGGGCTTGACATTCCGTCTAGCCCCTTGTTTCGGAAATTGATGCGGGAAGCAACCATGGTGTGGTGGATTACTTCGGTGATAGAACTAGGCCGTTGCGAGTTGACATACTCGGCCATCTCTTCAGGTAATCTCGCACAAAATTGTTGCTTTTGCTTGACAAAGTCTATCTTTTGGAAGATAGTAGCCTTAAGATGTAAATCCCAAAACTTGTCTACATATTTGTGGATAGACTCATGGGAGAGAAGCTTCAAACTGTGTCATTCGGTAAGCACTTTGTCCTTTGCATCATTTGCAAGGAATTGCTTCATGATGGAAACTCGTAAAGTTTTCTGTGTCTTTGGGACTTCGCCGTTGCCACACATGTTAGTCCACCATTGACGAGCCGATTTATGCAAGTGCATAGCTATATGGCGTAGCTTGGAGGACTATGTGAAGCCTTCGTCTCCAAAGGCCGTATCAAATTGTTGGATGAAGGCCAATACTTTGTCGGTAGCACCAAAGGTGCCATCATAGGTGAGAAAAGAAGATACTCTTTCCTCCCTCTTTGAACTTGTTGAGCTTTTGTGACCTTCGCTATGCATGGTAAGATTTGCGATGTCCTCCCCTCTTGTATTCTCTAGGAGAATAGCCATAGCTTTCGTCGAAAGAGGAGGAAGGTGAAGAAGAAGGAGACCTCTTTCTTGCCCTTTTCTTCTTTTGTTTCCTCTCTTCCCTTTCGAAGTGAGGAGGAGAAGGCTTGTGGGTTGAACGTTTCCTCTTGGGAGGAGTTGGCGATCGTCTAGATCACCGTCTTCGTGGGGACAAGATAATTGCAAAAAACACCTCAAGCATCTTAGTCAGCAAGCACGACAAGCACCTTGAGCATCTTAGTCATCAAGCATGACAAGCACCTTAGTCATCAAGCACGACAAACACCTCTAGCACCTTAAGCTTGGGTTGGGTTCCCACCTCAAGCTCAGCCCTAGGTTACCTAAAGTCAAAGGACTTTTAACACTAACCTTTGGAGGCCTTCAATGAAGCTAACCCTAAGGTCTTTTAAGCTCCATTGGTTAGCCTTGCTCTTTGACATACCATCTCTCATTTGGATCCCTTTACCATTGGCCCCGTGTTGAGATAGATTTGTAAGCTCATATCTATATTCTAACCCTTGTTCTCCTTTTCTCCCACATTAAATGATCAGTTTAATATGAGAAAATCGTTTGGGTAGTTAGATATTAGATTTTATGACAAAGATGACAGAGATGTTACCATATACATGTGGTAGTGATGTGTGTGAACACACTAGGACCGCCGGGGCATTTTTTCCCTCTTTAGGAGGTTTTTCCCCCCGTGCATTGTATATACGCCCATCACTCTAGGGCTATCTATCTTTCCATTGCACACTAAGTAATGCACTCTCTATTGTGTGCCTTGAGCTTCCTTCGTCTTCTCCAAGTTGTGTGTGTTTCTCTGCAACCCTAATTCCAACAATTGGTATCAGAGCAGGTCACATCCTCCCGGGGTTAGTCGCCAGCTGCTCCAGCACACGCCTGCTCACTTTCTCCGATTTCAGTGCGCTTTGGCGAGCGTTCGAAGGTCGACAAATATTTTGGGACAGCTCAAAGATCTTGGTATGCTCAGAATTTTGATTTGGGCTCATTTCGGCCTCCGTTTCCACTACAGGCAGTACTGCACAGGCTATTTCGTCATTTTGTGCAGAATTTCTGTCAGTGCTGTTTTCTGCATAACAGGTGCCTTACAGTCTTCTACGGTTTATGCTATATAGCACAGGTTGTTCCCGCTCCGTTTCTCCTACTTTCGGGGAGTTTTCATATCAGGTGCAGCATTTACCATGGCTGACAACAATAACATAGATGTGTTCAAGATGTTTGCTGCTGAGGATAGGTTGGATGGGGACAACTACCCTATGTGGGCTTATATGATGCAACATGTTCTTGTGTCAAAGGGTGTCTGGAACATTGTGCAGGGCATTGATGTACGTCCTGGTTCTGAGGATGTAGGCGATGTTGAGGATGTTGCAGGTCTTGTTGCAAGGATTGCAGTTGTTAGAGTTGTTTTGCCTACGGCAGAACAAGCTCGTTGGGATGTTAAGGATGCGCAGGCTCATGCATTGATTGCGTTGTCTATGAAGCGCACCATTGTTCCTCACATTCGTTCTGCAAAATCTGCAAAACAGACTTGGGATATTCTAGCAGGTCTTTATGCAAGCCGCAATGAGGCTAAAATTGCTTTGCTGCGGAAAGAGCTGGAGTCGAAGATTATGCATGAGGAAGATGATATGGACATTTTCCTTGCTAGTGTCAAGGATATCAATGAGCAGCTTATTTCTGCAGGTGAAGTCATTTCAGACAGTTCCCTTGTGCAAACGGTTCTTGATGCCTTACCAGATTCCTACCAGACATTTGCTAGTACATGGAGACTGATGACCCAAGGAAATCCTGAAGTTGTCAAGTTTGATGCATTATGCACATTGCTGTTGCAAGAGTCACTTTCTAGAAAAAACAGGACTAGGTAGCGTGTAGTTGAACAGGCCTTTATTGCTTCTCAAAGAAAGGGTGGTAACAGTAATGCAGCCACTTCTTATGGTTCTGCTGCGAGTGGCAAAAATTATGTTCCTAATGCTTCTGCTGGCAGTACTTCGTCTGGCAATTCTGGTGATAAGGGAAAAAAGAAGATGCGTTGCCATTATTGTAAAGCCAATGATCACTTGATGAAGTCGTGTCCTAAGTTGAAGGCCAAAGAGGCTAAGAAGAAAGAGGGTGGTTCCATTGCAAATGCTGGTTCCACTACAAATGCAGCCATTGTTGAGTCTTCTGTGAAAGGAGACTGTGTTGCTGATTTTGATGCAGAATGGGCTTTTAGCGCAGAGTGCACTTACAATCCTGCTATCCATGATGCATGCTTTTCAGTTGCTGCAAATTCACATGTGTGGTATTTCGACAGTGGTGCTACAAAATACATTACCTCACATCGTGAATTGTTTACCTCTCTCGAGTCTGTCCCTCATGGGAATTCAGTCACTTGTGCCAACAACGCCTCTTATCCAGTTCAGGGAGTTGGAAAGATTGTGCTCACTGCTGCTAATGGCAGTTCCTTCACACTTGTTGATGCACTTTATGTACCTGGGATCAAGAAGAATCTCTTGTCTGTATCCGCACTTGCTAGACTTGGACTTGTAGTCAAATTTGTGGATGACAGATGTACAGTTCATGATCTCAGTTTTGGTGATGAAATTGTTGCATATGGGCTTTTGTGCCGTGGGCTGTATAAGCTCACTTTGTATGACAAGTGTGGAAAAAATTTTGCAAATGCTGTTGCAGATTCAAGGGCTATTTCAGATGCAAAACTTTGGCATGCACGTTTTGGTCATCTGAATTTTGCCAGTTTGCTGCGTTTGCAGAAATCTGATATGGTTGCTTCTTTGCCACCTCTTGAAGCACCTGTCAAACATGTTTGTGAAGGCTGTATTTTGGGTAAGATGCAGCGTTCTAAATTTCCAAAGGATGGTTCAGTTCGGGCCACATGCAGGTTGCAGCTTGTGCATAGTGATGTTTGTGGGCCCATGCAAACTCCGTCCTTGGGCAATTACCTGTACTTCGTGACTTTCATTGATGATTACTCCAGGCATGCATGGGTATTTCCGCTTAAAGCGAAGTCCGAAGTTTTTATGTGCTTCAAACAATTTCTGGCTATGGCTGAAAATGTCTCGAAATGTACTATGGGCACCCTCCGTTCCGATCGAGGGGGGGAGTATATGTCTCATGAATTTAATGCATTTCTGGCTAGTCGTGGGATAAAACACCAATGTACAGTGCCTTATACGCCTCAACAAAATGGTGTTGCTGAGAGGAAAAACAGGTCACTGACGGAAATGGCACGATGTATGGTCAAAAGTCAAGCTTTACCGCATTCTTTTTAGCTTGAGGCCATCATGTGTGCCACTTATGTACTTAACAGGTGTCCTACGAAAGCTTTGCAGTCTATTACTCCATATGAAGCATGACATGATAGAAAGCCTTCTATTGAGCACATGCGTGTTTTTGGCTGTTTGGCATATGCTTTGGTGCCACAAGTGCAGCGCAGAAAATTGGATGATAAGGTTGTCAAATGTATTTTTGTTGGTTATAGTGTTGAAAGCAAAGGTTACAGGTTGTATCATCCGCAAAAAAAACGTATTCTGGTTTCTCGGGATGTAGTGTTTGTGGAAGATTCTGTTCAGCCCTTGCTGTCATGTACTAGAGACAGTAATGTAAGCTCACAGGACATTTATGACACTTTGTTGCCTCTTTTTAGTGGTGGAAATACGAATGTAAGTTCCAATGAGGCAAATGTACAGCCTATGGGGGTTTTTGAAAATGTTTTAGATCAGCCTATTACTGATGCAGATGTACATGATGTACTTGATGAGGAAAGGGCTGAAAATGAGCAGGCTAGAGGTATGCCAAAATGGATGGTGCACACTTTGCGTGACAGTAGTTTGGATGCACCTTTGTCTAGTCGTACTCGTTCAAGCTCTCGCCATGCATCTTATGCATCAGATTGTTATGCTTTGTCTGTGTCTAGTTTACATGATGTTGAGGAGCCTCTGTCTTTTGATGAAGCACAGAATTCAGAAAATTGGATGGCTGCCATGCAATCAGAATATGATGCACTTATAGAAAATGACACATGGACTTTATGTGATTTGCCTACTGGCAAAAAGGCCATTGGTACGAAGTGGGTTTACAAGTTAAAACGCAAGTCGGATGGTGAGATCGATCACCATAAGGCTCGACTTGTTGCAAAGGGTTATGCATAGCAAAAAGGCATAGATTATGAAGAGACTTTTGCTCCCACTTATCGTATGACTACTGTGCGTTTTCTATGTGCATTGGCAGCTCATTTTGGTTGGGATGTACATCAATCAGACATTGTTACTGCTTTCTTGAATGGTGACATATTTGAGGAAGTTTATGTAACGCAGCCTCGCGGTTTTGTCATCAAAGGACAAGAGGACACAGTGTGCAAATGTAACAAGGCTTTGTATGGGTTGAAGCAATCTCCTCGTGCTTGGTATGAGAAAGCTGACACTCATTTGGTCAAACAAGGCTTTCGTAACAGTCCAACAGAAAGCACATTGTATGTAAAGCGTGAGGGTGATGTATTTCTCATCGTGGTTCTTTATGTTGATGATTTGCTGATCACTGGACCAAATGAGAGACATATTGCTGAATTTAAGGCTGATTTGAATGCTACTTTCAAGATGAAAGATTTGGGGCTGTTGCATCATTATTTGGGTATACAGTTTAAGCAGTGTGATGGTGGTATTGCCTTGTGTCAGAAAAGTTACATAGAGACATTGCTATGTAAGTTTGGACTTGAGGATTGCAAACCTATTGCCACTCCCATGGAAACAGGTTTGAAGTTGAGTCTACATGATGCTGGTGATCCTGCTGATGTCACTCTTTACCAAACTGCTGTTGGCTGCCTCATTTATGTATGCAACACGAGGCCAGATATTCAGTTTGCAGTCTCACAGGTCAACAGATTTATGCATAGCCCAGGGTCTAAGCATTGGCAGGCTGTCAAGTGGATTTTTCGCTACCTTAGTGGCACTTTACATCTTGGCTTGTTTTATCCCAAGGGGGGATCATTGCCGCCAGACTTACATGCTTTTTCGGACTCAGATTGGGCTGGTTGTTTTGACACGCGAGTGTCCACAAGTGGTTTTTGTTTCATGCTTGGCAATTCATGTATATCATGGTTGAGCAAGAAGCAACCTACTGTGGCCACTTCGAGTTGTGAGGCTGAGTACAGGGCAGTCTTCACAGCTACGGTTGAGTGTGTATGGCTCAGACGCCTTATGACTGATTTGGGTGTTGGACAGGACACTGCCAACACTATCTACACTGACAGTCAGAGCGCATTGGCAGTTGCGAGGAACCCAGTTTTTCATGCTTGCACAAAGCACATTGAGGTGCATTACCACTATGTCAGGGAGAGGCTCTCAATAGGAGAGATCAGCTTGGCTTATGTGCCAACACATGACAACCTTGCAGATCTTTTCACAAAGGCATTGTCTTGTGAGAAGCTTGAAGCTTTCCGCAAAGCTTTGGGCTTACTCCCCTTTGTAGACTGATCCTGTCCTCAGGGCATGGAACTTCCCTTTACTCATGTGCCAGCTCTCGTTCACCGCATCACTCCAGGGGGGATTTGTTACCATATACATGTGGTAGTGATGTGTGTGAACACACTAGGACCGTCGGGGCATTTTTTCCCTCTTTAGGAGGTTTTTCCCCCCGTGCATTGTATATACGCCTATCACTCTAGGGCTATCTATCTTTCCATTGCACACTAAGTAATACACTCTCTATTGTGTGCCTTGATCTTCCTTCGTCTTCTCCAAGCTGTGTGTGTTTCTCTGCAACCCTAATTCCAACAAGAGAGCCAATAAACAAAACGGTGACCTTGTCTTCCGAGACCCACCCCGAGAGTCGGCGAGACCCCTCCCCGAAAGGTAAAGCTCTCCGAGTACAGTGGTAGTGCATGATGCAGTGATGCTAGCCCACCAAGCTACCAACCAATCAACTCCGAAGCTCCATTCTTTTCAGTCGTTGAGATACTGCACGTTGGCTTCTTTGTGAAACTTTGCTGCCACCTCTTGTGAACGGGAAAAGTAGAGGCCCGAGAAAGCCGTTGGGTTGCCGGCACCCCCAAGTATCTTCTCTCTCTTCTCAGCCGACAAGGCTTCATTTGTAGGTATCTTTTAATTGGCTCCTTTTTGGCCTTTTTTGGGCAAAAATCGAGGTGTCGATGACCCTTTGGCCAAGGAATGCTGGTCTGAACCGACCCTTAGTCATGTTTTGGTGGAGAGTTTTTTTTTTCGTTTTGGGGAGACAGCCTTCCCATAGGTTTAATAACGAAGGGTTTAAGCAAGCTCAGCGCAGCCGGGGAGCGAGGGATTTTCTGTATTAACTTTATTACGAAGGCAACGCCGCCTTGCCATTTGAGTGTCTGTGTTTGTGTTTGAGAGAGAGAGAGAGAGAGAGAGAGAGAGACCTAGCTGGCCGGAGCTATGTGCTCATGCTGAGAGAGAGAGAGAGAGAGAGAGAGAGAGAGAGAGAGAGAGAGAGAGTTACGTGGGTTTGTATCCTTCTGTGCCACCTCAATCAGCTGCACCCTTGGTCGATATAGCGCGTGATTTTACTCGAGCTCAATGGAGGGCAGAAGGAACATGTCGGCTCTGCAAAGGCTCGTAGCTCGCCTCCCACTTTTGAATGAGAATCCAACAATCACGGCACTCTTGTCCAAGGTGAGAGATGCGTTCTCGCTTTTCACTTTGTGGTTTGAAAGTCTTTGATCCTTTGTTGCACTTATGAAACCCGGGGCTCTTAATTTTATATGCAGGGAAGCACTCTCACAAGCGAAGATGTACTAAACATGTGTCAGGAGCTTTTTCTCAGGCCAGAGCTCACCGTAGTAATAGCAGGCTGTTTTCGGCATCTCCTATCACGCATTGTGAAGAGTATGGTTGATGCTTTAAGGGAAAGCTATGCTCATAGAACTCTGACCGAAATGTCCGATGAGCTTCAGGAATGTTCCATTTCAACAACCTCTTGGAATCTCTGTGTACATGAGTATGCTGTCATTGCTTTTAGTCGGGTGTTGGAGTTAGCACCACATTTGCTAAGGTTAGGTTCACTACCCTTCTCTTTGATCTGAACTACTTGATTTGCTGCCTCTAAATTCTAATGATCAAATTATTTAGTGTGCAACAGCTCTCTCGTCTCTCTCTTTTACTCTCTTTGCAATGGAGTTTCTAGTGTAGTCCAATCCTATGTGTTATGTGTGTCTTCACGTAGTGATTGACAAGGGTCTAAAGGAGCTTTCAATACAGACCTTTTTGCAAGAAAATAGATTCTTTTCACAAATGTGAAAAGTTATACGGGTTGAAAAGAGAATTTAAGATTTTTTTCTTGCATTATTAATGTCATTGCTTGCAAATGGACACGTGTTTTGCAAAACATATATCCCATTTTCGAGATAGAAACTTAGGTAGATGTTACAAATGAACAAGATTTGGACATTTTGTTTCGAATAATAAAATTGATGCTTCAACATAGATGGTGACTCGAATTATGTCTGTCCTATGTTGGAAAGAACTAAGTGTCAGGTACGTCATGCATTGACTCGAAATACATAACTTTTTCTCTTGCTTAGCATATGGCACATGAACATGATCAGCATATTCGAAAACATGAAAGACAGAGATAGTAGGTTTACGACCTGGAAATACCTCCTTTGAATTGATGCTGTCCACCACTTTTGTGAGAGTTGCCACAACTTTACCCCGAAAGAGGGAGAGAGAGAGGCATGCTGCAAGAGAGTGTGCCATCTCCCTCACTATCCTCTTCTTCCTCTCCACAACACCATTCTCCTCTCGTGAGGGGTGTAAGGGAGAGAGGTTTGCCATTGAATGCCCTTAAGAGTCAAATGGTATAAATTTACCTTTATTGTAAGTTCTCAAGATAGAGACCTTAGAGTCAGTTTGGTTTTTAGCTCGACTAGTCCAACTTTGGAATTTAGAGAGGGCATCATACTTCTTAGCAAGAAATAAACCCAAATCTTTTTAGAGAAATCATCCAGTATCCAATAATACTTTGATCCACCAAGTGAATCAACCTTTGTAGGATCTATGTGACCAACTTCAAAATACGAGAGGCATGAAAAGTGGCGTACTTTGGAAACGAGTCCTTGTCTTGTGTGCCTTCGCACGCGAAGAGCAAACATGATGAGGCTTGCAAAGCTTCGGCTAACAGATAACCATAATTCTTGAAACAGAATGGGGACATGATCAAAGTGAGAGTGCAATACTCTCATCATTTGCAATAAGTGATTTGGATTTCGTAAACAATTGCGCAAGTGTGACTCTTGTGGTTGCAAACTAAAATAGAAAGGTTGTATACTATACAAGCAGGGTTGTTCTTGTGCGACGGACGATCCATCCGGTGGCGTCCGATTCCGTCCCGTCCGGTGATGGCATCCGATCCGTCCGGTTGTTTTTTTGGGCCCATTTGACCAGTCAATGGTCAGTTTGACTGTTTGACTGCATTTTTTTTTGGGAGGATTTTGGGTTGCCTTTTGGCGTATGATCCCCCCCCCCCCCCCCCCCCCCCCCCCACACACACACACACACACACACACACACACATGCCTTGAGCCTCATCTCTCTCTCTCTCTCTCTCATTGCTTTGGACCTTGGTCCTTCAACCTTGGATTCCATTAGGCTCCTCTCTCTCTCTCTCTCTCTCTCTCATGGCTTTGGTCCTTCAGCCTTACATTCCATTAGGCTCCTCTCTCTCTCTCTCTCTCTCTCTCTCTCTCTCTCTCTCTCTCTTTCTCTCTCTTCTCATTGCTTTGGTCCTTCAACCTTGGATTCCATTAGGCCTCTCTCTCTCTCTCTCTCTCTCTCTCTCTAACTCTCCCTCTTGAATAACAGGTCTTGAGTTCAACTCTCCTTGTCGGCTAGATATTTAAGGTCTCTTGGGATAGTTTCCTACGGCGTTTAAACTCTCTTCTCTTCTTCTTCTTCTTCTTCTTGTTCAAGGGCAAGTGTGTGTCACAAACTGTTGACGTGTCAAGTCAGTGAAGAGCAGAGCCAATCTTCAGATCTCGGCCGAGGAGCCTAAACCCTAAGAAGAACAAGCAACAACAAAAGAAGAAGTCCTACCAACTTATGGGACCCTGTCCGATGGGACCCAAGAGACATAAAGGAATTAAGATAAAGCAGGACCCCCCCCCCCCACACACACACACACTCACACACACGCAGGCTTGCGTAGCAAACTGATGACGTGGCAAGACCTGTACGGACGCTCGAAAATTGCGGTGACATGACATGACAGACTATACGGATTTTTGCGTTTTGCGTTGATTGTTGACGTGGCAGTTGTACGGATTTTCGTGATTTACGTTGGTAGCTTTTGGGCATTGCTTTTGGACCAGATGCTTTTGAGTTTGAAGCTTTTCACTGTAAACTACTTTTGGGCCTAGGGCCTTTAAATATGAGGCCATGGACTCATTCATTGGCATGCTTCCTGGAGAAGGTGCAGAGTCTGGAGTACCGGCTTCTACTGTGTTGATGCAATATAAAGAAATATCAAAAGGGGTGCCAAGGTTTGGGGCCAATACTCTCTGGGGTGGAATTCCGCCACTCCGTGTCGCATGTCGTCTCTCTCTCTCTCTCTCTCTCTCTCTCTTTCAGTTCAGTTGTTATTGAAGTGATAAGAGTCTGTTCATTTTGCTCTTTTCTATTGGCACGTGGTGCCTGTCACAAACGGGAGCGCATAGCAATATAAAATATACTCGGATAAATAAAATTTATCACTTAATATTGAAGCCAGAGGATATAGAGAGAAATAGATAGAGAGAGAGAGATAAAGTGAGAAGATCGACACAGTACTGGGGACCAGAAGATGGGCTGGTCCCCCCCCGTAATAGTATCTTTATTACTGAGGAGAAGTCTATACAAGCACTTGAACCGAACGTATTACCACGTTCGTTCTAGAATAAGACTAGATGGTTCCCGGAAGCCTCAGCTTTCGATTCCTAGGGCAAAACCCTATTCCAAGGAGCTTCCGTTCCTTATTCCAATTCCTCGAGAATCAAGGTTCTCGCCTGTGGATCTCACCTTCCAGACTCAGGGCATGACATCCCTGCAACTCTCTTTTTAGAACTCTATTTCCAGAGTCCTCTTTCCGCAGAACAACTCTGCTTTCCCGGACACGAAGTCCTTACTTGGGAATCCCAACTTCCGGATCACAACTTGAGAGACTACCTCTCTCGGATCCGTGGATCTACTTCCCAAACTCGGGTACGAAACCCTTGGGCTGATCCGGCTCTAGTTCCTCAGAGCGCTTTTCTCCTGCAGAGGCTCATACCTTCCTCTACTCCTACTCCCTCACTAAGAGGAAGTACACCTGCAAACAAATACTCAGAGTTCATAACATGAAAATCGTTACCTTAAAAGTCTCGACGCTCGAAACGCAACTCCGTTCTCGAAAAGCAATTTTCCGGAAGAGATCTCTCTATAGAAAATCCTCTCTTCCAATCCTACACACATAGAGGTGTGTTCTCGGGTTCCTTCTCGTAAATCAGCCCCGTCTAAGACGTTTATGGGCTGAAAACAGAGAAAAACAGCAACTTGTCGCGATGGAAACACGCTTCGTAGGCACTTCTTCGCGAGGGAACTCGCGCACTGGGTCTTGACGACATCTGGTACACTTAGGGCAGCCATGGGCATCACCTGCAACGTCTTCTTTACGGCTGAAATTTGCAGCAGCATCTCCTCCTCGCAAAGATTGGTCCTCCTCTCTGAGTAAGGGCATGTGATGCTTTTATAGCTCCTAGCTACGGGCACGAATAGCTGCTTGCGGAGAGATCGCGGCCGTTTTTTCTTTTTTCACTTCTCTGCCAGAAAAAGAGAGAGAGAAAACGCTGGTTGATCTGTTGCCTTATTTATCAGATGGCTGCCCACTTATTCAATGGGCGGCCGACGTATTTTAAAAATAGTCTGAACCTGCCCAAAAACTCAATAAACCTTATCAGTTAAAAACAATGCTTTCACAGCACTTCCCAGGCGTCCCTGGATGCAATCACACGCACGATTGCAATGCAAACATAAACTTCCTCGCGGGAAAGCATTTGCTTTCCCGAAAAGCAATCCAGCTTTCTCAGAAAGCATCTGTTTTTCCTCAAAGTTTCCTCTAAACCCATCTTCATTCAAGTGCTTGCTTTTCCTTGTGCACAATTCTAACACAGTTCGGAATTTCCTCCCGACTATGGATATTCCCTTTCCGATGCACCCGTCACCCACCTTGTGACGCATCAGGAATACCCGTCACCTAGTCCTTTCCTACCGAACTTACGGTACAATCTCCTTCACGATGCTCTATGTCACCCATCCTATGACGCATCAGAGATGTTCATTCCCGGATGGTCGGATACTTCTTTCCGATGCTCCCTGTCACCCATCCGATGTGACGCATCAGAAGTACCCGTTCCTGGTGGCCTTACAGATATTCCGTTCTCAGTGCTCCCGTCATTACTTTGAATGACGCACTAGGAATACTCTGTACTCGGATGTCTCCAGTGAGAGAAACCCTCTCACTTAAAATTCCAATAATTCATTTAGAATTAGTTTCTTTGTGTTCCAAGCGAGAAAACCCTCTCACTTATAAATCAAATAATTCATTTAGAATTATTTTTCTGTCAGATAAAGCCAATTTAGCAACATCCCTCTCACTTATAAACAGTTGTCCTCAATTGTAGAGGTCCAACTGAACTGCCGGGGAGAAACCGGAAAATTTCAAATCTTGCTCAATGGTGAGTTGAGCTGGTCCTTTCTCAAAAGAGAACTTAAAAATTAAACTAAACAGAAATTCAAAAATTCAAAAATTCAATAATTCAATACTTACCTTACCGGTTCATGTCCTTCCTCTAGTACCTCGAGGATATCCTTCACCATTCATTAAACTTACGAGCCATGTAAGAACTCGTCATTCGCGTCTTTCCGAGAAGAATAATCCTCCTAGAAATCAATCTAGATATCTGTCCTTGCGCATAATGCTGCGCTGTTAGTCCAGAGGGTATTAAACCTCTTATGTCCTCCCAGATAGGGAATGCCCAAATCATAGAGTATTAATCTCGATGTCTTTCTTTCACAATTTGCGATCACCTTAAAGAAGGTTCTTGTTCCGGGCCGTCGCTCAACGTAGGCGGACGGTTCCAATCCGAAGATTCCTTGTGCACGGCGGCATTTCCTTCCAAACTTTTCCTCCTGCGAGTTATTACCACCAGCAGTGTTTTCCAGACGTCCATTAGAGTCTCTTCCTTACAAAATCATAAAAAATGATTCACCTTGCGAGCATCAATGACGCCTTGCAAAATCTCAGGCAGATAGGATTCTAGCCATAGCATTTTCTGAACGTACGTTCAAACCTGGTTCACGATAGAGCGAACCCTCTTTGATTCTTACCATTTTGAAGTGGTTGGCGAACTATATTCTTACGAACATAATAGTTTGAATTTATTCCGGCAACATGTAAATGCTACTTGACCTGCTCATGGAGAAACATATACCGCAACCAAAAGTTGCTATTGTAATGGTAAAGGCACATAGCGTACTCAATGATCAACGATCATCAGAAAACCTCTTCTCCGTAGAGAAACTCAAATTCCTTCTACCAAACACATCTCAAATAGAGATTCTCGTGTCGGAATATCCTTGCGCGCAAAAAGGCGCTCAAGAGAGTATAACAAACTCTTGTCCAGTTCTTGAAAAGGAAGTTGGTTCATCTCATTCCGTTCAGCAGAAAAAAAATCAACTGGTAGATGACCCACCTTGGCATAGGTCTGCATCTTCGTGTGTTATCCATGTGCCCAAAGGTGTACATAATTCTTAAGCTGTGTTAGAGTTTTGATGAACCTGGGAAATTACCTTCCCTTCGTAAGATCCTTAGAGCGAAGACGCTCAACCTGACGATCACTTGGCTCGATCTTAGAGCAAAACCCGCTCATCAAATAATCTAGGATTTTAATCCTTGGATTCCTCGAGCACAGGCCGTAGTCGTCGCTTGTTCCTTCCCTCGTAAAGAGAGTGTTCATTCACTTGTGCAAAAAGCACTACCATATCTTCCCTTACCGGGTAGGGGGTGTGGGCTTAAAGAGTACTCAAGCTTCATGAAAGCTTTTCTTTGCTTGAAAACTCAGAATGGTTCCTTCATAATTTCCTACCCGCAATAGCAAGTAATTTGTTGAAGAACTACCGGATACCAGATCAATCATGGACCTTCCGGATGGTTAAGCAAAGCAGTTCATCGTATAAACAATGTTCTGACTCAACCTTACTCTCATAAACACTCGAGAGTGATTGTCCTGGTTAGACACAACCATACCTCGTGCAAAAGAGCAAACAAGCATAATGCACTTTATGATTTCCTCAAAGATGTAACTTTGATTAAAAACCTGCCCTCTCACTTAAAGTTCAAGGGTCTTCTATTCAAGAACTCAGAAGTTAGATTTAATTCCCTTACTCCAAACTTTCTGTGTTCAATGTTTCCCGTCCCACCACGGGGATTGGATTCTATGTACACTAAGGTGTACACTTTCAGCTTTGTATTGTTGACTCCACCATCTGCTGCAAAGTATCTTGCAGATGCATTTACAAAATTCGGGCAAAAGTCCTTCGTTAAATTTGTTCATCTTTCCTTCCTCAGAGAGGATCAAGAATGGAGCTACCTTGGCAAGAGTGAACCACTACTTGCTTTGACTCACTCGTGTTCCTATTGGGCAAACTGATCCCAATCTTCTTGGATGCCTTCTTCAAAGCATAGAGGAAAAAAATTTGTCAAAAAAATTCAGCCTTGAATTGAATCCAAGTCTTGTTGTAAGTTCCTTGCAGAGCTTTGGTATACCACCAAGTACTTGCAATCCCCTTGAGGTGTTTAATCACATGCCTCATCTTCGACGCTTTTTTCAGAAATTGCCGTTTGCAAAGGCAACTTCAAACTTGTCGAATCAATGCGGTAGCTTTCGGGGCATCTTCCCTTCCGTCAAAAGTATCAAACTTGACTGGAAGTGTTCCTAGGTCTAGAGACCTTCTTCATATCCTTCCCGGAATGACGGGATTTCATGGCTATAGTTCTGGATTGACGTTCATGGATATTTTCTGGATTCTGAAGAATCTCGAGTATTCCGCTTCTTGGATTCTCTAGGTTCTTGAGCATCATGCTCTTGTCGCCTTCTCAGAGAATCCCAAGCCTTGTGTCGACTTCTTTGCAGAGAGGAAACAAAAAAAATTCCAACTCTGCGAGCTTTTCTTGCAGAACTTAGGGTTTTGCGTGCTTACTTCTCTCTTGGCTTGTCATGGCTTCTTCCCGAATCTTCCCAGAGTCGTCCTCCTTTACAGAGAAAGAGAGGAGACCATGCTCTGATACCACTGTCACAAACGGGAGCGCATAGCAATATAAAATATACTCGGATAAATAAAATTTATCACTTAATATTGAAGCCAGAGGATATAGAGAGAAATAGATAGAGAGAGAGAGATAAAGTGAGAAGATCGACACAGTACTGGGGACCAGAAGATGGGCTGGTCCCCCCCCGTAATAGTATCTTTATTACTGAGGAGAAGTCTATACAAGCACTTGAACCGAACGTATTACCACGTTCGTTCTAGAATAAGACTAGATGGTTCCCGGAAGCCTCAGCTTCCGATTCCTAGGGCAAAACCCTATTCCAAGGAGCTTCCGTTCCTTATTCCAATTCCTCGAGAATCAAGGTTCTCGCCTGTGGATCTCACCTTCCAGACTCAGGGCATGACATCCTTGCAACTCTCTTTTAGAACTCTATTTCCAGAGTCCTCTTCCCGCAGAACAACTCTGCTTTCCCGGACACGAAGTCCTTACTTGGGAATCCCAACTTCCGGATCACAACTTGAGAGACTACCTCTCTCCGATCCGTGGATCTACTTCCCAAACTCGGGTACGAAACCCTTGGGCTGATCCGGCTCTAGTTCCTCAGAGCGCTTTTCTCCTGCAGAGGCTCATACCTTCCTCTGCTCCTACTCCCTCACTAAGACGAAGTACACCTGCAAACAAATACTCAGAGTTCATAACATGAAAATCGTTACCTTAAAAGTCTCGACGCTCGAAACGCAACTCCGTTCTCGAAAAGCAATTTTCCGGAAGAGATCTCTCTATAGAAAATCCTCTCTTCCAATCCTACACACATAGAGGTGTGTTCTCGGGTTCCTTCTCGTAAATCAGCCCCGTCTAAGACGTTTATGGGCTGAAAACAGAGAAAAACAGCAACTTGTCGCGATGGAAACACGCTTCGTAGGCACTTCTTCGCGAGGGAACTCGCGCACTGGGTCTTGACGACATCTGGTACACTTAGGGCAGCCATGGGCATCACCTGCAACGTCTTCTTTACGGCTGAAATTTGCAGCAGCATCTCCTCCTCGCAAAGATTGGTCCTCCTCTCTGAGTAAGGGCATGTGATGCTTTTATAGCTCCTAGCTACGGGCACGAATAGCTGCTTGCGGAGAGATCGCGGCCGTTTTTTCTTTTTTCACTTCTCTGCCAGAAAAAGAGAGAGAGAAAACGCTGGTTGATCTGTTGCCTTATTTATCAGATGGCTGCCCACTTATTCAATGGGCGGCCGACGTATTTTAAAAATAGTCTGAACCTGCCCAAAAACTCAATAAACCTTATCAGTTATAAACAATGCTTTCACAGCACTTCCCAGGCGTCCTTGGATGCAATCACACGCACGATTGCAATGCAAACATAAACTTCCTCGCGGGAAAGCATCTGCTTTCCCGAAAAGCAATCTAGCTTTCTCAGAAAGCATCTGTTTTTCCTCAAAGTTTCCTCTGAACCCATCTTCATTGAAGTGCTTGCTTTTCCTTGTGCACAATTCTAACACAGTTCGGAATTTCCTCCCGACTATGGATATTCCCCTTCCGATGCACCCGTCACCCACCTTGTGACGCATCAGGAATACCCATCACCTAGTCCTTTCCTACCGAACTTACGGTACAATCTCCTTCACGATGCTCTATGTCACCCATCCTATGACGCATCAGAGATGTTCGTTCCAGGATGGTCGGATACTTCTTTCCGATGCTCCCTGTCACCCATCCGATGTGACGCATCAGAAGTACCCGTTCCTGGTGGCCTTACAGATATTCCCGTTCTCAGTGCTCCTGTCATTACTTTGAATGACGCACTAGGAATACTCTGTACTCGGATGTCTCCAGTGAGAAAAACCCTCTCACTTAAAATTCCAATAATTCATTTAGAATTAGTTTCTTGGTGTCCTAAGCGAGAAAACCCTCTCACTTATAAATCCAATAATTCATTTAGAATTATTTTGCTGTCAGATAAAGCCAATTTAGCAGCAGTGCCCGCCTTGTGACAGTGATATCAGAGCATCAGGCGTGTGCTTTTCTGAAAGCATATCGGTCCCACAAAAGAGCAGACAAAGCAAACCAGGCACCATTGGAATTTTTATTGAAGTATCTTTGGCGCCCGACCCCGGACATTTTAGCCACTCGCACCCTTACTTCATCGCGCATCGGGCGCGCTCCCGTTGTTAGGTGCAGCGGAATTAATGTTGTATTTTCTCAAGATTAGTGATCCTTATTGCTCAAGGTTCCTTTCAGTCCTTAGGGAAAGAGAGAGCTTTCCGTCTTATGGCGAGTGCTATGATCACGAACAAAGTGAGTGGATATTGTGCGTGCAAGTGAATGAGACTGAGAGAAGGAAAGAGAAGAGATACGATACCAAGAGGTTGTAAAACCCTCCTCCGAAGGCCCCACTCTCGTCGGCGAGAGTGGTCTACTTTGATTGCACAAAGGTGTACAATGCGTATGCAATGGACTGATGCAATGGGACTATGCCGACGACGACGACGACGACGGCTAAGGCTGAATCTGTGATCTTCTAGGGCTGAATTCGGGGTTGTCTTCGTGGCTGAAAATGACTGTTTTTGTTGATGGTTCTTGGCTGAAAATCGGTGGATCTTTGCAATGCTTCAAGGGGTTGCTCTGCTTCTTGTCAAATGCTGACAACGCTAGGTATCTGCTGCTGGTTTGGGCAGAAACTCAAAAACGCTGACCTGCTGGTTTTCTCTTGCCAAAAACGCTAGTCTTTATGCTCCAAAAAAGGCTGATCTGCTGCAGTCCTAGCGTTAGTAAAAACGCTGATCTGGGGCAGATCATGGTGATCAAAAACGCTAAGGAAGGGGCTGATCTGCAGGGGAAACAAGCGCCAGAAGGGGGGACTTGATGGCGAGGATCTGCTGTGAGTGAAAACGCCAAGGGGATGGTGAGAGGTATGGCGAGGGTCTACTGCTGAGGGGGGTACTGCTGAGAAGTTGCCTGTTGAGCGGGAAGCTCCTGCTCACTCTTCTACCAGAAAGTGCTAACTTGGGTTTGCTTATATATTAACTTGGCAAAATTGCCCTACCTACTGTTGTTGGAAAGTCACTTAAAAATAATAAGTGAAAATCCCAATAAATAGGAAAATAAGCTAAATGCACTGGAAAATTCCCCTAACTGATGCTAATGGATTCTGAAGGGAATTCCGATGATCATGCTGTGTGCAACCGGAGGATATGCATCTATGCTAAGTGACTGGGCATGCACGGTCTACGAATAGACTCACAAAAGTGCCAGATCACTGCTAATCTAGACTTGACTGGACTGACTGAACCTTGCTGTGGTGTAGCTTGTCCACGGACACATAGGGTTGGGATGTGTCACGTGACATCCCCTCCTTTTCAAAGTGAGGTACTGGTACCGAATTGTATGGTGTTGAGGTAGATCGCCAACAGCATCCGGAATCTTGGAAGGGACTCTTCGCCGGCCCACTCTGCTGTGTGGGTTGAGCGGTAGTTGAACTTCATAAAGGTCTGCAACGCTTGCTTCTTTGGGCCGCGCCGAAAGCGACACAAATCTTCCGTGCCTCCTTCGATGCTTCAACTTCGTTTAGAGTCGTGCTTCTTTCATCTTCAAGAATCTCCATGGCTGAAAATTCCTGAAACCATCTCCAACACAAAACCATGAACATACCTATTCCATGTAAAGTGAAGGAAAAATATATTGTCTTCTCTAAAGACTGTGTATGCAATGTCGATGAACATAGAGACGGAGTGGCAACCCGTTCATCAAACACATGCAAACAATGAGGTCGAATCTTTTCTGTTTGATCAAAATCTATCAACTGTGGCAAAGCACAATGGAAATGCCTATGCTTGGTGCTCATACAATCATGTGCTCGTTCGGAAACTGTGTCATGCCAAGGAAGAGACATGGATTGTGATTTCTTGACATACAACCCTTTCAACTTTTCATGAACAATCTGCATACATTCGTGCTCATCCATGAGAGAAACGTGCTCAACATACAATATGTCATGCCTAGGAAAAGGGATCACATAACGATGCTGACTAAAATACAGGAAACCTTCACGAATGAAACACTCGAACAATGCGTGCGTATCAATCATGCGAACACATAATACTTCCTGTGATGGCTCTTTGGACCAAGGCTCGAGAGCCAAGATCTCTTCTTCGGGATCTATCGAATCTTCTTGTGGGGGATCTGTTGACCTCGACTCGAAAGCCAAGATCGATTCTTGGTGATTGATTGAATCTACAACGAGGTTAGCTTTGCTAGAAAAAGCATCAACTAACACATCATCCTTGTGAACAATCACATCATCTGCATGCAATTCATCATGCTTGTCTTTTTCATCCAAATCATCATGCAAATCATTATCTTTCAAATCATCATGCTTCGAACAATCATGCAAATCCTGTGTATCCTGCTTTGGAGAAGGAGAGACGGAGAGAGTCTCCTTTTCGTGATTCTGTGCAAAGTACGTCTGTACTTGAGAAAAAAGTCACAACATCTCTTTGTTCTGTCGGTCGCTCTGTTCTTTGAGGGCTTTGTTCTCACGATCAAATTTTGCTTGTCTTTCTCTGGCTTCCAAGCGTGCTTGCTCGCTCTCACGCGCTATGGTTGCCATTCTTTCTTGGTACTTAAGCTCGATGGCTGCCATGTCTTCTTCGTAGGCTTTTCTTTTTGCTTCTCTTTCTTGGTCCAACTCCTCCCTAGGAGTTAGCGCAATCCTTGTCGTAGATGGAAAAGGGGGAGGGTCGGAAAAACCTCCTGGTGGGGAAAATTCTTCTTCGCCTCTCTCATGCTCATCACCTCCAAGCGAAGTATCCATTCCGCTTCGCGTGATGACCATTCTGCAATTGTGGGTTCCTGTGGGTTCTTGTGTTCTTAAGTCCACGAGGGACTTGGGTTCTTGGGGGTCTTGAGTTCTTAAGTTCACGAAGAACTTGGGTTCTTGCGGGTCTTGGGGTTCTTGAGGTTTTCTTTCGCTTGTAAATCGCGTTGAGAAGGATCTTCTCTTCACCCGAGTTCTACCCTTTTCTGCGGGCGCACCCCTTGGCGGCCTTGCGCTCACACCAAGGTTGCTTTTTCCCACCTCACGTCGATTGGCCGGCCGCTAAGTGCACGGTCCGCTCTCAATGAGTGGAAAGAGACACAAGGGGAGGCTGGACAAGCCCTTCTTTCTTGGGATTCCTGTCACTCTTCAACAAAACACGATTAGGGATCGCCACGCCCAAGTAAACTTGGGTTCGTGCGATCGCAACAAGCAAAAAAAAATTCTTGTGGTTCTTGTGGTTCTTTCCTTGAGTAATGCAGAACACTTCCAAAGCTCTGATACCAATGTAAGGTGCAGCAGAATGAATGTTGTATTTTCTCAAGATTAGTGATCCTTATTTCTCAAGGTTCCTTTTAGTTCTTAGGGAAAGAGAGAGCTTTCCGTCTTATGGCGAGTGCTATGATCACGAACAAAGTGAGTGGATATTGTGCGTGCAAGTGAATGAGACTGAGAGAAGGAAAGAGAAGAGATACGACACCGAGAGGTTGTAAAACCCTCCTCCGAAGGCCCCACTCTCGTCGGCGAGAGTGGTCTACTTTGATTGCACAAAGGTGTACGATGCGTATGCAATGGACCGATGCAATGGGACTATGCCGATGACGACGACGGTGATGACGACGGCTAAGGCTGAATCTGTGATCTTCTAGGGCTGAATTCGGGGTTGTCTTCGTGGCTGAAAATGACTGTTTTTGTCGATGGTTCTTGGCTGAAAATCGGTGGATCTTTGCAATGCTTCAAGGGGTTGCTCTGCTTCTTGTCAAATGCTGACAACGCTAGGTATCTGCTGCTGGTTTGGGCAGAAACTCAAAAACGCTGACCTGCTGGTTTTCTCTTGCCAAAAACGCTAGTCTTTATGCTCCAAAAAAGGCTGATCTGCTGCAGTCTTAGCGTTAGTAAAAACGCTGATCTGGGGCAGATCGTGGTGATAAAAAACGCTAAGGAAGGGGCTGATCTGCAGGGGAAACAAGCGCCAGAAGGGGGGACTTGATGGCGAGGATCTGCTGTGAGTGAAAACGCCAAGGGGATGGTGAGAGGTATGGCGAGGGTCTACTGCTGAGGGGGGTACTGCTGAGAAGTTGCCTGTTGAGCGGGAAGCTCCTGCTCACTCTTCTACCAGAAAGTGCTAACTTGGGTTTGCTTATATATTAACTTGGCAAAATTGCCCTACCTACTGTTGTTGGAAAGTCACTTAAAAATAATAAGTGAAAATCCCAATAAATAGGAAAATAAGCTAAATGCACTGGAAAATTCCCCTAACTGATGCTAATGGATTCTGAAGGGAATTCCGATGATCATGCTGTGTGCAACCGGAGGATATGCATCTATGCTAAGTGACTGGGCATGCACGGTCTACGAATAGACTCACAAAAGTGCCAGATCACTGCTTATCTAGACTTGACTGGACTGATTGAACCCTGCTGTGGTGTAGCTTGTCCACGGACACATAGGGTTGGGATGTGTCACGTGACACCCGTCTTACAGGGCATAAAGCCATAAAGAACCCAAGACATGGCATTCATGGATTCAACAGAATATTTGCAGTTTCTGCTCGATGAGCTTCAACGACATTCTTACGTGGCATCCTCAGCAGAATCTTCCGATGCTGCAAGGTTTTCAACAATTTTTGAACTACATGTTACCCCCTCTGATACCCTAGGTGGTACCTCCTCCGACACCAGAAAGTACGAGAGCTTCCAACCGGCAACCTTCTCAGCCGTCTGTTCCGATCGGGGAAGTCTTCAGGAATATGGTGCAGCCATGTGACCCTGATCCAGTGCAACCGCCTTTGCCACCGCCATTACCCCCACCTCCACCACCACCATCGCCACCAGGCTACAATGGTTGGAGCCCATATGGATACCCTTATTATCTGTACCTAGGATACACAACTAACCAACCCAAAGATTTCAAAGATGGCGGCACGACAATCAAATTTTTCACTTCTTTCGGGGTGAGAGATTGCAAGAAAGCTTTGCAGTTCCTATAGCAATTCGACAACATCTATGCTTTGGGGAACTATATAGAAGAATCCAAGATTCTTGAGCAGTGGGATTTCTTAAAGATAATGCTATGCAATGGTGGAGTTCAATCGCGACACAACCGCATGCTCCAAGGACCTGGCAAGCTTTCAAGATAGTTTTTGCACGTAGTGACATGACTTTTATGTTTGAAGTTTGGATTTTTGCAGAGTGGGGCAACTTGAAAATGCGTGCCACCGAAACCATGGACGACTATAACCAAAGGTTTCTCGACGTGTACCTTCCGGTGTCCTCCTTTAAGCTCATTTCCTTGGAGGACCAGTGTGAGCGCTACACCATTGGACTACCATCTCCATTGCAGGAATATTGTCTCTCCAAGCAAGTCTCTACCATGCAAGAGCTTATGGACCATGCCTCGGTCGGGTACAAGCTCATGAAGGGAAAGTTGGAGTTTACCACAGAAGAACCTCCGCGGCCACTAACCACAACTCTCGCCAGCAAAGAACAAATTCTCTCGAGTCTCGTGAAAATCAACCACAAAGGCCTCGTTTGACGCCTCAACAACGAGACACCTTACTACAAGAAGGCTGGTGCTTTGGATGTTTTCAAACAAGGTATGACCATTCTAGTTGTCTCCATCACACTGATAGACCCCGACGCCCGCACCAACGATCGACAGAACCCCGGGCCACCTCGAGCTAAGAGAGCTAGAGCTATTGGACTAGTTCCTGATATCTATGGCATACGCCTTGAGAGTACAAATGAATTGTGTCGAGCATATGGCAAAGTCAATGGCTTCAAAGCCCGTTTTTTCTTTGACCTTGGAGCTTACTCTTAGCACCTCCAAACGACGCAGGCTACGGTTTGGGAGGGCGTTTGGTTATAAAAGGCCTCTTTATCTCCCGGCCCGGACCTTTTTAGGTTATGCGGGAGGAGTGATAAGGGAGTCGTTGAATATCTCCCGGCTCGGACCTTTTTGAGGTTACGCGGGAGCAGTGTTCATCGGCAACTTTATGTTTCTATGTCTTGTAACGTGCATATGTGAGCATTTGTGTTGCATTGTGATGTGCCAACCACTGAATATTCCTAATTGGATGAGATTGCTTGGGTATGTAATTTTAGTGCATCAAGACACCCGTGGAAGATCAGTGTGGTCTAGGTGTGATGTCTAATTTTACTACGTCGGAATATCAAGAGTTCCAATCTGGACGAAAGGAGAAACCAACTCCTTGATCAAAAGAGCCGAAATGAGAAGCAAACTCCTTGATCAAAAGAGCCAAAAGGAGAAGCCAACTCTTTAACAAAAAAAACGAGCAAATTGAATGTCCCTCGGAATTTTTTTTAAGCTAACTTGAGTTGTTTTGCAGATATGCTGTAATCGCGGATGATTACTCTCTTTCAAGAAGGGGGGATGGTGTTGCCGTGTCAAGTCAGTGAAGAGCAGAGCCAACCTTCAGATCTCGGCTGAGGGGCCTAAACCCTAAGAAGAACAAGCAACAATAGAAGAAGAAGTCCTACCAACTTATGGGACCCCGTCCGATGGGGCCCAAGAGACATAAAGGAATTAAATTAAAGCAAGACCCCTCCTCCCCCCCCCCCCCCCCCCCCCCCCCCCCCCCCCCCCCCCCCCCCCCACACACACACACACACACACACACATACACACAAAGGCTTGCGCAACCAATTGATGATGTGGCAGACCTGTATTGACGCTCCGGAAACTGTGTTGACATGATGACATGGCCAATTGTACGGATTTCCGCACTTTGCGTTGATTGTTGACGTGGCAGTTGTACGGATTTTCGTGATTTACATTGGCAGCTTTTGGGCATTCCTTTTGGACCAGATGCTTTTGAGTTTGAAGCTTTTCACTGTAAACTGCTTTTGGGCCTAGGGCCTTAACATATGAGGCCATGGGCTCATTCTCTAGCATGCGTCTTGGAGAAGGTGCGGAGTCTATAGTACCGGCTTATACTGTGTTGATGCAATATAAAGAAATACCGAAAGGGGCGCCAAGGTTTGGGGCCAATACTCTTTGGAGTGGAATTCTGCCACTCCGTGTTGCGTGTCGTCTCTCTCTCTCTCTCTCTCTCTCTCTCTCTCTCAGTTCAGTTATTGAAGTGATAAAAGTCTTTTTAGTCTGTTCTTTTCTATTGGCACGTGGTGCCTGCCTTGTGGCATTGTCTACACTCTAAATTTATATAAGGATGCCCTCTTTCTCTTCTTCTCCATTAAGTTCCAACTCAAGGCTCAAGCTCATGAGTCATTCTCAAGCTTTCTCATGAGTCATGAGAGATTGCAATTTGCTATGGCCCTCATAGCTCTCCATTCCTCCCTCATAGCTCTCCATTCCTCCATGAAGCTTGCCTCTTGAGTCTTCCTCTCTCACACTTCCTCTCTCCATACCAAAAAATCGCAAGATCTCTATTGCGTAAACCTCTCAACTTTCAAGCTTTACGTCTCTCAACTTCCAAGTGTTCTATCATGCCTCCCCCTCTTCATGAAGCTTTTGAAAAGCATCGCCATTGCTATGAGAGGGTGAGGGACAAACGAAACGTTTGCGGACTTGCAAGTATTGTCTCAAGATCACGACCTCCTCCTCCACTCGACTCATCATCCACTTAACGAAGATGGGAGGTGAAGCCTGTCCATGTCCCAATATACCCGACGACATTTTGGAAGAGTGCAAGAAGAAGTATCTCCCCTTGAAAATGCGCAAGGTGGGGATGAAGAGAGCCCAAGAGGAGATAGTGGCGCCCGACATTGATGTTACCGACTCGGAGGAGGATATGAGCAGCCCTTCTCCCTCTACCTCCATTGCAACCGGTGACGTGACGACAAGCTCAATGGCTACCACGGAGAAGAAGGTGTCGGCAAGTGCTAGTGGCCGTCCTTCAAAGCAAGCAAGGCAAGCCTCTCTCTCGCAATCGGTGGGTTTGAGCTCTGGTCCATTGTCTTTCCTCAAAGAGAGACAAAGGCTTGCGGACATTGAGATTGTACGCACCATCATTGAGTGTAATCTTGCTTTAACATCCTACGACTAGAGCGGTGGAGGAGGATGGTGAAAGCTATTGCGGTCGTCGGTCCATGTGAGGGGTGGATGGGTCCATCCTATGCCGACATGCGCACCAAGAAGCTCGACGAAGAGCGGACATGAATCCCTTGAGCCCGTGCGAGCCGGATGGGCAAAATATGGGTGCTCCATTCTCTCGTGTCATGCCCTCTTGGCACCTACTTCTTGCGAGCGGTTGATGCGGGGCAAGAGACAAGAAGGTCACGAGAAAATTCATCTACAAGCATATCAAGGCAGCAATAGAAGAGGTGAGAGTTTAAGTTGTCCCCACTTCTTGTGCAATATGTAGTATGTACTTACTACTTTTTTGCCCTCTTTATAAGTGTTCTAATTTTTTCTCTCTTCAATGCAGGCTGGGCCCGAAAATGTGGTGCAAGTCATCGTCGATAATGCATCCAATTGCACCAACATGAGTCGACTACTTGAGGCTGAATACAAGAACATTGTATGGACCCCTTGTGCCTCCCATTGCCTCGATCTTCTCATAGAATACATAGGAGAACTAGAATGGGTGAAGGCCATTCTCACCCAAGCCCTCACTATCGTCAACTTCATCAATGCCAAGGTGAGAGTACTTGCAATTTATCGCACGTACTCCGACAAGGAATTGAAGAAGCCCTCGGCAACACGATTTGCCTCCATGTTGCTTCTTCTTGAGCACCTCTACGATGTTCAAAACAAAGTGCCAAAAACCATGGTGTTCGATGAGTTCAAGCAATGGTGTGGAGGAGAGAACCAAGCAACCTCACAAGAGGCAAAGGCCATCCAACGACTTTCCCTCAAAGAAGAATTTTGGGAAGAGGTGAAGGGTCTAGTGGTAGCCATCTTGCCTATCTACAAAGTGCTCTGAATGACCGACATGGAGGGATCCACCATAGGCCTTCTTCACCACTTCATGGAGGTTGCATACAAGGAAATATAGGCTTCAACCATTCTTGATGGTCCATCCGATGTGTCACAAAGTGATGACGTGGCGGACAGCAAAAACCCTAATTTCTGCCAGAAACCCTAAAATTCCTGCAAACCCTAATTTCTGCGAGAAACCCTAATTTCCGGAAATCGCGGAGGCGGAATATTAATTATTATTATTTTTTTTTTGGGGAAATTTTGAGTGACGCAAATCTCAGCTTTTCGCTTTGACCTCTTTGGAAGAGGTACAGATGGAGTGGCAGAGAACCACAACACCACTCCCGAAACCCGCTCTCAAGAAACCTTCTGCCTCCAAGAAAATATACGGAGCAGGAACTGGAGAACGTGGTTGATGCATGGATTGCTCAGCTTTTCGACGTGCAAAAGAAAGGCAAAAAGCACGGCAAAAAGCAGAAGAAAGGCACTGACTTCCCGGGATATTTGGGTCGTCGGTCGACATTTGACAAGGCAAAGAAACAGAAGAAGCGTGTTCGATTTGAAGGAGTACCCAGTTCTTCTTCTTCTTCATCTGACAGTTCTTCTAGCTCCTCGGATTAGAGCGAAGAAGACAGAAAAAGGAAAAAGCGAAGCAAGACACAAAGCTTCGGAAAGGGCAAGAAAAAGGCAAAGAAGGCTACATCTCGCCCAGAGACTGACAGTTCTACTGAGGACTCGTCTACAGACAGCTCAGATTCCGATGACGGAAAGTTTTATGCGAACAAGAAGAATTTTTACAAAGCCAACCAGTATGACTTTCTCGAAGATAAAAGCAAGAAAGTCCGAGAGTTTAAGGAAGGTGGCCACTCGATCAAGTTTGATACTTTTCAGGATACTTAGATGCTTCGAAGGCTTTGTCTTTTATACAGCAGTTTGACATCGCTTTCGCGGGAGGACTCTATTCAGAGCACTCCAAGATTCGGAGAGCTGCCTCTGACTTTAAGGGGAATGCTCGTACTTGGTGGTCCACGCTTCTATTAAGCAAGACTGTGCCAGTTACATGGCTGAAATTCAAGAGGCTTTTTATTTCTTCTTGGTTGACTCAAGAGTTTGAGCGAGATATACGAGTTGGTTGGAACCATCTCAGGATGACCAAGAGCGATACAGTGAATTCTTATTGTGAAAGATTCTGGAGCTCTTTTCTACCCGCCTCTTCATTCAAGAAGATCTCATTCAGAGAACAGATTGAGCGGTTTACCTTGGGTCTACCTACAGAGATCCGAGATCACTGCTTGGAACAGAAGTCAGCTTCTATTCAGGAGTTGATGAGTCATGCGAAGCGGGGCTTTGCCATTCACTCTGGCAGTCTGACCTACCCCACAGATGAGGCCATGACACAACAAGCCGAACAGACTTCTGGGAATGAAAGTAGAAAGAAAAAGAGCAACCCAGAGAAAAAGGATGCACGACCCAAGCTTACTCCTGAGGAGAGAGATCGTTTCATCAGAGAGGGGAAGTGCTTTGGATGCGGGGAACATGGACATATTTCCGCGAAGTGCCCTGATAAGGCATAGAAAGAACAGAATGATAAAGACGACGACAGGTCTGAGAGTTCGAGAGCAACTGAGGAATGTGGCAAAAAAGGCAGATAGAAAAGTAGAACTGGTACCACATGGCGTGGGACCTGCACCGAATCTAATGAATGAAAGTACAAACTTTGCCGCTTTCGGGGCAAAGTGAAGGATCAGGAAGCTCTTTTGAAGGAGCCAAGGCCAACTTCTTTTCACTTGGAGTTGGCGGCTCGATTTGGAACTACGCCCGACAGACTGACGCCACAGGCGGAGGTAGTTCGACTGGCACCCGGATGGGATGTTGCCATTACACCGAGCATTGGCAAACTTTGTTTGCAATGACAGAGGTGTTCAGGGCACGCGAGTGACGTTCTACTCGGGATCCCTTGGTACCACAAGAACTACGCCGTGGTTGACTACCGGGCCGAGAAAGCGACTTTGATAAATGAAGGGCTTAGAGATTGTACTTGATGAACTTGAGTTTTCTTACTCATTCTTTTGGGAGAACTGAACGATGGATAAAGGTTGAATATGTTTTGACCTGAAGAAAAGAACGCCAAGATTTTTTCTCCACGCTCATGCCGATTGCTTTTGAGAGGGCCTGAAGATCATACCATTGATTTGATATCTGGAAGCATGCCACCGAATCGGCCACCTTACCGTGTGAGCCGAGTACAGAATGGAAAGATTATGAACTTAGTGAAAGACCTCTTGGAAAAGGGTCTTGTCCAGCCTAGTACTTCACCGTATTGCTCTCCAGTGTTGTTGGTTTTGAAGAAAGACGGATCTTGGAGAATGTGCATCGATTATAGCACTCTCAACGAAATCACCATCAAGAACAGATTTCCGATTCCTAGGATCGATGATATACTCGACAGGTTACAGGGATCCTCGTGTTTTAGCAGGATTGACTTGAAGAGTGGATATCATCAGATCAGGATAGCGCCAGGAGATGTCTACAAGACAACTTTTCGGACGACTTTTGGGTTATTTGAGTTTTTGTTGATGCCTTTTGGCTTAACCAATGCTCCTGCGACATTTAACCGGATGATGGATAGGATTTTTCTAGAGTACAGGCTATTTGTTGGCACTTTCTTTGACAACATCATTGTTTTCTCCAAGAATGAGGCAGAACACAGAGATCATCTGCTTCAAGTCTTTCAGGCATTACGAGATCACACATTAGTGATTAATGCTAAGAAAAGTGAATTTTTCCTACCAGAGATACATTTTTTGGGACACATTGTGTCAACAGCAGGAGTGCAAATGAACCCGGCCAAGATAGAGACTATCGGTGATTGGCCCGATTTGAGGAATGTCCATGAAGTTAGAAGCTTCTTGGGACTTTGTTCATACTACAGGCGGTTCATACGAAAGTTTGCAGAGGTTGCTTCCCCTTTGCATACCTTGACACAGAAAGGAGTACCTTTTTCGTGGGGACCCACAGAGGTGACTGCCTTTCGGACATTGAAAGAGAAATTCAGTACAGGACCAGATTTGACTTTGCCGGACTTGCAGAAGTCATTTGAAGTATTTTGTGATGCTTGTGGTCGTAGTCTGGGTGCGGTCTTGATGCAAGAAGGCCATGTCATAGCTTACGAGAGCCGTTTGTTCTCTAGGCCGGAGATGACAGCACAGATCTATGGGAAAGAGCTTTTGGCGGTTATCCACGCTCTTACTCAGTGGCGGCATTACCTACTCGGAGCGGATTTTACTGTCTTTACAAACCATCAGAGTTTGCGCTACTTCTTGTCACAGAAGCAGCTTTCGGAAAAGCAGATGCGGTGGGTGAACATCTTGTCACAGTTCCACTTCCAGATTGTCCATGTGTAGGGACAGAAGAATGTGGTGGCAGATGCTTTGTCTCGGAAACCGTTGGTTCTGGCTATTTCCGCGATACATCATAGGAGCTTCGAGGATATGGTCGATCAGTGTGCCATAGATACAGATTTTGCAGATATTTTCACACGGATACGGGATGGGGAGACAGTAGCTGGATACTCCCTTCGAGAAGGCTACTTGATGAACAAGACTATGTTGTGCGTTACACAGCCGTTGAGGGAAAAGGTTATGACTGATTGCCACTGTCCACCTTTTACGGGTCACCGCGGCATTGCTACCACCATGAAAGGGGTAGAGAGAGATTTCTTTTGGCGGAGACTGAAGAAGGATGTGGAAGAGTTTGTGCGCAGTTGCTTGGTATGCCAGAAGGTCAAGTTTGACAGGCATAAGGCACAGGGATTGTTACAGCCTTTACCCATACCCACCCGCCCCTTGGAAAATATTGAAATGGATTTCATTTTTTTGATCTCCCGAGAATACAGAATGATCACGATGATTTTCCGATTACATGGCACGCCTGAGACGATTATCTCTGACAGAGACCCCAGATTTATGAGTTTGTTTTGGAAGGCAATTTGGGAGAACATTGGCACGCGGTTGCAGTTCTCGTCATCGTTCCACTTGCAGACTGACGGGCAATTTGAGATTGCCAATTAAGTGATTTTAGATTTATTGAAGTCTTGTATCTCGGATGAGAAGACTCAATGGGAAAAGAACTTACCTTTGGTGGAATTTGCCTACAATAACACGATACACTCTTCGACGAGGAAGACGCCATGTGTGATTGTTGAAAGTGCTGCGAAGGTTCCATCCTTCCTGAGCACGAAAGATTAGAAATTTGAAGCGGATGAATATTCGCGAGGTTTGGAGACGACTTTTGCCAAGGTTCGCGAGACTTTGCAGGAGTCTCAAGAACGACAGAAAAAGGTAGTGGATCACCATCGTTGCGACTTGAAATTGAAGGGGGATGATTGGGTGCTCTTACTTTTGAGAAGGTACGCCTACGAAAGAAAAAGGGAAAGGAGAGGCTTTTTCCAAAGCTTAGTATGTGATACTATGGACCTTTCCAGATAACTGAAAAGATGAATGATGTCTCCTTCCGATTGAAACTGCCAGATACTTGGAGGATTCACAATGCATTGCATGTGAGTCTCTTGAACCCTGCTAAGGGTGATGTCCCTGATGATGGGGAGCTTGATGAGCAATCCGCAGTGGAAGAAAACGAGGAGATCCTTGTTCCTGAACAGATTTTGGCACATACGGATACGAAGAAAGGTAAAGTCCGAAGGCGGTTCTTGGTTTAGTTCAAGAACTTTCCTGCATTTGATGCGAAGTGGATGGAGGAGGAGGACCTAGCAGATACTCATCGGATTGTGAAACTTTACCTCGATGTTTTGGTTTAGCATAGTCTACTCCAAACGGAACCCAGAAACTCAGCTTGGCCGAAGATCTGGTGCAATGGGATGCACAAGAGGGGAGTTACTCCGCTCCTTTGTCATCAGATGCCTCGATTTTGATACTAAAGTCACTGATGTCTCTTTGAGCTTCAGGGATACTGAGAGCTGACAGTATTCTGCTGGATGACTTTATGAAATGGAATTCCTGATAATGATACTGATTTGTTCTTGACTTCTTGTGAGTGCAGGAACTGATAGACGAAATGACTGCAGCATTTTGGTCTGATTGGTCTCGAATAGACATGGTTGCAATAGGGGTTAGTCAATTGGACATCGATGAGGTCCCGATTGGACCTAGATGTGATTGCTAGCTACATTGCCGATAAATCATGGTCTAAGATCCGAATGAATGTTGAATGTCATGTGATGTCCTGTGATGTCGTGTGATGTGCCCTGTCGATTTTGTACATGTGCTAGATGTGTGTTCCTAGTACGTAAGTACTAACAGTCAGTGTCTGCTAAGACGGTTTATGGCTTTTGTCGGTTTTGCAGGCGTAATCGCGGTCGATTACAATGCTTTCAAGAGGGGGGTATGTCACAAAGTGATGACGTGGCGGACAACAGAAACCCTTATTTTTTGGAAATCGCGGAGGTGGAATATTATTATTATTATTATTATTTTTGAGAAATTTTTAGTGACGCACATCTCAGCTTTTCGCTTTGATTTGGGAGAAAGAAAGAGAAAAAGAGAACTTGCTTTTTACTGACTCTCATTGAGAGAGAGAGAGAATCTGCTTTTGCTTTCAAGCTTTTGGGGCTTTGCTTTTGGGCATCCCTTGTAACCTTTAAATTAGTGGTGAGGGCCTCACTTCTCAGAGCATCTGGACGCAGAGTCTGATGAAACCCTAACCGCTCTCTTGTACTTTGATGATTCATTAAGATAAAAAGAAATACCGAAAGGGGCGCCAGTCTTTGGGGCCAATATCTCTAGGCACGGAACTCCGCCGGGCCAGTGCAAATCTATTTTGATCTGTGAATTGTTTTGAAGTGGTTATTTGGTGCTGTCGCGGTTGATTCTTGACTTGGAGTGTCCAAGTCTATTACACGATGAGACACGATATCTACTTTGCTCTCCATTCTCAAGTCGACTCTATGTTTTTTGCTAATTTGCACTATGCCTAATCTCTCTCTCTCTCTCTCTCTCTCTCTCTCTCTCTCTTTGTAGTAATGTCTTTGAAGATTCCCCCAAGAGGGATGACATCCTCTTTCTGTTCCAAAAGGTGGGTTTTTATGAAGAGGCCCATTCACCACTTTGCGGCTCTCTTGCATCCGGCCTACAAGAAGCCGGACCTTTTTATAAACCAAGTGCTACAAGAAGAGAGCCGCAACTTACTTCCCAACGCTCTCTCCGAAGAGCATCACGGCGCATTCCTTCAAGAGCTAATCAACTATTGGAGACCAAAGAGGCATGGCTTTTACTTCTACCATATGTTGGAAGAGGGAGTCCTTGGTAAAGCCTCTTTTTTGGTGGGAGAGCTTTGGGTACCAATTGCCTCATCTTCAAAGAGTTGCATTAAGGATTCTTGGACAAGTAAACCCTCTTAAGCCTCGGGCCTTCGCTCTCTCTCTCTCTCTCTCTCTCTCTCTACCTACCTCTAGACTCTATATAGTATAGACTATAATGTATCTACCTTCTAATTTCTCGAATCTCTCTTACTCATGATTCATAAATTGTATTAGTTACTCACTATCTCTTGAATGTAATATAGGATTGCTCATCCGGTGCATGCGAGTGAAATTGGTTCGCATACTCGCTTATCCACATCAAAATTCGTAACAAACTATCAACAAAGCATTTGGAGCGGCTCATCTATTGTCGCTCCAATCTCTGAATGTTGCACTCCATGCATGAGATGCCTATGGCTAGACAACTAAACCCTCTTACTTCTTGACTCCTATGGGCTATGGCTTTGCATCCCAATTCACATGTGCTAACTTTGTCTCGACTCTTTTCTATAACTTGTCAAATAGGTCAATGTTGATGATTGCAAGCTCTCAATTGAGACTCTCAAAAGTGTCAACAAAGAGCATGATATGACGGAGGAGCAAATTTTGTGTGAGCTCTACTTGGAGCTAGAGGAGATTGACAGCTGGGTTTCTCGCACACGATCACGCAAGAGGGTCGTTGTGTGTGGAGTCCCTACGCCTTCGGCTACAAGAGGTAGAGGTGCAAGATCTTCCCATGCTCTTGGCCATGGATGTGGTAGAGCATCAACAACACCTATAGAGACAGAGACTCAGGCTGAGAATCAACTGGAGGCTGCTACTCCTACAACCTATATACGGCGAGGCTCGGGAAGCGGCTCCATTGCGGCGGCCTCCGTTATGGAGGATGTGCCTATTCGTAAATCCAGCACTATGGAGCCTAGAGAGCTGGTGTCACACGGCTGGCACCACGTGCCAATAGAAAAGAACAGACTGAACAACTTTAAGCACTTCAAATAACAACTGAACTGAAATGGAGAGAGAGAGAGACGACACGCGACACGGAGTGGCGGAATTCCACCCCAGAGAGTATTGGCCCCAAACCTTGGCGCCCCTTTCGGTATTTCTTTATATTGCATCAACACAGTACAAGCCGGTACTCCAGACTCAGCACCTTCGTACTGAAGCATGCCACAGAATGAGCCCTAGCCTCATATTTAAAGGCCCTTGGCCTGAAAAGCAGTCATAGTAAAAAGCCTTTAAAACTCAAAAGCTTCTGGTCCAAAAAGCATTTCATAGTAAAAAGCCTTTAAAACTCAAAAGCTTCTGGTCCAAAAAGCAATGCCAAAAGCTGCCAACGCAATTTACGGAAATTGTGTGCTGCCTTAGGGTTAGGGTTAGGGTTTTTGGCAGAAATTAGGGTTGCAGGTTTTAGGGTTAGGGTTTCCAGAATTAGGGTTTCAGCAGTTAGGGTTTTTGGCAGAAATTAGGGTTTGCAGGTTTTAGGGTTAGGGTTTCCAGAATTAGGGTTTCAGCAGTTAGGGTTTCTGGCAGAAATTAGGGTTTGCAGGTTTTAGGGTTAGGGTTTCCAGAATTAGGGTTTCTGCAATTAGGGTTTTCAGAATTAGGGTTTCTGGCAGAAATTAGGGTTAGGATTTTCTGCACTCGGGCAACCACGTCCTCACTCTGTGACACTTCTTCTACTGCTTGTTCTTCTTAGGGTTTAGGCCCCTCGGCCGGCATCTGTAAGTTGGCTCCATTCTTTAGGCTTTGACACGTCAGCAGTTTGTTACATCTCCCCTTCTTGAAAGAGAGTAATCATCCGCGATTACAGCATATCTGCAAAACAACTCAAGTTAGCTCAAAAATTTCCGAGGGACAATCAATTTGCTCTTTTTATTAAGGAGTTAGCTGCTCCTTTCTACTCTTTTGATCAAGGAGTTAGCTGCTCCTATCGGTTGTTTTGATCAAGGAGTTAGCTTCTCCTTTCGGCTGTTTTGATCAAGGAGTTAGCTTCTCCTTTCGTCCAGATCGGAACTCTTGATATTCCGGCGTAGTAAAATTAGCCATCACACCCAGACCGTATACTGATCTTCCTCGGGTGTCTTGATGTACTAAAATTACATACCCAGGCAATCTCATCCAATTAGGAATATTCACTGTTTGGCACATCACAATGCAACACAAATGCTCACATATGCATGTTACAAGACATAGAAACATAAAGCCGCCGATGAACACTCCTCCCGCATAACCTAACAAGGTCCAGGCCGGGAGATATTCAACGACTCCCTCATCACTCCTCCCGCATAACCTAAAAAGGTCCGGGCCGGGAGATATAGAGGCCTTTTACAACCAAACGCCCCCCAGACCGCAGCCTACGTCGTTCAGAGGTGCTGAGAGTAACCACTGCTCAGACTTCTTAATACTCCTCCCGCATAACCATCCAGGTCCGGGCCGGGAGTCATAACAATAATTATTTTACAAGCATACAACCAAACGCTTCCCAGGCATCGACCTGCGTCGTTCGGAGGTTTTCAAACATACAGCGAAACGCTCCCCAGGCATCGGCCTGCGTCGCTCCGAGGTTCAAACAATACCAAAACAGTATTTACCACTTCTCCACCCGGGAGTAAAATCACCAATCATTGAAACCAGTATCAAACCAGAGTCAAACAATTCAAATCGGCACCAAAACAGGTTCAAAACAGATACCATCCATTTCAAACAAATTCCAAACAGGATCACCAAACAAGCTCAAACAGAACTCAAATTTAAAAAGCAATCTCGACATCAATCGAGCTCGAAAAGTCGACTGGCTTTCCATCCTGGAACCTGCACCAAAAATTAGGGTTAGGTTCATTCCGTAAGGTCATAGCCGAGCACAGCATGGTCCATCAGCTCTTGGACAAACAGTGTTTCTTTGGCAGTGATGGTAGTCCCATGATAGCAATCGCACCGAATCTCCAAGGTCATCTGCTCGTGAAGAGACATCTACTGGGAGATGTCGAGAAACTTCAAGTTATAATCTGCTAGGGTTTCCATGGCAAGCATTTCAAGATACCCCACTCTGCTAGAAGTTGCACTCCGAAGGAAGATGTCAGAAACCATATAAGTTCGGGCAAATATTTTCTTGAAAGCTTGCCAAGTACTTGGAGTATGCTGCTTGGTAGCTGTAGACATCAACATCTGCATGACACTGCTTCTGAGAAAAAAAACAGTGACTTGAAACAAATCTAGATCCTTCTCTTGCAAGTGATCTTAATTGGCTTATGCCCTGTAAGACACTGCGGTGAAGACGGGAGCGCGCCCGATGCGCGATGAAGTAAGGGTGGGAGTGGCTAGTAAGTCTGTATTGGAGGGCGAAGATACCTCGAATCAAATTCCAATAGCTCTGTCTGCTCTTTTGTAGGACCGGTATGCTTTTAGAAAAGCACACACCTGATGCTCTGATACCACTGTCACACGGCTGGCACCACGTGCCAATAGAAAAGAACAGACTGAACAACTTTAAGCACTTCAAATAACAACTGAACTGAAATGGAGAGAGAGAGAGAGAGACGACACGCGACACGGAGTGGCGGAATTCCACCCTGTCACACGGCTGGCACCACGTGCCAATAGAAAAGAACAGACTGAACAACTTTAAGCACTTCAAATAACAACTGAACTGAAATGGAGAGAGAGAGAGACGACACGCGACACGGAGTGGCGGAATTTCACCCCAGAGAGTATTGGCCCCAAACCTTGGCGCCCCTTTCGGTATTTCTTTATATTGCATCAACACAGTACAAGCCGGTACTCCAGACTCAGCACCTTCGTACTGAAGCATGCCAGAGAATGAGCCCTAGCCTCATATTTAAAGGCCCTTGGCCTGAAAAGCAGTCATAGTAAAAAGCCTTTAAAACTCAAAAGCTTCTGGTCCAAAAAGCATTTCATAGTAAAAAGCCTTTAAAACTCAAAAGCTTCTGGTCCAAAAAGCAATGCCAAAAGCTGCCAACGCAATTTACGGAAATTGTGTGCTGCCTTAGGGTTAGGGTTAGGGTTTTTGGCAGAAATTAGGGTTGCAGGTTTTAGGGTTAGGGTTTCCAGAATTAGGGTTTCAGCAGTTAGGGTTTTTGGCAGAAATTAGGGTTTGCAGGTTTTAGGGTTAGGGTTTCCAGAATTAGGGTTTCAGCAGTTAGGGTTTCTGGCAGAAATTAGGGTTTGCAGGTTTTAGGGTTAGGGTTTCCAGAATTAGGGTTTCTGCAATTAGGGTTTTCAGAATTAGGGTTTCTGGCAGAAATTAGGGTTAGGATTTTCTGCACTCGGGCAACCACGTCCTCACTCTGTGACACTTCTTCTACTGCTTGTTCTTCTTAGGGTTTAGGCCCCTCGGCCGGCATCTGTAAGTTGGCTCCATTCTTTAGGCTTTGACACGTCAGCAGTTTGTTACAGCTGGAGTATGACGAGGAGGGAAATCTCGTTAGTGAGGGAGATTATGACACACCACAATCCGATTCATGGAGGATGAAGATGACATCGTCGAGTATAGTTTACAAGAGGAAGATGATGATGATGAGAGCGGAGGAAGCTCTTAGATTTTAGTGTCTCCCATATCTTTTTTGCCCCCTACTTCCACTTTTTGCACCATTGAGGCTTTGAGGGCCTACTTTTTGTATCATCTCGATTCTCGAATCTCAACTTAGCTTTTTGATTTATGACATATGTAATGCGAATTGCGATTCATGACCATTGCGAATTGCGTGTTTTTATTTTTGAACGTACGTAACAATGTCGTACGACATAAAATTTTCTAGTTCGATGAGTACCATACATCTTCGTACGTGGACAAAACGTACGTGACCGTATGAGGCCACCCTGTATAATACAAGACACCTTCTTGATAGTCATGAACCACAACAGACAGGTTCTTTCTATGAATCACTTGAGTTACTTCATCATCAAAGTAGATTGCAAGACCTTTAGAAGTTGCTATAGAGATGGAGAAGAAGCTAGTTGAAAGCATAGGCACATGTAGGACTTCATTTAAAGCAGTTTTTCTAAGAGAGATATTTTAGTCTCTTGGTAAAGCAAGGTAGAATCGTCAATGTGCACTGATGAAGATATAGTCCGATAGCTCTCCATGTTGCCAGAAGTGTGAGACATATGAGAGGATGCCCCACTGTCGCACTCTTGGCCACGGGCCCGAAGCTCGTGGAGTGGGTGGTGCAATAATCACAGGACTTAGAGAGAGAGAGAGAGAGAGAGAGAGAGAGAGAGAGAGAGAGAGAGAGAGAGAGAGAGAGAGAGAGAGAGAGCTTTATTAACATCTTCTAGAGGCCGAACTCGGCCTATGAAGTTCGGCCTATGAGACAAAACCATTTACATGTGTGTATCCTCTGGGTATCCAAAAAAGGATAAAAGTGTTGAAAAAGAACTGAACTAAAGTGATACAAGACTTAGAGGTGAGGTGGTACAGTGCTGCAGTAATCAGATAAGAGGTGGGGTACTACATGTGCTAGTATAGTGAGGGGATGGAGCTCTATCTCTAGTAGATGTGAAACTATATGCTCAGGGGTTACAATGATGAGATGCAATCTAGCTCCATCCTGTAGAAAATTGAGGGTGTAGGATATCATGCATAGGAGGGTAGGGTGTGAAGAGCCCCTGTAGTATGGCAGTTGGGTCGGAGAAGACTCGCTGTATCTCTTTCTGTTTGGCTTGCTCATGCTGTGTCCGAATTTGGTAGATGTCCCTTTGGTGTGCTCGTCGAGCATGATATCCCTCTGCTCTGGGTCGTCTCCTGGCTTGGATCACATCTGCCTGTTGGAAAGTGACCCCTCTTTGTGTAGTCGTAGCAAGTGGTGCTAGAGTCGCTCGATGAAAGAAATCTATAAGCTGGGACTGTCTACTCCCATTGGATGACTGTAGTATCAGGTCTCTATGTCTCTGAATCTCAAGGAGAAAGCGCCCAAGCTGTCTCGGTCTTTGGACTCCATAATCTCTCTGAGTGTAGGTAGCAGAGGGAGAGACACAAGCAATGTAAGCAACTTTTGCTGTTCCTTCTTGTTTAGACTTATCTTTATCTTTGTTGTTGTTAGCTTCCTTGGATTTGGTTCATTTTCAACAATCAACTTCTTGGAGAGATCTCGCTTGAGAGAACATTTCTCTTCAAGTTGACCATTCTTTCCACCAAAATGTACAAGTACGAAGTTCTTTGGAATCTTTGATGGGTGTCGGTGCTTTGGTGGTTTTAGATTCCTTCAAAAGCTTTCTTTTTTCCTTTGTCTTGAATAATGAGAGCATTTTTCTACTTGGGTTCTTGCTCAATTCAAACATTAGTCTTTTAAGAGAAAGATGAATCTTTTATATGAGGGAAGGGAACTCGAGATTGATGGTGTCACAAAAATTCTTGAATGATAAAGTAAGCTTATTAAGGCTAATTGCCGCTTGATTCGTGAAAACTCTCCAATCTTCTCAAGGATGTTCTTGTTATCTGTAATGGTTAACTCATTAATTCCTTCTTAAGTTGTGTAAGCTTGAAAGGAAGAGAAACCGTGAGGAATCATATGGAGGCACACAAGAACCGTAAGAGTGATTGTCACAGAAACTGAAGCGTGATCGTACACGCTACTCATGTCCCAGACACTACTCTGATGCATAAGAGCACATAAATTCATAAGCCTAGTGGCTGAAATTTTCATACATGTAGCCGTGAATGGTGTAGCGAGGAAAAGGTGTCGTGCTCTCTAGAGTGGGTGCTCCTCAGTGCAATATGCATGAAACCACACTCTAACATAAGAAACATCACACAGGAACATGACTCAAACACAGAAGCGAAATATGACTCAAAACACGATACGACTCAAAACACAACTGCAGACTCAACTCAATGGAACTCGACAAGTTCAAAGAACCCTACAACTCTTGCTTGCAGCACACACAACTCCAAGCTCAGGATTCAAGGTACAATGGGGGTGTCGAGGCTCCAGTGTGCAGGGAGAGTGCCAGTGGCGTGAGAACTCTAGACTTAGGACCCAAGACTAGACGCTCTACCATACAAAAGTAGATAAAAACCCCAAAGAGCTACGCATATATACAAACATGAAGAGCCACCAATCTCCTGCAAAATACCCACTCTAGCTAAGCCTATCTCTGAACTGTGAGGCGGTGCGTCGGCCACGGTGTCGATTGGACCACCACCTGTATCCCTGCCATGTGTCACAGTCATGACCCAGCAAGAGAGTCCGTCTACTGTGAAACTCGGGCCAACTGTGGCTAACTGCCTGTCCTGTGCCCGTGACAGTGTAGCCCTACTACAGGTTGCCCGCCACAAAACCACTCACCATCTCGGTGAGAGAACAATTGAAACTGCTAAAAGATCGTAAGGCTGCAAAAATAAATTACTACCTTACTGCCATGGTGAAAAGACTGTCATGCCGTCATCCCAGAGAAAGAGTAGTCACCACAGTCGCACCCGAAGTATCAGTCTCTCGAGGTGGAGCCATCAAATCAATGGTGGAACCGCTGCTGGACTAGAGGTTGGTGGGCTTTGCTGTCCATAACCTGGCCGCCTGTGAAAGAAGCAGCCACCTGTTGGCAGGGCAGAGGGTAGCACCTGTCCGGTAGTGTACTGAGGACGTCGAGTGACGCAGCCATGGCGGTGTGCACCAGCAACACCGTCACAGCAAGGAACGCTCTGCATGTGGGGCAATGGCGACGACTGAAACCCTTGAGGATACTGTTGACTGTAGTGATTGTGATCTTTCAATGCAAGAGGTTATCTTGAAACATCAAGACTTTTGTAAGTCTTTTGGTTTTAAGTGCCAACCTAAATTACCTTTTTTATATACCGTTTGGAAGTTCCACAAGAACCCAATAAAGCCTAGATTTATAGCTGCTTCTTGTAACACCTCTTTGACCGAGGTTTCCAAATGGCTTAGTTATTGTTTCAAAGCCATTTTACCTAGCGTAAATGAATTGTGGAATAATATGCTAAAGGAAGCAGACGTACCTACCGATTCAAGTTGGATTTTAAATGATTCAGTAGGTGTGATTCCGGTTTTAAAGTTTTTGAACTCTTCAAGAAGCCTTAAGGAGAAATCTTCTCCTTTATGTCTCCAAACTTTTGACTTTACAACGCTATACACGAAGCTAAATTTGGAGGACCTTAAATTTAGAGTCAAGTCTCTTATTTCAAAAGTTTTTGCGTACAAGCTTGAGAAGGATAGGTACAAGGCATTGCTAGTAGAAAAGTAAGCCTTGAACTTTGACTTCTTATGGCTGAAAAATAAGAATGTAGATGTAGACAAAGGAAGAAAGAGATTCACCAGGATTGTAGATGACATTGACATCATATCTTGGTTAGATTTTCTTTTGGACAATTTATATATAACCATCGGCGACTCTCTTTTCAAGCAAACAATTGGTATCCCTATGGGTACCAATTGTGCTGTTTTTCTTGCTAATTTCTATCTTTTTACTTATGAGTTTGATTTTTTGGAGCGTCTTGTCCTTGCTAACACTTGCCCAATATTTTTGCACACGTTATGCAATGTAAGACGCTTTGTAGATGATCTTTTTGTCCCTGACGTTCCTTCTTTTCAAGATTTTATGTACTTGAATTCGAGTTCTGTAGGCGGAGGGATTTATCCCAAGGAGTTTTGTGAACTTAACTGTACCACAAATAGTGATTGTTGTGCCTTTTTAGACCTTAAGATTTTTCAGACTCCCTTGGGATTAGAAGTAGATATCTATGATAAGGGCCTTGAACTAGAATATGCCAATCTAAAAATCATCCGCATGCCTCACATTTCTTCGAACATTTCTCTTTTAGCTAAGTACGGTGTCATTTGCTCTCAACTATTTAGATTTTCTCGTCTTTGTTCTAGTAAATCTACCTTTGTTGTTCAATCTTGCTATCTTATTTCTTTACTAGTTGAAAAAGGATACTCATTCAAAAGAATCATGAAAAAAGTTCGTTCATTTTTGCATCGTAGTAAGTTTATTTTTAGTGTTTCTTCCTTTGGAATGTTCAAGATAATCAGTAGTAAATTCAATAGAAGTGGGGAGCTAAAAAGCCCACTTATTGTTTGACTTAATAACACCTTATGTTGTTGTTTTGATCTTTAGCGCTTCTAGTATTTTCACTATAGCTTGACAATTGCTAGCCTTTATCATGGCTGAGTATGCCCATCACCTCCGGAGGGTGATAGAAACTCAGCTCTTTGGTTTTGTAGAGTACGTTCAAAGCATGAATGACCTCTATATAAACCTGCACCTACTCTTGGGCATTGACGACGTGAGTAGGGATGTCATAGCTGTTGTCTAAGCTATGCATGATAAAGGTGATAATCTTATTCTTCCTGTTTGGACAAGCAGTGAAGTTGAGATCACATATTGTCAAGTTTGGTTCTTTGCTCTTCGTAGGTTTGTAGTAGTATTCATTTTTCGATTTCATATTTAGCTTACCTGAGGACTTAAGAATGTGTTCTGTTATAGGTTGTTGTGTGAAGTTTGATTTCTAGGATTAAGTTTTTAAGATGTCTTATCCTTTTTTTGCTTAAAGTTGAGTACTTGTTTTAAGCCAAGTAAGTTGCGTCAACTTATTTTACACATACCTTTTCTGAAAACATTTTTAAGTTAATAATGTTTTGTTTTATCTAGTTTTGTTTCGAAGCAATCAAAGTGATTTAGTTAGTTAGTTTGTTTGTTTTTGTTTTTCTTTTCTTTTCGTGTGTCCCTTGCTTTTATAGTTTTATGAGTGCTTTATTCCCTCTTATAATTCGTGAGTTCAAACTATTCTGAACTTATGAAGGTATACTGTTGACTGTAGTACCGAATTGAAGTCTGTGTGTAGAGTCCCATAAATTACTAAGAAGGACCTGTTGTTGCAGTCTGCATTGGTGTCCCAGATTCAGTCCATCCATACCCCACCCCACACCCACCGGAGGCTGAGTCTGGGTATACCTATTTCCATGTAGAAGCATTTCTCGAAATCCTTGTACTTGTGCTTTAAGGTCTTCAATGATGTCTGACTTTATCTTCAAAGCTTGTTGCAACGCAAAAATCGTCGCATTCCGATCTGAGATGACACTCTCTGTGACCTTCAGAGATCTGTCACAAACTGTTGACGTGTCAAAGCCCTTAAGAAGGGAGTCAACTTGCAGATGTCAACCGAGGAGCCTAAACCCTAAGAGAACAAGTAACAGAAGAAGAAGTCCTACCAACTTATGGGGACCTCGTCCAATGGGGCCCCAGTGGCATAAAGGATTAAAATAAAGCAAGACCCACACACACACAAATTGATGACGTGGCACATTTTCGAAAATTGTGTTGGCATGATGATGTGGCAGGCTGTACGGATTTCCGCGTTTTGCGTTGGCTGATGACGTGGCAACTGTACGGATTTTTGTAAATTACGCTGGCAGCTTTTGGCATTGCTTTTGGGACCAGAATCTTTTGAGTTTTGAAGGCTTTTCACTGTAACTGCTTTTCAGGCCAAGGGCCTTTAAATATGAGGTTAGGGCTCATTCTCTGGCATGCTTCCTGGAGAAGGTGCAGAGTCTGGAGTACCGGCTTGTATTGTGTTGATGCATTATATAGAAATACCGAAAGGGGCGCCAAGGTTTGGGGCCAATACTCTCTAGGGTGGAATTCCGCCACTCCGTGTCATGTGTCGACTCTCTCTCTTTCAGTTCAATTGTTATTGAAGTGCTAAAAGTCTGTTCAGTCTGTTCTTTTCTATTGGCACGTGGTGCCCGTCTTGTGACAGTGGTATCAGAGCATCAGGCGTGTGCTTTTCTGAAAGCATACCGGTCCTACAAAAGAGCAGACTTGCTTTTCTGAAAGCATACTGGTCCGACAAAAGAGCAGACAGAAGCTATTGGAATTTATTCGAGGTATCTTCACCCTCCAACTCGGACTCATTAGAATTTATTAGACGTATCTTCGCCCTCCAACTTGGACTTATTAGCCACTCCCACCCTTACTTACTTCATCGCGCATCGGGCACGCTTCTGTCTTCATCGCTCATGTCTTACAGGCCATAAGCCATTAATATCACTTGCAAGAGAAGGATCCAAGATTTGTTTCAAGTCACTGTTTTTCTCAAAAGCAGTGCCATGTAGATGTTAATGTCTATAGCTACCAAGCAGCACACTCCAAGGACTTGGCAAGCTTTCAAGAAAATTTTTGCCCGAAGTTATATGGTTTCTGACATCTTCCTTCGGAGTGTAACTTCTGGCAGAGTGGCGTATCCTGAAATGCTTGCCATGGAAACCCTAGCAGATTATATCTTGAAATTTCTCGACATCTCTCAATAGATGTCTCTTCTCGAGTTGATAACCTTGGTGGTTCGGTGCAATTGCTATCTTGGGATTACCATCGCCGCCAAAGAAACATTGTCTGTCCAAGAGCTGATGGACCATGCTGTGCTTGGCTACGACCTTATGGAATGAACCTAACCCTAGTTTTTTTGGGGCAGGTTTCAGGATGGAAAGTCAGTCCACTTTTCGAGCTCGACTGATGTCGAGATTGCTTTTCAAGTTTGAAATCTGTTTGTGAACTTGTTTGGTGATCCTGTTTGGAATTTGCTTGAAATGGATGGTATCTGTTTTGAACTTGTCTTGGTGCCGATTTGAATTGTTTGACTTTGGTTTTAAATATTGGTTTCAATGATTGGTGATTTTACTCCCGGGTGGAGAAGTGAGAAGTACTGTTTTGGTATTGTTTGAACCTCGGAACGATGCAGGCCGATGCTTGGGGAGCGTTTCGTTGTATGTTTGGAAACCTCGGAACGACGCAGGCCGATGCCTGGGGAGCGTTCCGTTGTACGCTAGGAAACCTCCGAACGACGTCGGGCGATGCTTGGGGAGCGTTCCGTTGTGAAACCGGCCCCTCGGGTGGTAGGCGTTGGCTTTCACCCAAAATTCTTCACTTTACTTTAGACACACAGAGAAACTTCACGAATAAGACTCTGACTGGAGTTCAACACTTAAGACAAACCACGGCCTGGCAGCTAGAGCGCTACCAAGCAAACAACGACACCCTGTTGGCCCCAAGACTGGCGCCCCTTTCGGTATTTCTTTATTCTTATTATACTTGAGAAAAACGTGTAACTTCCACAAAATGTCCCACTTTTATCAGGCTGAAATTCCTCTACTCCAACCCGATTTCGGCAATATAACCCATAGTTTTTTTCATACGCGTCCGATTGCGCAATCGGGCTTCTGGGCGCGTCCGCGTATGGTTGCCGCATGATATCCGTTCCGGACGTGAGTAGGACGTATTTTGACGTGCTGGCAAAATTCCCCCAAATTCTCAAATGTGGCCCAAAACGCCTCTATGCGAGTTTATTAAAACCTGCAGCGCTGTTGTTTCTGCACACAGAGTCCGATCGAAGCTTGAGAGTCAAGAGGACTCGAGACCGCGAGCCAAGAGCCCTACCCAGTGTCCACACACTCTCCCGCGTGCGGCTGATTCTTCACCTACGCCCTCCGTTACTCACGATTCCTCCACTTTGTCAAGGTTTGCGGTGTGCACCTTGCAAGTTTGCAGAATCCAGATGGGCCTAGTGAAGCGTCCTGAATGGCAGTATGTAGAACAATTGAAGCCTCAAAAGAAAGGGCAATTTACATATAAATGCAAGCATTGTGGGCATACTTGGGACGGCGGCTCCTCCCGTATTCGTGCACATTTATTGTCCCTCTCTGGCTATGGTGTAGGCCCATGTGACAGTGTGCCAGAGGACGTCAAAGAGGTGGTCACAAGATTGCATGTAGATGTACAGAATGATGGGAAGGACCCAAATGCATTGTAGATGCCTTGGTGGATGATTTGGGAGGTAATGCCTCTCTATCTCAAGGAGGTGCCTCATGCTCAATGAGTACACATGCATCAGGGAGTGCTCATGTAAGTGCCATTGGGACTTCGGCTTCCAAATCAAATGTGGGGTCCTCGAGCAAGAAGAGGAAGGTTAAACAAGGGCCCTTGGCAAGTGCATTTAGCTTGCAAGCACGCAAGCAAGCAGATCAAGCCTTGCGCAGGTTTTCTTATGCAGAGGACATTCCTGAATGGAAAGTGCGGAGTCCTTTCTTTTTGGAAATGGTAAGTACCACAGAGTGAAATGATGAGGTCAAATGCATTGGTCATGAGATCATGGGTGTGCGCGAGAAATGGAAAAAACATGGATGCACAATTGTATGTGATGGATGGTCTGACACTAAACGCAGGTTTATCATTAACTTTCTTGCATGCTCTATACATAGTTCTGTGTTTTTGAAATTTGTGGACACATCTGGGGAGACAAAGAGATCAGAATTTATTTTCAAGCAGCTTAAGGATGTGATTATTGGGGTAGGACCCTCCAATGTTGTGCAGGTATGCATGGACAATGCAACTAATTGTGTTGGGGCGGGCAAATGGTGGAAGAGAAATGGAAACACATTTTTTTCACGAGATGTGCATGCCATTGCTTGGACCTCTTGTTTGAGGATATTGGGAAGCTCCCTTGGATTGCAAAAATTCTTGAAGATGCAACAAAGGTTGTCACATTTGTCACAAGGAAGTCCACTGTCTTGGCATTGTTTCGAATGCTTAGCAAGAAGGAATTGTTGAAGCCATCGGCCACTCGATTTGCCTACTACTTCATCATGTTGGCTAGTCTTGTGGATGAGAGATGTATGCAAGGTGTGCGTAGGCTTATGATTGATGCAAAATTTGTGAAAATGAAGGCATCCAGGACTGCAAAGGCCATAGTGGTCTCGGACATTGTGTTTAATGCATCCTTTTGGCAAGAGGCCAAGTTGATTTTGAAGATTTGTGCTCCCATCTTGAAGATACTTCGTTTGGCTGATAGGGAAGGAGCCACCATGGGGCTTCTGTATGAGCTTACGGATCGCATGGTTGAGCAAATTCAAAACATGCAAGGTATTGATGCGGCAAGGATGCAAGAGATCAAGGACCTATGCGTTGATAGATGGAATATGATGCACACACCATTGCATGCTGTGGGATACTTGTTGCATCCTATATGGCGAGGAAGAGGGCAATTCAATGATAGTGAGGTTCATGACGGGTGGATGACAGTTTTGGACAGGTATACCAAGGGTGATTTGACCATGCAGGGTATCCTCATTGATGAGTTGGACACTTTCCTCACTGAAAGAAAGTCATTTGCTCATCCTATTGCAAAAGATCCAAAGAGAATGCAAGAGGGTGTAAAATGATGGGAGACTTTTGAGGCTTACACGCCCACATTGCAGACTCTTGCACTTAAGGTGCTTTCTCAAGGGACATGTGCCTCTCCATGTGAGAGAAATTGGAGCACCTTCTCTCTCATTCACACCAAGAGAAGAAATAGGTTACTTCCTGCTCATACCGAGAAGCTTGTCTACATACACACCAACTTGAGGCTCTTATGCAAGATCAAAGAGCACGGCTATGAGAGAATGGAGGTGACATCGGAGATGCTTAACAAAGAGAAGGATGAGGAGCGGTTGCTTGAGTTGCAGGAGATTCAGGAGGCTATTGCACAGAGCACTAATGATGTTATGGAGTCTCTTCCGATTACCATGCCCAGTGATATTAGGACTTCATGCTCCGTTGCTGAGGATGAGGCTTGGGATGAGGATGATGAGGGTGATGATGAGGATGATGACGAGGAGGTGGCCTTTGATGAGAGTTAGAGCTCATTGCATTTTGCTCTAGCTCTACTTATGTTTTGGATTCACTATTTAGCATCGAGCAGCTAGACTCCACCCTCTAGGCTCTATTTATGTTTTGTCATTTGAATTTTGGAGTACTCAAAATACAGTCTTGTTGGTTTTGGAGGCTCCATATTTTGCCATCTAGTATGATCATGATTCATTGATGTATCTATTGATCAGAGATCTTGATCTGTTTCCCCGCTCCCGACTCCTTGATTTAGCTAGATTCTACATTTTCTATGATGTTTTAATACATTATGTGGCTTTGGCTGCTCTCTAGAGTCTAGTTGTTTAATTTTAATTGCTATTTGTTATGAGATATATATATATATACACACTAATTTTTTAGTGCCGTATGGTATTCCACGTATGGAATCTTCCGGCATGCCAGAGAATGAGGCCCTAGCCTCATATTTAAAGACCCTTGGCCCGAAAAGCAGTTACAGTGAAAAGCCTTCAAAACTCAAAAGCTTTTGGTCCAAAAAGCAATGCCAAAAGCTGTCAACGCAATTTACGAAAATCCGTACAGCGTGCCACGTCATCGGCCAGCGCAAAACGCGAAAATCCGTATAGCCTGCCACATCATCATCTCAACGCAATTTTCGAAAATCTGCCACGTTAATCAGTTTTGGCGTGTGTCCGGATCCTGCTTTATTTAATCCTTTATGTCACTTGGGGCCCCATCGGACGGGGCCCCCATAAGTTAATAGGACTTCTTCTTCTTCTGCTACTTGTTCTTCTTAGGGTTTAGGCCCCTTGGCCTGCATATGTAAGTTGGCTCCATTCTTTAGGGTTTTGCCACGTCAGCAATTTGTTACATTCGCTCCCGGCATGCACTCTTTAATCACGCATGAATGTCCCAGTGTGTTAGTCTCTATTCAGCAGGCATCTTTCCGTCGAAAATTTGTTGCTTCTCCTCTCTCAAGATGTAATATGATCTTCGACATAAAATAATTTCGTGAGCATGCTCCACTCTTTGATCGAAAAGCAAACAGGCTCACTCGCTCATCGAAAGGCTCCTTTCCCGTGGTCATGCGCAAGAGCAGGGCCTCCATTCTTTACCTCTCATTTCTCATGTGTAGGCTAAGCGTGAGTTACGACGAGGAGTTGAAGTAACATTCATGTATGCCACTCAAGTGACGTAGGACCTCAAGATCCCAGATCGATACTCAGGTTTGTTTAAGAAGTATGAGCATCTTTTCTTGCAGGATGATCTTCCCGATCGTCCAGAGGATCATCGCATTGAACTCATGGAGGGGACACAACCCGTTAGTAAGGCTCCCTACCGTTTGAACAAGTCTCAAGAAGCAGAGTTAGAGCGGGAACTTACCGAGTTAGTGGCGAGGTGTTTCATATGTTCTAGTGTAAGTCCTTTTGCTGCTCCTATTTTGTTTGTTCGCAAGAAAGATGGGTCGCCTCGTTTGTGTGTAGATTACAGAGCACTTATCAAGATGACCGTAAAGAAGAAGTTTCCGATGCCTCACATTGAGTATATCCTCCATAGGCTCAATGGCGCCAAGGTGTTCAACAAAGTCGATCTTAAAAGTCTGTAACATCAGGTAAGGGTATTCAAGGGCTACATCTACAAGAGGGTTTTCCGCACAGAGCGGGGGCAATGGGAGTATGTTGTTATGTCTTTTGGATTGATAGGTGCCGTGGGTGCGTTCAACCATCTCATGGTAGGTCGTTTTGGAGACATGATTGGAGTGCTTTTTTTTATTTTCCTAGATGACATTCTTATTTTTTCTGCCTCATGGGAAGAGCATGAACGGGATGTAGAAAGGGTTTTAGCCCGTTTAGATGAGTGTCAGCTGTACATTGCAACTAAGAAGGCAGAATTTTTTCTAACTGAAGTTGCTTATTTGGGCTATATCAGTTTTGTAAACGGTGTCAGGTTGGACTCCGCTAAGGTAGAATAGGTTCGTTATTGGGATTTGCTCAAAATTGCATATGATGTGCGTTCTTTTGTAGGTTTGTGTCATGCATATAGTTCGTATATAAATAATTGTGCATGCATTGCCGCAGCCATGACTGATGTTTTGAAAGGGGTGAAAACTCGCCGACAACGCGTACTTTTGCCCAAGGCAACCATTGAGGCTTTTGAAGCTCTCAAGGTTGCGGTGACTAACGCTGCGTGTCTCATCCTTGCCTCTTGGGATGACCCATTTGAGGTATGGATAGATGCTAGCAACGTCGCCATAGGAGCTGTGCTACAACAGCATGGCCGTCCAGTTGCATTTCTCAGTAGAAAGTTGAACAATGTTGAAAAAATTTATTTTGTGTATGATAGGTAACTTTTCTCTGTCATTCATTCTTTCAAGCATTGAAAGCATTTTTTGTATGGTAGAGAGTTTATTGTGCGTATTGATCATCAAGCCCTCAAATGGCTTCAGTATATGCCTAGTGCACATTGGAGTGACCGCCAAGCTTGGCGGTCTCAGTTTTTTGAGCAATTTGGAGGTTTGATTGAGTATGTTCTAGGAAAAGCTAACCCTGTTGCAGATGCGTTAAGTCGCAAAGGACAGATTTTGGCTCTAGAGACAAGTTCAACAGTCTTTATTCAAGGAGTCTCTTTTGACAGCATGAAGAACAAGTATGCAGATTCTGAGTTTGGTAAGCAATGGTTGTAGGCTCTTGCTTCCCAAGGGCCTAGCAGCTATCTCATTCGTGAGGGTCTTTTGTATTTTCGTCACCGTCTCTATGTGTCGCTCCCTCTTAGGCAAGCCATATTACATGATGCACATGATGCACTCACAGGTGAGCACAGAGGCATGAATATCACTTTAGAAAAGGTAGAAAGATCGTTTTTTGGGCCTAAAATGCGAAAAGATGTGTAAGTGTGTCACACAGTGTTCCATTTGTCAATAAGTAAAAGCTCCTAGGGGTAAGTAGCAAGGCCTCTTGCTACCGCTGCCTATTCTCGAAGGGCCATTTTAGGACATTTCCATGGATTTTGTGACTAATCTTTCACCTAGCTTGCATTCAAGGAACACTTAGTGTCTAACCATCATTGATCGTTTCAGCAAGTTTTGCATGTTGATTCCTTGTAAGGCCACAGTGACAACACAAGATGTAGCACGTCTATTCATTAAGCACTTGTATCCCCTTGGTGGTTTGCTAAAGCCGATTGTGTCAAATAGGGATGTCATATTCACGTCACATTTGTGGAAAGCACTTTTTGAAAATTTGGAACCAAGTTAAATTTTTTCATCCGCATTTCACCCACAGTTCGATGGTCAAACTAAGATCTACAATCAGTTGGCTTTCGATGTTTTGAAGTCTTATGTGCACGATCAACAGTCTCATTGGGAGCACTATCTCCTGTTAGTTCAAGCAATTTTGAATGACTCATATTCTAGTGCCATTGGTAGAACTCCGTATGAGGCAGCATTTGGCCGTCTGTTTCTGTCTTTGTTGACTCGATCGGTCAATCAGTTGCCTGATGCTAATGCTGAGAGCCAGTCTTTTGGATGAGATTACTGAGAGTGTGAAGCTTCAGCTAAGCAAGGCTCAGGAGTCTTATTCTCGTCAGGCGAACAACCATCGTCAAGAGATTACTATCAAGGAAGGGGATTGGGTCTATCTTAGGATCATGAAGCAACGTCTCAATCAAGTACGAAAGAAGTGTCCAAAGTTGTCTTTTTGTATATATGGTTCTTTTCCTTAAAAAGATAAACGAGGTTTCTATGAAATTATACTTGCCTAACTCATGGTCAATGCACAATGTTTTCCATGTTTCTTGGTTGAATTTGTTTCAAGGAGACCTGCCAAAGGACATTTCTAAAAAAAAAGAACCAGAGATCATTGATGAAGCAGAAGTCATGGAGCCGGAGCAAATTTTGCTGCATTGGTTTCGTCATGGATCAAAGAAGCAAGCACGACAGTACCTTTTGAAGTTCAAAGATCGAGGAACCCACGAGGCAATGTGGATTGATGAAGCATTTTTCATGGACTACCCTAAGTTGTTGGCAGACTACAAAGAAGCCATGCAGCTCGGTACTAGTACCTCACCTTGAAAAGGGGGGGATGTCATGTGCACATCTAACTCTATGTGCATGTGGACACGCTGTTCTTACTTCAAGGGTTTAGGTAGCCTAGGAAGTGTTCTGGCAACCTTGTGAGCCTGTACGCGGGCCATGCATGTCCAGGCACTCAGAGTAGTTGCATACCCTCTGATTGCACAACCCATGATCTCTAGCATTACATTCAGTACCTAGCAAGAGCATGTTCTAGTGCATGAACCCTTTTTTACATGAACCACTTCCTTTTCACTTATTTTTAATAAGCGACTTTTTATTTTCCAAGTGGTGGGGCTATAGGGGAGCTTGCCGCTAATGCAATCACTCTTGTCTCGCACACCATGTAACATCTGGTCCGGGGTAACTTGCTTGAGATTAGTCTCTACCGGGGTGTGAGTCCAAATCTGAAGAAAGAGGGTCAAGTCCGTACAATCTGCTCGGCACCTACCACTCTACCCCTTGACTTCTAGGCCGGAGACTTTATCTTGAATGGACACCCTATGCTTGTGAAATGCCAAGTGTGCAAAGCTCATATATTGGCAGGATGTTGTACCCAAGTCGAGGCACATATAAAACATGGGAGATATGCATTCCTCCTTTGCCGTGTGGAATAAGCTCCATAGCGCCCTCACTATGTACAGGAGCCACTGATTTGTCTCCGTATATAACAGTTAACTGCACCTTCATATGGCCTTACATTGTATATCAAATCATGAGAAGAAGTCATGTGCCTAATAGCACCGGTGTCAATTATCCAATCACGAGCCAAGGAAAGTAAACTGTCCCGCCTGCTCCAAAGGTATATGATCCGGAGGGATCTCCAAATGTAACAAAGGTAGAGCTTGGGAGTCACCGCTGAAGACTCCTCTTTACGCAAAGGACGCAAAGACCCTTCTCTCCACGATTGTTGCAATGCCTCTAGGCTTGCAAGGCTTCCAGCTCTGCTTCGTTCTTTGAAGAACATGGCTCACTCTGTCCAACCTTCTGTTTCTTTTTAAAATCTTCAGCCAAAGTCTCAGTTGAACCCAAAGATCTCGATTTAACTTGGGATTTGAACTGCTCCTTCAGATCCAAAACCATCGGCACTAACTCTTCCCACGTAATATTATTCAATCGTCCACTTGTAAATTACAAAACATTTTTTTTGGCTTTCAAAATACTAATGATCGTTGAGTCGGTCTTACTTCATTGCTACTTTTGTGCGTGTCTTTGATTTGTCTTTTGCATGAGGGTTTTAGCCCCTCTTTTAAGTTGTGGGTTTGGACATTTTCTGATCTTATGTCCTTATGAAGGTATATGTAAACCTGTACGGTGGACACCTGTAAGGTATATCTGACATTTTCTGACCTTATGAAGGTATATGTAAACCTGTATGGTGGACACCTTTACTAACAAGATTTGCTACCACGTTGAAGGTGCTGTGTCTACCACTTTAGACAAAATGGGACAGAATTACCGTTTTATCGTCAAAATAAGAGCAGTTCTAGTCACATTTTTGTGGCACATATGCAAAAACTACGGAGATGGTTAAGTCAATTATGATCCCCATGAGGGTCTTAGCAGTGCTAACAGCATGAAGGGAGTTTGTTAAAACTATAGAGTTGAAAAGGATTTTGTCATATGTTTGATCATGCTAGTGCAGAGTGAGCCGTCAGGTATTGTTTCTGTTTCATTTGTGTTTTGGATGAGACAGTATGTCTCTAGGTGGTTGCAGGTACTCTGCAGTAGTTACAGGTGGTGCTAGATTGGGACCCAAGAACGGTTATGTTAACTGTATGTTGAAATCAATAACAATCGCTTGCATTGACTTCTGTGGCTGTATTGCTTTGAGACACAGTTGGTTCATGTCATCCAGAAATTGAGAATTTTGAAGCAGAGATGGAAGTCATGTTGCTTGTTGATATTCTTCTTGAGAGTTGAAGAGATTTGAAATTATGCCCGTAGTTTATGGTTCCACGAGGCTGTTTTGTTTTGCAACTTTCTTACAAGTTAGCAATTTTTAGAAGGCTTCAACAGTCAACTGTCCAAAGCAATATTATTCCAGCTGATTTGAGTTACTTGTGTTGCAGCTCAATTGTAGAGTATTTTTTGTTTGCACCCCCTCCTTTTGAGCGCCTTCTACATGGAGTAGCATTTGCAGATCAGCAAAAGTGGAAGGTTAGTGCTGATTAGAGGTTTACTCCACTCTTTTTGGTCTTTAGAAGCAAACTTACAAAAGTCATTTTTGTATGTCAATGCAGTCACAATTAAGCCTTCTAGATGTGGTGCGGGCTTCATATCGCTTTATTCTACTGGAGCCTTCTTCGTTCGAGTCTGTTTGGGACTGGAGCCCTTTTTTAGATCTATTGCTGTATGAGGGCTCAGCAGAGAAAGATGTCCGATGGTGTGCAGTCCAAATTTTATCACTAGTAACGAGGCTAAGTGATGAGGCAACTCGTGCAGTTAGCTTGAAAATTTCATGCCTGACGGAAGAGGAAGGATTCTCTTGCCTATTAAGGTGAGTCCAAACTTTTCAGCTAGCATTGATCTTTTTATCCAAATATTGGTGGGTACATTTTTTTACTTCTTGCCTGCTTAAGTATGTTGTGACCTTTGTTGGTAGTGGTGGTTCATTTTTTTGGGTATTGGTGGATTTTGGGATTCCTTCTTTCAACCATGGGAATGCCTTTTCCACAAATTTAGTGCAACATGAAATATTGAACAGTTATCAGAACAGCATATGGACGCATCTATACCTTCCCTCCAACAGGTGCCCATTGTGGTACTTGTTATTTTTTATTCCAAACTGTGGGTTACAACTGCTTGTGTGAGCCCACTTAAATAATCTGAGGGTTAATGGCACCTTGGCCTCATACTTTTAGGCACTTGCTCCTGATACTAGTAATTTTGTCAAAGTGCTAGAGGTACTGAAAAGTGATCTGCACTTCACACACACACGCACACACACGCACGCACCCACCCACCCACCCACCCACCCACACACACACACACACACACACACACACACACACACATATTTTTTTTTGTAAATCGATTAATTTACCAGTGGGAAACCTCAACGCGAGGAAAACCCACTGAAAAAGTCATATACAAGGGGAAGAACACATAACTACTCAGCTATATGGAGTAGCTAAAAATATTCATAGGAAAGCTGATGCATCTCTGAGGTGATATCACCAACTTCCAAAGCAAACCGTACGATTGCCTAAGAGAAAGCTTGAAGAGAGGGAATGGGTTTGCATGAGTACGATGGAACATGTAAGCATTACGTTGACTCCACAAAGTCGAGTAAGCCCAGTATATGACCCACATAAAGAAGACCGCAAAACGTTGCAGTGACGGTGAAAAAATGCCAAATGCCCATAACCTTTTGTGAAAGACAACCCCAAAAAAACGGAGCCGCATATCGACAGACACACGATGAAGGAAGTCCCTAGTAACGCGGCAATCCCACAGCAAGTGACAAATGTCCTCTTCTGCAATTGAGCAACGAACGCAAGAAGAAGGACGAATATGACGCGCCCGAAGAAAAGTGCCGACCGGAAGCACTCCAAGCAAACAGCGCCAAAGGAACAGGCGTTCTTTCAAAGGTAAATGGCTTTTCCACAAGGCAGATAGGTGCCGCCTCCACCAGAGATCAGTTTGTGCATGCGTCAAAGGGCATTACACACACACACACACACACACACACACACACACTGAAATGAAATGTTATATTAACGTCTTCAAAAGGCCAAAGTGACCTATGAGACCAGAGCTTTACAATGTGGTGAAATGAAATGTTATATTAACGTCTTCAAAAGGCCAAAGTGACCTATGAGACCAGAGCTTTACAATGTGGTGGATCTGATACAAAGTCAGAGATAGAGAGAAATGAAATGAAATGTTATATTAACGTCTTTAGAAGGCCATAATGACCTATGAGACCAGAAAGTTACGATGTGGTGGATCTGATACAAAGTCAGAGTAACAAAAATGACAATGACAAAATAAAATGATAGAATAAAATGCTATGGAATCTGAAACAGCTAGGTGTGATCTAAGCAAATAGGTGGGATAGCTAAATCACAGATCACAAAAGATCCAGCTAGGTGGGATAGTTAAATCACAGATCACAAAAGATCCAGCATCGGTCGCTGGCGGATCTCATCAATCTTCTCCATGGTCAATAGCTTAATCGGGCGTCGTGCATGTCGGGCCAAAGTGATCCCAATCCTCTGATGCAACCTCCGTCGATTATGTGTAGTCCTCCACAGTCGTGGGCGTCTGGATCTCCCTAGTTCGGTCTCTCGGTGCTCTCCTGTGGTAGTAGCTCTCACCAGGAGGTGTATTTTTCTTGTTGCCTTCAATAAATAAGTACTAGATATTTTTATTTATTTTTATTTTTACTTGTTTCCCCGGGACCCTTGAAAAGGTGCAAGTGGACATTGCATGGCCAGTGTGAAACGGCTGCGGCCGAATAGGTTTCTCACATCGGGAGTATGGGTCAGTCAGTCGGGGACTGGTCAGGCTAGTTAGCACTGAATTCTGATGAGTATGGAATCCTGTGCCCGCCAAATGAAATCTGGGCCACTCAGAAAGTCACAACTTTATAAGTGAGTGGGAACTAGGGAATTAACTCAAAGGGGCAAATTGGACACTTGGCAGTTGTAGAGCCATTTGCAGGACACCTCAGCTGGAGGGGGCGCCCATTTGAGGTTGGGGCTGATTTTTGCTCATAGAAGTGACCTACAGTGTGTGTGTGAGTAGTGGGTGCAGGTCTACAGCTTTAGTGGAAAGCTTGCCTTCTCCTCTGTCTCATGTAGCGCGATGACTTGCTCTCGTGCATCTCTCTCTCCCCTTTGGCACATATGGTAATGCCCCACTAGTTGGGCTACTCAGATGAACATGTACAGTTCTGGGGGTTTATGCGCGTTTACCAAGGCAAGAGCCTTCTGAAGAGGAACCGGATCAGCTAATTGCTAATCCCCCACATGTACGCACAGTTCCATCGCGAAAGATTGCGAGTTCGGAGAGTTTTGTCGCGTGAAAACTCGTCCAATTCACAGGGGAACTGTCCCACTGCGTGCGGGAGCCCTTGGGACACGCGTAGGCGTGTTTGCTCCGCTAAAAACGATCCGAAACAGCGAATTACAGCCTGCTGTGTCTTTCTGCAGGTTTAGGGTTTCGCACCTAAACTGCAAGGGAACACTGGGGGAGCCTCGTGAGAGCCTTGGGATGCATGTACAGGCTTTTGGGCACCCGGCAGTGAAAAACAGAGAATTACAGCCCGCTGAATATCTGTGACAGCTCACCAGAAAGCTTCCAGATAGCGAGGGAATCCGTCCTAGACAGGTGCTTTTGACCTACAGGGGTTTTTGCGTCGTTATGTTGCCAAAATCAGGTCGAAAACCTGCGTTTTCAGCCCTCGCCAGGTTTGGACAGCTTTGTGAAAGCTTGTGCGAAGTGGTCGGATCGTCTACCTTAATTTGAATAAAGAAATACCGAAAGGGGCGCCAGTCTTTGGGGCCTACAGGGTGTCAGTCTCGTGTGCGTAGTGACATTCTAGTCGCTGGACGCAATTGCGTTCTCTTCCCTTCTCAGTGCTCTGTATGAAGTTAACAGGTAATTGAAATAGTACTGCCCTCTACGTTGTACAGGCCGGTTATATGGTTCCATCGACGGGATAGTCACTTTTTCTTCAAAAAGTGCAACGTGGATTGTTGTGGGTGAAAGCAACACAGAGCTTGTCGTTATGGCAGAGAAGAGAGACCAAGTACCTGAAGAGGGATCTTCCTCACATGGCACGGAGAAAGTTCCTTCAACTCTTCAAGAAGAGGATAGGTTGTTTAGAACTCAACTGCGTTGCTGCATGGACATGTTTCAGCAGTCGGCTAACAACCCAAGGATGCAGGAGTTCTTACAGGCTCCGACATAGGGTTTTCAGCCTCCTACACAGGGCACGACTGAGCCGTTGCAGGAAAAGGAGATTTCCAATGCGCAGAGGACTCATGATGCTCGAGGGAAAGCCAAACTAGCGGTGTCCAATGATCCAAAGCAACTTGCTTTAGCTGGACAAGAACCGTTTGTGAATGGTCAAGGGAGTAATGAACACGCTATGCCGTAGACCCTTCCATTACCTAATACTTATCCTGGTTATTTTGGAGGTGGTTCAGTGTTTCAAGCTATGGCTAGACCTTCCACAGGTTATATGCCAGGGAATGTGTTCGGGACAATGCAAACAGGCATGGGTAACCCAATGTACGCGAACATGGGTGTCCAACCAGGTTTTCAGGGTGCCTATGGCCAGTTTCGAGTGCCTGGAACACAATTTGGTATGGCTGGTTTTTCGCAGCCATACGTACAAAATGCAGATATGACAGGTAAAACAGTTGATGCGAGTGCTGGAATGAACAATCATGGAGCACCACTGTTACAGGCACCAGTTTATGATAATGTGGCTCCTTTGAGTCAGCTTAAGGATTACAAGGAAGGTGGGCAAGGAGTGAAGTTTGAAACTTTCAGAGGAACTAAGGATCAATTGAAGGCTTTGATCTTCATACAACAGTTCGACGCAGCTTATGCTGGAGGAAACTTCACGGAATCTTCAAAGATACGCAAGGCTGCCACTTTCTTGAAAGGGAATGCGCTTGAATGGTGGACCGCATTGTTGAACCAGGGTCAAGCCCCAACAACGTGGGTCCAATTCAAACAGCTTTTTGCGCCTGCATGGTTGACAAACACTTTTGAAGTGGATGTGATGACAGAATGGCACGAGTTGAATGCTAAATAGTGTGCGAATTTGGAAGAGTACAATAAACAGTTTTGGGCTGCACTGTTGCCAGCCACCTCTTACAGGTTTGTGCCATTGTCAGAACAGATTGAGAAGTACTGTTGCGGATTGCCCAAGAAAATCAGGGACTATTGCACAAAGACTACTGTCATGAATATGTTTCAGTTGATAGAGAATGCAAGAGTGGCCAGCAATCTGTCGAAGGGAGATTCCGATGGATTTAATAACCACAAGAAAGGGTCCCAAGGCAAACAATTTTCAGCCAAGGGCAATGTTGCAGCAAAGCCTTTTGAGCCTCCCACAAAGAAGCCCTCCACTGAAGAAGGTGATACGTCCAAGAAGCAGTCTAAGTCTTCTTCGGGACGAGGACAAGGACAAAAGAAGCATTTTTCTGGCAAAACTTTTGAAGAATAGAAAGCTCTTAGGGAGGCCAAGAAATGCTACATTTGTGAACAAGAAGGACATTTTGCGAATGAATGCCCACAGAAGAAGTGCACTTAGCATTGGTAATGTGTGCATGTGTTCTTGATAAAATTATCTTCATAGTAGCACTTTCTATAACCTAGCCATTTGTTGGTACTATTAAGTAATAGATCTATGGCTAAAGGCAAGGAGAAGCAAGCCATTGTGGAGCTGGCTGCTCTGACTCAATCTCGGGTGAATATTGGCATTAAGATAGATTCTTTTCTGACAGAATGATGATGTTTTTCTCGGATTGGTTTCTCATGCACATTTAGGACAAGTATGTAAACTCATGTTTTTGTTAATTTTCCAGCATTTACTGCTATCTGAATGGTAAAGTTTGATTAGAGTAAGATTATGGTGCTATTCCTCATACTCAGTTTGCAATTCACTTTTGTTGTGGCTTCGACGGTGTATGCATGGATGGTGTATGCTCCTGTATGAGAGCTTCCAATTACTTGTTAAAACATTGATGTTCAAATTTGTATCAGCGGCATTAGTTGTATGTCCCTTTTGTAAAGAAAGGATTTCCTGTCGTTATGCATATTCAGTCCTATCCTGAGCTTGGGTAGTTTCAACATTAATGAGGGTAGTGTAGCCTGTTAAGCTGGTTGTTTGGTGTCTTATAAAGCTAAGGCCTCACGGGATAAGGATGACAAGTCAGACCATAAAGGGAAGAAGCCAAAGCCAAGTGCAGGACTTGTTCCAGATTTGGTTGGAGACCAACCAAACACAGATGCCACGGAGCTGTGCAGAGCTTGGGGCAAAGTTGGAGACCAGACAGTGCTGGTTTTCTTTGATCCAGGCGCCCGTGCAAATTTCATATCACAAGAATTGGCATCAAAGTTGGGCATTCGTGCAGAGGAGATGGGTATGACAGGGGAAGCAAGTTTGGCATGCCCAGATCATTCAGAGCTCGTTACTCCCATTTTGGGGAAGCTTCGTCTGCACATTCAGAGTTATGTGGATGCGGAAGAATTTCATATTATGCCACTTGAGGGCTGTGATGTGTTACTGGGTATCCCATGGTGTTACAGGTTGCATGCTATGGTGGATACTTACAACAAAAAGATTACCCTTGTACATAGAGGAAAGACTCATGTCCTTGATGTAAAGCTTAAAGGCGAGTCTGTTCCAATTGTTTCCACTTCTGCTATTTCATCTGTAATAAAGAATCATCTTTCTGCGTACTTGATCTTTGCAAAAGAAGTATCCCAAGTTGTATCTAATTTGTCTACCTTAGATAAAGACAAGTCAACTTTTTTGAGTGGTTTCAGTGATTGTTTTTCAGACTCTTTGCTAGCGGAGTTACCTCCTGAGAGACCTGAGGATCATACCATAGATCTCGTGCCAGGTTCTAGTCCACCGGATAGACCACCATACAGGGTTAGTGCAGCCCAACAGAAAGAGATTATGAGTCAGGTCAACGAGCTTTTAGAGAAGGGGCTGATTCAGCCCAGTTCATCCCCTTTTTGTTCGCCTGTACTCTTAGTGCAGAAGAAGGATGGTTCATGGCGCATGTGCATTGACTATCGCGCCTTGAATAAGAATACCATCAAGAACAGGTTCCCCATACCGAGGATAGATGACATTCTTGATCGGCTTGAGGGAGCGTCATTGTTTACAAGAATAGACCTAAAGAGTGGGTATCATTAGATACGCATTAGGCCAGAAGATGTCCATAAGACTGCGTTCAGGACAACATTTGGTCTCTATGAGTTTCTTGTTATGCCATTTGGTCTCACAAATGCTCCGGCCACGTTTAATAGAATGATGGACATAATTTTTAGACCACATAGAAACTTCGTGGGTACCTTCTTTGATGACATAATTGTCTATTCGAAGTCTGAAGAAGAGCATAGGGATCACTTGACTGCAGTTTTCAATGAGTTACGTACGAACAGGCTACTCATTAATGCGAAGAAGAGTGAATTCTTTTTGCAAGAGATTCACTTCCTTGGGCACATTGTTTCAAAGGATGGGGTACGCATGGATCTCGCTAAAGTGGAAGCAATTAGGTCATGGCCAGACTTGAAGTCCGTACATGACATTCGAAGCTTTCTAGGCTTATGTTCCTACTAGAGGAGGTTCATCCGAAATTTTGCTGAGATTGCTTCTCAACTCCATGCACTACAAGGAAAAGGAGTTACTTTCAAGTGGACAGCCAAGGAAATTTTAGCGTTCAAACACTTGAAAGAGAAGCTGACTTCAGATCCGGTAATCATTTTGCCAGATCTTTCAAAACCTTTTGTGGTTCAGTGTGATGCGTGTGGCCATAGTCTTGGTGCAGTTCTAATGCAGAATGGCCGAGTAGTCGCATATGAGAGCAGAATTCTTTTGAAGACTGAAAGGAACTTGCAAGTCTATGAGAAAGAATTGCTGGCAGTAATTCATGCTCTCACTAGTTGGAAACACTATCTGCTAGGGGCTGATTTTGTTGTCCAAATGGATCATCAAACCTTGCGATATTTTCTCACACAAACGAAGTTGTCTGAGAAGCACATGCGATGGGCAAACATCTTGTCAATGTTCCATTTTCAGATTGTGCATGTGCAAGGGAAAAAGAACGTGGTTGCTGATGCGTCGTCACGAAAGCCCCAAATTTCAGTAGTGTCAATTCCGTACCATTGTGAACTAGACGAAATGAAGACACAATATGTTGAAGATTCAGATTTTGCAAGGATCTATGACCAGCTTGTTGATGGGCAACATCATGAGCACTATATGCTTAAGAATGACTTTCTCATGATGCATGGAAAATTATGCGTTACTAAACAGTTACGGCCAAAGATTTTGATGGAAAGTCGTGCTCCACCTTATGCTGGGCATCGTGGAATTGATGCGACATTGAAAGGGGTTGAGGCATTCTTCTATTGGCCAACTTTGCGTCAAGATGTTGACACATTTGTAAGATCATGCTTAGTATGCCAAAAAGTCAAATTTGACAGACAAAAGCAACCGGGATTGTTGCAGCCATTGCTGATCCCAGATAGGCCATGGGAAAGCATAGCAATGGACTTTATCTTTGATCTTCCAAGGACGCAAATAGGCAATGATGGGATTTGGACTATCATTTGTAGGTTCAGTGAGCAGGCCCATTTCATTCCTGTGAGAAAGAAAATAAAGCCAGAACACATGGTCAAGATATTCATGAGCAATATCTTTAAATATCATGGGATGCCTCAGTCAATTGTCAGTGACAGGGATCCACGTATGACGAGTCTTTTCTGGAAGGCATTGTTTGAGAACATGGGCACTACGCTAAAGTTCTCTTCTTCGTTTCATCCGCAAAGTGATGGACAGTCAGAAGAGGCAAATTCTACTGTTCTAGGCTTGCTCAAATGTTATGTGTCAGAGCACAAGGCAACTTGGGAACACCATCTTCCATTGGTTGAATATGCTTACAATAACTGTGCATACGTCAACAGGTAAGGCACCATTTGAGATAGTGGAAGGAGGGAAGAAAGTCCCGCCCATTTTGCAGACTAAGGACAAGATTTTTGAGGCAGACAAGTATGTGCAAGATATGGATGAAACATACAAGAAGATAAAGATTGCTCTTGACAAGACTCAGGCTAAACAAAAGAAAGCTGCCGATCGTCACCGTCGTGAACTTGTATTTTCACTTGGTGATTGGGTGCTTTTGTGCTTTGAAAAGGCCAGGTTAAGGAAAAGGAAAGGCAAGGAACGCTTGTTTCCTAAGCTCAGTATGCGATATTATGGTCCTTTTCAGATTTCAGAAAAGATCAGCGATGTCGCTTACAGATTGAAGCTACCCGAAGGGTGGAAAATACATAATGCTTTTCATGTCAGCCTTCTAAGACCCTTTGTTGGTGATGTGCCAGAGAATATGCTTGATGAGGAACAACCCGAAGTGGAAGAATTGGATGAAATCCTTGTTCCTGAACAGATATTGGCACATAAAGAAAGGAAGGTTAAAGGAAAGGTTGCAAGACGCTATTTGGTGAAGTTCAAGAACTATCCATCGTTGGATGCCAAATGGATGGAAGAGTCTGAATTGGTTGATTCACCTCAGCTATTGCAATTGTATCTTGAAGCCTTTCAGATGGAACCCACAATGATTTGATGTAGCCTTTTCTGGAGCAAGGCAAGAGCATGGTTCATGATGCTCAAGAGAGTAGTTAAGCAATTGTATCTACTCTTTCCATACAGAATTTAGCTAGAGAAGTTTGTGCTTGAGAGTACACTAGAAGACTTCTATGCTTGATATCTCTGTCGTAGCCAGGTTGGTGGGATTGTTTAATCGTCCAACGCTACATTTCCGGAAGCATGTATATCTTGGATTCCCATTATAGAATATATGTGATATCAGGAGATACCGCATGTATTATTGGCATGCAAGCGAGGTCGCTTGCAGTATTTCAAGGGTGGGGTGTGTCACGAGGAGGTGTATTTTTCCTGTTGCCTTCAATACATAAGTACTAGATATTTTTATTTATTTTTATTTTTACTTGTTTCCCCGGGACCCTTGAAAAGGTGCAAGTGGACATTGCATGGCCAGTGTGAAACGGCTGCGGCCGAATAGGTTTCTCACATCGGGAGTCTGGGTCGGTCAGTCGGGGATTGGTCGGGCCAGTTAGCACTGAATTCTGATGAGTATGGAAGCCTGTGCCCGCCAAATGAAATTTGGGCCACTCGAAAAGTCACTTACAACTTTATAAGTGAGTGGGAACTAGGGAATTAACTCAAAGGGGCAAATTGGACACTTGGCAGTTGTAGAGCCATTTGTAGGACACCTCAGCTGGAGGGGGCGCCCATTTGAGGCTGGGGCTGATTTTGCTCATAGAAGTGACCTACAGTGTGTGTGTGAGTAGTGGGTGCATGTCTACAGCTTTAATGGAAAGCTTGCCTTCTCCTCTGTCTCATGTAGCGCGATGACTTGCTCTCGTGCATCTCTCTCTCCCCTTTGGCACATACGGTAATGCCCCACTAGTTGGGCTACTCAGATGAACATGTACAGTTCTGGGGGTTTATGCGCGTTTGCCAAGGCAAGAGCCTTTTGAACAGGAACCGGATTAGCTAATTGCTAATCCCCCACAGGTATGCACAGTTCCATCGCAAAAGATTGCGAGTTCGGAGAGTTTTGTCGCGTGAAAACTCGTCCAATTCACAGGGGAACTGTCCCATTGCGTGCGGGAGCCCTTGGGACACGCGTAGGCGTGTTCGCTCCGCTAAAAACGATCCGAAACAGCAAATTACAGCCTGCTGTGTTTTTCTGCAGGTTTAGGGTTTCGCACCTAAACTGCAAGGGAACATTGGGGGAGCCTCATGAGAGCCTTGGGATGCGTGTACAGGCTTTTGGGCACCCGGCAGTGAAAAACAGAGAATTACAGCCCGCTGAATATCTGTGACAGCTCACCAGAAAGCTTCCAGATAGCGAGGGAATCCGTCCTAGACAGGTTCTTTTGACCTACAGGGGTTTTTGCGTCGTTATGTTGCCAAAATCAGGTCGAAAACCTGCGTTTTCAGCCCTCGCCAGGTTTGGACAGCTTTGTGAAAGCTTGTGCGAAGTGGTCGGATCGTCTACCTTAATTTGAATAAAGAAATACCGAAAGGGGCGCCAGTCTTTGGGGCCTACAGGGTGTCGGTCGTGTGTGCAATGACATTCTAGTCGCTGGACGCAACTATGTTCTCTTCCCTTCTCAGTGCTCTGTATAAAGTTAACAGGTAATTGAAATAGTACTGCCCTCTACGTTGTACAGGCCAGTTATAGTAGCTCCTCCGGGTGTCCAGTGTCTGCTCTAAAGAAGTCTGTGATCCGTCTTTGAGATTGGCTGGCCTCTCCTCTCATCAGTCTCTCTGTGTGTCTGCGCAGCTCGAGCAAAAATAGACCCAAGCATCTCTGATCCTCGTACTGCATGCCTCTGTCTGGTGATGGGCAGTCCTAGCATTGAAGTCCCCTAGAACGATAATGTCACCATCTCTAGAGAACTCCCATATGTCATCATCCACTATTGTTATATGCTGATGATATTGTTTTGATCTTTGACTCACCGGAGGGGATGCAACGTCACTTGGATGCTTTGCATAGGTTTGCCCAAGAAAGTGGTTTGTCCGTCAACCTTGGTAAAACCAAGGTCATGGTATTTAATACCACCCCACACTGGATCAGGAGGTCAGCGCCTGCTTTCACATACGGACAGGAGAAGGTGGAGTATAGAGATGCTTATACTTACCTTGGAGTGGTTTTCAGTGGGCCAGCATTTTCACTGAGGAGGGCAGCAGAGACTCGATTGACCAGAGCCCATGCAGCATTGGGTAAATTGGAAAGGATGTGTTCATAGGTCCAGTTTGAGGAGCCTCGGACGAAGCTCTGGCTCTTTGACACTTTGGTGGCTTCTGTATTGCTCTATGGAGCTGAGATTTGGGGACCTTGACTGGACCATCACGGGAGGACAGGCCGAAGCCTCTGGTCTCTATGATCTCGCGGCTCATTAGCGCCAAGACTTCAGTACCACGTGCTATTATACGAGCAGAGCTAGCTGCCTCCCCACTGGTGGTTGAGGCGCTCACAAGATCGGTCTCCTTCATACACCGCATGTGGGAACTCCCCAGAGACAGATATGCACGCCTTGCACTTGAGTCCTCTCGATAGTTAGCCGTGCATGGAGATACAACATGCTAGTATGGGGAGATGACGTCATGGTTTCACGCGCATGGGTTCAGCATAGACAGATCAGAGAGAGACTTTACCTGCACAGTGTTTCTCTGCAGAGAAAAGTGACTGGTTACTGGTTCTCTGCAACTCAATGCAAGCGCCTTAAAAATAAGCCCCAAAAATTGGTCGCGTGGGCCTAGCGAAACCCTCATGTTGGAAAAGGGGCAGAAAAAAAAAAAAGCACCGTACGGATCGATCCGTACGATACGGATCCGTACAGATCAATCGTACGGTACGGTATGGATCCGGACGTACGTGTTGATCCTACCCTGTTCCACCGAATCCATGAACGCCATGTCTTTGGGTTCCTTATGGCTTATGCTCTGTAAGACAGAGCGATGAAGACGGGAGTGCGTCCGATACGCGATGAAGTAAGGGTGGAAGTGGCTTATAAGTCCGGGGTCGGGGCACGAAGATTCTTTAATGAAATTTGTGTAAACTTTTGAAGCGCCAACTTGCTCTGTGTGCTCTTTGGTGGGACCAGTATGCTTTCTAAAAAGCACATGCTTGAAGCTTTGATACCACTCTAACGGGGACGGACACCATGTTCCAACGGAAAATGAACAGATTGAACAACTTTAAGCACTTCAAATAATAATTGAACTAAAAGAGATAGACTAAAAGAGATAGACGACACACGAGCACTGGCCCCAAACTTGGCGTCCCTTTTTGTATTTCTTTATTTTGCTTGAACTTAGTACAATGCCGGTACTCATGCTGTGCACGCTCACCCAAAAGCACATATTTAAAGGCCCTTGGCCAATGAAAAGCAGTTACATGAAAAGCAGTTACATGAAAAGCTTTAAACTCAAAAGCATTTGGTCCGAAAAGCACTAGTGCCAAAAGCTATCAGCGCGTTGTGCGGTAATCCGCATAGCTGCAACGTCCGCATGTCAGCGCAAAATCTGGGTCTTCCGTACAGTTGCGCCACGACATCAGCTGATCGTAGTGTGCGTGTGTGTGTGGTCCTGCTTTATTTTAATGTCTTTAGGTCGCTTGGCCCCCATCGGACGGGTTTGTTAGTTGGTGGGAACTCTTCTTTTAAAACGGCAAGACTTTACAAGTTGGTAAAACTGCTTCTGCTTCTGCTTCTGCTTCGTCTAGGGTTTAGGCCCCTCGGCCGGGACCTGCAGGTTGGCTTCGTTCTTCTGTGGCTTGACATGTCAGCAGTTTGTGACGAACTTTGCTGTCACAAGAGAGTATGAGAGAGAGCTTTTTATTGATCTCTGATTCTCTTGTATATCTCAGATCAAGGATGCATTTTTTAGATACGCAGTTATTAGCCTTTTAGTTTCTGGCCGTTTTCCTATTTCCTAAAGAAAAGAGGTACATGTTCATTGTAGGTTACTGTTTTGGTTTTGTAGCCACATTGGCCTCTTGGAGACTCTAATAAATCTTTCTTCAATGTGGCCTCTTTGAGAATTTAATAAGTCTTTCTTTCTTTCTTTGTGCCCTCTCTCTTACCTTGTGTACCAAGTTGGATGTCATTGTCAGGTCTGGACCTATTGTGTCTTTCTTTCTTTGTCCCCTCTTGTCTACCAAGTTGGATGTCATTGTGAGGTCTGGACCTATGGTGTCCTCCTTTCTTTCTTTCTCCTTTCTCTTTTTCCTTCTCTACCAAGTTGGATGTCATTGTGAGGTCTGGACTTATTGTGTCTTGTGAGCTAAAGCCTCCTATAATACTTCTCATTTATGCCAGGTGGGAGGAATTTTGTCATGACATTGCTGTGGAGAAGGGTGGTTGGTTTGTGGAGCCATATACTGATATGGAAGCATCAAGCTTTGATTCAAAGTTGATGCAAGACGACGAGGGACATATTAAATGGAATTGGGATCTATCAGGCCGGACTAGTCACGTGGATGTTTGTGGCATAGAGCTGCCTGTCAGGAAGAGCATGATCAGAACTGGGAGGTCATGCTTCGCAACTGTCTGTGTCATGATAGATAAGTGTATGCTTATTTAGTGGAAGAATGGTTTGAATGTATGCCAATATTCTGTTCTCTTGCAGCTGGCCACCTTCATTTGGAAAATCAATGCTTGCCACTCAAAGATTGAAAGGCAATCTGAAGGCGTTGGCATTAGCACTTAGCCAGCAAGAACCTATTTTACTTGAGGGTTGTGCTGGGTCTGGAAAAACTTCTTTAATTCGAGAACTAGGAGAACTTACGGGAAATACCGGTAGTTGATTGGCTCCTGGTGAATTAGCCACATGTCCTATCTTTGTTTTATCTAACCTGCTTGAATAAATTGACTACAGATGCTGTTTTTATCCATTTGAATGAACAAGTAGATGGCAAAACACTTCTTGGAACATATGTTTGTGCTGACATTCCTGGAGAATTCCGATGGCAGCCTGGTGCAATCACACAGGTATGAATGGGTCTCTGTGACTTGTTTTCTCAGATAACTGCTCTTTGAGCCTGCTGACATGAACCCTGGCATTTTGTAACTGCTCTTGATTTCTAGACTCAGGTTATGATGTCTGTTAAAATGCTACAGGCTGTGCTGCAAGGTCTATGGCTGGTGCTCGAAGACGTTGATAAAGCACCTTCTGAGGTACTATCAGCCTTGGCGCCTCTATTGGAAAGTCGAAAAATTTATATACCTGGGCGAGCTGAGGTGCTACTCCCACATGCTTTTGAATTTGGTTAATCAGTTCAAAACACAATGGGATTTTTGAGTAGTGAGTGTTTTGTTTCAGACTGTCAAAGCTGCAGCAACTTTTCAGTTGTTTGCAACTGTAACTAGGACTGATGGAGTCTCAGCAAGCCATTCAGCAGGTAACAGTGCAACATAATTTTCAACAATTTTCACTATGTTAAAATTTTGACTTGCAGCTTGGGCCCAACTGATTTCTTGGCCTTTTCTTTCCTTCAGCTAGGGATATCTTGAACAATTTATGGAGAAGGGTGGTTGTTGTCCCTCCCAACGACACTGAACTGGAATCTATCATGGCAGTATTATTTCCATCACTGCGACCTCTTGTACCAAAGTTAACTGGTATTTACTGATTATGCTGCATCTCTCTTCCTTTCACCTTGTAACTTCCCAATTTGTTGTCCTGAAGGACTTGCATCAAGTTAAAGATTACCACTAAGTGGCTTTAGAAACGATTAATTACAGGATGAATTATCGAAATTTAAGAAGCATTCTTCTATCTGATTGATTTGTCAGTCGAACAAAATCATTTAGGTTAGTGGCACGTACTCTTGAAAATGTTCTCTGTTCTTTATCTCCTTCAGAGTGTAAACTTTTAGTGAGTCAGCTCTGGAGAAGGATCAACTGGTTAAGGGCGTTGGTTAGGCAAAGGCCGGGAAGCTTATTCTCTGCTTGGATACAAATTAGTGTCGTAAGCCTGTTTGACTTCAACTGCTTTCTTGTATGCGATACAAAATCCAAGTTTTAATGTGTCTGGATGTTTGTTTCCTTTTCCGGATTACGATGGTTTGTTGGATGCTGTAAGGTTCCATCTCATCTGTAGCACACATTCAGTAAAATCTGGTCCATCATAAACATGCTTGGCTGGCAACAATGTCGTTGTACTCTACCACAGCTTTTTAGCAATGCTTTTCAAGGTTGTGCTGTTCTCTCCTTGGTAGGAGTGGTCCTTAAACAAGCCAATTGCAACCAACATTGCTTTAAGTGCTTGCTGAGATATACTAAAATCATTTTCAGTTTAATGTCATGAAAAACATTCTATGGAGTCTTTGTTGCTTTATGCAAGGAGGTAAGACTCTGTCTACATCTGCATAAGCCAAACTCATGAGTTTAGTTCAGTTTTTTAATCTGGTATATCTGTAAGTTGTACACAACAAACCTAAGCAGCAAATTTGTTGCATTCGCTTTCTTTGCAATGGTGCTAGATTTATTTATGTTAAATGGTTTTTTTCTGATATTCATGGTCAGTCTCAACGGTGTAGTTTTCAGCATTGATCTGCCTTGATGTTATTTCCTCTGCCAAATTACGTTTGTCACAAGCTTCGGAGTTGGTATTCCTTGACTCTAGAGGCTCTATATATATGAGAATCGTTTTTTTTTCCAAAGCCATATTAGACTTTTAAAATAAATTTATTTATTTATAAAATATTGTGCGGCAGTCTATTGATCTCAAACAAAGATTGAGAGATTGTAAGTTTTTAATTGTTCCAACTTAGCAAGCTTTTTGTGGAAGTCACTTTAATGATTGAGGAGTCTGCGTGCTCATTTTGCAACATGCTCATCATCAAGCTGCATGAACTTGCATTTTAACATATTCTTTGCGTTCGTATTGACTTCGTATTGATGTTATGAGTTTGTTTTGAAAGTTCTAGAGGATTCTGTTACTTATGGACAGTTTCATTGCAGAGACTTTGAAGTTAATTGATGCTTTTTCTTCACAAGCCTCGTCACGAGTTGATGCTTTTCGCACTAGAATTTTTTTTGGTCGACGCTTTTCCTTAAGGTTAGTATCTGAGGAATGGATTTCCTCTTTCTTTCCACAATAATTCTCTTTGGTTAACCCCTTTCCATAGGTTAGTGTTTCTTTCACATGTAGTGAAGTTTTGACAATCCATTCTTTGCATAGGTTTGTCTCTTTTACCCTCACAGCTGGGAGTTAGTCTTCTTTCACGTGGCAAAAAGTTTCCGCTGGCCCTCCTTGCAGATTATTATTGTGCGTGATGAAATCCAGGGACTCTCAGAGAGTTATTGGCTGTACACAGTACATAATAAAATAGTGCAGAAAAAAGGCAAAGGATCAGACAATGTAATAGAAAAATTTAGCTCAATTTTTCAAGATTTCCTCTTGGAAAAATCATAAAAACAACTTATGTATGGTTGAGAAAATGATTTTATAATGCTAAATTATCAGTGTACTTAAAAAATCTGGATCCAGTAAGTAATGTATACTGTAATTTTACAAATCAGTATTTTATATTTCTAAATATAAATAGCTTAGAGGAATTGACATAACGGTTGTTTCTGCTTGTGGTGCCTGCATTACGTCACCTCCCTGCTCTCAGCTCCTCATTCCTGTGCTTTAATCTACCTGCATGTGCACACACATTTCCCATGCGTTGTTCCTTTATGAGGCGCATCAGACTGTGCTTGTCATAAACATAAATAGGCTCTGCTTGATTCAATTTAAGCAGTGTCCCTGATTAGATAAAAGGCCAGCTTAATCACCGTTTCTTTGTCTTGAGGTAAGCAGCCTCCCATCTTAGGAGCACTGTCAAGATGCCTTCACTATATCAAGCATAAGGGCAGCCTAGCTTCATGTATTACTGTACCAAAAGATTTTGGTTAAATTGTTTGTCCCTCTCAGTAGATAAGTATTTTTTGACCTTTTGAATGTATACACACCACATGACAACTTTGGTGGAAGCTTAAAGGAAGAAGATGAATGGAAAACAAAACTTGGCAGAAAACTTTAGAAGTACAAGAGGGATACAAGGGGAACTCAAGAGAGAGCTGGTAGTTACTGATAGTTGAGTGTTAAAATAAAACTGAACATTGTCCACAAATAACTAGTCTTTATGAATGGCAGAGTTGCTCCTCATCAAATTATTAGAAAATGAGTTGAAATAAACCGAGTCCCAATGCATGACTCAATGCTCATATTGATATGAAAAATGCCTAATGTCTTGATATTTTTGTTGGTTTATCTGTCTGTCAGAGACTTATTGAAGTGGTGCAAGAGGTTGAAGAGCGTCAAGGAGATAGGGTCTGCTGTTCAGCCTGGCTCCATTCGTGAAATAATTTTTAGAGAGGTCTACTTTAGCAGCTTTTATTTTAATTAGCTATTCATTATACTGGAAGCGAAAGCGGCCTTGGTTGATTTGGTTATTCTGACAGGCTGTCGATTGCTTTGCTGGATGCATCTCCGATTGCAAAAGCCGGCGGCTTGTCATGAATGGCATTGCTAAGCTCTGGGAGATCGCTGAAGAGCAAGTGAATTTTTTCGAAATGCTGAACAAGCCTACACTACAGGTGTGACCCTGTGGGCATTGAAATTTATTGGTTTCATTGGTTTTTTTTGAAAAAAAGATAAACATATTTCTTTAAGTAAACATCTCTATGACACATTCCCCAAGACATAAGCATACAATATGTTGATTACGTCAGAGGGGTAAGTCTAAACATGACTATGCAGCTGAGAGAAAACAAGACTAACTCTTGTTTTCAGGCTTGCAGATCTCCTAACATATACGATTTGAGCAGATACAAGAGGCAGAAATGTCTTCTCATACTGTGTCATCCGCACAGCAAGAGGGATCTCATCTCTATCAGAACTATGGGGGTTCTAATTTGGGCTACATCATCAGGCCCTGTAGGTAATGCTGCTGAAGAAGAGGAGCCATGTGAAGAAGGTGGTGTTCGAACTGTGGAATCCCTGCACCTACACAGCATGCTAGGCTAAGGCACCCCTGACTGCCTTAGATGTCTGCTTCTTCTTTCCTTTCTCTCTCCGGTACCCCCCCCCCCCCCCCCCCCCCCCCCCCCCCCCCCTTTTTTTTTTTTCTGTCGCGGCCTCTCAATCATGAGAAAGCCGAATAGCAAGGATGACTCGGTGGAGGATGCCATCCAAAAATGCAACGAAGAACTGAGCGAGTCCATCTGCAAGATCAACCGCCACCTCTTAGGTACTATTAACGGCCTCGACGCACGTGTCAGCACAGGAAAGCACTATACGTACACTCGAAGATCGCGTGAAGGCCCAAGATGAGGAAATCGCACTACTCAAGAAAGAGCTTGCAGAGGTGCGATCGCAGAACGTCCTCGAAGAGGGAGAACTTCAACCCTCTGTCATTGAAGAGCTTAACACGATCAAGGAACAAGTACGGGCCATCAAAGAAGGTGGGGAGCAACAAAAAGAAATGACGACGTCGTGGGTAGATGTCATCACAAAGACCCAGCAGAAAGCAGAAAGCAGAAAGCAGAAAAGGTCGAAAAATGGATTGAGATTGTCAAGAAAGGGAAAGGCAAGGAAATAACTCCCACCCCCACACCAACCATCATCAACCTGACACTCGAAGAGGAGCAAAGGAGACGTGTGCGAGCCTTACACGTAAGGGTATGTGGCCTCAGAGACCAAGATAATGTAGACAAAGAGGTGAAAGAACTCATGACCTTGGTGGGGGTCAACGAGCAGACGCATACAAGGGCTTGGAGAGTGGGCACTAAGAAAAGTGGGAGCAACGGAGAAACCTCGAAGGAAAGGGCACTCATTCTCCGCTTCCCCTCCATGGAAGCGAAGAAAGAATTCTTGAAGAAGAGAGCGACTCTAAAGAAGACGGGCATCTTTCTTGGAGATGACCTCATCCTCTCGCAGATTGCTCATATGCAAGAAGTAATGCCGGGAATAAGAGCAGCAAGGGAAAAGGGGAAGATTGCCTTTTACAGGGATGGAAAGGTGGTGATATTGGAGCGACACCCTGCATGACGGTGCCAGACCTATGGGACCACACTAAAGATGGCAACGTGGAATTGTAAAGGGTCACTCCGTCTTGATGTAGGGGCCTTTGAGGATAGCTTTATGGGGAGAGACATCATTTTCTACTCTGAGACGCATCAAGCACCGAGACAATCCATGCCACAGGTGAGCGGATATAGATGGGAGACAGCAGCCTGCAGACAAGAGACCAGATCGGAGCATTGAGGACGGGGCTCAGGGGGAGTGGCAGTTCTATTCAGGGAGGAACTGCAGCCAATGATATATATAGCACGCAAGGATGAACAAGCTAGGTACATGTGGGTGAGGCTCAGGGCAGAGACGGGCAAATACCTCTACATTGCTATTTGTTACTTTCCCCCTAGTACGTCAGTATATGCATCACCTAGAGGACAATCCCCCTTTGCTATTTTGGATAATGACATATAGGAGTTTTCCAAGGATGGTGACATTATCATACTAGGGGATTTCAATGCCAGGACTGCCCACCACCAGACAATATTTTATGATACTTCCGAAGAGATGCTCAGGGAGCTGGACGTCACAGAGATGGGTCTATCCAGACTATCACAAGATGAGGAATACACTGAGTATGGTTGATACTTCATAGATATGGGAACCGCACACAGATTGGCCATTGTGAATGGCCTACAAAGATTTTCGACAGCAGGAGCTTTTACTTGCTTTCCACACCGACATGGTGCAAGCACAGTGTCTACGATTGTGCCTATTTTCAAGTCAGGAGATCCCATGATTCCTGCGAATTATCGCACCATCATGGTTGGCCACACATTAGCTAGGTTGTATGCATCCGTCCTTGAGCAGGAGCTCAGTAGATGGGCAGAGCGAGAGGGAATAAGAGCACCAGGGCAAGCAAGTTTCAGGAGAGGTTTCTCCACTCTTGACCAGATTCTGACACTTAGAGCTATTATTGAGGAGGGTAGACACCATGGCAAGAGAATCTATTGTAGCTTTGTGGATTTCCGCAAAGCTTTTGACACAGTGCTGAGAGCCAGACTTCTACCCAGACTACAGGACATGGGTGTGCCTACAGAGCTGATATGGGGTATTCTGGCTCTATACAGGACAGTGATGGGGCGGGTATGCACCACTGAGGGAATGTCTGACATGGTCCACTCCACTATTGGAGTAAAGCAAGGATGCCCACTATCCTCGACTCTTTTTGGGATGTATGTGGATGAGTTTTCAGACTATGTAGAGTGGCAGGGAGACAGGGGGGCTCAGCTAGCAGGGAGGTGGATTCCGCTGTTACTATATGCTGATGATATTGTGCTGATTTCAGACTCCGCAGAGGGGATGCAATGTCATTTGGATGCTCTGCATACATTTGCTCGTGATACTGGATTGTCGGTCAATCTAGGAAAAACCAAGGTTATGGTGTTCAACACCACACCACAGTGGGTCAGGAGGTCGGCACCCACATTTATGTATGGCCAGGAGAGTGTGGAGTACACAGATGCATATACCTATCTTGGGGTAGTATTTAGTGGACCGGTGTTTTCACTAAGAAGAGCATCAGAGACTAGACTGACGAGAGCATATGCAGCTTTGGGAGGATTGGAGAGGATGTGTTCGCAGGTTCAGTTTCAGGAACGCGAACAAAGCTATGGCTCTTTGACACTCTAGTGACTCCAGCTATGCTCTATGGAGTTCATGTATGGGGACCCTCAGTAGACCAGCATGGGAGATTTGGTAATACAGATGGATGGAGATGTATGGAGAGGCCTTTGGTCTCTATGATCGCTCGGATGATTCGGGCTAAGGCCTCAATACCACATGAGATTATCCGAGCCGAGCTAGCCGTCCCCCCCCCTCGTGGTGGAGGCACTGACGAGATCAATTTCCTTTATGCACGGTTTATGGGATCTCCCCAGAGAGAGAGACACTCGGCTTGCCCTCGAGTCATCTCGACAACTAGCTCTACAAGGCATGTTTGTATGGACAGATGGCATCATGGTTCCAGTCGCATGGTCTCAATATGGATAGATTACCTCCGCTTCAATACTCCTTGGATGCACCCTCCTTGTCTCTCACACGGATAGAGATCACCAGGCTCATACGTCAAGATTTGATTCAACTAAACACCAGGAGCACATGGATACAGCTGACACAGGAGTTGGGCACAAAGATGGCCTTCTACAGAGAGCATCTTCTCCAACTCACGGAGGACGCCCTTGTGACTAGGCCACCATACATGGATACACACTTATCTCATGGGATAAGATGCGGTATTGGACATATACGCACATCCTCACATCAGCTCCAGATCGAGACTGGCCTATTCCGAGGGGTGCCGGTAGGAGCCAGGATATGTCACCTATGTAACTTAGAGCCAGAGACAGAACTGCACTACACATGCCACTGCCCGGCATACTATGAGATACGTGGACGCTTCCACTGCTTGTTCAAAGAAGGGTTCGGACCTTTTTCTAGAGTCGTGAGATACAAGGATCAGAAGTGTCTCGGATTGTTCCTGCTAGAGCTGCGCAGACTTAGGGAGAGCTTGCTGAGGATATCAGGGGAAAGACAATCTCAGAGACGAATAACAGAGTTCTTTACACCAGATAGAGGAGAGCAAATGGAGCAGTCATTACAGCCTACTCATACTAGAGGTACACTACTTGACAGAGCCACTGAACTTGGTAGATCCAGACGTCCACGACCTCGGTGGGTCTCCCACTATCGATGAAGGTTGCAATAGAAGATACAGATCACTCTAGCTCGACATGCAAGACGCCCAACCAGAGTTCTGACCATGGAGGAAGTCGATGAGATCCGACAGCGACCGATGAGAGATTTCATCTGAACCCCCCCCCCCCCCCCCCCCCCCCCCCCCCCTTATTCCCTTTCTCCTTAGTGCCTTAGTGTTTTAGTGCTAGTTCTTTGTAACTTGGTAACTTTGTAACTAGGTAATTTCCGTACTCAGACATGGTATCAGATTCACCAATTGTAACTTTTTGGTCTCATAGGTCTTTTTGCCTTTTGAAGACGTTAATATAACATTTCATTTCATTTCTCCTTCTAGCTCTTGTTGCATCTGTTCCCATCTTTCTTGAAATCCTTATAGATGAATACTTCTGTGGAGCTTCCTGAATCTCTTTTTCCTCTGCTTGCTAAGACTGCTCATGCACTACCCTCAGAGTGCATCCAGATGTCTGCGTCTTCTTTTCTTGTCTCTCCTTCTAAATCTTGTTGCATCTGTCTTATCCTTCTTTTTTTTTCCGAGAAAAAGATCCTTCTATTAGTTAATGAAAACTGCCCATAGGGCTACAACCACCTTTGCAAGAGAGGGCTACAACAAACATGATGGGGAGACTTTCCCAATGAAAAACAGCATATATACAATTAGGCTAGATCAAGAGATGGGAGGAGGGAAGAGCCACACAAGTGGACGGTAATGCCATCTGAGCACTCCACAGGTGGACGGTAATGCCATCTGAGCACTCCACAGGTGGACGGTAATGCCATCTGAGCACTCCTTGGACCTGGTGAAAAAGGGCCCAGGATGCCAGAGTCGAAGGAAAGCCTCTCTGCGCTCCCTCATGCGGTCGGAACTGCCCTGAAGTCTCTCGAACTGTCTTCTGAGAGTATGGATCAGCTCTAGTCAAAGATCCCGAACAATCTCTGCTGGTGGTACTGGGCGAGCCTCGAAGATGCGGAAGCAGCGGGCCCACCAGATGAACTAGAGTGTCAGGCCACTGATGAGCTCCCAACATTCCTCTCTCTCACTGCACCACTCTTGTGGAGTAAGCTCTGTAGCAGGCTGGAGTGTAGGTTGACCCCCTGCATCTCTATCATCCTAATGGTGGAAGATAGCTCAAACTGAAGTGCCGGGCCCGTGAGAGTGGAACAAGCAGCTGCCCCCCAAGTGTACTGTCGAGCCGTGGAGAGAGCTGGCATCAGCCGATGGACACGAAGCCACACCTGTTGTGCCAAAGGACAGTCCCAAAGATAGTGACGTTGACTCTCCACAAAATGGTCACAAGCTGCACATGTAGTTGAGAGACCACTATGTACAAGCCAGCTCCTTACTGCTGTAGCTCTGTGTGCAACCAGCCACTGGAACAAAGTGACTCGCCTCGGCTGTCTGGAGTCCCATAACCTCTCCCAAAAAGCTGCCAAGAACTCAGCTGTGAGACCCTCCTCCTGCCAATGAGGTGTTGCAGCAGGCAAGCCTCTCTCTCTCTGCGCTGCCAGTATGTGACGTCCCAATCGAACAATGTACTGAAAGAAAGGGACACGTGGATGGTCTGCAGAGGAGAAAGGGTCCCTCCAAAGCCACTCTCCAGGATCCTACGTACTCGTGCCAGTGGACAGCTCTCCCAAGCCCACAGTCTCCAATGGCCAGTCTGTTGGGTCAGGATCTATGACACAAGTCCTCCCACAGATGCCCACCACACGGATCCTCTGAAAACAGCACTCTGCCACCTGCGGGGCCTCTACTGCAACTTGGTGTAGGCACCCCCCACCATGTAGCTCGAAAAACAGGGAGGGTATAGTCTCTGAGCAAGCCCGAACTGAGATGAGAGCCTCCAGTCGCGTGAAGGCTTCCATCCATCTGGGCGCTGTTGACTCGAGAGGTGTGAGCCACTCGGCTGGTATTGACTGTGAGATGTCCTGATACATGCTCTACATCCCTCTCATGCCCTGTAGCTGAATGCCCTGAAGCTCCTCTAACAAGCCCGAAAACTGTAACCAATCACCTAGAGAGCGTGTTGGACCCTCTGCCATTGGACTCTCTGACTAGCCTGAAAACTGTAACCAGTCACCTATAGAGCGTGTTGGACCCTCTGCCATGGGACCCCAGGAAACATGAGGCCGACTGCCAACCAAGTGGCCTCTCTGAGTGTTTAACATGGGGTTCCAAACAAGGGGCTGGCTCAGGCGCTCCTCCGTGCAAGTAGGCTAACGCTGCTCTAGGCCTCGCCGTAGTTGCTCCCAAGATCGGAGTAGACTCATAGCGAAGCGGTCCTCCAATCTCTTGCTCAAGCCAATTCTGCATATCTCTGTGAAAATCCATTGAGTCGAGGGTCGCCAATGCCTCCAGCCTGAGGCACCCTAGCACTAAGCTGCCGAAGCAAGAACTCCTTCCAGGGCTCCTCACCTGGAAGAAGTCCTCTGACGATGAACTTCCCAAGAAGGGCTCTGCTTTGCTGTGCTGGATCTATGATCCCCAACCCTCCCTGAGAACAAGGAAGAGTGATGACCTGCCATGCCACTTTGGCCCGGGAATCTGTGTGTCACGCCCTGACCAAAGGAAGTTCTTGATGAGCCTTTCTACTTGACTGATATAAGAACTCGAGAAGATCCAACAAGAAGTGATGTACCACATAGTAGCCAACAACACCTAATTGGCCACTACAACTCTGCCCACCAAAGAAAGTCGTGCGTAGCTCCAATGTAACAACTTCCTCCTGATAGACAGGAGGAGGGGAGCAATCTGCTGTTCGGGAGACAAGTCCAAACCAACCTTCCAGCCCAAGTACCGAACTACAGTCCCTGGGGGAATCCACCTAAACCCCTCACCTGGCATTCAATCGGGCGTAGGAGCACTACCAACCGAGTAAGCCACGGTCTTTCTCGAGTTGATCAATGCGCTAGATGCACAACAGAAAGTCTCAGGAGCCTGCTCACACCTGTGTAGGTTGGCCTCTTGGCCATCCAAGTACAAGGCCGAATAGGGAGCGCTTGTAGCGCGGATAATGTGTCGTGCTCTCTACAGTGGGTGGTCCTCAGTGCAATGTGCGTGACAATCTCACTCAAACAGACTAAAAAAGAAAGGAAACAATAGACATCAACTGAGCTCACAAAGACACAACAGCAGACAAGAACATATGACTCGACTATCTCAAGAACTGATACAGACTCTGGCGTGGCAGCACACTCAGCTCCAGCCCAGGACTCACAGGTACAATGGGGGTGTTGAGGCTCAGATGTGCCGGGATGGTGAAGACGTGCTCTGTGTATGGACTCACTCTAGACGACTACGTAAAAAATAATCCTGACCAAACCGCTACTACTATATATACAACCATAAAGAGCCACCAACGGCTCATAAATGAAAGCACCTAAGTCTATCCCCACTGGGTGGCGGTGGTGACCTGCGCCTGCCCAACAGGAGTGGGAACCGATTCGGTCCTCTTGAGCAGGACGAGGCCCTGCTCCAGCCCCCACCTCAGCTTCACCCTCGACAGCCCCTCCTCCCCTCAAGTTCCCCCCCGCCTCCTGCTCCCGCCGCCTCTCCCCCTCTCCCCTCTTACCTTTGCCGGTCCCCCATGCCTCTCTTCTCCCCCACCTCCCCCTGCTCCTACACCCCCCCCCCCCCCCCCCCCCCCCCCCCCCCCTCCCGCTCCAGTTCCACAGTCGACCCAGGGGGCAGGGCCATCTCTGGCTGCTATGAGATCTCTTGGTAGCGCCTTTGCCACAAGTCGCTTGGCGTGAGGGACAGCCTTTCTTGCGACCCCCTCTACAGGTACAGACGTCTCCCTTTGTAGCAGTCCCTTGTGGTCTGACGAACTTCAACATTCGGCGCCGATGGGACTTCTTTGCCTACGACTTTACACGCTTTCTCGGTGGGAGGAGTGAATCTATTGCGGATAGATCGCTTCTACACTAGTGACCATTTATGTGACTTGGGTGGGACAGTTGACATTCTGGCAGGGACTTCCTTCTCGGACCATGCACCAGTGAGCCTCACAGTGGTATATAGACTGAGTAGGAGGAGCATGATGCTTCGCATCCCTGAGAGGGTCTTGCTGAACTTTGCACTCAGAGAGCGAGTAGAGGCTCTCTGGACAGAGAGCTTGGACATGCAGGATTCTCCTGCTGACAGAGCGGCCTCAGGACTAGCTCAGCTTAGTCGCTTCTTTCTCCAGGAGTCTTTGGCTCGTCTGGCTACAGCGAGAGAGAAGGAGCAACGTGTCAGACGGGGCGTTGCTTCCTTGCAGAGGATGCAGGAGCAGCATGCAGACAGTCCTTGGTTGGAGGAGCAATTACAACAGGCTCGCCAGGAGCTGGTTAGCACAGTGGAGCGGCGCCATGAGCTTGCTTTTTATCGACAGGCATCTCAGTGGACACAGGTGGGTGTTAGAGTGACTGGTGCTTTCTTCGAGACAGTGGGACCTCGGCATGCGTGAGACAGTGGGACCTCGGCATACGCATGCCAAGGTCAATCAGTTGAGGAGGCCCGACGGGTCAGTTGTTTTTGAGCCAAAGGACATGCGTGCAGTTGCTACTGACTTTTACCGTGAGTTACTGTTTGCAGAGCCTTAGTCAGAGCGTCAGGATGCATGCAGGGAGCAGGTGTGGGCACAAATGCCTTGCCTTGTGATTGAGGAGATGCATCAGAGGCTTGAACTGCCACTTCAGCTTGAGGAGTTGCACATGGCTCTTGGTGCACTCCCCCGTGGTAGCTGTCCAGGTGAAGATGGCTTGACTCCGAGTTTTTTCTTGGAGTACTGGGACTTGCTTGGCCCAGATCTTTGTAGTACTTTTCAGTACATCTTGCAGGTTGAACCAGGGCGAGAGATGACTAGGGCGAGAGAGGACTAGACCAGGTTGACTAGGCGAGAGGAGAACAGTGCAAGGCAAGGTCGGCGAAGCTAGGCAAGGTCGGCGAAGCTGGATAGACCGAACTAGCTTCAAGATTTGCACCTCACAGAGTGAGATTTCAGCTGAGGTCCCACCGTGATCGCCAAAATGAGAGCACCTGTAGCGCGGATAATGCGTCGTGCTCTCTATAGTGGGTGGTCCTGAGTGCAATGTGCGTGACAATCTCACTCAAACAGACTGAATCTCCCTCAAACAGACTGAACAGAAAGGAAACAATAGACGTCAACAGAGCTCACAAAGACACAACAGCAGACCAGAACATATGACTCGACTATCTCAAAACCTGATACAAACTTTGGCGTGGCAGCACACTCAGCTCTAGCCCAGGACTCACAGGTACAATGGGGTGTCGAGGCTCAGATGTGCAGGGATGGTGAAGACGTGCTCTGTGTATAGACTCATTGCTCTCGAGGACGATGCTGGACCAAAGGTGAAGCAGATAATGGACCAAAGGTGAAGAAGATAATCCCGATGACCAACCGCTACTACTCATATGTAACACCATAAAGGGCCACCAACGGCTCATAAATGTCAGCCATGTGGTGACCTGGCCAGGATGTCTGCTAGACAACCGTCGGTACCCTGCCACCACTGCCACGTGTCACTCCCAGCCCAGAGGGTCCGTCCAGTGTGAAACAGCCTAGACCTCTGTACTAACTGTGTCCTGTGAAAGTGACACTGTAGCCTGCTATACAGGTTGCCCGCCACAAGACCGCTCACCGTCTCGGTGAGAGGAAATACTGAAAAAACTATGAAAGAAATCCATTAGGTACTGCATCTATACATCTTTCTTGAAGCAGGTTCTAGGCCCAAAAGTGGAGTTTAGACACACCGCTCTGCTTGCAAACGTTTTAAGCCTTTGAATAGGCGAGACTCAGTATGATTGCATAATCCAAGAATCCTAATTGGCTAAACAGAATAAAGCTCCACAGCAAAGAGATATGCTTGGTTTGGATCCAGCGCATCTTTATTATTGAAAAGCATAGTGAGAGGAAAATGACCTGGTCCATGCTTGTAGATAACCTTGCCACACTTTTTGCAACAACACTCTTCTCGAAAGGAGGGATGACCATAAGCCTGAGTAACACCGCAAGGAGGGATGACCATAAGCCCAAAAAATATGCTGAGGCTGAGGGGGTGGGGAGGGCTAGGGGGGCTGGCTAGGGACGAGGGGACGGGAGAGGGTGGGTAGGGGCGAGGGGAAGGGAGAGGGTGGGTAGGGGCGAGGGGGAAGGGGGAGGGAAGGGGCGAGAGGATGGGGAGGGAGTGGGTAGGGGCGAGGGGTGATCGGTGGGTAGGGGCGAGGTTGAGAGAGGGTAGGGGCGAGGGGTGAGGGGGGACGAGGGCAAGGTGAGGGGGAGGGTAGGGGCGAGAGGGTGGGGAGGGGGTGGGTAGGGATGAGGATGAGTGGAGGACTGGTTAGGGGCGAGAGGGGGTGGGTAGGCGCGAGGGCAAGGTGAGGGGGAGGGTAGGGCGAGGGCGAGGGAGAGGTGGATGGACAAGGGCGAGGGCGAGGGGGACTAGGGCGAGGGCGAGGGCGAGGGGGAGGGAGGGACTAGGGCGAGGGGGTGAGGGAGAGGGCGAGGGCGATGGCGAGGGGGAGGGTAGGGCTAGGGGGAGGGGTGAGGGGGAGGGTAGGGCGAGTAGGCAGGGGCTAGGGGGGGAGAGTGTCAAGAGCTGGGTAGGGGGCGAGGGTGAGTAGGGGGACTAGGAGTGGCTGCGATGATGGAGCTCACATGCAGCTGCTCCCGGCCTAGCTCCACCTCCACCAGCTGCTGAACAACTGAATGCAGGAGCCAACACCAATGGAGGAGGCCTTGCTGCCAGGAGCCTACAACAGCAGAGGACAACATTAGTGCCTGCTCTCTTTTGTTTTGGTGACTCTCTTGTAGATTATGGGAACAACAATGTTCGGCGCTCTTGATGATCTCTTTGCCACAACTGTGAACCCTAAGGATGTGGGCATTTTGATTGTGTATAGGATCGAGGGGATAGGGGTAGATAGGTGCAAATAAGGAGCACACAGCTATCATGAGCAAGACAACTATCATGATCTTGGAATTCATCTTGCATGACTGGCTCTGTAAAGGGAGTTTGCTAGACACAGAGGAGAGCTTTGTTCTGGTCGGAGAAGGAGACACCAAAGGGGTTGATGTTTGAGGGAGGGTGAACTCCTGTAGAGGAGATTTCTTAATGCTTCTATGCTTCTTCATAGGCTCAGTTGGTACATTAGATTTAGTTACTGTGGAATCATTGGAAGAGGGTGTTCCTTCAGGAAAAGAGTGAATAGAGACTCCATAACAAGGCGAGTGGGTAGGGGGCGAGGGGGTGAGGTGAAGGGACTAGGGCGAGAGAGGGGGTGGGTATGGGCGAGAGCAAGAGAGGGGTGGGTAGCATCTGTAGCACAAAATGGGCCGATTCAAAGGGCGAGTCGAAGTACGAGGTGGTCCTTGCTCCTGGTGCATTGAGTTGGAGGTGGAGGCATAGAAGCTTTGGGGAGATGAGGGAGCATGGGTATTATAAAAGCTCTGAGAGGGAAAAGTGCTCTGCATACCTTGCATAGAAGGGGCTGTCAGCAAGGGTGGCATATGGTGTGGATGGCCACAGGGAGAAACCATGTTGGATGCAAGTGCTGGCCCTTGCTGAAGAGAAGGACCAAGACTTTGCTGTATTTGTCGCAATCCCTTGAGGTAGTAACAATCCTTGTCCTCATGTCCAGATTTTTCACAGAAGTGGCAGTAAACCCGAAGGGGGCATTCCTGTGGAGGGTGCCCTGGAGAGCGGTATGAGCTACACCAAACCGTAGCCTTAGTCTCTTGTTGACACTTGAGCTCTTCTAGCTCGCGCTTAATCTGTTCCAATGCCTCGTGATGTGGAGGCTTCTCTTGTCTAAGAGAGAAGGACCTCTCCTCTTGAAGAGCTCGCTGTAACTTTAGGGCTTCCAGTTCCCTGTGTAAAGAAGATAAAGGATCAGAAGGACTGTCCAAAAACACAGAGGGGGTCTCTATGTGAGGGGGGTTGGTGAACAGCTTCCTAGCCCCCTCTATCCGCGTAGTAGCTGCGATGAACTCCTCCAGAGTGGCGTCGGGTCGGAGACTCTCTCGTAGTTTTGCTGAGAACTTTTGGGAAGCGCCTTCTCTACCCACTTCTTAACCATAAATTCCCCTGGTTGCTGGGGAAGCTTGGCAACCAGAGACTTGGTTTTGGTCATAAGTTCTGCAAAAGTCTCCTCTGGCTGGAGCACCATGTTGGCCAACTCATCCAACACCTTCTTCTGGTAGTCACCTAGCGTGAAAGCTGCACAAAACTGTTGTCTTAAGGCTGCCCAAGTTGCAAAATGGTTCTCTGCAAACTGGCTGTACCATTTGTCTGCTAAGCCATCCAAGGTGGATGGAAAGAGTACCAAATAAGCATCTTCCCTGTTAAGACCACGACCCCTACAAAGAGATACAAACCTCCTTGCATGGTCGTCGGCATCTTTTGAAGAGAGACCTTTGAATGTAGGGAACTTGATGTTTACCTTAGCCAAAACGCTAGCCAATGGCTCCATGGCCCCTTGCTGAGCCTGTTGCTCAATAGCCTGCTGTAGCAAAATAGGAGAGAGCTTCACTGGAGAAGGTGATCTGGAAGATGTGGAACCGGAGGGAGGAATGGGTGATGCCGTATGTGGAGGTATGGGTGATGAGGTTGATGGACTTCTAACAGGTTCCAAGGGTCGTCTTCTGTTGTAGTACTTCAGAGGACTAAGGAGTGCGCTTTGACGCTCGATTGACCGCCTTGTATGGGTCATGCAGCGACCACCAAACCAACCAAGCTTTGGGCAAGAAAACCTTGAACTGGCTGAAGACTGGTCTAGACTCTACTAGACCAGGCAAGTGACTAGACCCGGCTGGACCAGAGACGAGGAGGTCTAGGCCAGGGTGTAGACTAGGCAAGTGACTAGACGAGGCTGGACCAGGGACGAGGAGGACTAGACCAGGGTCGAGGAGGTCTAGACCATAGACGAGGGCAGGTTAGACCAGGGCGAGAGATGACTAGGGCGAGAGAGGACTAGACCAGTTGGACCAGGCGAGAGGAGAACAGTGCAAGGCAAGGTCGGCGAAGCTGGATAGACCGAACTAGCTTCAAGATTTGCACCTCACAGAGTGAGAATTCAGTTGAGGTCCCACCGTGATCGCCAAAATGAGAGCACCTGTAGCGCGGATAATGTGTCGTGCTCTCTATAGTGGGTGGTCCTGAGTGCAATGTGCGTGAAAATCTCACTCAAACAGACTGAATCTCCCTCAAACAGACTGAACAGAAAGGAAACAATAGACGTCAACAGAGCTCACAAAGACACAACAGCAGACCAGAACATATGACTCGACTATCTCAAAACATGATACAAACTTTGGCGTGGCAGCACACTCAGCTCCAGCCCAGGACTCACAGGTACAATGGGGTGTGGAGGCTCAGATGTGCAGGGATGGCGAAGACGTGCTCTGTGTATAGACTCATTGCTCTCGAGGACGATGCTGGACCAAAGGTGAAGCAGATAATGGACCAAAGGTGAAGAAGATAATCCCGATGACCAACCGCTACTACTCATATGTAACACCATAAAGGGCCACCAACGGCTCATAAATGTCAGCCATGTGGTGACCTGGCCAGTATGTCTGCTAGACCACCGTCGGTACCCTGCCACCACTGCCACGTGTCACTCCCAGCCCAGAGGGTCCGTCCAGTGTGAAACAGCCTAGACCTCTGTACTAACTGTGTCCTGTGAAAGTGACACTGTAGCTTGCTATAGTCATTGATCTTGACCCAACTGCTCGAGAGTGGACATTGGAGACTGTGGACTTGGGAGTGCTTTCCACTGGTACGAGTACAGTGGGATCCCGGAGAGTGGCTTTGGAGGGACCCTTTCTCTTCTGCAGACCACCCAGGTGTCCGTTTCTTTCAGTACACTGTTCGATTGGGACGTCACATACTGGCAGCAAAGAGAGAGGCTCGCCCTGCTGCAGCACCTCATTGGCAGGAGGAGGGTCTCACAGTTGAGTTCTTGCCAGCTTTTTGGGAGAGGTTGTGGGACTCCAGACAGCCGAGGCGAGTCACTTTGTCTCAGTGGTTGGTCGCACACAGAGCTACAGCAGTAGGGAGCTGGCTTGTGCATAGTGGTCTCTCGGCCGCATGCGTAGCTTGTGACCATCTTGTGGAGAGTTAGCGCCACTGTCTTTGGGACTGTCCCTTGGCATAGCAGGTGTGGCTTCGTGTTCTTCGGCTGATGCCTGCTCTCTCCACGGCTCGATAGTACACTTGCGGGGCAGCTGCTTGGTCCACTCTCACGGGCCCGGCACTTCAGTTTGAGCTATCTTCCACCAACAGGATGATTGTGATGCGGGGGGGTGCCCTACTCTCCAGCCTGCCACAGAGCTTACTCCAGAGGAGTGGTGCAGTGAGAGAGAGGAGTGCTGGGAGCTCATCAGTGGCCTGACACTCTGGTTCATCTGGCGGGCCTGTAGCTTCCGCATCTCTGAGGCTCGCCTTGTACCACGAGCAGAGACTGTTCGTGATCTTTGGTTAGAGCTGATCCACACTCTCAGAGGACAACTCGAGAGACTTCAGGGCAGCTCCGACCGCATGAGGGAGCGTAGAGAGGCCTTCCTTCGACTTTGGCGTGCTGGGCCTTGTTTCACCATGGTCCAGGGTGTACTCAGATGGCACTACTGTCCACCTGTGTGGCTTTTCCCTCCTCCCATTTCTTGATTTAGCCTCATTGTACATATGCTGTTTTTTCATTGGGAGAGTCTCCCCATCATGGTTGTTGTAGCCCTCTCTCGAAGAGGTGGTTGTAGCCCTATGGGTAGTTTCATTAACTAATAGAAGGATCTTTTTCTCGGAAAAAAAATTTATACAAATCTGTACAACTTCCACGTTAGCAGCCAGTGCAAATTCCGGGCGTTTGTAGACTGCCAATCAGCATGTCAGCGCGATTTGCGGACGGTCCGTATAGCTTGCCACGTCATCAGTTTTTACGTAAGTTTATTTTGTGTGTGGTGCTTTGTAGTAGGGCTACAGTGTCACAGGCACGGGATAGGCTGTTAGTTACAGTTGGGCTGGAGTTCACATTGGACGGACTTTCGTGCGGGCAGTGACACGTGGCAGGCATACGGGTGGTAGTCTAGCCGATGTGGGGTCAGATCACCACGACTATAGTTTGGACAAAGACTTAGCTGGATTGGGTTTTTGTCAGCAGTTGGTGGCTCTTTATGGTTGTATATATCCATAGCTATTTAGAGTTATTATCATGTCATCTACTTTGTATGGTCATTCGTCTTGAGTCTAGCATCTTGAGTTTATGCACAACACGTCTGCACCATCCCTGCACACTTCAACATCGACAGCCCCATTGTGCCCGTGAGTTCTAGGCTGGAGCTGATGTGCTGCCATGCCAGAGTCTGTACTGGTTTCTATGAGTTAGTCGAGTCCCATGTTGTTCAGGTATCGAGTCCTTTAAAGTACTATCATCGGAAGCGCCAACCCTTTTTGCCTAGGAGAAGTCCACCCCCGTTACCCCTACCTTCCTACGCAGCTACCTCTACTCCATCAACCAACTCTTCCCCTCCCATGTCACCTCCCCCAGTATAGTTCCCACCCACTGGTTTACATCAACCTCTTGAACAACAGGCTCAAGAGCAAATAGCTATGCAGGAGCTGACAAGTGTTCTGGCTAAAGTAAACATCAAGTTTTCGACTTTCAGAGGTCTTTCCATAGAGGTTGCAGATGACCATGCTAGGAGATTTTTATTCCTCTACAGGGGTCGTGGTCTCAACAGAGAAGTCGCCTACCTGGTACTCTTTCGATCAACCTTGGATGGCTTAGCAGATAAATGGTACAATCAGTTTGCTAAAAACCACTTTACAACTTGGGCCACATTAAGACAACAGTTTTGTGAAGCTTTCAGACCAAGGGACTGCCAGGAGAAGGTTCTGGATGAGTTGGCCAACTTGATGCTCCAGCCCAAAGAGACTTTTGCAGAACTCATGACTAGAACAAAGTCTCTAGTCGCCAAGTTTCCTCAGCAACGAGGTGAATTGATGGTCAAGAAATGGGTAGAGAAGACTCTTCCTAAGACTTCTCAGCAAAAACTCAGAGAGAGTCTCCGACCTGAAGCCACTGTGGAGGAGTATGTTGCTGCTGCTACTAGGATAGAAGGGGCAAGGAAGCTGTTTATCGACTCTCCTCAGGTAGAGATTGCCTCTGTAGTCTTGGCAAGTTCATTTGACCCCTGGACTTCTTTACGCAGGGAACTAGAAGCCCTAAAGTTACAGCGAGCTCTTCAAGAGGAGAGGTCATTCTCTCTTAGAAGCCTCCACTACACGAGGCTTCGGAAGAGATCAAGTGCGAGCTAGCAGAGCTCAGGTCTCAGGAGGAGACTAAGGCTATGGTTTGATGTAGCTCATGCCGCTCTTCAGGGCACCCTCCACATGAATGCCCACTTCGGGTTTATTGCCACTTCTGTGAAAATTTTGGACATGAGGACAAGGATTGTTACTACCTCAAGGGATTGCGAAAACTACAGCAAAGCCTTAGTCATCATACCCATACGGGGGATATCTGTAACGGGTGTCTTGATGCACTAAAACTACATTTCCAGGCAATCTCACCCAATTAGGAATATTCAGTGGTTTACACATTACAATGCAACATAGATGCTCACATATGCATGTTACAAGACACAACAAATGCCGCCGCTGAGCACTTCTCCCAGACAGACGGTCTTAGGCATGAAGCTACTCAACGACTTCCTCCCGACTCCCCCCGCAAAGAACCAAAAAAGGTACGAGCCATGAGCTTAGAGGACTAATACAATCAAATGCTTCCTAGGCCGCAGCCTGTGCTGCTTGGGGGATTCCCAGCATAGAACCAAATGCTCCCTAGATACCCAATGTGCGTCCTTCAAAGGTTTCCAACATACAACCAAATGCTCCCTAGACACCCGATCTGTGTCGTTCAGAGGCTCACAAAAAATATTTACACTCCTCCCAGGAAAAAATGAGACGAAGATATTCAGACATTATCAAGCACCAATTTTCTCTTTAGTATTCCTTAATGAACATGAACACTCCTCTCGGGAAAACGCGAGACGAAGATATTCAGACATTATCAAGCACCAATTTTCTCTTTAGTACTCCTTCCGGGAGTAAAATCGTAAATCATTGAAGCCAACATTAAACTAGAATCAAACAATTCTCAAGTTGACACCAAGACAGGTTCAAAACAGAGAACATCCATTTCAAACAAATTTCAAACAATATTCTCAAACAATTTCTCAAAGAGATTCTCAAACAAAGTTCAAAAAATGTCTAAATCAAACTCAAAAAGCATTTTCGGTGTATCTTGGTTAGTCGAGCTCGAAGAGAGGAGTGGCTTTCCATCCCGAGACCTGCATCAAAGTTACAGTTAGATTCCTTCCACAAGATTGTAGCCAACCGCAACATGGTCCATAAGCTCTTGAATGGTCGAAACTGGTTTGGACAGACAGTGTTCTCGTAGCGACGATGGCATGGCGATCACACTGGGCCTCCATGGTTGTCAGCTCGAGGAGAGACACCTGATGATAGATTTGGAGAAATTTCAAGTTGTAATCTGCTAGGGTTTCCGTGGCAAGCATTTTAGGATACTCCACTCTGCTAGAAATTGCACTTTGAAGGAAGATGTCAAATGTCGTGTAACTTCGGGCAAAAATTTTCTTGGAAGCTGGCCAAGTCCTTGGACTGTGCAGCTTGGTAGCTATAGACATCCACCACTACATGGCACTGTCTCTAAGAAAAAGTGGTGGCTCGAAAAATATTTGATTTTTCAGAGTAATTCCCCATGGCATAGATGCTGTCAAATTGTTGCAGAAACTGTAAAGCTTTCCTTGGATCTCTCTCCCGAAAAGCAAAAAAAATTTCTTGTGAAATCTGGAAGTGCCATCTTTCTTTGTCTGCTCTTGAAAGAACCGGTATGCTTTCAGAAAAGCACTCGAGTGTAGCTCTAATACCACTGTAACGGGAGGGCACCTTGTGCCAACGGAAAAGAATAGACTGAATTGACTTTAGACGCTTGAAAATAGTTGAATTGAAAGAGATGCACGGCATACAAGACCCGGAGTGGCGGCGTTCCACCCCAAGAGAGCACTGGCTCCAAACGATGGCACCCCCTTCAATATTTCTTTATATTGCTTCAACACGGTACAATGCATATGGCTCTGCTGTGCATTTGCCCGCGGTAGAATGTTAGAGAGAGAGAGAGCCCACAGTTCAATTTAAAGGCCCCAAGCCATCAAAAAGCAGTTTACATGAAAAGCATCAATCTCAAAAGCATCTAATATATTGCTTGATCGAGCAGTCCAGCTTGGTCGTTCGGGATGTCCAAGGCCTCCGAGATCTATGCATCGGTGGCATCCACATTTGAGGATACAGGGTATCATTGCTCGAAATAGGGTGAGACCTCCGGGGCTTTTCACCATGGAGGAGATTGATGCTATACTGCAGCGGCCTATGCAAGAGTTTTTGGGGTCCCCCCCGCCCGCCCGCCCGCCCGCCATTAGTGTGTTCTCCTGCTTGCCATACCCCCATTCTACAATTTGTAACAAGAGATTGTATCCACTTGCCTATCACTTCATTACCTTTCCTTCTAGGATTGTTTTAGGATATAGGATGTTCCCCTTTTCTTCTTTATCTCAGATGATTGCATCACATCTGATACGGTTGTAACTTTTGGTTTTATAGGTCATTTTGGGCTTTCGAAGACATGAATATATTGTTAATTTTCTGTTCTTGAAGTGTCTTTTTTGAATGGTACTTTGCCTGCTCATTGGAAGCTGACGTTTTGTGACAGATCATTTCAGGTGCAGTTCAAGTTGGGAGGGCATGCCTATCTGTTGATCATCCTAAGGTTTGACGAGTATTAACAAAGTGGAAGATAATATGCTGCAGTTTACCATTCTTGTTATGAGGTTGCATGTGATAAGAAACTCATTTACAGGCAAAAATGAGGTCTGGCCGGCCATTTGCTTATACGGGTCATGCTATGCGGAACTTGGAACGGATTGCTGTATGTGTCCAGCAGCGAGAACCAGTACTGTTGGTTGGAGAGACTGGAACAGGCAAGACAACCCTTGTGCAGCATCTAGCGGACCAGGTTGCTATGCCTCTGATTGTCATGGTAAGTGTTACAATCAATGTGGCCGTTTTGCACTGGCCATACAATGTCCGACCGTTTGTGACTTCAACAAGAGGGTCTTAAAAATTAAATAAAGATCAAGGGAAAGAAACCAACAACTACAACAGCCTTGTGACACACATTTACACACAGAATATATAGCCATTGAGTCTACAATGGTGCACACTTCTCTCTATGCCATTGTTGTTTCCATTCATGTCATTGCTATTTCATCATTTGTTATTGTGTTTCAATTGTACCATGTTATGTCCGAGTGAGGTTTTGTGCCCATTGCACTGAGAGAGACCTACCATAGAGCACTTAGCACGAGCATGAGCAAGACACATTTCTCTTCCTTAAGTGGAGGCATCATGAAATTGAAGAATTGATGAAAGTATTGTAGATATGGCAAACTTTGTCTAGGATGCCTCGAAAGCAAGCCTCGCAACTCGTTGATGAGAAAGTGTAGGTATTCATCAGATTCCATATTGTCCAGTTTTCAATTAATGGAGGACCAGTTGCTTGTTGGAAAACGGCTGATGCTTTGATGCCAGTGAAATCAGGAGGGCACCAGTGCCAACAGAAAATAGTGTTGAACATGATCTTTACACAACCAAAATGAATTTGCCAGACTACCACATATGAAGTGAAAGGGGAGATTTGAACAAACAACGAAGAAGAGATGTGAAGTGGCGTAGTTGCCCTCCCAGATGCATTGGCGCCTCAACTAGGTGCCTCTTGCAGTGTTTCTCTTTTACTTGCGATAATGTGTACAACTGGTGGGAGGAGCACTTGTCCAATCTCTGAGTAAAACATCTCGTCCTAGACACTTTTTAATAGGCTCTTGATGCAAATTCCAGCAAGGTGGCCAATTGCGAATAACGTCAAACCTTGGCCGCATCAATGCTAACAGCCTTAGCCAATACAATATGCCCCAAGAAGTGTATCTCCCACATAAGTGACTGGCTTTTTGTTTCATTGATCACCATTGTGTGTTCCCGAGGCTCGAGATGCTCTTGATTATCCACTTTGGACTCGGAGAAAACAATGATGTCTTTAAAGAATGTGCCCACATATTGCCAGTGTGCTTTAAGCATTCATTTGTTGAACCAACCAATCAAGTAAGACCAAACAAATTTTTTTCTCAACAATCATAATCGAGTATTCCGACAAAAAAACAATATGAACCATGAAGTGGTTACAGTTTGTCTACGTGCAAGAGGGAGGAGGTTGGTTGTAGGTGTCAGTCATATTTGTAACTGTGTTGTAAGTGGTTGATATATAACATCTATATTTAACAACTTTTTGGCCTGCCGATATAATGATTATTCCGATGACGAACAGAATTTGAGTCAGCAAAGCGACAGTGCAGATTTGATTGGTGGTTTCAAGCCAGTAGAAGCTCAGCAAGTGTGTGTGAAGCTGGTGAAGAGATTCAAGGAACTGTTTTGCCGCACATTTCCATCCCAGGTTGATTAACTTACCTGAATGATTATAACATTTTTTTCTTCTACCAGGACTAAAAAATATTTGAATCTTTTTTCATGAAAATTATACAGCACAACTCAGAGTACCTCACAAGAGTTCACCAGTTCGCAGAAAAGAGAAAATTGAAACAGTTGCTGAAAGCATTTAGAACAGCGGTTGCCAAAGTGGAAAGTTTGACCAGGCCTTCAAGCATGAGTAATGCAGAGGTGGGTGCTGCTGCACTTGGTGAGGACCAGCCCAGAGCCAAAAGAAAACGGCCCTTGACTAACGAGCTTAGAGATGGCTGGGACAAGTTTTTCTCAGAACTTGGTAAATGCGAGCAGCAAGTGTTGGCAGCTGAAAACAGCTTTGCTTTTGCTTTTATTGAAGGAGCGCTCGTCAGGGCCTTGAAACATGGTCATTGGATCTTGCTAGATGAATTGAACCTAGCACCCGTGGAGACTTTGGAAAGGCTTACAGGGGTTCTAGAAGGTGAGAATGGATCTCTAAACCTCACTGAGCGTGGTGATATCAAAGCAATTCAACGTCACCCCAATTTTCGAGTCTTTGCATGTATGAATCCTGCTACAGATGTTGGAAAACATGATCTTCCAATGTGTTTGAAAAGTCGTTTCACAGAGTTCTATGTGGATGAGATAAGGGGAGCAGATGATCTTCAATTGTTTGTGTTTCGATATTTGGAAGGCCTGATGCCAAATCCTCCAGTTGCTGCTATTGTTGATTTTTATCAACAAGCATTACTAGAGGCTGAGGTTCGACTATATGATAGTGCAAACCAAAAGCCAAGGTACAGCTTGCGATCACTGGCTAGGGCCCTTGAATACACGCAAGTTGCAATGCCTTTGTATGGGTTTGTAAGAGCCCTGTTTGATGGTGTCTGCATGACTTTTCTCACTCTTCTTGATCGCCCAAGCTCTGCTTTAATGGAAAATCTTATTCAAACCCACTTGATAAAGAAGCTAGGCCCTGATCTGACAAAAAAGGACCTACTGGCACGAGGGCCTGGGCAGCCAAGCGACAATCATATAGAATTTGAGCATTTTTGGCTGGAGAGAGGTAACTTTAATCCATCTGTGTCATCATTGGAGTTTACAAGAAGATATGTCTTAACAAAGACGATCAAGGAGCATCTTAAAAATGTGGCCAAGGCAGTTTTCATTCGAAAGTATCCTGTGCTTCTACAAGGTCCAACATCAAGTGGGAAGACGAGCTCAATTGAGTATCTTGCAACCATAACTAATCATCGCTTTGTTAGAATTAATAATCATGAACACACAGACTTACAGGAGTATCTTGGGACTTATGTTACCAGTCCACAAGGGAAGTTGGTCTTCCAGGAGGGTATTTTGGTTGAGGCTGTGAGGAATGGGTACTGGGTTGTTTTAGATGAGCTGAACCTGGCGCCATCAGAGGTCTTGGAAGCATTAAATCGCTTGTTGGATGATAACAGAGAGCTCTTTATACCTGAACTTCAGTTAGTGATTAAGCCACATCCTCACTTTATGCTCTTTGCCACACAGAACCCCCCTGGCTTGTATGGAGGCCGCAAAGTTTTGTCCCGTGCGTTTCGGAATCGTTTTCTTGAACTGCATGTAGATGACATTCCTGAGGATGAGCTGTGTATCATTTTAGAACAGCGTTGTGAGATTCCCAAAAGTTACGCGGAGAAGATGATAGCTGTTATGAAGGATCTTCAAAGAAACAGACAAGCAAGTCAGGCTTTTGCAGGAAAGCATGGTTTCATCACGGCGCGTGATTTATTCAAATGGGCAGACCGACACAGAAAATCTGGCGTGTCTTATGAGGATCTTGCAAGGATTGGCTATGTACTTCTTGCTGAAAGGTTGCGAGATGCGAATGAGAAGATTATTGTGCGCACATGCCTGGAAAAGAACTTGCGCACAAAAATTAACATGGAGACACTTTACTCTCAGGTAATCTAGTTTTCATTTCCCTTTAGGACACGGATTTGACTTTTATTTTGTTTATTTTATCTGAAACAAAATTATCACTGCAGTTGTCAGTGCAATCACACATTCAAGAAGTGAAGAGGCATTTGGTGTCAAAGGCAGGTGCAATGAATTTTGGAAAGTAAGTGTTCGTGGAGATAGAGAATTCTGGCTTAAGCTCCTTTACTTCATTGTTGTCCTAGATGATATTGCATTGTTTGATCAGTAGTGTTGTTATTCACAGGATTGTTTGGACAAAGAGTATGACTAGACTCTTTAGTCTTGTAGAGCAGTGCTACCAGCATAAAGAACCTGTTCTCTTGATAGGTGAGACAGGCTGTGGAAAAACAACAGTTTGCCAGCTGCTCTCTGTAGTCCATGAACGTTGTCTGCGCATTGTGAATTGCCATCAGCACACAGAGACCTCAGATTTCTTGGGGGTAACGCTTTTGTGACTATTTTCATGTATTAAGGGTTTTTTAGTCTCATTGAGAAAGGAAGTACTGGTAATTAACAGGGTTTTCGGCCTGTTCGTGAGAGAGAGAGCATTGTGGCACAATTTGAACAAATGCTCGGCAAGATCAATAGCTCTGAACTGTTTCGCGTTTATTGCTCAGATGAAGTAAGTATTGTTTTAACAAAAAAATGGTTTTTGAAGGTTGCTGGAAATATTTGCGGTCTCTGTTTATTTTGATTCTCTATGGTCTTACTTACCTTTGGTTTGTTTTTGATTATAATGATTATGTCCTTTTTGTATACTATGTTTTTGTAGCTACCACACAGCATAGAGTTTGCAGAGGATACAATGAAATCAATTCGCAAAGTGATTCGCACAGCGAAATCCATGGGGCAGTATGATGGGGAAGAGATGGAAGTGCTTGACCTAGAGCAATCTTTGCAGGAACTAGAAAGGCTTAAATCTGATTATCAAGCTCTCTTTGTTTGGCAAGATGGACCTCTGGTTGAAGCCATGCGAAGAGGAAATTTTTTCCTTGTTGATGAGATATCTCTGGCAGAGGACAGTGTCCTTGAACGGTTGAACAGCGTTCTAGAAGCAAAGCGCCTACTGGTAAAGCTATAATGCCAATTTACTAAGGTTCTGGGAGTCACAACACTTGAGTCTTTGGGCACACACCAACCTTAAATGTTGAATGCTTAGGTGCAGTACTCTGACATTGAAGCTTTGGAAGGGAAAGTTAATTGTATCGTGGTGTTTCTTTTTTGTTGGTGTTTGGTGGTTGCTTGCATTATTGCAAAGGAAGTTTTCTTTAGCAACCAGCACGTTACACTGATTGTGCTGAAGATTTATACATGTTGGATTGTAAAGTTGCAATAGATTTATTCGATTTAATATTAGCGAGGGAGTTCTACATGAACATATTTTCAGAGCTTTGAACGGTTTTATGAGGTTGTGAAAAGCTAGCATGAAGTTCTGGTTGGTCCTACGAGCACATAGAGCCCTTGGAGAGATCACAAAGCTAGAGGCGACATATGAAAACCCTCGCACGCCACAAACGGCAAGCTTTTGAGGAGGCACATGAGCTTGAGCTCTATCATCTATTCACCAGCCTTGATAGTGCGATAGTATGGCGTACTCTCAGAGAGCCCCGCCCGACCACACTCATTGAGGATCTGCAGACATGGCCACCTAAGCCACGACCTACGGGCTCCTCCTTTTTTGACTGCAATTATGGTGACGAAAACCATCCGTTGACTACAGCACGGTAGATCTACTGATCATACTGGACTACAAAGTGAGCACCTCATATACACAGCTGTAGCTGAGGTAATGTGTCGTGCTCTCTCTAGTGGGTTCTCCTTAGTGCAATGTGTGTGACATCTCACTCCATCAGTATGACAACACAGAAAACAGGGAACAACAGAGCAACAACACAGAGACATCAAAGTAGAACCTGATCATATTGGACTTGACTAACTCAAATAAACCCATACAGACTCTGGCATGGCAACACACAGCTCCAACGAAGAACTCATTGGTACAATGGAGTGTCAAGGCTCAGATGTGTGGGGCTGGTGCAAACGTGGTGTGTATACCTCAAGATGATAGTCTCTAGACTACGGACCAAACAAAGTAGATCATATCAATAACCCCAAACAGCTATGGATATATACAACCATAGAGAGCCACCAACGGCTTACAAATATCCAATCCAGCTAAGACTATCTCAAAACTGTGGTCGTGGTGGTCTGGCCCTGCATCGGCTAGACCACCACCCGTATGCTTGCCACGTGTCACTACCTAGGAAAAAGTCCGTCCATTGTGAACACCAGCCCAAGTGCAACTAACTATCTATCTAGTGCCTGTGACACTGTAACCCTGCTACAGCAACCGATACCATAGCCCTATTGATTCCACACTTCTTCAATGACGCTACGGTCGAGGGCTTTCTAAAGGAGTGGACTAGGCACACCATCGTGCCTATTCACAAATTTGGTGAGACCCTGGACCCAAGGAGCTATAGGACCATCATGATCGGTCATACTATGGTCAAGCTCTACGGGGCAATACTTGAGGCAGGGCTTAGTTCATATGGAGAGAGGGAGGGGTTGAGAGCCCTAGGCTAGGGAGGTTCAGACGAGGCTTCTCCACCATAGATCACTTCTGTCACAAACTACTGGCGTTTCAAGTGACTGAAGAACGGAGCCAACCTTCAGACCTAAACCCTAAGTGAAGAAGCAGAAGCAGGAGAAGAAGTTTTACCAACTTGCAAAGTCTTGCCGATTGGCTATTTATTGAAGAAGAGTTCCCACTAGCTTATGGGACTCCGTCTGATGGGGCTTAAGTGACCTAAAGGCATTACAATATAGCAAGACCACACATGCACACAAACTGATCTCTTGCGCAAAGATGATGACGTGGCACCTCTACGGACGCCCGCGAATTGCGTTGACAGCAGTGTAAAAGAGAAGGGGCGGAATACAACCCAAATGTTCTGAAACTGCGTTTTGGATGAGTCCCGAAACGGAATCAGGAACGGAACGCCGTTCCGGAACGGGGAGAACATGAGGTGGAACGGCGAAACGCGGGGCGGAACGGGCAAAAGTAGGCATTTGGGGGCAAAAAAGTAGGCTTTTGGGAGACAGATTTGGGGTCGTTAGAGTAACATATTTGGTGCAGTTTAAGGGAGGGGGTAGTTTTTGAGTTGTTTAGGAGTTTATTTGGGACTAAGGTGAATGGAGGTAGTTCAAGCCTTATTTTAGTCGATCGTTCCGATCCCGTTCCCGTTCCAGCCTCCCCTCCTCCTCCACGCTCCTGTCCCGTTCCGGGCCCTCCTATCCCCGTTCTCCGTTCCAGTTCCGGGTAACTATGGCTGAGAGTGCCACGTGGCAGCCTGTATGAATTCCTGTGTTTTACGTTGTTGCATGCTGACGTGGCAGTTGTTTGGATTTCCATGATTAGCGCTGAAGTGCTTTTGGAGGCCAAGTGCTTTTGATTTTGAAGCTTTTCATGTAAACTGTTTTTCATAGGCCAAGGACCTTTAAGTATGTGCAGAGGGCTCAGTCTCTGGCACTCTTCCGGGTGAAGGTGCAGAGCGCAAGTACAACATTGTATTGAGTTCAAGTAATATAAAGAAATACCGGAAGGGGCGCCAAGGGTTGGGGCCAGTGCTCTCTTGGGGTGGAACTCCGTCACTCCTGTCTTGTAACAAATTGGTCTCATAGGTCATTTTGGCCTTTTAAAGACGTTAATATAACATTTCATTTCATTTATTTCTTTCTTTCAGTATTTGAAGTGCTTAAAGTGTTTAGTCTGTTCTTTTTCGTTGGCACGTGGTGCCCGCCCTATTATAGTGGTACCAGAGCTTCAGGCGTGTGCTTTTTTGAAAGCATACCGGTTCTACCAAAGAGCAGACAGAGCAAGATGGCGCTTCCAAGTTTTTCATGGAATATTATTGGAAGAATCTTTGTGTCCTGAGCCCGGACTTATTAACCACTCTCACCCTTACTTCATGGTGCATCGGGCACACTCCCGTCTTCATTGCTCTGTCTTACAGGGCATAAGCCATAAAGATCACTTGCAAAGAAGGATCAAAGATTTTTGTTTTTCAAGCCGTTGTCTTTTGCTAGGGGCAGTGCCATGCAGTGGTGGATGTTTATAGCTACCAAGCCGCACACTCCAAGGACTTGGCAAGCTTTCAAAACTTTTTTTGCCCGAAGTTACATGCCTTTAGACATTTTCCTTCGGATTGCAGTTTCTAGCAGAGTGGGGTATCGTCAAAGTCTTGCCACACAAACCCTAGTAGCTTAAAACTTCAAATTTCTCAACATCTCTCAACAGGCGTCTCTTCTCGAACTGATAACCTTGGAGGTCAGTGTGATTGGTATATCTTGGGGCTACCATCACCGCCACTTGAACAGTGTCTCTCGAGGCTTGTTTCAGTGGTTCAAGAGCTTATGAACCATTATGCGGTCGGCTACAACGTTATGGAAGAAATCTAACCCTAATCTTGGTCCAGATTTTAGGATGAAAAGCTAGTTGTCTTTTCGAGCTCGACCGATATCGAGATTGCTTTTTAACTTTGAGTTCTGTTTGAGAACTTGTTTGGTGATCCTGTTTGGAATTTTTTTGAGATGGATGGTATTTGTTTTGAATCTGTCTTGGTGCCGATTTGAATTGTTTTGACTCTGGTTTCAATGGTTGGTGATTTACTCCCGAGTGGAGTAGTGAGAAATGATGTTTGAGAATGCTTGTACATACTTATGGCCCGGGCCCTTGTGGTTATTTGTGGGGGGATATTGAATGCTTGAAAGTGTTGTTTTTACTCATGACCTGGACCCTTGTGGTTATTTACGGGGTGAGTATTAGGAAGTCTGAGAAGTGGTTACTCTTAGCACCTCCAAATGATGCAGTCTGCGGTTTGGGGGGTGTTTTGTTGTAAAAGACCTCTCTATCTCCCGGCCTAGAACTTTTTAGGTTATGCGGAGGAGTGATGAGGGAGTTGTTGAACAACTCATGGCCCGGACCTGGATGGGAGTGTCTATCGGTGGCTTCATGCTTCTATGTCTTGTAAAATGCATATGTAAGCATTTGTGTTGCAGTTGTGGTGTTCCAACCACTGAATATTTCTTATTGGATGAGATTTTTCTGGGAAGCCAACGACCCAAGATATCAAGAGCTCGGATTTGGAATTGGACTCCTTATTGGATGAGATACTTCTGGGAAACCAACGACCGCAGATATCAAGAGCTTCAATCTGGAATGAGACTCCTTATTGGATGAGATACTTCTGGGAAGCCAACGACCAAAGAAATCAAGAGCTCCGATTTGGAATGAGAAAATTGATTGTCCCTCCGATTGTTCGTCGAAAATTTTGAGCTAACTTGAGTTGTTTTGCAGATACGCTGTAATGGCGGACGATTACTTATTTCAAGAAGGGGGGATGTTACAAACTGTTGACGTGTCAAGTCACTGAAGAACAGAGCTAGCTTTCAGATCTCAATTGAGGGGCTCAAACCCTAAGTGAAGAAGCAAAAGCAACAGAAGAAGTTTTACTAACTTGCAAAGTCTTGCCGATTGGCTATTTATTAAAGAAGAGTTCCCACCAACTTATGGGACTTCGTCCGATGGGGCCTAAGTGACCTAAAGGCATTAAAATAAAGCAAGACCACACACGCACACACACTCAATCTCTTGCGCAAAAGATGATGACGTGGCAGCTGTACGAATGCCCGCGATTTGCGCTAATAGTGCCATGTGGCTGTTTGTACGAATTTTCGTGTTTTACGTTGCTGCATGCTGACGTTACACTTGCACGGATTTCCATGATCAACGTTGAATTGCTTTTTGGAGGCCAAGTTCTTTTGAGTTTGAAGCTTTTCATGTAAAGTGCTTTCTATAGGCCAAGGGCCTTTGAATATGTGCAGAGGGCTCAGTCTCTGCCACTCTTCCGAGTGAAGGTGCAGAGCGCGAGTACCGACATTGTACTGAGTTCAAGCAATATAAAGAAATAGTGAAAGGGGCGCCAAGGGCTGGGGCTAGTGCTCTCTTGAGGTGGAACTCTGCCACTCCGGTCTCGTATGTCGTGTACTCTCTCCCATGTGATCTCGGGGTCCAAGGTGAGATCACATGGGCTATCCTTGCACTATATGAGACTGTGACAGGTAGAGTGGGCACACTTGAGGGGCTATCAGAGATTATTGAATCTAACATTGGAGTGAAACAGGGCTGTCCACTTTCTCCCACTCTTTTTGGCATGTATATTGACAGAGATGGAGAGAGGTGCATTGTTATTAGGGACTTGGATACCCTTGTTGTTGTATGCAGATGATCTCGTGCTCATTTCCGAATCAGCAGAAGCATTACAAAGCCAGCTGGATACATTGGAGAGAGATGCATTGTCTGTGAACCTCAGCAAGCCCAAGGTGATGATTTTTTATACCACGGCACAATGGGTGAGGGCATCAACACCAACGTTTCTCTGTGGTGAGGAGAAGGTGCAGCTGGCTGAGAATTACACTTACTTGGGGGTTGTTTTCACTGGACCCTCTTTCTTCATGAGAGAGGCAGCAACACTCTAGACTTACACGAGGATATGCAGCTCTAGCACGCTTGGAGCAGATGTGTTCACTAGTACAGTTCCAAGAGCCTCGTACTAAGTTGTGGTTGTTTGATACGCTGGTGACATCCACCCTATTGTATGGAGTTCAGATTTGGGGACTGAGTCTTGACCACCGCAAGCGGTCTGGAGAAACATCTGACGAGTGGAGAGGGATGGAGAAACCTCTTGTCGCTATGATCTCCAAGCTGATTCAATGCAAGGCAGCAGTGCCCCATGAGATTGTTAGGGCAGAACTGGCTGCTACTCTGATGGTGGTTGAGGCACTTACCAGGTCTGTTTTGTATGTACATGGATTGTTGGATCTGCCACCTCACCAATATGCTAGATTGGCCCTTGAATCATCCCGCCAACTAGCTTTGGGAGGTGACTCCAAATGCTGGTATGCACAGATGTGAGCATGGTTTCAGCTACATGGTTTCACCATGGACATGCTGTCACCTTTTCAATACTCCCTGGATGCACCATCGCTCGTATGGACTCGCCCGGAGATCAACAGGATAGTCAGACATGATCTCACAGAATTCGACACAGAGAGGACATGGTTGAGCCCCCCTCAAGAACTGGGAAAGAAGATGGCTTTTTATAGAGAGCATTTTCTTCACACTTCCGAGGATGGATGTCTTGTGGCCGGGAGACATGGATCCAGACCTCTCACATGGACTCCGCTCAGTGATAGGTCAGCTCCGCACCTCCTCCCGTCAGCTACATATAGAGACATGGCAATATACTTCGACTCTTGCAGAGGAGAGGATTTGTGAGCTATGTGACATAGCGCTAGCCAGAGGAGCACTATATCTGCCGGTGTCCGGTGTATTATGAGATCAGTGGACGCTTCCACTGTCTTTTCAGAGATGGCTTCGGGCCTTTGTCTAGGGTGATGGATTACACTGATCAGAGGTGTCTTGGGCTCTTCGTGCTCGAACTACGGGGCAACACAGAGAGGACCTATTACAGAGGGTGAGGTGTTCTAGGCGGGGTCCCATCCAGTGGCCAGTTTATTACAGACTACTTCCCGAGCGGTTGCCCCCAAGCAGCAGACTAAACCACAGCTTGACCCTCACCACGTGGGATTCTGCTTGAGAGAGCCACAGAGATCAACAGATCCCGACGCCCACGACCTCCCCACAGGTCACGCCGCGGCTCCATATATCTAAGGTGCAGCAAAATGATTGTTTGCACTTTGCTAAAGATGAGTGCTCCGAACTGTGCTCAAGGTTCCTTTTGTTCTTATGGAAGGAAGAGCCTTTCGTTCTTAATGAGAGAATGCTATGATCACAAACAAAGTGAATGGACACTGTGCGTGCAAGTGAATGAAACTGAGAGATAGAGAGATACGACACCAGAGACGTTGTAAAACCCTCCTTTGAAGGCCCCCCTCTCGTCGGCGACAGTTGTCTACTTATGATTGCACAATCTGGTACAAACGGTATGCATGAGACTGATGCAAGTCTAGGCTATGTCGGCGATGACGAAGTCGACCTAAGGGCTGAAATCTGCAATCTTCCTACTGCTGTCCAAAAACGCTATGGGCTGAAATCTGCGACTGAGCCAAAAACGCTGATTTGGGGGCTGTTTTCGGTGGGTCTTTGACGCTGAAATCTGCAGGTTTAGGGCTGAAAACTGAGGTTGCTTAAGGCTGAAAACTGAGGTCTTTACCGGGCTGAATCTGCTACACTTTAGGTGAATCTTGCCGGTCTTTATCTGCTGCTGAAATTGCTGTGGGCTGAGGCTAAAAACGCTAGGCTGATGGATGGGAAAAACGCCAAGGTTATCCTCTTCAAAAACGCTAGTGGCTTGAGAGGAACAAAAACGCTAGTGGCCAGGATCTCCTGGCGATGGCAAGCTGATGCAACTCGCTAGGATCTGGGAGGTATGGCGATGACCAATTGTTGGATAAAACGCCAATGGGGAGGTTTTGCTTCTTCTTGCTTGGTGGGGGAAACTGCCAAGGTCTTGATGAGAAGTTGCCTGCTGAGCTTGGCTCCTGTTGCCTCTTCTGCCATTCAGTGCTAACTTTGGTTTGCTTATATATTTTCTTACCCAAATTGCCCTACCTACTTTTGTTGGAAAGTCACTTAATTAAATTAATAAGTGAAAAATGCCAAAAATAGGTAAAATAGGCTAAATGAACTGGAAAATTCCCCTGAAGGATTCTGATGGGAATGCTTATGATCATGCTGTGTGCAACCAGAGGATATGCATCTAATCTAAGTGACTGGGCATGCACGGTCCACGAATAGACTCACAAAAGTGCCAGATCACTTCTAATCTAGAGTGACTGGATTGACTGAACCCTGATCATGCTGTAGCTTGTCCACGGACACACAGGGTTGGATGTGTCACGTGACAATATACCACCAGTGTAATCGGGCTATCATTGAGAGATACAGAGCGACTCCTACGAGGTTCTTCACAGAACAGGAGATTGATATCATGCTAGAGAGACCCATGAGAGAGTTCATGGGATGACAGAGGACAAAACCAGGCCCAAGAGGACACCCCTACACCAGGTGCTTGGAGCCCCTATGCCAGCCACTCACCGCCCCTCCTTTTCAGATGTTTAGCCTTTACTTTAGTACTTTAATTTTGTATTAGACACTTGGACACACTTGATGAGGATGTGATGTATTGGTCTCATAGGTCTTTTAGGCCTTTTGTAGACGTTAATAAACATTTCATTTAATTTCATTTCATTTCTCTCTCTCTCTCTCTCTCTCTCTCTCTCTCTCTCTCTCTCTCTCTCTCTCTCTCTCTCTCGTCTCGTAGGTCACTTTGGCCTTTTGAAGACGTTAATATAACATTTCATTTCATCTCTCTCTCTCTCTCTCTCTCTCTCTCTCTCTCATGCAGCTTTGGGAGGATTGGAGAGGATGTGTTCGCAGGTTCAGTTTCAGGAAGCGCAAACAAAGCTTTGGCTTTTCGACACTCTAGTGACTCCAGCTATGCTCTATGGAGTTCAGGTATGGGGACCCTCAGTAGACCACCATGGGAGATCTGGCAACACAGATGGATGGAGAGGCCTTTGATCTCTATGATCGCTCGCATGATTTGGGCTAAGGCCTCAATACCACATGAGATTATCCGAGCCGAGCTAGCCCTCCCCCCCCGTCGTGGTGGAGGCACTGACGAGATCAGTTTCCTTTATGCACGGTCTATGGGATCTCCCACAGACCGATACGCTCGGCTTGCCCTGGAGTCATCTCGACAACTAGCTCTACAAGGCGATACAGCATGTTGGTATGGACAGATGACATCATGGTTACAGTCGCATGGTCTCAACATGGATAGATTACCTCTGCTTCACTACTCCTTGGATGCACCCTCCTTGTCTCTCACACGGACAGAGATCACCAAGCTCATACGCCAGGATCTGATTCAGCTAAATACCAGGAGCACATGGATACAGCCGACACAGGAGAGCCGACACAGGAGTTGGGGCATGAAGATGGCCTTCTACATAGAGCATCTTCTCCAACTCACGGAGGACGGCTTTGTGACTAGGCTAGCATACATGGATACACACTTATCTCATGGGATAAGATGCGCTATTGGAGAGATACGCACATCCTCACATCAGGTCCAGATCGAGACTGGCTGATTTCGAGGGGTGCCGGTAGAAGCCAAGATATGTCACCTATGTAACTTAGAGCCACAGACAGAGTTGCACTACACATGTCATTGCCCGGCATACTATGAGATACGCTGCCGCTTCCACTGCCTGTTCAGAGAAGGGTTCGGACCTTTTTCTAGAGTCATGAGATACAAGGATCATAAGTGTCTCGGATTGTTCCTGCTAGAGCTGCGCAGACTTAGGGAGAGCTTGCTGAGGACATTAGGGGAAAGACAGTTGTAGCGCGAATAATGTGTGGTGCTCTCTACAGTGGGTAGTCCTCAGTGCAATGTGCGTGACAATCTCACTCAACAGATTGAAAAGAAGGGAAACAATATACGACAACTGAGCTCACAGAGACACAACAGCAACACACAACAGCAACAGTAGACCACAACAAATGACTTGATTCTCAAAGAACTGATACAGACTCTGGCGTGGCAGCACACTCAGCTCCAGCCCAGGACTCATAGGTACAATGGGGGTGTCGAGGCTTAGATGTGCTGGAATGGTGAAGACGTGCTATGTGTGTAGACTCAACCCAGACGACTACGTGAAGCTCCGAGGTGAAGAAGATAATCCCGATGACCAACCGCTACTACTCTTATGTAACACCATAAAGAGTCACCAACGGCTCATAAATGTCAGCCATGTGGTGACGTGGCCACGATGTCCACTAGACCACCGTCGGTACCTTGCCACGTGTCACTCCCCAGCCCAGAGGGTCCGTCCAGTGTGAAACAGCCTAGACCAACTGTACTAACTGTGTCCTGTGAAAGTGACACTGACAGCCTAGACGAACTGTACTAACTGTGTCCTGTGAAAGTGACACTGTAGCCTGCTACAGGTTGCCCGCCACAAGACCGCTCACCGTCTCGGTGAGAGGAAATAATGAAAAAACTGTGAAAGAAAACCATTAGGTACTGCATCTGTACATCTTTCTTGAAGCAGGTTCTAGGCCCAAAAGTGGAGTTTAAACACACTACACTGCTTTCCAACGTTTTAAGCCTTTGAATAGGCAGGACACAATATGGTTGCATAATCCAAGAATCCCAATTGGCAAAACAGAATAAAGCTCCCCAGCAAAGGCAACCAGGTGAATTTTTGAAATCCACAAGGAAACAGTCAAAAGGCTCTTAAGCTTGCTCGTTTGTTTTAAGCCTCATCTCCACCATGCTTCTCTTGGTCAAAGAGGGGAATCTCAAGCTCATGCGGACCATCAGGGATCTCGAACAGGAAGCTTTCGTTCCAAACTGGCCTTTTCCCACTATCCTTCACAATTTTGCTTTTCTGCTTTTGCTCCCCGATAGACAGCACGGCATAAGGATCTGATTTGCCGAGGAATTCGACATCCTTGAGGTCATGGCCCTTGATGAGCTCGATTTCGACAGTACCCTCAGTCATGGTGAAGGCGGGGAGGGTAGAAAAAGCAGTGGAAAGGCAGAGACAGCAAGCAAAAGCGCAGAGTAAAGGAGCAAGAAGCAGAGAAATGACACAGATCAAACAAGCAGAAGGGAAGGCCGACAATGAGTGCGAGTGGGTGTGTGCTGCTGAGGGGGGGCGAGAGCTGGTGAGAGGGGACGAGGGGGTGTGAGGGGGAAAGGGTAGGGGGGAGGGGGAAAGGTTAGGGGGGAGGGATGGTGAGGGGGTGGGTAGGGGCGAGGGAGAGAGAGGGGGGGATGAGAGCTGGTGAGAGGGGGCGAGGGGGTGTGAGGGGGAGGGTAGGGGCGAGGGGGAAGGGGTAGGGGCGAGGGGAAGGTGAGGGCTTAAGGGGGAGGGTAGGGGCGAGGGGGAAAGGGTAGGGGCGAGAGGGGGTGGGTAGGGGCGAGGGAATGTGAGGGGGAGGGTAGGGGCGAGAGGGGTGGGTAGGGGCAAGGGAATGTGAGGGGGGGGGTAGGGGCGAGGGGAAGGTGACAGGGCGAGGGCGAGGGCGAGGGCGAGGGGAAGGGACAAGGGCGAGGTGTGGTGAGGGGGCGAGGCCGCGTGGTTAGGGGGCGAGAAGGATGGACAAGGGGCGAGGGGGAGGGACTAGGACGAGGGGGTAGGGTGAGGGGTGGTGAGGGGGTGAGGGCGAGTGGGTAGGGGGCGAGGGGGTGAGGTGAAGGGACTAGGGCGAGAGCAAGAGAGGGGTGGGTAGGGGCTGAGTTGGGAGGGGTGTGGGGAGAGTTGGGAGTTGGGAAAGGGCGAAGAGGTAGCAAACTATCAGGAGAAGGGAATTCATCAAGCAGGACCTGCTTTGTGAAGGAGGTTTTCTAGACACAGAGGAGAGCTTTGTCGTGGTCGGGGAAGCAGACACCAATGGGGCTGATATTCGAGGGGGTGTGAACTCCTGTAGAGGAGATTTCTTCTCGCTTCTATGCTTCTTCATAGGCTCGCCAAATTCAAAGGCTTCCACCAAGGGTGCATCAAGTGTTGACAGTCAACCTTTGAGTTGGCTCAAATGGCTCATTAGGTTTAGTTACTGTGGAAACATTGGAAGAGGTTGTACGTTTAGGCAAAGAGTGAATAGAGACTCCATAACAGGGCAGAGATTTGGTAGCATCCAACCACTCCAACAGATCCTCGTCTGACCCTTAAGGTGTAGTAGGTTGTTCCTGTTCAGGGTTGGTTTCCATTGACAAAGAAACCTGCTGCACCACCGGATCCATACCTCCTTCTAGGAGGATGGGTTGCATCGGGGAGCCAGAAGTATGTATCCACATTGCGTCTTTGTCGATGGGTTGCATCGGGGAGCCAGAAGTATGTATCCACATTGCGTCGTTTCCCCAATCATGAACAGGAACAGCCTACTACACCTTAAGGGTCGGACGAGGATCTGTTGGAGTGGTTGGAGGCTACCAAATCTATGCCTTGTTATGGAGTCTCTATTCACTCTTTGCCTGAAAGAACACCCTCTTCCAATGATTCCACAATAACTAAATCTAATGTACCACCTGAGCCTATGAAGAAGCATAGAAGCACTAAGAAATCTCCTCTACAGGAGTTCACCCCCCCTCAAACATCAACCCCTTTGGTGTCTGCTTCTCCGACTAGAACAAAGCTCTCCTCTGTGTCTAGCAAACTGCCTTTACAGAGCCAGTCCTGCAAGATGAATTCCAAGATCATGATCAGAGCCAGCAGTACGAAGGTGGTTCTTGGTTAAGCTCAAGAACTTTCCTGCATTTGATGCGAAGTGGATGGAGGAGGAGGAGGACCTAGCAGATACTCCTTGGATTGTGAAACTTTACCTCGATGTTTTGGTTTAGCATAGTCTACTCCAAACGGAACCCAGATTTCAGCTTGGCCGGAGATCTGGTGCAGTGGGATGCACAAGAGGGGAGTCACTCCGCTCCCTTGTCAACAGATGTCTCGATTTTGATACTAAAGTCACTGATGTCTCTTTGAGCTTCAGGGATACTGATAGTTGACAATATTCTAATGGATGACTTTATGAAATGGAATTCCTGATAATGATACTGATTTGTTCTTGACTTCTTTTGAGTGCAGGAACTGATAGCCAAAATGACTGTAGCATTTTGGTCTGATTGGTCTCGAATAGACATGGTTGCAATAGGGGTTAGTCAATCGGACATCGATGAGGTCCCGATTGGACCTAGATGTGATTGCTAGTGTCACGAGGACGTGGCAGTTATTAACCATGTCACAGAGATGTGGCAACTGCTAACCTTGGTTGTTGGTTTCTTTCCAATGGGGTTTATTTTATTTATTTTGAGACCCTCTTTTTGAAGTAGCAAACGGTCGGACATTGTATGGCCAATGTGAACGGTAGATTCACCCGCAGACGGGAAGTGGTCGGCACTGGAATTCGTATGGTAAGAGGATGTCTAGGCTCAGAGCAAGATCATATCGGTCCCCCCGTCGCACTTAGCAAGTTGGTGGATACTAGGAAGTGAACTCAATTAAGGCGTAAAGTCAAGGTGAGACTTCCAACAAAAAGTATCCGACAGTTGGGCCACATTGCATTTTTGGATGCGGTCCCAATGAGGATAGATGGTCAGAAGACCAGTGGGAGCCCAACGGAAGCATCTCCTAAAATTTAGGGAACTGCTATTTTGGGCCACGAAATGTGTTCGCGTCATTCTTCGGTATGACTAGGGGAACACTTTACAACTCTGCCGCGAAGTCAACTGACGCACCAGTTGAGATATTTTTAGCAGGGAAAGCCCAAACTCGGAAACTGGGCGACGTGTCAGCTTGTGAGCGATTCTGCCACTCTGGGAGGCAAAAACGAGCTGCATATCATCAAAGGGGGCGCCATTTTCAGCCACAGGCGGATTGCAACAGGTACAGAAGCTATGGAATGCTTACCTTGCCCTCTATGCACAGTATGGTGACGGGAGTGATGCCCCGCACGCTACATACTGCTCTCTTTCTCCCCTACGTGCAGTTATGTGATGCCCCACAAGAGGGCTACTCATTTGACTGATGTACAGTTGTGTGGGTTCATGCTTTTGTGCTGAGGCAAGAGCCTCCTTGAGCAGGAACAGGGGTAGCTAACTGCTGCTCCAAAGCAGGCACTGGTGAGGGTCATAACCTCACCGTACAGGTGCAAAATCAGCGCTGTGTATGCGCTGTAATTTGACTGTTTTTGAGCCATACGGACGCCAGGATCATTGGGAATCGTGCCCCACTGGCAAAGGACAGGTAGGGGACTGTTTGGGGCTGAAAACAGGGCAAAAACCAGTATATACAGCGTGCTGAATTTACTGTTTTTGGACAGGAATCAGAGGGTATACGACAGTGCAAGCGAGTTCCAGCAGGGGAATTGGTTTCGCGCAAGTTTTGGGGCTGTTATGTTGCCGAAATTTGGCCAAATCAAATGGTATCTAGGTGGATACACGTGAAGGATTCCCAGGACCTTACCTTGTAATTTACCCTCCTAAAGAATAAAGAAATACCGAAAGGGGCGCCAATTTTGGGGCCTACAGGTTGTCGGCGTCTGCTCGGAGCATTCTAGCTTCTGAGCCGTGTGTGTGATGAAGTGTTAATTCTCGTTACAGGTCTCCTTTGCAAAGTGCTCTGTGTGTGTGTTTAAGTAAAGATTTTCGGGTGAAAGCCAACGCCTACCGCCCTACGGGCCGGTTCCATGGTTCCGTTGCCGGGACATCAATCACTTTTTCCTCAAAGAGTGAGCCTAGATTGTTCAGGGTAAAGACACATTGCAAGAACGCGGGGATTACACTATGACCGACAAGGGGAAGGGAATTATGGAAGAGGGTTCCTCTCCAAAGGACAGGCAGGAGATTCCTATGGTTTTTGAGATTGGCGAGAGCTCACGGCCACGTCAGTCTGTACCTCCTGTCAACGTGAATGTCCCTCCAGTAGTACAGGGCTTTATGACAGGGCAACTTGAGGATGATGCGTTTAAGACTCAGTTAGTTGCCGCGGTGAATGTCTTTTCGCAGCTGGTGCAGAATCCGAGGTTTATGGAATTCTTGCAAGCGCCACCAGTGCAACATCAAAATAGGCAACCTGCGCCGCGTACGGAGCTTGTTGAAGCTCAAGCCCAGGTACTTCATGAGGCGCAGGAGGAAAGGGAACACTCGCATGTTGCGGAGTCGGGGGCTCCAAAGCAGGTTCCTCCCGTGCTTGAACAGGTGGCTAGAACGCCTATTCCACAGGTTATGCGAGTTCAGTCCGCCACCTTTCAGAGCCAGCATGCTGTCTTGAATGGACAGGGAGCTGGATACCAGGCTATGCACTCAGTTTTTCCACCACCCATGGTACATCCTGGGTATTTCGGGGGTGGATCAGTGTTCCAAAGTATGGCTGGTTATGCGTCTGGAAGTCAGCCGTACATGCCAGGAACAGTGTTCGGGGGTATGCAAGGCATCATGCCAAACCCCATGTATGGTACTATCGGCATGCAGCAAGGTTTCCACGGCTGGTTTTTCTGGACAACAGCCAGATATCGCACCTCTGACGCAAAATGTGAATGGCCAACACGTGCCGATCATGCCTACTATAGTGCCCATGTTGCAGACCATCCCGTATGACAACTTGGGGGCACTAGAGAAGCCGAAGGCTTACAAAGAAGGTGGTGCAGCGGTAAAGTTCAGTACCTTCAGTGGTTTCGAGGATAAGACAAAGGCACTCACTTTCCTCCAGCAGTTTGATACAGCTTATGCGGGAGGGAATTTTACAGAGGCCTCGAAGGTCAGGAAAGCTGCCACTTTCTTAAAGGACAATGCGCTTACATGGTGGACGACATTGTTAATGCAAGGACAGGCACCCGCCACTTGGGTTTACTTCAAGCAAATGTTTGCATCTGCTTGGCTATCAAATGAATTTGAAGCCGATGTCCTGACAGATTGGCACCAGCTTACAGCAGCTTCATGCAAGAGCTTGCTGGAGTACAATAGGAGGTTTTGTAAAGCATTACTCTCAGTGACCTCCTACAGATTTGTGCCATTGACAGAGCAGATAGAGAAGTATTGTTGTGGGGTGCCTAAAGGGCTTCGCGATTACTGTACAAAGAACAGAGTGGCTACCCTTACTCAGCTTATGGAAGTTGCGAACACTGGTCTTGCCCTGTTGAAAGGAGAGGACAGTGGATTTCCGAGCAGTGATAAAGGAGGGCAGCAAAAGAAAAATTCAGCGAAGAAGCCCTTTGTGAAAACGGCTCCTGATGCGTCACAGGGGTCAGAACAGGCCACCAAAGACAAGGATTCAGCTGGGACTTCTGGAGCGCAGGCAAAGAAACAGAAAAGGAAGCCTTTTGTGCGCAAGTCGCTCGAGGAAAAGAAGGTTCTAATGGCTGAGAACAAATGCTTTATATGCGAGCAGCCTGGTCACTTTTCTATCAATTGTCCACAAAGGAAAAGGCCAGCTGACTCAGAGGATAAAGAAGACCAGAAAGGCAAGAAGCCAAAACCCACGGCAGGTTTAGTGCCAGACATGGTGGGTGACAGGCCCAGCACAGATGCCAGTAAGTTATGCAGGGCATGGGGTAAAGTTAGGGATCAGACGGCACTCATCTTCTTTGATCCAGGTGCCAAAGCCAACTTTATCTCACCAGAGTTAGCTATGAAGCTCGGCATCAAAGCTGAAGAGATGGGGTACACAGCAAAGGCAGGGTTGGCATGTCCTGGCCACTCAGAGTGTGTTACTCCCATCATTGGAAAATTGCGTCTGCATATTCAGTCGTATGTGGACACTGAAGAGTTTTACATCATGCCGCTGGAAGGTTGTGACGCCTTGTTGGGGATCCCGTGGATGTTCCGAGTGCATGGAGTCTTGGATGCCTACAACAAAAAGATCACTGTACAGCATAGGGGCAAAACTCACATCTTGGATGTAAAGCTTAAAGGAGAGTCAGTCCCTATTGTATCTGCTTCTGCTATCACTTCTGTAATAAAGAATCATCTTTCTGTGTACTTGATTTTTGCACGTGATGTCTCAGATAGGGATCAGTCAAATTTATCTGTGTTAGATAAAGAAAGGTCAGCATTTTTGCAAAAGTTTAGTGACTGTTTTTCTGATTCATTACCGTCGCAATTGCCGCCAGAGAGACCTGAGGACCATCGGATAGATTTGGTGCCAGGGTGTAGCCCACCAAATAGACCTCCCTACAGGGTTAGTGCGGCGCAGCAGAAAGAGATTATAGGCCAGGTTGAGGAGTTATTAGAGAAGGGGCTGATTCAGCCTAGTTCTTCACCCTTTTGCTCCCCAGTGCTCCTAGTGCAGAAGAAGGACGGCTCATGGCGCATGTGTATTGATTAACGTGCGTTGAATAAGAATACCATCAAGAATAGGTTTCCTATTCCTCGCATTGATGATATTCTCGATCGTTTAGAGGGTGCTGCAATTTTGCAGCAGGATAGACCTGAAGAGTGGGTACCATCAGATTCGTATAAGCCCAGAGGATGTGCACAAGACTGCGTTTAGAACGACATTTGGTCTTTATGAGTTTCTAGTGATGCCGTTTGGGCTAACAAATGCTCCAGCCACGTTCAACAGAATGATGGACCGGATTTTCCGCTCGCATCAACAGTTTGTTGGAACATTCTTCGATGACATGATTGTGTATTCGAAGAATGAAGAGGAGCATAGGCGTCACTTGACCATTGTGTTCGAAGAGCTGCACAGTCACAGGTTGCTTGTCAATCCTAAGAAAAGTGAATTCTTCCTTGAAGAGATCCACTTTCTGGGCCACATAGTCTCAAAGGATGGTGTAAGAATGGATCCCGCAAAGGTCGAAGCTATCAAGACATGGCCAGACTTGAAGACTGTGCACGATGTCAGAAGCTTCTTGGGATTGTTTTCCTACTATAGAAGGTTTATCAGAAATTTTGCAGAGACAGCATCGCCTCTTCACGCATTGCAAAAGAAAGAGGTCACTTTCAGATGGACCCAAAAAGAGATTTCAGCTTTTAGTCTCTTAAAGGAAAAGTTGACTTCAGATCCAGTTATTGTTTTGCCAGATCTCAGGAAGTCATTTGTGGTCCAGTGTGACGCGTGTGGCAGTAGCATCGGAGCAGTGCTAATGCAAGATGGACGGGTAGTAGCCTATGAAAGCCGAATTTTGCAAGGGCTAGAGAGGACTATGCAAGTCTATGAGAAAGAGCTCTTGGCCGTGATTCATGCGCTTTCTAGCTGGAAGCACTACCTCTTAGGTGCTGATTTTGTTGTCCAAACAGATCATCAGACCTTGCGATACTTCTTGACACAGTCAAAGTTATCCGAAAAGCATATGCGATGGGCAAACATTCTTTCCATGTTCCACTTCCAGATTATGCATGTGGAAGGCAAGAAGAATGTTGTGGCTGATGCGTTATCAAGAAAGCCACAAATTTCAGCTGTGTCAATTCCTTATCATCATGAGTTAGATGACATGAAGGAACAGTATACTGCTGATGAAGATTTTGCAAGGATCTTTGAACAGTTACAAGAGGGGCAACATCACGAGCACTACCTCCTCAGAGATGGTTTTATGATGATGCATGGCAGACTTTGTGTCACTAGGCCACTGCGACATAAGGTCATGGAAGAGAGTCATGTCCCACCGTATGCAGGGCATCGTGGCATTGATGCAACAGTTTAAGCGGTAGAGACGTTCTTCTATTGGCCTACCTTGAGGAGAGATGTGGATGCCTTTGTGCGAGCATGCATAGTTTGCCAAAAGGTCAAGTTTGACAGGCAAAAGGCACCAGGGTTGTTACAACCACTGCCGATTCCGGATAAGCCATGGGAAAGCATTGCTATGGACTTTATCTTTGATCTTCCAAGGACGCCAACAGGGAATGATGGTATATGGACCATTATCTGCAGGTTCAGCAAGCAGGCCCATTTTAGCCCTGTCAGGAAGAAGATAAAATCTGATCAGATGGCACGCTTGTTCATGTACAATGTGTTTAAGTACCATGGTATGCCACAATCGATTATCAGTGATCGTGATCCTCGCATGACCAGTTTGTTCTGGAGAGGATTGTTTGAGAACATGGGTACTACGCTCAAGTTCTCGTCTTCGTTTCATCCACAAACTGATGGACAGTCAGAAGAGGCCAATTCTACTGTCTTAGATCTGCTGAAATGCTATGTGTCAGATAATAAGGGCAAGTGGGAACAGTATTTGCCTATGCTTGAGTATGCGTACAATAATACAGTGCATTCGTCTACTGGCAAAGCACCTTTTGAAATTGTTGAAGGCGGCAAAAAGGTTCCTCCCATTTTGCACACAAAGGACAAGATCTTTGAGGCAGATCGATATGTTGAGAACATGGATGAGATGTATAAGAAGATTAAAGTTGCCTTGGAGAAGGCTCAGGCAAAATAGAAAAAGGCTGCTGATCGTCACCGTTGTGAATTGCTACTATCACCTGGTGATTGGGTTCTCTTAAGGTTCGAAAAGGCAAGATTAAAGAAGATGAAGGGCAAGGAACGGCTGTTTCCTAAGCTTAGCATGCGATACTATGGGCCTTTTCAAGTGCTTGACAAGATCAGCGATGTGGCTTACAGGCTGAAATTGCCTGATGCGTGGAAGATTCATAATGCGTTTCACGTGAGTCTTCTAAGACCCTTCGTGGGTGATGTGCCAGAAGATATGCCAGTTGAGGATCAGCCAGAAGTTGAGGAACTTGATGAGATCCTGGTACCTGAGCAAGTTTTGGCACATAAGGACAGAAAAGTTAAAGGACAAGTTGCAAGACGCTATTTGGTGAAGTTCAAGAACTATCCACCTATGGATGCAAAGTGGATGGAAGAGCATGAACTGTCAGAGTCACCAAATGTATTGCAGCTTTACCTTGAAGCCTTTGGGTTACAGCCTACTTATGCCCCAACCCAATGTGTGCAAAGGAGGGGTAATGATAGAGCTATTACATCGAATGTACATATGAATTCAGTGCCATAGATAGAAATGGCAAAAGCATGAAGGCCTCATTAAGTCATTTGTATCTATGTATGTTACGACCTTTCTTGCGGATACATGCGATGATAAAAGAGTGTTGATAGCACAAGATCATCAATGGCGTGTATTTATGGTATGCAATCGAGGACGTTTGCGATTTCAAGAGGGGGGTATGTCACGAGGACGTGGCAGTTATTAACCATGTCACAGAGATGTGGCAACTGCTAACCTTGGTTGTTGGTTTCTTTCCAATGGGGTTTATTTTATTTATTTTGAGACCCTCTTTTTGAAGTAGCAAACGGTCGGACATTGTATGGCCAATGTGAACGGTAGATTCACCCGCAGACGGGAAGTGGTCGGCACTGGAATTCGTATGGTAAGAGGATGTCTAGGCTCAGAGCAAGATCATATAGGTCCCCCCGTCGCACTTAGCAAGTTGGTGGATACTAGGAAGTGAACTCAATTAAGACGTAAAGTCAAGGTGAGACTTCCAACAAAAAGTATCCGACAGTTGGGCCACATTGCATTTTTGGATGCGGTCCCAATGAGGATAGATGGTCAGAAGACCAGTGGGAGCCCAACGGAAGCATCTCCTAAAATTTAGGGAACTGCTATTTTGGGCCACGAAATGTGTTCGCGTCATTACCTTCGGTATGACTAGGGGAACACTTTACAACTCTGCCGCGAAGTCAACCGACGCACCAGTTGAGATATTTTTAGCAGGGAAAGCCCAAACTCAGAAACTGGGCGACGTGTCAGCTTGTGAGCGATTCTGCCACTCTGGGAGGCAAAAACGAGCTGCATATCATCAAAGGGGGCGCCATTTTCAGCCACAGGCGGATTGCAACAGGTACAGAAGCTATGGAATGCTTACCTTGCCCTCTATGCACAGTATGGTGACGGGAGTGATGCCCCGCACGCTACATACTGCTCTCTTTCTCCCCTACGTGCAGTTATGTGATGCCCCACAAGAGGGCTACTCATTTGACTGATGTACAGTTGTGTGGGTTCATGCTTTTGTGCTGAGGCAAGAGCCTCCTTGAGCAGGAACAGGGGTAGCTAACTGCTGCTCCAAAGCAGGCACTGGTGAGGGTCATAACCTCACCGTACAGGTGCAAAATCAGCGCTGTGTATGCGCTGTAATTTGACTGTTTTTGAGCCATACGGACGCCAGGATCATTGGGAATCGTGCCCCATTGGCAAAGGACAGGTAGGGGACTGTTTGGGGCTGAAAACAGGGCAAAAACGAGTAAATACAGCGTGCTGAATTTACTGTTTTTAGACAGGAATCAGAGGGTATACGACAGTGCAAGCGAGTTCCAGCAGGGGAATTGGTTTCGCGCAAGTTTTGGGGCTGTTATGTTGCCGAAATTTGGCCAAATCAAATGGTATCTAGGTGGATACACGTGAAGGATTCCCAGGACCTTACCTTGTAATTTACCCTCCTAAAGAATAAAGAAATACCGAAAGGGGCGCCAATTTTGGGGCCTACAGGTTGTCGGCGTCTGCTCGGAGGACTAGCTTCCGAGCCGTGTGTGTGATGAAGTGTTAATTCTCGTTACAGGTCTCCTTTGCAAAGTGCTCTGTGTGTGTGTTTAAGTAAAGATTTTCGGGTGAAAGCCAACGCCTACCGCCCTACGGGCCGGTTCGAGCTAGCTACCTTGCCGATAAGTCATGGTCTATGATCAGAATGAATGTTGAATGTCATGTGATGTCCTGTGATGTCCGGTGATGTCGTGTGATGTGACTGTCGATTTTGTACATGTGCTAGAGGTGTGTTCCTAGTACGTAGGTGCTAACAGTCAGTGTCTGCTAAGACGGTTTATCACTTTTGTCGGTTTAGCAGGTGTAATCGCGGTCGATTACAATGCTTTCAAGAGGGGGGTATGTCGCAAAGTGATGACGTGGCGGACAACAAAAACCCTAATTTTTGCCAAAAACCCTAATTTTTGGAAATCGTGGAGGCTGATTTTTTTTTAAAAAATTTAATAATAATGATGAGCGACGCGAATCTTGCTTTTTCTCTATGCAATGAGAAAGAGAGAGAGAATGCTTTTGCTTTCAAGTTTTGACTCTCTGTGAGAGAGAGAGAGCAGTTGCTTTTGATGTGAAGCTTTTGGTGCTCTGCTTTTTGGGCATCCCTTGTAACCTTTAAATTAGAGGTGAGGGCCTCACTTCTCAGAGCATCTAGACACAGAGTCTGAGAGTGAATTCCGATCCACTCTCTTGTACTTCGAATTGATTAATACAAAAAGAAATACCGAAAGGGGCGCCAGTCTTTGGGGCCAATATCTCTAGGCACGGAACTCCGTCGGGCCAATGCAAATCTATTGTGATCTGTGAATTGTTTTGAAGTGGTTATTTGGTGCTGTCGCGATTGATTCTTCACTTGGAGTGTCCAAGTCTATTACAAACAAACTGCTGATGTGTCAAGGCCCTGAAAGATGGAGTCAACTTGCAGATGCCGGCCAAGGGGCCTAAACCCTAAGAAGAAGTAGTAACAGAAGAAAAAGTGCTACCAACTTATGGGGACCCTGTCCGATGGGGTCCGAAGTGACAAAGGATTAAAATAAAGTAAGACTTGCACGCGCGCACACACACACACACACACACACACACAAACTGATGACGTGGAAGATTTTTGAAAATTGCGTTGACATGATGACGTGGCAGGTTGTACGGATTTCCGTAAATTACGTTGACAGCTCTTTGGGATTGCTTTTGGACCAGATGCTTTTGAGTTTTGAAGGCTTTTCACTGTAACTGGTTATCAAGCCAAGGGCCTTTAAGTATGAGGTTAGGGCTCATTCTTGGCATGCTTCTTGGAGAAGGTGCAAAGTCTGGAGTACCGGCTTCACTGTGTTGATGCAATATAAAGAAATACCGAGAGTGGAGCGCCAAGGTTTGGGGCCAATACTCTCTGCGGTAGAATTCCGCTACTCCGTGTCGCGTGTCATCTCTCTTTTTCAGTTTAGTTGTTATTGAAGTGCTAAAAGTCTGTTCAGTCTGTTCTTTTCTATTGGCATGTGGTGCCCGTCTTGTGACAGAGGAGGGAGGGGACTGCTCGTGAAAGAGCCGCCATGCCTCACGCGAGTCCTGACTCAAGAATACCTGTTATAGATCCTGCTCTAGTGGAGCCAAAAATGCCCTCTTCTTCCGCTGCACTAGGCGTCCGAAGTCAATCTGTTACTGTTTGTGAGTGATGTCCCTCAAAAGCACCTCCCTTTGAAGTCTAGCTCTAGCCTGGTGGCATTCCTCATCATACCAGCTGTTCTGAGGCATGCTCCCAGAATGACGTCTCTGCTCAGGGTGGGTGTGTGGGTATGCCTCTACTGCTGCATCATGTAATGTCTTTCAGTATAGTAGTAAGCTCCTCTAGAGGTCACCCTAGCTCCTCAGTGCATAGGCCTGTATAGATCCCGTTTATGTATAGAGAATCTGTCTCCCACGTGAAGGTGTAGCGAGTAGGGGCTGCTACCCGTGGACTATGCGCTACACTGAATTGGAAAGAGATGGTCAATATACAAGAGCATGATCCATTGCCACCTCAATAGGTCTGGGCCCAACTATGAGCTCCTGGATACTAAAGATTAGGCTCGGCTGTGCCATGACATAATCCATTGTGTTGGCTCCATGTCTGTGTGGAAAGCATGTGAAACCTCCCGCAACGGGAAATCTCTGTAGGCCATTCAAGATGGCCAATCCATGTGCAGTCCCTATGTCTATCAAGTGCCGTCCATACTCAGTATGTTCCCCGTCCTGTGATCGTCTGGATAGGCCCGTCTCTGCAACATCCAGTTCTCTCAGCATCTCCTCTGAAGTATCATAAAATACTGTCTGATGATGGGCAGTCCTAGCATTGAAGTCCCCTAGATTGATAATGTCACCATCTCTGGAGAACTTCCATATGTCATCATCCAAAATAGAGAAGGGGGACTGTCCTCTGGGTGGTGCAACGTGACTATGAAGGGGGGGGGAGAGAGAAATGAAATGCCATGTTATATCAACGTCTTAAAAGGCCAAAATGACCTATGAGACCAAAAGAAAAAGTTACAATTGGTGAATCTGATATCATGTCTGAGAGAGAAATGAAATGTAATATTATCGTCTTCAAAAGGCCAAAATGACCTATGAGACCAAAAGGTTACATGTGGTGAATCTACTAGCAGGTCTTGTACGTGCAGAGGCACTTTGTCAACTATGCCCAATGGGTAGACTGTCCTATGGTCGGCCAACATGACTGTCACGATTGTGACTATGTTAATAGCAATGCATCTACTCCTAGTTGCAGATACACGAAGTGCCATGCCAAGGACCCCTGCACTTGGATGGTCACACCCCTTCGCCCAAGAGAGGTGCCTATTCACTAAAAGCCACACTCCTTCGACGACTGGTCACACCCCTTCTCTCTACGGGTGCGACTCTTCGCCCAATGGTTGCAGCTCTTCGCCGAAAGGATGTGTCTTAACGTCTAAAGTCATGTCTCTTCACTAAGAGAGGTGTCTTTTCATTTATGTCTCTTGGTCTCCTATATAAGGAGCCCTTGTATCACACATTCAATCAATCAACACAGAGTCTTCTAAGTCTTGTTTCTGAGTTAAGTTCAAGTTACTCAAATCTGAATCATGAATTTAAATACTTAATAAAGGATTAGTACCTAGAATCCTTACAGTGGTATCAGAGCAAAATTTTTTTCCGGGACCCGAAGGTTGTGAGCCTCTCACCCTCGCCGCTACACTCTATCCCCTTCCCGGAGTTGCATGGAAGCAAAAGAAAGGTGGTACGCATGTGCATATGAGCATGAGGTAACTTAAACTTATTCTGTTCCAATTCAATACATAACGGACAGCAGTACAATGTATGTGTGCGGGCCTACCGGTAATAATGACCCTTAATGAGAAGGTTCGAGCGGAGGTGCCCCTTCAGTTCCGAGAGTTTCTCACCCCTTCACGCGAAAAGGCATTGACCCTGCAAGCAACCACACCCTCTCTTTGCCCACACCCCTTCTCCAGGATTCACCTCTCTTCCCCAACGCTGGCTGCTGAAAGTGCTTTTCTACGCAAATTATGCCTCTTCGCACTGCTGGATGCACCCCTTCGCTGCTTGCCCCTTGCGCACCCCTTTCCTCTCGGGCAGGCAGAGAACACTGGGCTGATTAGGCAGAGAACGCTGGGCTGATTATGTTCTCTGAAACGCTGCCATGCTGAAACGAATTCTGGAAACGCTGGGCAGAATTGCTGAATTTCTTACACTGGGCAGTTTTTTTACGCTGGCAGCTTGGCAAATTCAGCGCAAGGTTTTTTTATTAAAACCGCCCGGACTTCCACTTGATTTAAGTGGCCGCCCAAGACTCAAATTGTTTTAAGCCCTCATGTGCAGTTACATTATACATTAACCCTCCTCCAAATTAACCAAAATTTTTAAACCCATGTGAAAACACCCAATTTTTTTTAAAAAAGCCAATGCGAACACACCTTATAATTAAAAAAAAAAACTCCCATGAACATACATAAAAAAAGTTAAAAAAAACCTTACACCGCCTCTCCCTAGCTCTGCTCTGTGCGCACCTTCTCTACGCAAGACATTTCGCACACATGGTAGACGCGAACCAGTACACGGGATTCCTTGATGAAATTTTGTGGGTGAATTCTCTACTCAGAGCCGGAAGTGATAATTATTCCCGATTTCCCGACTCAGAGAGCAAACTTATTCTAAAGGCATTTTCCGCTCACGGAGCACTCGTCCCAGACTCTGTTCCCGACCCAAAACTTGCATCTGTTTGAGATCTTTTTGAGGCGTAACCATGCCGAATTCTCATGACGGAGGTGGTCAATATGATGATGTCCTTACTCTTATCAAGGAGCAGATGGCCACACTTTCCATAACCCTCGCATCATTTCACACTCGCTTGGTTGAGATGCAAACGCAAAACACTTCTCGAAGTCGTCCTGTTGCTTCTTGGACTACTAATGCAGCATCTTCAACACATTCTTCCGAAGCTTCGGTGGACGAACCAAACGAACCAAATCCAAGTAAAGAGGTAGACAATCGCAAACTTCAACTACTTTACAAATTTTTAATGCTGCACAGAAGAAGAAGCTTGATGTTAAACTGCCGGAACCATACACTGGTCACCGTGACAAGTGCGTACTGGACCAATGGCTATTCAAAATGGAGGTCTACTTGTCGAACAAGTAGACTTGGTCGGGAGTAAAAAAGTTGCACTTGCTAGTTCTCTGCTCAAGGACACAACATTTCTTTGGTGGCAACGACGGGTTGCTGATGGTAAACACACACCTTCTTGGGATAAATTCCGGCGTGCTATTCGCAAGGCGTTCGAACCTGCCAATGCGAATTTTCATTCCCGATCCTCTCTTCGCCGTCTGAGCCAGACAGGTTCCTTGGCCGCGTACATCACAGAGTTTCAAAGGCTAACTCTGGAGATAGAGACCCTTAGTCCCTCTGATAAACTTCACAGCTTTATCGATGGACTCGAACCCAACCTGAAGGATGATGTGCACAAATACAACCCTACCACCTTGGATGTTGCAATTGCCTATGTGGAGCGTCTTGGCGATAATGGACGCCCTATACGGATTTTTCTTCGTGGTGACAGATCTTCAAACAGCGCTCGCTTTTCACAGCGCGATCGTAGAGATAGCTATGGCCAAAGTAAGCAACATCAGTCTCAGTTCAGACAGCATGCAACGCAACCTTATTCAACTTCAAGGTTCTATTCTCAAGACCGACAATCTCAAAGTAGATCTTCTTCACATGTTCCTCCACTTGATCGTGGTAAAGGACGTGATTTTTCTCAAGATCGGCATTCCAATACTCAGCAAGGCTCTTCGTCAAATGGATCTTCAACTTCAAAGAAGGATGGATTATGTACAATTTGGGGTGGTGACCATAGATGGTATCAATGTCCAAAGAAACCAAATCCGTGTAATTTGAAAAGAAATTCCAACGCGGAAACATCATCGATTGCTGCATCACCAAATTCTTCTAAGGATAAAGGAAAATCTGTGGTCAACACGATTCATGTCTCAAATGATACGACTATTCTTATGAAGCATGCTGAGTGCAATTCTTCAGTTTTGGAGCTTCTCTCAAAGCAAGTTTTGAGCCTTCTTGGAACTATCAATGGTCGTTCCATTAATGTTTTGGTGGACAGCGGATGCTCAAATAATTTCGTTAGCACTCAGATAGTTCAACAGCTTGGCTTACCAACTTAGAGGACATCTCACTTGTATGATGTGGAATTAGCAGATGGATCAATTTTGACTTGTGATTAGACAGTTTGACAGTTGCAGTTTGAGATACAAACTTATGCTAATCAATTGGCTTTCGAAGTCATGCCTTTATCTTATTACGACATGATTCTTGGTCAACATTGGTTATTCCAATATGATTCAAACTTATGAGATTCAAACTTATGCTAATCAATTGGCTTTCGAAGTCATGCCTTTATCTTATGACGACATGATTCTTGGTCAACATTGGTTATTCCAATATGATCCAGCAATTAGCATTCGAGGACATACTATCAATTTGTTCAAAGATGGATGTGAATTGTCTTTACACGGGCTTTATCGTGCGGAAAGAGTGATTCAAGACTCACGTGTACTAGTCAAACAGCATGATACAGTGGATTATGAAGAGAATATGATTTCCGATACAAATGCAAAAATTCTAATTGATGAATTTTTGAATTCATTAACTTCTCCTGAATCAATTGATGAAGACAAAGATGATTTCAAGCAAGAAGTTTTTCCAAGTGATACTTTGTTGCCAGACAAAGTTAAGGAGGTGGTTGCAGATTCCGAGTCTGAAGACGACTATGATTTCTTTGATTCTTTGCTGGATGATGATATGCCAATTGCAAGTCATTAAGTGACAGTTTCTGAAGATGATTGTGAAGAATTTTGGGATTCATTATTGGAAGATGATTATACTCTCAAGCCAAAATCCTCTCCAGTTATTCATAAAGTTGAAGTTACCCCATTTGAAGAGTACCTTGAGAAGATGTCCTCTTCCCCAAATATTTCGCAGTTACTGGAAGATTTTGAACCAGAAGTTTTACATCGCGTGAAGAATTTTGAAGATCAACCTCTTGTTGCAGTCAACCTGACTATGCCAGATTCCTCTAAAAAGTCTTTGAATAATGCAATGACATGGGATTTAGTAGTCAAAGCAAAAAGGTTTCATAAGAAGCAAAGGTTTAAGACAAAGGTTTCCGATAATTCAGAGACTGAAGATTTTCGCAGATTCAATGCTTTTCCAGAGTTCTATCAACATCAGAAGTCATTTCTTTGACACGGGTTCTCATTTTAAATGGGAGGGGATGTCACGATTGTGACTATGTTAACAGCAATGCATCTACTTCTAGTTGCAGATACACGAAGAACCATGCCAAGGAGGACCTCTACACTTGGATGGTCACACCCCTTCGCCCAAGAGACGTGCCTATTCACCAAAAGCCACACTCCTTCGACGATTGGTCACACCCCTTCGCTCTACGGGTGCGACTCTTCGCCCAATGGTTGCAGCTCTTTGCCAAAAGGATGTCTTTAGGTCTAAAGTCATGTCTCTCTTCACCAAGAGACGTGTCTTTTCATTTATGTCTCTTCGTCTCCTATATAAGGCCCTCGTATCACACATTCAATCAATCAACACAGAGTCTTCTAAGTCTTGTTTCTGAGTTCAGTTCAAGTTTTTTAAGTCTTAATCATGAGTTTAAATACTTAATAAAGGATTAGTACCTAGAATCCTTACAGTGACTATGAAGGGGGCGGATAGGGTAGGCTGTAGACCTAATGCCAAATTGGTGAACTCAAGCATCAGATCGATGCCGGATCCACCATCCACTATCATTCCTGAGAAATACTTCCCCAAGATGGATGCGGTGAGACGAGGACTTTTATAATCAGTGAAGGGAGCAACGGGGTGGTATATCATATAGGACTCTAATGGTTGTATCGTAAGGTACCCGCCTCTAGGACTTGCTCCGGGGTGAAGTGATTGAATAACGGCAAGGGTGTCACTTAGAAAACCTGCATCTCGTGGAAGCATGCCATAGAGTGATAGTTGCTCGAAGGTGTTCTTCACAATAGTCTCTGTGGTAAGCTTTTATTTTTCTGCTAATCGTGTCTTTGGTACCTTGATTTGTTGTAGGTCAGCTACTGCTTCCAAGAAAGCCCCATCAATATCGAAGATTAGAGAGGAAGACCCTTTCTTGGCACTAGGGGATGGCTTGTCGACAACTGGAAGTGGGGTATTAACCGGTGAGATAGTGGGTGGAAGAGTGTACCTTGTTGGAAGGTTGAGACCAAGGGTTGCCCTCTGAGCCCGAGTGAGGACACCAGTGGGCTCTTCTACTTGCTATAACTTGCCATGAGGGGTCACCACATGAGTAGAAGGTCGAGGACTCAACAAGTACAACGGGGGTGTTGAGGCTCCTATGTGCAGGGAGGGTGCAGGTGTGCGGTGCTGGACCCAAGTCCGAAGCTTCAAGACGCTAGACCATAGAAAGTAGGTGATGCCTATGACGACTAGAACCAATCACACATATGTACAATCATAAAGAGCCACCAACAGCTAGCAAAATAACTTGATCCAGCTACGTCTACCTCCAAATTGTGGTGTGGTGATCTGGCCATGGTGTCCACTAGACCACCACCCGTACCACTGCTACGTGTCGCTGCCTAGGTCCGTCCAGTGTGAACCCTAGACCAACTGTAACTAACTGCTTGTCATGTGCAAGTGACATTGTAACCCTGTTACAGGGAGATATTCGCAGCTACCACCCACCACACAGAGAGTGGTCACCTTAGAGCGGGCTCAGACAATCAGAGCCAGGAGACGATCAGGAGCTCCAAGATACAGAGCCCCTAGACTCCGTCGCAGACAGGTCCAAGAGATCCAATCACGGCATTGCTAGGCTGTCTAGGAGAGACGATCCCAGATGTTGGAATTTATTCAGGCTGCTTTCGCCCTAGATCCACCCATGTACCGCGTACTACACCCCCAATTTAGCACAGGACTGAGGATGGAGCTAGATAGTCTGATGCATCTTCATAATTGTACTACCGTGAGCATATATTCGCCCCAGAGATAGTGTTGCATCTCCCCCTCACATACCATGTATCTCAGCTGAGATGGATCAGCAGTCCACCAGGTGACATACGATCTCCACCACTAGACGACTATTTTGAGTATTTTTGTAGCCTTTTATCCTTTCCCGATAGATAGAGGACATACATCTGTGAACATCTGAATTGTCTCATAGGCCGACTTCAGCCTCTTATAGACGTCAAAATATCTTTGTTTCTTTCTAGTTATAGAACACGAGGCAAAAGAAGAAAGAAGGATAATCCGGTTCTCCTAAAGGTTGATGATATCTCTCATCAAAAAGTGCTTCAAAAAGTGAAGCATAATTTTAACTTAATCCCTAGCTAGAATGGGTAAGAAAAAGTCCTGGAATGACTGTAAGTTAAGCTGAGGCTACAGCTTGCAAGTCATGGGAGTCTCTCCTCTTAACACACTTCTTCCCTATCAAGAGTTGCCTCAAGAGGAGGAGACCATTGAGGAGTAGTGCAGTTCTCCTCCGATGGCGACTGTTGATGGCTCTATCTACTAATCGTTGATGTTTTGATCTACAAATGGCAATAGCCCTGTGCAATGTTGTTCCTCGAGAGAGGTGTCTGAGTGGGTATGCCAGTGAGTGAGGAAGTAGAACCTGCTGCAACTGCAGTATATTGGAACTGAAAAAGTGTGTAAGGGCTGTCTGGGTTTGCAGCAAAGGATCTGCAACTCTCCTGTCCCTCAAGAGGATCTCTTGGTAACTCCTAGGCTAAGTTTTCTTTGTGACGCCTTAGCTCCAGTAGCGAGAGCCAGAACACCTTTGATCATCAAAGCATATGATCTGAGGCAGTGGTCTAAGGCTGTCATGAATAAGACAAATTACTTCCCTAGGATCTCATAATAAACAGTGTAATGAGATCTGTAGTGCTCATCTTGTGTTTTTAGGTTGAATTTTCAGTTTCAATAGAATGATGGTCTTCGACAGCACTTGACTGACTGAAGTATCTTAGAAAGGGTTTTGAAGTCTTGTGTTTTTGGGTTGAATTTTCAAGTTTCAATGGAATGATGATCTTCTACAGCACTTGACTGACTGAAGTATCTTGGAAAGGGTTTTGATGTCTTGATTGAAATAAACTGCACCTTGTGATGTAGGAATAAGCATTTTGGTGGTGGGCCAAACTGAAATGGATTCTCTGTTGCTTAAGGTGCTTGCAGAGAAAGGAGGCTCAAACGTGGAAGAGCTTTCAGCACATCCTGATTTTTTTTTAATGGCCACAATGAATCCGGGTGGTGATTTTGGGAAGAAAGAGCTTTCTCCTGCCTTGAGAAATCGTTTTACAGAAATCTGGGTGCCACCCATCATAGAAGAAGATGACCTAAGGAGCATTATTCACACACGGTGTGTGCACATTCTAAGCTTTGTAAGATCTGATGAGCAAATGACATATGGTGTTTGTGTTACTGAAATTTAAAACTGGAGACAGGTTTTTGGATCATATTCAACCTGTTTTAACGGATCCTCTTTTGAATTTTTGGAAGGTTTGTTTATTTTAATGCATGAAAATTTGGTGTTTAAAAGAGAATAGGGTTTTTTTTTTTGGCAGGGAACTCATATAGTGTATTTTGAATGAACAGTGGTATCAAGAACAAGACATTCGAAGGGGGCTCACTGTTCGTGATCTCTTGTCTTGGATACATTTTGTAAATACTGTAGGAGGAGAAATTGGGAAAATTTGTGCATGTATTCATGGGGCATTCTTGGTGCTTCTTGATGGCATCAGTTTAGGTATCTCACTTTTTGTTCTGTAACAACTGTTTCCTTGTTGTTCCAGTTTCTTCATGTGTGAGGATTTTTAAGAAACACTGTTTGGGAATAATCTCACCAGAGTAGAATTTTATGGTCGTTTTCTTGATTACGGAAATGATGTTTTACTCGCGAAGGCACAGGCTTGTCAAATGAGTCAGTCAGATCGTTGAGAAAACAGTGCCTAGATTTTCTGCTGCAGCAACTCCCTGCGGTTAGTGTTTTCAACTCCTTTTTTGGTTCTGTATTCGTGCGTTTGTTGATATTATTAGCTGTTGAGATCTTGTTCTTTTACAGGATGAGCAGCTTACTAGTGAAGATTTTAATGACAACACAATGATGACAGGAAAGCATTTCATGTTATCTGAGAACAAGGTTGGAGTACATCCTTTTTTTATCTCCAAAGGTGAGAAGTCTTTCACTGTTTTTGATTATGCTAGCCAATGTTACGGTCTAAAGTGGACCATACTCCTATGTTAATGCACAAAAATATGAACAAGAAATGGTGTGTTTAGTTCAATGCACATTCCTTCTTCCTTATTGTTATTCTAATCTCTTCCGGTGCATAGCAGGACCAATGAAACCCAAGGAGATAACTTTTGAATTGATGGCACCTACAACAAGCATCAATACGTTTCGCATTCTACGAGCGATGCAACTTCCCAAGCCAGGTACTAGCTTGGTCTGTCCGCATAAGAACCTTATCATTATCCAGGATTGCGGTTGAAGCAGAAAAAACTATTAATGGCTGATTTTCTCTCTGTAGTCCTAATTGAAGGAAGCCCAGGTGTTGGAAAGACAAGCTTGATTACTGCCATTTCAAATATTTCAGGCCATTCTTTAGTAAGAATCAATCTATCGGAACAGGTCAGCGAACTCTGTGTACCTATAGCCCTTTCATTTAAACTTTTCATATGAAAAGAATTCTCATGCCATTTGGTGTATGTAATTTTGTATGAAGACGGATATGATGGATCTTCTTGGTTCTGATTTGCCTGTCGAAGGAGACGGAGCAGATTTTAGGTGGTCCGATGGGGTTTTCTTACAGGTTTGCGGTTTAGTTTTGTTTATTGATCTTTTTCTTATTCCCCCCTTCAAATTTTTCTTCTTGTTCCTATTCTATGGCTGCATAGGAAATAACAGAATATCAGTAGCCCATTTTCTCTTTTTCAGTCATTGTGTTTTCTGGCATGTATGGATTCAACAGGCTCTGAAAGTGGGTAGTTGGGTTCTGCTGGACGAATTGAATCTTGCATCTCAGTCAGTTTTAGAGGTAAGGAACGTTGTTCGTGTTTACTGATGTGGAGCTTCAATAATGTTGTTTGTAACGCTTACTGTCTGTAAGAGAACAGGGTTTAAATGCTTGCCTAGATCATCGGGGTGAGGTCTTCATACCGGAGCTTGGGCGCTCCTTTAAATGCCATCCAAGTTTTCGGATCTTCGCTTGTCAAAATCCTGCTTTACAAGGAGGGGGTAGGAAGAGCTTACCACGGTCCTTTCTAAATCGTTTTACAAAGGCAGGTCTATTTGTTTGTGTTTGTCATTATTTTTTAGTTTTGAATAAACGTCTATTTAATTGTGGACTTTCCAGGTCTATGTTGATACACTTTCTGAAGAAGACTTCCTCTTTATATCAAGGTCCTTGCACCCATCACTTTCACAGGAGTTTCTCACGAACTTGATTCAGTTTAACACCAGAATTCTGAAGGATACAATGGTTACTCGTTCTTATGGGCATCTTGGTGCCCCATGGGAGTTCAATCTTCGAGATGTTTTGCGATCATGTGCCCTTGTTGAAGGTAGCAATAAAAAGTTGCATCTTGTTTTATGCAAATGCAATTACATGTAAAGTCAAGCTGATGTTACTTTCAAATTTATTTAGGTGGTAACCAAACCAACTTTCAGTTTTTGGAGATTGTGTATCTACAAAGAATGCGAACAGCAAGGGATCGTTGCTGTGTATTGAAGCTATATGAGGAAGTTTTTGGAAGTCATGCAAGGCTAGAGGCATATCCCAGAATCTCCCTGGATCGCAAGGCCTTGCGAGTTGGGAATGTGATGTTGCCACGATCAACTGGACCCCAATCATGGACCCGCATGGAGGATCTCACATTTCTTCCCGGCCAAATAAAAAGTCTGGAATCGCTGTTGCTTTGTGTAAAAAATGGTTGGATGTCTATTTTAGTTGGTCCTGCTGGTTGTGGTAAGACAGCCCTTGTACGGCTTCTAGCCCATCTTACAGGAACACCTCTTCAAGAGTTTGCGTTGTCTAGTGGCACTGATACCACTGACCTGCTTGGGTGTTTTGAACAGTATGATGTATTGCGATGTTGGCAGCAACTAGCAAAGAAAGTGGGTCACCTTGTTCAAGTAGCTTTTGTTCAGTGTTTTATTGCTTTGGATAAAACACTTCCTGCTTCGAAGCTAGTTTCACTCCTGCGAAACATGCTGACAGATTGGTCAAATTTTGAAAAATCTTTGAATTTACGCACTGAGGGCAGTTCTGGAAATTATGCCAATGGAAATATGGGAAGGACTGTGCCGGATTTAGTGGAAATCAACTTACTCTTGCAGGTTGTAGGTCAGGTCAAATTTGTAAGCAGCTTGTTTGAAGAGTCTTTAGTGAATTTAAGTTTGGAAGTTGAAGCGGTTGAAAATGATTTACTGGGGTTGAAGAGAAAAGTGAGCAGTAAGTTCAACAGAAGCCACTTTGAGTGGGTTGACGGTGGCTTTCTGAGGGCAGTTGAACGTGGGGATTGGGTCCTACTTGAAAATGCGAATACATGTAGTCCAACGGTATTGATCTTTTGCAAGATTTCTATCCATGTTTTTTAATTACTAAAGATGTGCTTGCCTGTCATAGATATATTAACTGACTTTTGGGACCTTTTTGACAGGTCCTTGATAGGCTTAATCCGCTTTTAGAGCCAAATGGAGCTATCTTGGTCAATGAGCGAGGGCTGACAAGTGAATCTGCTACAGTTCTCCGCGCACATCCTAATTTTCGACTTTTTCTTACCGTAAATCCTTGCCATGGGGAAGTTTCAAGGGCAATGCGAAACCGTGGAGTTGAAATTCATCTCATGCAGCCGCATACATGGATAGATAATGTAAATTGTTTTCTTGGACAAGAAGAGCAAACAAAGAATGCCGGAGACTCCAGGCAGTATTTGATTCATGCAGGAATACCTAGTGTCCCATTGGTAGATGCTATGTGTCATGCCCATATAGATGCCAGTAGAATTTCTGATGCCTCTGCATTAGATTACTCAGCTTGTATTAGAGAGCTTCGTCAGTGGATGAATTTGTTTTGGCAGTTGTTAAACAGGGGCTTCTCATTATCAGAAAGTCTTTTTTGCAGTTGGGATCAAACTTATGTGCATGGGTATGCAGATTACAGAAAAGGAGGTGTAGTGGCAGATGTATCCAAAAGACATTTTACACAATCAACTTATGCTGCAATGGTGCAGTCATCTTCTACCTTGCAGCTCCCTGGTGGATGGCCAAGACCATTGAGTGCTAGTAACTTTTGCAGGATGTCAATAGAGGCTGTCGCTATGAGGGACTGCATGTATCTAGAGCATCTTCTTGGTGAGCAAGCTGCATTTCAGGTGAGGTCTGCATGGTGTAGTGTTGACACAAATGAAAGAGAGAACTTGTTTAAATGGATGCAAAATCAGAAAGATGCTGCTGTTGTGTTTCCTGGTCCACTTTTTCAACTCCTATTGCACCCATCCTCTTCAAAATCCTTGGTTTTTGTTGAAAGGTCTGTTCCGGATTCAAAGATTTTAGATAAGATGGTTATGTATGCAAGTTTGTGGATTATGAGAGGAGTTTGCAGCAGTCTCACAAGAGAGATGCGGTATATGTGGATGAAATGGAAAGCTGACCAAGCGGGGCCTCACCGCAATTCCTTGAAACTTTTCTGTAAAATTATTGAGCAAGAATCAGGACACCCTGTATATAAGCAGGCAATGGAAAGTCTTATTCATTTTACAGCCATTGAAGACGATCAATTAGACAAGCTGGATGCACTTCGCCGCACATTACTGCAGTGGCAAATTGAAGATGATTGGTTTGAGAAATCTCACCAAAATCTTCATCGTAAACCTGAATCTCTGATTATTAAGTCCTTTAAGTGTTATGCAGGTCAGTCCAAGGACTATGTAATGGAAATGGAATGGAATGATTCAGCTCTAGCAGCTTATCCTCTTCTCCTTTTTGTAAGAGGTCTGGAAGAGGAGGTACTTTCATGCAGGCATTCTGAATGGAGTAAAGAGACATGCAAAACTTACTTCAAGCTTTTGGATAGCCATAAGGCTTTATGGAAGGCTGCCTGCGAGGTCTTTATTGAGAGTGATGTCTATTCTGAAAGCCATGGATTGTATTTGTGCTGGAAAACATTGAGAGGGAGTATAATACAGTTAATATCAGATTTCTCTTCAGAAAAGGTAATAACTTTTTTTCCCATTTCTGCTGATTTAATGGCTTAATGTCATCAGTCCTCCTTGATATGACTGCATACTATTGCAGGTAGCTGCTAAATTCAGGCAGACAGTGCAAAAAATTGAGAAAATGTTTTCTGCCAAGAAGCGTGTCTTAAAACTGTATGTGTGGAAGCATTCTGGGCACCCCCTCATTCCTAGCACAAAGGAGGCTTTTAAAGAACTGCAAGCATTGTTGAGCTTCTGTTATTGGCTTTGGCCTGATAATGCCCATGGTATGTATCTATTTGGACAAGATGACTACACGTGCAGGCGCACCCACATGCATCAGTGCGTACGCACACATGCATGCACGAGTATGTTTTGAATATATTGACTTTGTTCACTTCTGCAGGAGAGGCAGATTTCATATCTATCTCATCCAGTGAAGTATTTCGTCGCTTGGCTCTGGAAGGTAATTCATCATTTGTCTCACTTCCAAAAATGCCTGGTAGGAAGTCCTGTTGCTATAGATTTATTTGTTTGGCATCAGAACGCACTTCAATTTTGCAGGTATAGGCATGGCAATGTCTGTTGTTCAGGGCCTGTGGAAAGATAAAGAGGATACCTCTGTACAGAGAGGTGGTGAGCTCGTGGCTAGTGATATCTTAAAGGTGTCTGCAAGAGATCTTAATGTAGCCTTCTTTGCTTCTGTTGTCTTTTAAAGTTTGTACCTGAAGCTTCTTCCCTTTTACTTTCTACAGAAGCTCTGTGATCTCGTGAATGCACAGAGCTTACAGAAGTCCTTTCCAACGGACTTCTTGCGGGTTCCTGGCTGCAAGTGTTTTCCATTACACCTGGTTCAAGATTCTTGTTATCGGGAAGCACTCTTGCAAGGCTGCAGGCATTCCAACTGGCTTGTTCTGCCTTGGCTGGATTCATTTAGTTTAATACAGGATAGCACGGTCCTAGCCACTGTGACACAGATTGCCAGTAGGCTTACTTGCGATGGTGGACATGATACTTTTCCAAAGGAGGTTGGTAGTACCAACTCCCTTATGTTTTGTGCTTTGAATCAGCAATCATCTCACCACCATGTAAACAATAGCTTGTAGATGCAAAAGAACAGCTGCTGGGAGTTATTGACTTTTCACTGAAGTTTTCTTCAAGATCACCTTTGGATCTGGTGCCTCATCAACAAACTGTATGGCTGATAAATGCCATTTCAGGTAGTTCTGACCAACCCAGGGATGGCTTTTCTGGTTTAACAAGGCCTGATTAGTTTGCTTGAATAGAATTGTCACGAGGTAATCCAACAATATTGTAGTTGATGTAACAAGCAACTGAAATGAGACAAGTCTGTTGCTATAAAGTAAAGTCAGTCAGTTGTTCTTTCTTCAATGCAGCTTCATGATTTCCCCCTTTTATCTCTTCAAAACATTTTGGATGCACTGATGTGCAAATGCACATGCTAGTAAAACTTATCTTCCCTTGAATTGACTCACTCAATGGTGCTATTAATGATTCGAAGCTTCAGCTGCACGTTTGTGTTTGATCTCATGTTTGGTGAAGATACAAAAACTGTCTAGTTAAGTACACAATTCGACCAATTCAATCTGCTTGTTTGGTTTTGCTGACAGTTGACGGTCATTTCAACCGTACCTTTGTTAAGGAGTTCCAGAGTTTCTGTCATCAAGTGCGCTTCAATTGGTATTCAGCTGTCTTCCAAAGGGAGCCCAGAGATGATCTGGTATGGTTATGGAGTATCTATGTAGTAAAGCTGAATTTCAAAGCTGTTAACTATGGTTTCTCTCCAGGGTTCATCACTCTCTGCCAGATGTACAGGTGCTGGTTTGCTTTTCAATGCATCAAACAGTGTTGAGATTTCGCGCTTAATGTAAGTGATTTTAGTCTTTTTTGTGAGTATGGCAAGTGATATTTCTCTTCTTTCTTAGAAATTTTTGAACAACGTCAAAATGTCATGGATGTCTATGTCAAGTTTATAAGAAAAGACATCACAGTAGAGACATGCAGTCAAGAATCGAGATTATAGTCAAAAGAAGCTTGAAGTAGAACAGTCTTTTGTCTTCTTTAACCCTAGCAGATCCTTTTAACAAGGAAGTTGCACCAGAAATATGTTTTAACTACTTTCTTGCATATCACTACTAGGTTTTTGTGAATGAGTGAAATAAAGGAACATTGGTTGTATGTTGAGTAGTGACTGTCTTCTTACGTCTGTGAAGCTAAATATAGCAATCTTCATTGATTGTAGCACACAGGTAGTGCCTCTTAAGCAGTTGAATAGCAAGATTATGGAACTTCGGCTTGCAACAAAGGTTTTGTGGGGGTATAGAAATGAAAGATTGCAACACTCCACGAAAACTGATTTTCTTGATGCAAGCGCCACACTTTATCAGGTGTTTTTTAATAATATCACAGAGTCAGTGTCTATTTGATGACCATGAACGTGAGCACTCATCAAACACTCCTATCTTATCACAGTTAATCTGCTCCTTTACGAAGACATTCAAAAGAGATGATGCAGCCCAAATACATTCTTTGTTAGGATATTTGCATACAAAGGTAGTGCAGGTAATATGGGGCTTTATAAGTCGTGTTTTAATTCTTGTTTCTATGTTGCTTGTCCACTTCCCTAACACTGTTGTCATAATCTCAGGGTGATCGTGGCAAACTTGAGGATGAAATTCAACGTCTTAAAGCTTTTCTCAAGAAATCGTCCGATAAAAGATTTGTTACTTTTATTGATTCACATGTTAGTCTCTGTTTGGATTGGCTATATTGCCAGTCTGGCCGGGAGTCTAGTTCTACAGGTATAACAGGAACAAAACTTTCAATGTAATTGGAGATGGTCTCTTATTTGCAGAAGTCCAAGTCTATTACTTGTATTCTATGGAGTAGGTATTCGCTCTCTTTATGGAAGAGTATGGCTACTTGTTGGGGCTACCCGTTTAAACCTGGTCCTTCCAAGTCGAGTGTACGATCCAGCTGCCAAGTATGCAGTTGTACGTTCTGTTCTACTGGAAAAGCACTCCGAGGCAAGACTTGAGCTGCAGGTGATGTGTGAACTGATAATGAAAATTACGTAAAGATGGCATAAATAGTTACAATCCAGTTATATATGGTGCTGGACAGGTACGAGAAGAAAATGATCTGATTGTAAGAGGGGGAACAACATCAGAAGACAACCAAAGGCTGAAAATTAATATACAAGAACTGGAAGAAGAAATAAATTCTGCGGCATCAAAGGTTGCTCAATCAGAACTGGCTTTGAATTTATGCAGAGAGTTGTTATAATTGGGTTTGATCACTGCAGTGTGTATACCGTCAACAAGCCGAGAATCTGGGACTGCTCTACAATGAAATCACTTGTTTCATTAAATCCATGGATGGCTCTCAGAGCGTGTTTGCATGGATCAGAGCTTTGGACACAGATGTCAAAAATCATTCAGTAGATCAAGTGATTCAAGAATTACTGCAGTGGCAGGTGGTGCACCATTCTTGTACTTTGCTCATGTGATTGCTAGCATAAAGGATACTTCTGCTTGCTGATTAGTTGAAAATGCTGCAGGATGTCTCAATGGAGTTCATTCAAAGAGTTTTATCAAATTACCCAGATTACAAAGATCTTACACAACCTGTGCTACTGGCTGTGTTTGAAATCAAAATGGGGTTGGCTATGCTTTTCGCTGCATTTCAGGAAAAAAACTTGGTGTGGCAAAGAGGACTGAATGTCCACCCCAGTGATTTTTATGTAGGAGACAATGAACAGCTTTTCTTTAGTATTTCCTCAATAATATGTTGTATTTTCTTTAATGTTTTCTCAATATTTCTTGACAGGAATTTATCTGTGGTCTTATGGAGTTTCCAACTAGCTCTACAACCACATTCAGAAATGCAACAGCTACAGCTACGACTCCAGTGCCTGTGCTCTACTTTCTGAGAGAAGGCTTTACTGAGTCTATGGTTGCTGTGATTGGCCTGCAGAATCAAGAGAAAGAGGTATTCTCTTTTGTTGTACACCTGTGCTGCTCCTAGAAGAGAAGGGAAGAACATCATACTCTTGCCCACTGCCTATGGGCCCTGGAAACAATGATTGCTACATGCCTTGGATGCAAGGATTTGAATTCCATAGATGGCAACAAAACTGCATTTTCTCAATATCAGATTATCTTAGATTTGGGAGGGGGTGTATTTAGCAAAGCATTATGAGCATTGTTTTAGCAGGTGAGAGATGCGCCACCAGAGGCATGATAGTGGAGAGATTGACAGTTTCATCACAACCCGCAAATGCGGGCCATCATCGCATGCCATTGCAGGAACAATGCGTGACGACTTCTGGAACGTCTCTCTGTCTCAAGGCGCACACTGATGGAAATCTTGGGCTGAGCAGGACTCCCAAAGCTTACAGCCTAGAATCACGAGGAGTTCCCTCTTTTCTATCTAGTCAGAGGTTTAGTTAGGATGATAAATTGCATATTTGTACCTTTTGTGATGAGATATCATCACCAGGTGTACCTTGATTGGTCTCGTGGGCCACTTTGGCCTATAAGAGAGGTTAATAAACCTTTCTTTCTTTCTTAAGATATTACATTGGAGATATTATCAGCTTTTTATGCTTTTCAACTTTGAGGAGAATAATTCTCGAATTATTCGTGTTGTGAGGGAACACCTCAAGTAGATGAATATTTCCAATGCATTGGAATTTGCCATCCTCACAGAATCTACTTGATATTACTGGGGTATTTAGTGTTAATAGCACCGTATATTAGCATTTCCAAACATTTTCTTGTGAATTCTCTATATTTGGTGTAACCATTGGTACAACCAAAGTTGGTCGATGCTGGGAAGTGTGCTGTGCGGTGTTATGGATGCTGACAGGTGCATGATAAAGGGCTTAAGCAGGTATGTGAGGCCTGCGCAGGGAGGTGGTAGCGGAAATGTATGTTTGATGTGGTTTCTTAGGCCAAAAGAGCTCGAGAATGGATCAATTGGGTTGGCAGGTCTAAGTGCTCAGAGTGCTGATTTGATGCTCTGAAATGTAGTGTTCGAGGTGCTCTAGGAGCTGGTCCAGACAGCTCCTCAAACGGAGCTACGGGTGCAAAGCTATAGCAGATTGAAGTTGGAAGTTGGCGGTGGTCGCAGGGAATCTGGCAGTTTTTCCCCATTTTGGAGCACGTGGTTCGAGGCCATACAAAAGTCAAAGTGCAGTGGGACTTGTGCGGATTAAAATTGGTAAAGTGGGGATCGGGTGAGAAGTTGCGGCTCGGTGTTCTGACCATTGAGCACCAAATGGCAGTGTCAGGGGGGGGGGGGGGGGGGATTTTATGAGCTTTTTTTTGAAGATTTGTGGTGAGCTTTGAGGGGCCTTGTGGGGGGCAGTCAATAGGAGGCCGCCGCGTGGCTTGCACTATATCCCACATGAGGTGCTACCTTTTGAGTTTACAGGCTATATATATTCTAAGGGGTCACTACCATTGGTATAAAAGGGAGGTGTGAGCTCCTTGGGGAGCTTAGCTATGGTGCCCTCGCATTGGCGCTGTTTGCGTGGCTTCAGTCAGTAGTGGTTGCAGGCTCTGACAACGGCGGCCGTTCTGGTGGTATGCGATGCCGCGGGCGCCGTCAACGGCAGTCCGATGCTGTTGATGACGTGGCGGTTCTTGTGGAGGTTGTTCCCACGCGCCTATAAAGAGGCCAATATTATTACTAAGGGGTGGCTTCCCATGGGGGTTGTCACGGCGCCGTGACATCCCCCTAGGGCTGAGAGGTGGTTCACATGCAGTGTGAGAGAGAGGGTGGAAAGTTGTCGAGGTGTGCCCAACATGCAATGAATACTAAGAGTGGTGTGCCAAGTGTTGGTAATGTATGGAAAATGCTAAAATGGACTCAAAGTAGGCTACACGAAGAGTGATAACCAAATTTTTCTATTTTGGGTTTCAGCGAATTCCTATAAGAGGAGGTTCTCTCGAAAGGTAAAGGGCTTTTTTCCCCGGTGCTTTTTGTTCTTGGGCTTGGAGCCAGGGTGTGCTTGTCGGGGCTGCCCTGAAGTCTCTCGAACTGACCCCTGAGAGTGTGGATCAGCTTCAACCAAAAGTCACGAACGGTCTCTGCCCGTGGGATAGGGCGAGCCTCAAAGATGCGGATCAACGGGCGTGCCAAATGAACTAGAGTGTCAAGCCTCAGACGAGCTCCCAACACACCTCTCTTCTTCAGAGCAGACACGGGACAGCTACAGGAGCCACTCCCACAGCAGAGCTCCCTCTCGTCTCACACCAGAAGCACACTGATTGCCTGAGCAATTGAGCTTGGGAAATCCAGGTACCCACGACTGCGGAGGACTACACAGCATCGACGGAGGCTACGTCAGAAGATTCGGAGCACTCTGGCCAGGCATGCACGATGCCCGGTCAGACTACTAACCATTGATGAGATCCGCCAATGACCGATGCTAGATCTCTTGTGATTTAGCTATCGCAACAAGCCGCCCATTTTGCTCAGTTCACATCGACCAGTCTAGGATCCCATAGTATATATCTTTGTTTTGTTATGTTGTTATTTTGTTACTCTGACTTTGTATGAGATCCACCACATTGTAACTTTCTGGTCTCATAGGTCACTTTGGCCTTTTGAAGACGTTAATATAACATTTCATTTCATTTCATTTCATTTCTCACTGCACCACTCTTGGGGTGGTAAGCTCAGTGGCAAGCTGAAGTGTAGGTCGACCCCCCTTGGATCACTATCATCATGCTTGTGGAGGCCAGCTCACAAAAGAGCGTAGGGGTTGTGAGGGTGGACCAAGCTGCAACACCCCAAGTGTACTGTCGCGTTGTGGAAAGGGATGGCATCAGCCGAAGAACCCAAAGCCAAACTTGCTGTGCCATGGGGCTGTCCTGCAGATAGTGATGCTGACTCTCGAAAGGATGGTCACAAGCTGCATAGGCTGTCGAGAAGCCAGTGTATACTAGCGAGTTCCCAATTGCTGTAGCTTTGTGAGCAACTAGCCACTGGAACAAAGTGACTCTCGTCGGCTGTCTGGAGTCCCACAACCGCTTCGAGAAACCTGACAAGAACTCAGCTGTGAGACCTTCCTCTTGCCAATGAAGTGCTCCAGCAGGACGAGGCTCTCTCCGTGTTGCCAATATGTGTTGCCCCAATCGAACTGTGTATTGAAAGAAGGGGATCCCAGGGTGATCAACTGAAGAGAAGGGGTCTCTCCAAAACCACTCTACAGGGTCCCACTATACTCGTACCAAAGGGCAGCTCTCACAAGCCCAAAGCCCCTAGTGGCCCGTCTCAAGATCTGCTAGGTCAGGATCTATGGCACAAGTCCTCCCACATATGCCCACTACTCGTATCCTCTGGAAACATAACTCTGCGACCTGTGGAGCCTCTACTGAGACTCTATGTAGGCGACCCTCTCCAAGAACCTCAAAGAACATGGGGGGTACGGTTTCCGAGCAAGCACGAATTGCAATGAGGACCTCTAGTCCGTGAAGGCCCCCATCCATTTGGGAGCTGCTGTCTCTAGAGGGGTGAGCCAATCAGCTGGTAAAGCTTTTGTATTATCTTGGCACATGCTTTGCACCCCCCTCATGCCTCCTAGCTGAATGCTCTGAGCCTCCTTTGACAAACCTGGAAACTGAAGCGAGTCGCCGAGAGTGCAGGCTGGACCCTCTGCCATGGGACCCCAAGAAACATGAGGCCTACTACCAACCTGGTGGCCTCTCTGAGTGCTAACCACGGGGTTCCAAACAAGGGGCTGTCTCAAGCGCTCCTCCGTGCAAGTGGGCTGATGTTGTTGCAGGCACTCCTCAACTGCTCCCAAGACCTAATCAGGCTCGCAGAAACCGATCCTCCAACCTCCTGTCTGACCAACTGTGCGCATCTGTGTAAAGATCCACTTGAGGGAAGGGCACCAAGGGCCTCCTGTATGAGGGACTCGAGCTCGAAGGCGGTGAAGCAACAATTCCTTCTAGGGCTCCTCCCTTGGAAGGAGTCCTCTGACCACAAACTTCCCAAGAAGGGCTCTGCTCTGCTTTGCTCTTCTCGGTTGATGATCTCTAGCCCCGCTTGAGAACATGGTAAGGTGATGACCTGCCAAGCTACTTTGGCGCTGGCTAACTGTGTGTCGCGCCGTGACCAAAGAAAGTTCATGATCAGCCTCTCTAGCTGGTTGATACAGGAGCTTGAGAAGATCGAGCAAGACGTGATGTGCCACATAGTAGCCAACAACACTTGGTTGGCCCCTACAACTCTGCATGCCAAATAGATCCGTGCCGAGCTCCAATGCAGCAACTTCCTCCAAATGGACAAGAGGAGGGGAGGAGTTTGCTGCGTAGGGGACAAGTCCAGGCCAACATGACAACCTTGGTAACGAAGCGGAGTCCGTGGGGGGATCCATCTGAAACCTTCACTTGGCGTCTGTTTCTCTGACAGTGGTATCAGAGCAAGGTCCTCCTGTTTCCTAAGGAGAGACGGTGCTTGGCAAAAAACTACCCGTCATGGCAGCACAAGCAGAAGAGCTTGAGCGGCTCAGGCAACAAGGGAAAGCTGTCTCCATCGATGCTGTGAAGCTCCTCTCCTTAGTCGCGGGCGTCTGGTTCTCCCTAGCTCCAATGCTCGGTCAATAAGAGTACCGCGGTGTGAGTATGAGCTGTGCTTTGCAACGGTGGCTGCACCTCTATCAGTTCAGTGTCTGATGTGAAGAAATTGGGAACCTGTCTCTGAGATTCTCTCTCTTTAGATCTCCTCAGTAAGCTCTCTGTGTCCATGATGCTGGAGACATCACTCTTGATACCTTTAGGATTTACTTTGACTGTTTTTAGCCTTCTCATAGTGCTCCGCGTTTTGTATCCCTTTCTTTTCGTGGGTTTTCCTTGCTTTGAGGTTTCCCACTTATAATTAATCAAAGCAGATTTACAAAAAAAAGTCTATGTTACTCAAGTAGATACCATCCACGACATTTCTGGTTTGTGATAGCTCATGACTATGGGAAGGGATCCGAAGCTGCCTCTTAGTAGACAATCGAAGCGACACCGTATCTCGTAGTACATTGTGCACGGACATATATAATGCATTTCCATCTCTGGCTCTGCATGGCATGGCATAGGCGGCATATACTGCTGGCTTGTGGTATCCTTGTGAATCTACTAGTCTTAATCTCAACCTGGTGGGAAGATGTCTGTATATCTGACCAATGGCACACGGTAACCCATGAGATAGATGTGTATCCATATAGCTGGGTCGAATCACAAACCCATCCCCTATGATTTGGAGAAGATGCTCTTAATAGAAAGCCATCTTCATATTTAGCTGCTGTGTCGGTTCTATCCATGTTCTCATGGTGTCCAACTAGGTTAGGTCCTGACGAATGAGTCTAGTAATCTCCACCCGTGTAAGAGATATCGATGGTGCATCTAGGGAGTACTGGAAGGGGGATAAAAAGCCATGTATCTGGAACCAGAATGACATTTGTGCAACCGGCATGATGTGTCCCCCTGTAAAGCTAACTGTTTGGAGGACTCAAGGGCCAATCTGGCATCTCTCTCTCTCTCTGGTAATATCCCATAAACTGTGCATAAAGGAGACTGATCTGGTAAGCGCCTCTGTCTCCATGTCGGGGGGCTCCTAACTCCGCTCTAATGTGGCACGGAGACCTTGGCTCTAATGAGCCGAGAGATCATAGATACCAAGGGCCTCTTATGCCTCTCCACCCATCTTGACCAATAGAGGGTTCCAAAACGTGAACCCCATAGAGAATAGCTGAAGCTACTTAGGTTTCAAAGAGCCAGTGTTTTGTTCGGGGTTCCTGGAATTGAACCTATGATCACATCCTCTCCAATCCTCCCAAGGCCGCATACTCTCCGGTCAGTCTAGTCTCTGCTGCTCTCTTCAAAGAAAAGCCTGGCCCAAGGAACACCACCCCAAGAGAAGTGTATGCATATGTGAACTTCACATTCTCCTGACCATAGGTGAATGTAGGTGCTGATCTCTTGATCCACTGCGGTGTGGTGTTAAACACCATAACGTTGGTTTTTCCAAGGTTTACAGACAATCCACTATCCTTTGCAAAGCTATGTAATGCATCCAATTGTCGTTGCATACCCTCTGCTGAGTCAATTATCAATACAATATCATCAGCATATAGCAACAATGGAATCCATGTCCTTGCCAGCTTAGGCACCTTTGTCGCCCTCTCTGTCAATATAATGAGAAACCTCATCTACATACATACACAATAGAGTAGGGGACAATGGATGAGAGAGAGCCCACCCTTTGTGTTTAAAGGTTCAAGGCCAGTCCAAAAGCAATACATGGAAAGCATCAATATCAAAAGCATACGGTCTCCCAAAAGCAGCCAGTGAAAATTCTGAAAAATCCGTACATATACCACATTAGCAGCCTGTCAGCCTGTTTTTATAAATGTCCATACAGTCTGCCAAATGTAAGCACGTTTTGCAGAGCGTTGGTACTGCTGCCATGACAAACATATAAGGAATATAATGAGCCAGACTTGAAGCCACAATCTGAATTAGCTTTGGCACATGTTTAACACCTCATAGTATGAACTCACTACCACTGCGCATACACAACTCCACATTTCCAATGCCATAGATCTCAAGCTGATAAGAACCACCTAGCTTAACTGAACCATGCGTAGAAACATAACTAGATAACCACGTCTTGTGTGAGGAGTAACATGAAAACTAGAACCTGCCATACTTATGGAATGATTTACAGAAAACCCTAGAAAAGGTGGGGATAACGGGGTTAACCTCTAAGAATCAATTACTTGTAGTATCTTTTAGATAGATACTTACGTGGCAAAGTTTGGATCGTTCTTTGAAATTTCCTTTTGCAAAGGCAATCTCAAATTGTCGGATGAGAGAGAGAGAGAGCCTTGTTGATGACGTGCCGACCATTGTAAGAGTCAAAGTTGATGTCTTTGTGTCACAATCTTGGACACCCCAATACGAGAATCCAACACGACACACCAGAGAATCACTTAAAATACTACACGACTTTGAATCTTGAGTCGACATGGCCCGGCGTAGTTCCGTGTCCAAGGTATTGGCCCAAAAACCTAGCGTTGCTTTTGGTGTTTATTTATTTATTAATGCTTGAGCAAAGTACAACTCCCACAGGACCTCTGCTCTTAGACTCTGCGTCCAGATGCTCTGTAGAGTGAGGCCCCCAGGGTCTTATTTATTCTTATAAGGGATGCCCCAAAAGCAAAGCCCCAAAAGCATTCACTTCAATAGCAATATAAAACGCGGGTATTCGTACAGTTGCCACGTCAGCATGCCAACGCAATTCACAGGATTCCGTACAATTTTGCGACATCATCTTGTTCGGGCAGTGTTGCGACGTCATCATTGTGTGACATACCCCCCTCTTGAAAAAATTGTAATCGCCCTCGATTACGCCTGCAAAATCAGACAAAAGCCATAAATCAGTTCAGTAAACACTGACTTAAAGTACCGACGCACTAAACGACACAAATCTAGCACTTGTACAAAGACAACAGTCACATCACATTCACATCTCATATCAGAGAGAATCCATTATGATCTAGGACCATGATTCCTGGCAATGTATTTAGCAATCGCATCTAGATCCACATCGGACCTCACTCATGTCGGATTAACTAATGCTTATTGCGATTATGTTCGTAGATTTCTCAAGACTGAAATGCTGTAGTTATTTCGTCAATCATTCCATATTTCAATCCTGCACTCAAACACAATCACATGTGTGAGTGATCATTTCTGGGAATTCCAATTCATCAACCAGACATTGAGTTCAGAGTGTTTCAATGATTTAGTTCTAGTCATCTTTTCGCTGTGTGGCCATCTCATCCCTTGGGAACTCTTGATGAGCTCACCACATTTTCATTCAATCATTCATCATCCTCAGTCAAGATTCTTGATCGTGATCAGGTTCTTTTTGAAGCTGTCATTGCTCCGAATTCGTCATCATCTCATTCTCGATTTTCACGTGTTATTTGTTCACAAATAGCAGGATCTTCCGTAAAACATTACTTTCATACATAAATCAAAGATGTTCGAAAAATCCTATTTCAAAATTATTTATTCATAAATTTATAAAGAAAAATATTTCAAGTTCATGCATAATTTTCTATCTAGTATCTGTTCCGGAGCTAGTATCTGCTCGCCCAGTTCTATATTCAATGTGTCAATCGGTCTCATTCTTGTGCCTTTTTAGGGCACTGCGTTGATATGTCCTTGTTCCCCACATTCAAAACACTTTCCCATTTTGAGATATTCGTCTTTTTGTTCTGCTGTCAGTTCGGGTTGTGTATCTTTCTTTCTATTGCTTCTGTCATCACTTGTTGGGGGTTGATCTGATGGGTAAGTCAAGTTACCCGAATTCATAACAAAACCTTGCTTAGCATGTCCCATCAACTGCTGTATGGACTCAGATTTCTGTAACAAGCAGTAGTTTCGTATCTCAGTCCACAACTGAATCGCTCGATTTACTGCTTGAAACCGATCTTCTTAAAGGATGAAGCAAGTAGAAATGTGTCACAAAGTGATGACATGGCGGACAGCAGAAACCCTAATTTCTGCCAAAAACCCTAATTTTTTTTTTGGAAAATGATGAGCGACGCAAATTTCGCTTTTTCTCTACTTAAATGAGAAAGAGAGAGAGAATGCTTTTGCTTTCATGTTTTGACTCTCTATGAGAGAGAGAGCAATTGCTTTTGATTTGAAGCTTTTGGGGCTCTGCTTTTGGGCATCCCTTGTAACCTTTAAATTAGTGGTGAGGGCCTCACTTCTCAGAGCATCTGGACGCAGAGTCTGAGAGTGAAACCCTAACCGCTCTCTTGTACTATGATGATTGATTAATATAAAAAGAAATACCGAAAGGGGCGCCAGTCTTTGGGGCCAATATCTCTAGGCACGGAACTCCGCCGGGCCAGTGCAAATCTATTGTGATCTGTGAATTGTTTTGAAGTGGTTATTTGGTGCTGTCGCGGTTGATTCTTGACTTGGAGTGTCCAAGTCTGTTACAGTGGTATCAGAGCACGGCCGATTTCTCTTCTACGGGAAATCCGATCCCCGAAATTTTTTTCCGCGGCACCTATGGCTTCAGGCAATGATCAGTCGACTCCCTCTGCATCTGGAGATGCGGGCTGGGATCACAACGAAGATTCAGACAGAGAGTATGGCCCGCCTCGGCCTACTCAGGCGGAGCAAAGAGAGATGGAGCGTCGTCAATTGATTGGCGATGCAACAAAGATGATGCTCAATTTTGCCAAGGATCCGAAGATGGCAAAATATATGAACCAGACCTCTTTGGAAGAGGTACAGATGGAGTGGCAGAGAACCACAACACCACTCCCGAAACCCGCTCTCAAGAAACCTTCTGCCTCCAAGAAAATATACGGAGCAGGAACTGGAGAACGTGGTTGATGCACGGATTGCTCAGCTTTTCGACGTGCAAAAGAAAGACAAAAAGCACGGCAAAAAGCAGAAGAAAGGCGTTGACTTCCCGGGATATTTGGGTCGTCGGTTGACATTTGACAAGGCAAAGAAATTGAAGAAGCGCGTCAAGTTTGAAGACCTACCCAGTTCTTCTTCTTCTTCTTCTGACAGTTCTTCTAGCTCCTCGGATTCGAGCGAAGAAGACAGAAAAGGTAAAAAGCGAAGTAAGAAACAAAGCTTCGGAAAGGGCAAGAAAAAGGCAAAGAAGGCTACATCTCGCCCAGAGACTGACAGTTCTACTGAGGACTCGTCTACAGACAGCTCAGATTCCGATGACGGAAAGTTTTATGCGAACAAGAAGAATTTTTACAAAGCCAACCAGTATGACTTTCTCGAAGATAAAAGCAAGAAAGTCCGAGAGTTTAAGGAAGGTGGCCACTCGATCAAGTTTGATACTTTTCAGGATACTCAGATGCTTCGAAGGCTTTGTCTTTTATACAACAGTTTGACATCGCTTTTGCGAGAGGACGCTATTCAGAGCACTCCAAGATTCAGAGAGCTGCCTCTTACTTTAAGAGGAATGCTCGTACTTGATGGTCCACGCTTCTTTTAAACAAGATTGCGCCACTTAAAAGTCTGAAATTTAAGAAGCTTTTTATTTCTTCTTGGTTGACGCAAGAATATGAACGAGATGTACGAGCTGCTTGGAACCATCTTCGGATGACCAAGAAAGATACAATCAATGCTTATTGTGAAAGATTCTGGAACTCTTTTCTACCCGCCTATTCATTCAAGAAGATCTCGTTCAGAGAACAGATTGAGCGGTTTACCTTGGGTCTACCTACAGAGATCCGAGATCACTGCTTGGAACAAAAGTCAGCTTCTATTCAGGAGTTGATGAGTCATGCGAAGCGGGGCTTTGCCATTCACTCTGGCAGTCTGACCTACCCCACAGATGAGGCCATGACACAACGAGCTGAACAGACTTCTGGGAATGAAAGAAGAATGAAAAAGAGCAACCCAGAGAAAAAAAAAGGATGCACGACCCAAGCTTACTCCTGAGGAGAGAGCTCGCTTCATCAGAGAGAGGAAGTGCTTTGGATGCGGGGAACATGGACATATTTCCGCGAAGTGCCCTGATAAGGCACAGAAAGAACAGAGTGATAGAGACGACGACAGGTCTGAGAGTTCGAGAGCAGTTGAGGAATGTGGCAGAAAAGGGAGATAGAAAAGCAGAACTGGTACCACATGGCGTGGGACCTACACCGAATCTAATGAATGAAAGTACAAACTTTGCCGCTTTCGGGGCAAAGTGAAGGATCAGGAAGCTCTTTTGAAGGAGCCAAGGCCAACTTCTTTTCACTTGGAATTGACGGCTCGATTTGGAACTACACCCTTTGCATACCTTGACACAAAAACGAGTACCTTTTTCGTGGGGACCCACAGAGGTGACTGCCTTTCAGACATCGAAAGAGAAATTCACTACAGGACCAGATTTGACTTTGCCGGACTTGCAAAAGTCATTTGAAGTATTTTGTGATGCTTGTGGTCGTAGTCTGGGTACGTTCTTGATGCAAGAAGGCCATGTCATAGCTTACGAGAGCCGTTTGTTCTCAAGGCCGGAGATGACAACACAGATCTATGGGAAAGAGCTTTTGGCGGTTATCCACGCTCTTACTCAGTGGCGGCATTACCTACTCGGAGCGGATTTTACTGTCTTTACAAACCATCAGAGTTTGCGCTACTTCTTGTCACAGAAGCAGCTTTCGGAAAAGCAGATGCGGTGGGTGAACATCTTGTCACAGTTCCACTTCCAGATTGTCCATGTGTAGGGACAGAAGAATGTGGTGGCAGATGCTTTGTCTCGGAAACCGTTGGTTCTGGCTATTTCCGCGATACATCATAGGAGCACCGAATCTAATGAATGAAAGTACAAACTTTGCCGCTTTCGGGGCAAAGTGAAGGATCAGGAAGCTCTTTTGAAGGAGCCAAGGCCAACTTCTTTTCACTTGGAGTTGGCGGCTCGATTTGGAACTACGCCCGACAGAATGACGCCACAGGCGGAGGTAGTTCGACTGGCACCCGGATGGGATGTTACCATTACACCGAGCATTGGCAAACTTTGTTTGCAATGACAGGGGTGTTCAGGGCACGCGAGTGACGTTCTACTCGGGATCCCTTGGTACCACAAGAACTACGCCGTGGTTGACTACTGGGCCGAGAAAGCGACTTTGATAAATGAAGGGCTTAGAGATTGTACTTGATGAACTTGAGTTTTCTTACTCATTCTTTTGGGAGAACTGAACGATGGATAAAGGTTGAATATGTTTTGACCTGAAGAAAAGAACGCCAAGATTTTTTCTCCACGCTCATGCCGATTGCTTTTGAGAGGGCCTGAAGATCATTCCATTGATTTGATATCTGGAAGCATGCCACCGAATCAGCCACCTTACCGTGTGAGCCGAGTACAGAATGGAAAGATTATGAACTTAGTGAAAGACCTCTTGGAAAAGGGTCTTGTCCAGCCTAGTACTTCACCGTATTGCTCTCCAGTGTTGTTGGTTTTGAAGAAAGACGGATCTTGGAGAATGTGCATCGATTATAGCACTCTCAACGAAATCACCATCAAGAACAGATTTCCGATTCCTAGGATCGATGATATACTCGACAGGTTACAGGGATCCTCGTGTTTTAGCAGGATTGACTTGAAGAGTGGATATCATCAGATCAGGATAGCGCTAGGAGATGTCTACAAGACAACTTTTCGGACGACTTTTGGGTTATTTGAGTTTTTGGTGATGCCTTTTGGCTTAACCAATGCTCCTGTGACATTTAACCGGATGATGGATAGGATTTTTCTAGAGTACAGGCTATTTGTTGGCACTTTCTTTGACGACATCATTGTTTTCTCCAAGAATGAGGCAGAACACAGAGATCATCTGCTTCAAGTCTTTCAGGCATTACGAGATCACACATTAGTGATTAATGCTAAGAAAAGTGAATTTTTCCTACCAGAGATACATTTTTTGGGACACATTGTGTCAACAGCAGGAGTGCAAATGAACCCGGCCAAGATAGAGACTATCGGTGATTGGCCCGATTTGAGGAATGTCCATGAAGTTAGAAGCTTCTTGGGACTTTGTTCATACTACAGGCGGTTCATACGAAAGTTTGCAGAGGTTGCTTCCCCTTTGCATACCTTGACACAGAAAGGAGTACCTTTTTCGTGGGGACCCACAGAGGTGACTGCCTTTCCGACATTGAAAGAGAAATTCAGTACAAGACCAGATTTGACTTTGCCGTACTTGCAGAAGTCATTTGAAGTATTTTGTGATGCTTGTGGTCGTAGTCTGGGTGCGGTCTTGATGCAAGAAGGCCATGTCATAGCTTACGAGAGCCGTTTGTTCTCTAGGCCGGAGATGACAGCACAGATCTATGGGAAAGAGCTTTTGGCGGTTATCCACGCTCTTACTCAGTGGCGGCATTACCTACTCGGAGCGGATTTTACTGTCTTTACAAACCATCAGAGTTTGCGCTACTTCTTGTCACAGAAGCAACTTTCGGAAAAGCAGATGCGGTGGGTGAACATCTTGTCACAGTTCCACTTCCAGATTGTCCATGTGTAGGGACAGAAGAATGTGGTGGCAGATGCTTTGTCTCGGAAACCGTTGGTTCTGGCTATTTCCGCGATACATCATAGGAGCTTCGAGGATATGGTCGATCAGTGTGCCATAGATACAGATTTTGCAGATATTTTCATACGGATACGGGATGGGGAGACAATAGCTGGATACTCCCTTCGAGAAGGCTACTTGATGAACAAGACTATGTTGTGCGTTACACAGCCGTTGAGGGAAAAGGTTATGACTGATTGCCACTGTCCACCTTTTACGGGTCACCGCGGCATTGCTACCACCATGAAAGGGGTAGAGAGAGATTTCTTTTGGCGGAGACTGAAGAAGGATGTGGAAGAGTTTGTGCGCAGTTGCTTGGTATGCCAGAAGGTCAAGTTTGACAGGCATAAGGCACAGGGATTGTTACAGCCTTTACCCATATCCACCCGTCCCTGGGAAAATATTGAAATGGATTTCATTTTTTTGATCTCCCGAGAATACAGAATGATCACGATGATTTTCCGATTACATGGCACGCCTGAAACGATTATCTCCGACAGAGACCCCAGATTTATGAGTTTGTTTTGGAAGGCAATTTGGGAGAACATTGGCACGCGGTTGCAGTTCTCGTCATCGTTCCACTTGCAGACTGACGGGCAATTTGAGATTGCCAATTAAGTGATTTTAGATTTATTGAAGTCTTGTATCTCGGATGAGAAGACTCAATGGGAAAAGAACTTACCTTTGGTGGAATTTGCCTATAGTAACATGATATACTCTTCGACGGGGAAGACGCCATGTGTGATTGTTGAAAGTGCTGCGAAGGTTCCATCCTTCCTGAGCACGAAAGATTAGAAATTTGAAGCGGATGAATATTCGCGAGATTTGGATACGGCTTTTGCCAAGGTTCGCGAGACTTTGCAGGAGTCTCAAGAACGACAGAAAAAGGCAGCGGATCGCCATCGTCGCGACTTGAAACTGAAGGAGGATGATTGGGTGCTCTTACTTTTGAGAAGGCACGCCTAAGAAAGAAAAAGGGAAAGGAGAGGCCTTTTCCAAAGCTTAGTATGTGATACTACGGACCTTTCCAGATTACTGACAAGATAAATGATGTGTCCTTCCGATTGAAACTGCCAGATACTTGGAGGATTCACAATGTATTGCATGTGAGTCTCTTGAAACCTGTTAAGGGTGATGTGCCTGATGAGCAACCCAGAGTGGAAGAAAACGAGGAGATCCTTGTTCCTGAACAGATTTTGGCACATAATGATACGAAGAAAGGTAAAGTCCGAAGGCGGTTCTTGGTTAAGTTCAAGAACTTTCCTGCATTTGATGCGAAGTGGATGGAGGAGGAGGACCTAGCAGATACTCCTCGGATTGTGAAACTTTACCTCGATGTTTTGGTTTAGCATAGTCTACTCCAAACGAAACCCAGAAACTCAGCTTGGCCGAAGATCTGGTGCAGTGGGATGCACAACAGGGGAGTTACTCCGCTCCTTTGTCAACAGATGCCTCGATTTTGATACTAAAGTCACTGATGTCTCTTTGAGCTTCAGGGATACTGAGAGCTGACAGTATTCTGCTGGATGACTTTATGAAATGGAATTCCTGATTATGATACTGATTTGTTCTTGACTTCTTGTGAGTGTAGGAACTGATAGCCGAAATGACTGCAGCATTTTGGTCTGATTGATCTCGAATAGACATGGTTGCAATAGGGGTTAGTCAATCGGACATCGATGAGGTCCCGATTGGACCTAGATGTGATTGCTAGCTACATTGCCGATAAATCATGGTCTAAGATCCGAATGAATGTTGAATGTCATGTGATGTCCTGTAATGTGACTGTCGATTTTGTACATGTGCTAGATGTGTGTTCCTAGTGCGTAGGTACTAATAGTCAGTGTCTGCGAAGACGGTTTATGGCTTTTGTCGGTTTTGCAGGCGTAATCGCGGTCGATTACAATGCTTTCAAGAGGGGGGTATGTCACAAAGTGATGACGTGGCAGACAACAAAAACCCTAATTTTTGCCAGAAACCCTAATTTTTTTTTTTGGAAAATGATGAGCGACGCAAATTTCGCTTTTTCTCTACTTAAATGAGAAAGAGAGAGAGAATGCTTTTGCTTTCATGTTTTGACTCTCTGTGACAGAGAGAGAGCAATTGCTTTTGATTTGAAGCTTTTGGGGCTCTGCTTTTGGGCATCCCTTGTAACCTTTAAATTAGTGGTGAGGGCCTCACTTCTCAGAGCATCTGGACGGAGAGTCTGAGAGTGAAACCCTAACCGCTCTCTTGTACTTTGATGATTGATTAATATAAAAAGATATACCGAAAGGGGCGCCAGTCTTTGGGGCCAATATCTCTAGGCACGGAACTCCGCTGGGCCAGTGCAAATCTATTGTGATCTGTGAATTGTTTTGAAGTGGTTATTTGGTGCTGTCGCGGTTGATTCTTGACTTGGAGTGTCCAAGTCAGTTACAAAAAGCATCCCAAAATCTCTCACAATAAGTATTTAAAGTTTCTTCCTTGCCATCTGAAGATGATTCCAGGTTGTAATCACGTCTCGTTTGTACTCTTGAGTGAGCCACGAAGAAATAAAAAGTTTCTTGAACTTCATCCACTTTGTCAGGGCTTTTTTTCTTAACAAAAGAGTGGACCACCATGTCCGTGCATTTCCTTTCAAATAGGATGCTACCCTTCTAATCTTTGAGTGCTCTGTATAGTGGCCTCCAGGAAAAGCTATGTCAAAACATTTGAAGAAAAGGGAGGGCATTGTGCACATCTCCAGAACTTGAGAAGGTATCAAATTTTATGGCTTGTCCACCCCCCTTGAATTCTTTGGTCTTGTTGCTCTTATCTTCGAGAAAGTCATATTGATTTTCTCTATAGAAATGCTTTCTCTTTGAATAAAACATATGGTCCTCGGAGTCCGAACTCCCAGAAGAGGATGTATCCTCATCAAAACTGTGAGAAAAGTGTGGGGATCTACTATCGGTTCTGCTTTTGTTGGCCTTCTTCTTGTTCTTTCCTATTCTCTGGTTCTTTCATCGTTTCTTGCCCTTTCTGTCCTCATCACTCGAATCCAAAGAGGATGAGCTATCTAAGCTGTGAGAAGAAGACGAGGACGAGCTGGACAATCCTTCGAAGCGTACATGTTTCTTTTGTTTTCTTGCATTCGCAAAAGAAAGTTGACAGCCCAAATAACCAAGGTAGTTAGTTTCCTTGTTGCGATTCTTCGGCTTCTTCGCCCCCAAAAGTTGGTTGACTCGTCTCTTCACAACGTCATCAAGTTGATCTTCAGTAAACATCTGTGGGACAGGAGGTTTCTTGAGAGCTGACTTCAATGAGGAATCGATTGCTTTGTGCCATCGGGTATGCACGTCATGAATCGGATGCCGGGTCAAAAATTTGGCATACTGGGAGTCGTTTGAAAACTGGAGATCTACTTTGCACAATCAACATGTTGATGCTGCATCTCCATCAATTGATACTCTGTAGGCCGTGGAGGCCCGTACTCTTGTTCCGGTTGTCCATTTGAATTTTCCATAGTTTCACCCGATCAGTAGTTGCCGGGTGGGTTTGTCTGATTCTTGCGGATTTGTCGTTTGAATCCATGTGTGTTGCGGTAAGAGGATCGACTTTCCCGGTAGAAGAGAAATTGGATGTGCTCTGATACCACTGTTACCGACGTGGGCACCCCAAGTTGGAAATCTCGCATGACACACGAGAGAATCACTTAAAATACTTCACAACTTTATCACACTTTAAAATTAGAGTGGAGGTGGCTCGTCGTAAATCCCTCCCTAGAGATATTGGCCCCAAAATCTGGCGCCCCTTCTGGTATTTATTTATTTATTTATTTTTCCGAGAAAAAGATCCTTCGGAAGCAGCGGGCCTGCCAAATGAACCAGAGTGTTAGGCCGCAGGTGAGCTTCCAAAACTCGTCTCTCATTCCACCACTCCTATGGAGTAAGCTCTGTAGCAGATTGGAGTGAAGGTTGACCCCCTTGCATCACTATCATCCTGCTGGTGGAGGATAGCTCAAATTGAAGTGCCGGGACCGTAAAAGTGGACCAAGCAGCTGCCCCCCGAGTGTACTGCTCTGCCGTGGAAAGAGCTGGCATCCGTCGAAGGACACAAAGCCAAACCGGCTGTGCCAAAGGACAACCCCAAAGAGAATGGCGTTGACTCTCCATAGGATGTTCATAAGCTGCGCATGCTGCCCAGAGACCACAACGTACAAGCTAGCTCTCAACTGATGTAGTGCAACTAGCCACTGGAACAAAGTGACTGGTCGCGGCTATCTGGAGTCCCACAACCTCGTCCAGAAAGGTGACAAGAACTCAGCTGTGAGACCCTTCTCCTGCCAATGAGGTGCTACAGCAGGACGAGCCTCTCTCTGTGCTTCGAATATGTGACGTGTCAGTCGAACAATATACTGAAAGAAAGGGACACCTGTATGGTCGGCTGAGGAGAAAGGGTCCATCCAAAACCACTCTCCAGGATCCCACTGCGCTCGTGCCAGTGGACAACACAGCCCACAGCCTCCAGTGGCGAGTCTCAAGAGATGCTCGGTCAGGATCTATGACAGAAGTCCTCCCACAGATGCCCACAACTCGGATCCTCTGAAAACAGCACTCTGTCACCTGTGGAGCCTCTACTGAGACTCGGTGTAAACGACCCTCACCATGTAGCTCGCAAAACACGGAGGGTACAGTTTTGAGCAAGCCCGAACTGTGATGAGAACCTCCAATCGCGTGAATCCCCCATCCATCTAGCGTTGCTGACTCGAGAGGTGTAAGCCACTTAGCTTGGAATGCCTCTGTGATGTCCTGACACATGCTCTGCACCCCTCTCGTGCCCTGTAGCTCGATGGTGTGAAGCTCGTTTGGTAAGCTTGAAAACTGTAGCCAGTCACCTAAAGTGCGTGCTGGACTCTTTGCCATGGGACCCCAAGAAACATGAGGCCTACTACCAACCAAGTGGCCTCTCTGAGCACTAACCATGGGGTTCGAAACAAGGGACTGTCTCAGGCGCTCCTCTGTGCAAGTAGGTTGATGTTGCTCCAGGCCTCTTCGCAGCTGCCCCCAGGAGCGGAGCAGACTCACAGTGAAACGGTCCTCCGGTCTCCTGCTCAGGCCAACTCTGCGTATCTCTGTGAAAATCCATCCGGTCAAAGGTTGCTAAGGGCCTCCAGCCTGAGGCACCCTAGCACTAAGCTGCTGAAGTAAAAACTCCTTCGAGGGCTCCTCCCTTGGAAGTAATCCTCCGATAACAAACTTCCCAAGAAGGGCTCTACTCTGCTTCGCTGGGTCTATGATCCCCAACCCTCCCTAAGAACAAGGTAGTGATTGTCAGAAGACGGGCACCACTTACCAATAGAAAAGAACAGACTGAACAACTTTAAGCACTTCAAATAACAACTGAACGAAAGAGAGAGAGACAACACGCAACACAGAGTGGCGGAATTCCACCCAAAGAATAAAGGCCCCAAACCGTGGCGCCCCTTTCGGTATTTCGTTATATTGCATCAACACGGTACAAGCCGGTGCTCTAGACTCTGCACCTTCTCGAGGAAGCGTGCTAGAGAATGAGCCCTAACCTCATATTTAAAGGCCCTTGGCCTAAAGAGGAATTATAGTGAAAAGCCTTTAAAACTCAAAAGCTTCTAATCCAAAAGCAAAGCCAAAAAGCTGCCAGTGCAATTTACGAAAATCCGTACAGCCTGCCACATCATTAGCCCGTAAAACGTGGAATTCCATACAGCTTGCCACATCATCTTGGCAGCGCAATTTTCGAAAATCTGCTGCAAGTCTCTTTTTGTGTGTGTGAGAGTCCTGCTTTATTTTAATCCTTTGTCGCTTGAGGCCCCATCGAACGGGGTCCCCATAAGTTGGTAGGACTTCTTCTATTACTTGTTCTTTTAGGGTTTAGGCCCCTCAGCCAGCATCTGCAAGTTGGCTCCATTCTTTAGGCTGACACGTCAGCAGTTTGTTACAGTGATGACCTGCCATGCCACTTTGGCCCGGGCTATCTGAGTGTCACGCCTTGACCAAAGGAAGTTCCTGATTGGCCTCTCTACCTAGCTGATGCAGGAACTCGAAAAGATCCAACAAGAGTTGTAGTGGTTGGCCACTACAACTCTGTCTGCCAGAGAAAGTCGTGCGGAACTCCAATGTAACAACTTCCTCCTGATGGACAGGAGGAGGGGAGCAATTTGCTGCTTAGGAGACAAGTCCAAGCCAACCTGACAGCCCAAGTATCGAACTGCAGTCCCTAGGGGAACCCATTTGAAGCCTCACCTGGCAGCCAATCAACGTAGGAGCACTACCAACTGAGAAAGCCACTGTCTTTCTCCAGTTGAATAGTGCGCCTGATGCCCAACAAAAGGTCTCAAGAGCCTGCTCACACCTATGAAGGTTGGCCTCCTTGCCCTCCAAGTACAAGGCTGAGTCGTCTGCAAACTCAGCATCTAGTAGCTCATCTCCCCGAATAGGGAGTGCTAAGCCACGTAGACCAACCTGCTCTAAAACCAAAAATCTGCTCATCGCCTCAGCATAGAACAGGAAGAGGAAGGGGCAAGAGGGCAGCCTTGTTTGACCGAATGTGTGAGCATGAAACGATCACCTCTACCACCTGACAAAAGTACATGACTGTGTGCCTGTCTGTAAAGAGTTGACACACCTCTGATTCATGCATCTGAAAAGCCCATCCTCCGAAGAATGCTCTCCAAAAAGTCCCAGTCAATTGTATCGTAGGCCTTCTCAAAATTGAGAAGAAGTATCACTAGATCCTCACCACCCAGGTGCACGAGGGCAGATGCCTCCCAAAAAGTAAAGATGTTGTCAAGGATACTACGCTCCTTGACAAAACCTGTGTCTGTCCCATGTATGATACTCTCTAGAAGTGGCTGAATCCTCAAACTTAGAGCCTTGGCGAGAAGTTTGTAGGCTGAGTTGAGGATGGTGATGGGCCGCTATTGTCGAATCTCATCCAAGGAGCCATCCTCCTTGGGAATAAGGTAGATCAGGCCCTCACTCATGTTGTCTGGCATCTCTCCTGTAAGTAGAATGTACTGAAAAGTGCTGCAGAGATTCAAGCCAAGCAAGTCCCAATACTTTTAAGAAAAAGCTGGGAGTCAAACCATCCTCACCTAGACAGCTACCAAAGGAAAGTTCTTTGACGGCCGCGTCGAGCTCCTCTAATTGAAGAGGCAGCTCAAGCCTCTAGCGCATCTCCTTGGTCACAAGACAAGGCATATGTGCCCACATCTGCTCTCTGCATGCATTTTGACGCTCTGACTGAGGCTCTGCTCACAACAGGTCACGATAAAAGTCGGTGGCAACTGTACGCATGTGCTCTGGCTCTGAAGCAAATGACCCGTCAGGCCTCCTCACCTGGTTGACGTTGGCATGCACATGTCAAGGCCCCACTATCTCAAAGAAAGCCCCTGTCCCTCTGTTGCCCACTTGGGTCCACTGAGATGCCTGTCGGTGAAAAGAAAACTCGTGATGCCTCTCCTCTGTGCTAGCAAGCTCCTAGCGAGCCCGCTATAACTGCTTCTACAACCAAGGACTGTTTGGATGCTTCTCATGCATCCTCTGCAAGGAAGCAACGCGCTGTCGGAGACGTTGCTCCTTCTCTCTCGTTGCAGCTAGGCGGGGACGGTAGACTCCTGGAGAAGTAGCCGACTAAGCCGAGCAAGTCCAAAGGCCACTCTGTCAGCAGGAGAGTGCATGTTTAAGCCCTCTATCCAAAGAGCCACCACTCGCTCTCTGAGCATAGAGTTCAGCAAGACCCTCTTAGGGATGCAAAGCATCTTGCTCCCCCTCCTCTGTCTATCTGTCACTGTGAGGATCATTGGTGCATGGTCCAAAAAAGAAGTCCCAACCAGAATGCAAACTGACCCACGCAAGTCACAGAAATGGTCACTAGTGTAGAAGCGATCTATCCGAGATAGGTTCACTCCTCCCACTTTGCGGTCCGAACGAGAGAAGGTTAGGCTGTCTGGAGGCCTCACAAAGCTAAAATGCTGCCACTCATCTGAAACTTGCAGAGTCATACATAACCTCTCCCAAGATGCCAATTCAACTCCATGCAAAGTAGTATGGCTAGCTCCAATCGTGTGAGAGGGGTCCCCCAACATGTTGAAGTCACCGCTCATGTCTTACAGGGCATAAGCCATTAAGATCACTTGCAATAGAAGGATCAAGATTTGTTTCGAGTTGCGGTTTTTCTCAGATGTAGTGGTGGATGTCTATACCTACCAAGCCGCTCACTCCAAGGACTTGGCATGCTTTCAAGAAAATTTTGCCAAAGTTATATGGTTTGTGACAACTTCTGGCAGAGTGGGGTATCTTGAAATGCTTGCCACGGAAACCCTAGCAGATTCGACTTGAAATTTTTGGACATCTCTTACCAGGTCTCTCTTCTCATGTTGATACCCTTGGAGGTCCAGTGTGATTTGTATATTTTGCGGCTACCATCATTGCCACAGAAACATTTTCTATCGAGGCTTGTTTCGATCATTCAAGCGCTTATGGACCATGCTGTGGTGGGCTACGACCTCATGGAAGGACCCTAACCCTAATTTTTGTTGTAGGTTTCGCGATGGAAAGTCAACCGATCGTTCGAGCTTGACTGATGTCGAGATTGCTTTTTAAGCTTGAATTTTGTTTGAGAATCTGTTTGAGAAAGTGTTGTTTGAAATTTGTTTGAAATGGATGCTATCTGTTTTGAACCTGTCTTGGTGCCGATTTGAATTGTTTGACTCTGGTTTTAATACTGGTTTCATTAATTGGTGATCTTCTCGTGGGAGAAGTAGTGAGAAATGTTGTTTTGGTATTTGTTTGAACCTCGGAACGACGCAGATGGTATGTTTGGGGAGTGTTTCCTTGTATGTTTGAAAACCTTTGAACGACGCAGGCCGATGTCTGGGAAGTGTTCCGTTGTATGCTAGAAAACCTCTGAACGATGCAGACCGATGTCTAGAGAGCGTTTGGTTGTATGCTTGAACCTCCAAGCGATGCAAACTACGGTGTGGGGAGCGTTTGGTTGAACACTCCTCTGAGCTCATGGTCTCGACCTTTTTAGGTTATTTATAGGGAGAGTAACGAGGTAGTCATTGAGTAGCTTCATACCGCATGCCGTTTGTCTCAAAAGAGTGCTCAATGGCGCTGTTTGTTGTGTCTGTAACATGCATATGTGAGCATTTGTGTTGCATTGTGATGTGCCAACTATTGAATATTCCTAATTGGATGAGATTGCCTCACGGAAGATCAGTGTGGTCTGGGTATGATGGCTAATTTTACTACACTGGAATATCAAGAGTTCCAATCTGGAAAAAGGAGAAGCCAACTTAACAAAAGAGCCGAAAGAAGAAGCCAACTCCTTAAGAAAAAAAAAGAGCAAACTGATTGTCCCTCGCAATGACCCTCGGAAATTTTTGAGCTAACTTGAAATGTTTAACAGATATGTTGTAATCGCGGACGATTACTTTCTTTCAACAAGGGGGGATGTCACAAAGTGCTACGTGTCAAGTCACTGAAGAACAGAGCTAACCTTCAGATCCCGGTCAAGGGGCTAAAATTCTAAGAAGCAGCAGGAGAAGGAGAAAAAGTTTTACAGACTTACAAAGTCTTGACGGGTGACCTATTTTTGAAGAAGAGTTCCCACCAACTTACGGGATCCCGTCCGATGGGGCTCAAATGACATAAAGACATTAAAAATAAAGCAGAACAAACTCAGAAGACTTTACACAATAAAATATGATGGAGTGGCACGTGTATGGATGTTCTGCAGTTTATGACGGATTTTTAGGAAAATCTCAAAATTATAGGAAAGGGTTCTTATGGGGTCAGATTTTCATATATGATGCTCTTAGGCTTTGGTCCTTTAAATATGAGCCTTGAGGGCCCTCTCCGGCACTCTTCAGCTTGCAGAGGAGGTGCTCCTTGGCTGTTGTACTTTGCGAATCAGTAATAATAGAGAAATATAGAAAGGGGCGCTAGCGCTTGGTCCAGTGCTCTCTTGGGGTGGAACATCTCCACTCCCCTCTCGTGTCGTGCATGTCTTTCAGTTCAGTTGTTATCTGAAGTGCTTAAAGTTGTTTAGTTTGTTCTTTTCTACTGGCATGTGGTGCCCGTCTTGTTATAGATTTGACTCCAGAAAAGCAGCCAACGTAATTTCCGAAAATCCATAGAGCCTGCCACGTGGCATGTTAGCACAAAATGTGGGGATCCATATTGTTTCCAAGTGAGTTGCCACGTCAGCATACCAACGCAATTCACAGTATTTCGTATAATTCTACCATGTCATTTGGTCCAAGCAGTCTTGCCTCGTCATCATTTTATGACAGGACCCTATCTTGTGTTGCCCAGGGTACCTAAAGGCATTAAAATTTAAGCGGGACCAAGACACACACACACACACACAGACACAAATGGTAGAAGATGATGATGTGGCAGCTATACAAACAACCCGCAAAACGCGTTGACATGCTGACGTGGCACATGTACAGATTTGGTTTTACGATGATGACGTGGCAGCTATATAGATTCTCGTTAATTACGCTAGTTTGCTTTTGGGACCAGATGCCTTTGAGTTTGAAGCTTTTCATGTAAACTGCTTTTTATAGGCCAAGGGCCTATAAATATGTGCAAATGGCTCAGTCTCTGGCATGCTTCTACATAAAGGTGTAGGGATTGGAGTACCAACGTTGTACTGTGTTCAAGCAATATAAAGAAATACCGAAAGGGCATCAAGGTTTGGGGCCAATGCTCTCTTGAGGTGGAACTCTGCCACTCTCTGTCTCGTGTTGTGCATCTCTTTCAATTTAATTGCTATTTGAATTGCTTAAAGTTGTTCAGTCTGTTCTTTTCCGTTGACACATGGTGCTCGTCCCCGTGACAGTGGTATAAGAGCTTTAGGCGTTTGTTTTTGTGAAAGCATTCCGGTCGTACTAAAGAACAGACATAGAAACTTTATTGAACAGTAAAGAATCTTCTTGTCCATTCCCACCCTTACTTGATCGCGCATCGGGTGCACTCCCGTCTTCATGGCTCTGTCTTACAAGGCATAAGTTAGAAGGAATTAAAAATCATTTGCAAAAGAAGGGACAATGATTTTTCGAGTCGACGTTTTTTTTTCTCAGATGCAGTGGTGGATGCCTATAGCTACCAGGTCGTGCACCTTAAGGACTTGGCAAGCTTTGAGGAAAATTTGTTGCCTGAAGTTATACGCCTTTAGACATCTTTCTTTGGAATGCAGCTTCTGGCAGAGTGGGCTTTCTGAAATGCTTGCCACGGAAACCCTAGGAGATTATAACTTGAAATTTCTCGACATCTCTCAACAGGTCTCTTCTCGAATCAAAAACCTTGGAGATCTAGTGTGATTGGAATATCTTGGGGCTACCATCACAGCCACAGGAACACTGTCTGTCGAGGCTTGTTTCGACTATTTGAGAACTTATGGACCATGCTGTGGTGGGCTACAACCTTATGGGAAAAATCTAACCCTTTTTTTGGTGTAGGTTTTAGAACGGAAGACCTGTCGACTTTTGAGCTTGACTAATGTTGAGAATTCTTTTTCCATTTGAATGAGCAGTTTTCTGAATTTTGTTTGAGAATCTATTTGGTGATCCCATTTGGAATCTGCTTGAAATGGATGGTATTTGTTTTAAACCTGTCTTGGTGCCCATTTGAACTATTTGGCTTTGGTTTAAATTTTGGTTTCAATGATTGGTTTCAATGATTTACTCTTGGGTGGAGTAGTGAAAATGATGTTTGAAAATGCTTGCACATGCTCCTGGCCCGGACCCTTGTGGTTATTTGTAGGGGGAGTATTGAATGTTTGAAAAGTGTTGTTTTTACTAATGGCCCAGACCCTTGTGGTTATTGACGGGGGGAGTATTGTTGTTGTTACTCATGGCCCGGACCTGGATAGTTATTTACGTGGGGAGTATCAAGAAGTCTGAGCAGTGGGTACTCTTAGCACCTCCAAACCACGAAGCTGGGGTCTGGGGGGCATTTGGTTGTAAAAGGCCTCTATATCTCATGGCCCAAACCTTTTTAGGTTATGTGCAGGAGGAGTGATGAGGAAGTCGTTGGACAGCTCATGGCCCGGACGTGGATGGTTATTTGCGGTGGGAGTGTTCATTGACGACTTTATGTTTCTATTTCTTGTAACATTGATATGTGAGCATTTGTGTTGCATTGTGATATGCCAACCTGTGAATACTCCTTATTGGATGAGATTTCTATAGGCAACCAACGACCCAAGATATCAAGAGCTCCAATTTGGAATGAGAGTCCTTATTGAATGAGATTTTTCTGGGAAACCAACGACCCAAGATATCAAGAGCTCCAATCTGGAATGAGAAAACTGATTGTTCCTCGGAATGACCCTCAAAAGTTTTTGAGCTAGCTTGAGTTTTTTTGTGGATATGTTGTAATCGCGGACGATTACTTTCTTTCAGGAAGGGGCGGATGTCACGAACTGCTAGCGTATCAAGCCACTCAAGAACGGAGCCGAAGCAGTCCTTCCAACTGGAACCGGGTTTGATGGGGCCCCAGGGGACCTAAAGGCATTTAAATTAAAGCGGGAGTAACACACACACACACACACACACACACACACACACACACACACAAAAAAGCGTAGAAGATGATGACATGGGAGTTGTACGAACAACCCGCAAAACGTGCTGACATGCTGACGTGGCACTTGTACGGATTTCTGCGTTAGACGTTGATGATGTGGCAGTTGTACGGATTTTCGCAAATTACGTTCGGTTTCTTTTGGGACCAAATGCTTTTTAGTTTGAAGCTTTTCATGTAAACTGCTTTTCATAGGCCAAGGGCCTTCAAATATGTGCAGAGGGCTCAATCTCTGGCATAAAGAAATACCGAAAGGGCCGCCAATTCAGTTTTTATTTGAAGTGCTTGAAGTTGTTCAGTTTGTTCTTTTCTGTTGGCACGTGGTGCCCGTCCCCGTAACATGCACGACTGGAGCTTTGATACCATTGTAACGGGAGGGCACCACGTGTTGACAAAAAAGAAGAGATGGAACAAACTTTAAGCACTTCAATAACAACTGAACTGAAGGAAATGCATGACACATGAGACGTGGTGTGCAGAGTTCCACCCCAAGAGAGCACTCGCCCCAAACTATGGCGCCCCTTTTGGTAGCTTCAACTCAGTACACAAGAGGTGGTTTGGCTCTGCTCCTGCTCCCGCATAGATGCCAGAGAGAGAGCCCACATTTCGTATTTAAAGGCCCAAGGCCAGTCCAAAAGCAGTACATGAAAAGCATCAATCTTAAAACCTCTCGTCTCTCAAAAGCAACCAGCGAAAAATTTGGAAAATTTGTACGCATGCCACGTCAGTAGCCTGTCAGCGCATTTTACGGGTGTCCGTACAGTCTGCCATGTCATCAGCCTGTCAGAGCGTTTTGCGGAGGATCGGTACAACTTTCACGTCAGCAGTTTTTACACAAGGGTGCTTTTTTTTGGTGTGTGTGTGTGTGTGTGTGTGTGCCCTACATTCTCATTATGGGAAGATTTTTGAGGCCCCTTCTTCTCCACGAGCGCAGCTTGTCAAGCACGTCGCATGTTTCGATGCGGCAGGCTCAAGACTTGGAGGTTGTTTTCAGTGAGCCGGAATTGCATGCCAGCTTGCTTGATTTGGGTCGATGGAGGGCTCCTGGTTGGGATGGCCTCTTTGTGGAATTTTTCTTGTCCTTCTGGGATTATTTGAAGATGCCTCTGTTGTTCATGATGAATACAACTTGGGAACAACAAGAACTGCCCTCCTCTTGGAAAGAAGGTTTGCTCAAGCTGATACCTAAGCATGCATTGTGCGAAGAATTCTCTCATTGGCGGCCTATTACACTTATGCATGTGGTATATAAATTAATGGCAAAAATGTTAGCTAACCGACTCAAGTGCTTTTTGCATGAAGGCTTGCATCAATCTCAATACGGCTTCATTCCACGACGTCAAATTAATGATAACCTCATGAATGTCATCATTGGTATGGATTATGCAAAATACACTCGACAGGATGTATTGGTCATGCAGGTTGACATTGAAAAGGCCTTTGATACTGTTCTTTGTGATTATATTGCGGGCACCATGCAACACTTGGGATTTAGGCCTAGGATATCTTGTGTCTGCTATTCTTGTATGCACACAGCACTTCTGCGGGCTTGCTGGATGGATCTCTTACAGAATCTTGGCCTTTGGGACGGTCCGTGAGACAGGGCTGCCCTTTGAGTGCTCTGCTCTATGCGATTGGATTGGGTGCTCCAACGTCATACATTCCAAGTTAAATTATTGGAAACTGTCCACGTGGCCACTTCATGTACGTCTCAGGATTGTCCAATGCATCCTTGTGGCTTATGTGCAGTTTTACTTGCCTTTGTTATCCTGGCCTCGGTTGCGCTTGCAGTCCCTCATGTCCCATATTTTAGAGCATTTTTGGCGGACCTCGTCTACCAAGAAGGGTCTTTGGCTTCTCTCTATGGACAAGCTGTGTTCTCCCAAGCGGCTTGGAAGGTTAAATATTTTGGACTTGCGACGTCATCTTTTGGCCCGGAAAGCCATGCTGTTGCCAGTCTTGGTGGAGCTGCAACAACTCTGGGCTCTCATGGTCACACATTTGTGTACGCACATTGTCACCCCAGCTTTTGGTCATTGGCAACCGACTTATTGGGATGTTGTTTTTGGGAAGTTTGAAGGACACATTCCTGGATGTCCCTTTACTTCTTCTCTCATTGTTGATTGGAAAGTTGTCACTCCGCATTTGGCTTGGAATGGTCGACCATCCGCTGTGGGTAATTCTCTTCGTTTCGAGAGTTTGCATTGGAGCAGGGCCTTCGCTTCGTTGGTTCAACGATTTCCTCGCCAAGCATATTTTTTTGCCCCAAAAGGAATCTGTCAGGTGCATCAGGTGGCTCGGGTTATGTTATTTCGTTCGCTGATACAGTGTCCCGCTTTCCGTTGGGTCCTCACTATTCTTCTCTTTGGTGGAAAATTCAAAGGATGCTTGCTGATTACTCATCCATTCCTCCTTTGGATGTGGACTCTCGCTTCTTTGATTGGAATCTGGCTACGACTAGATTGGACTGCATCTCAGCTGGTAGTGTATTTGCCATCTGTCAATCTGATATATGGATTGTGCATCATGGTAATCGGTTGTGGTTTCTCTCCGAGTCATCCTTGTGGTGGCAACACACAATGTCTCGTATTTGCCAGAGTCATCTACCTTTGAAGGAACGGGTTTTCTTGTGGCGCTGCTTGGTGGAAGCTCTACCTGTTGGCAGTGTGTTACATACTCGGCATATTGCACCTTCCTACTGCCCCAGATGCCTTGAAGCTGAGGAGACCGTGCCACACTTGCTAGCCTTCATTCGGCAAGTGTAGACTGCTCGTCGGCTGCGTTTTCCTTCCGGCTCTTTTCACAGACGCTTTGGCTTTTTGGAGTGCTTCGGACATCGCATTCTCAGTTTGCGGTGTTCTTCACCTGGGTCAGATTTTGGACTCTGTGGGCCATCTGGCACCATAGGAACTCCTTAATGTTCCAAGGCACCTATGTTGACCCCTTCCCCTATTGCAAATCATCTCTTGGTGAAGCACTACATTTTCTCGTGATGTTGGAGACATCACTCTTGATGCCTACAGGATTTACTTTGACTGTTTCTAGCTTTCGGAGCCTTATAGTGCTCAGATTTTTGTATCCCTTTCTTTTCATGGGTTTTCCTCGCTTTGAGGTTTCCCACTTGTAAAGTAATCAAAGCAGATTTACAAAAAAAAAAGTGTGTGTGTGGCTTTATTTTATTTTTTTAGGCCCCATCAGGCAGGGTCCTGTAAGTTGGGAAAACTCTAATAGTTGGTCTACTCGGTGAGGATCTGTAATTTGGTGACAACCTCTTTTACTGCTTCTGGGGTTTAGGCCCCTCGGTCGGGATCCGCAAGGCCACTAGGTTTAGGGCTCTCGAGCCCTAACCCGCCGGGTCTATATCTTGCTCCACAGATGGCAATAGCCATTGCCATGCTACTCCTCTAGTAAGTTGCTCTCATAAGGTAGGTCTGTGGATGTGGTAGTGAGGTGGCTGGAGCTGTATTGCTGACTGGAAAAGAATCTTTGATGGCCCTCTCTGGTGGCAGCACAAGAGCCACCACTCTCTTGTCCCACAGGAAAGTCTTTCTGTGACGCCTAAGACCAATGAAGAGAGCACAAGGAAGGTCTGATCTTTAAACGCACATGATTTGACGCAATGGCCCAAAGCCTTAATTAAAATGCCAGATATACCTTGTGGAATCTGATAATGAAGGGTGCAAGGGCATAGATACTGCTCGATCGACTCTTGTGTTGCATAGAAATGCGTTCTGCCTGTGTGATGTAGTTCAAGGATGCTATAGAAGAGGAGGATGAGGCTTGAGCTTCGAGATTTAACCTTCATTCTGAGTCTGGCTTTGGTTTTATCTGTGCTCCCATGCCCATTCGACTAAATGTACAAAATGGGGTTTCAGAGGCATAAAACTGGTTCCCCCTCTTTCCCCTTATAACCCCGAAAGACAAAAAAAAGAAAAGAAAAAAGAAGGAAGATAAAAGAAAGGCCATTTTCCACACACACACACGCACACTCACATGTGCGCGCGCATGCACACATATTTCTGCTCCTTTATTGTTTCAGAGCTCCTTCCCTATATCTTGTTGTCTTCCTTTGTGCATCTCCAAGTTTGCAAGGCTTGTCTTCACCACTGTTTACTGTTAGGAACACTAAAGTACCTATCGTTGTTTTACTGACTTTTAGTTTTTTTAAGGAATCTAAGATCAACATATATTTTCTTCTTATGATGGACAAAAACTTGATGGAAGTTGTTTCCTGGCAGATAGTAAAACTGAAAGCGAAGGTCTTTAAATGTGCCATATTACATGTCAGAAAGATGTTATTGGATGGAGGCTTAGCTGCTGGAAGTGTTTCAGAAGTAAGGGCTGAGACCTCTACTTATAATCATGGATTCCCTAAATCTTTTTGTTTCATGTTTCTGGACATGTATAATGAGGTTACTGGGAACCTGTTGCACTATTTCAGATTATAGGTATGCTGCTGACAATAGTGTCAGAATTTTGGAGCGTGACAAGGAATAAGCTAGATGCCAAAAGATCGGAGGAAATTTCCTTGATTCAAATCAAGCATCAGTCCCATAATTTAGGTTTGGATTTGGATCAAGATGAGGAAGGTTTTACAACAATTTTTCCCGAGCACCTGAGAACTTCTGGATTTGCTACGGAAGACTCTGACGAATTGGGCACACATGCTTCTGCTGAGGATGTAGCCATAGATGCTGCAACAACTCAAGTTTCTGAACAGGATTGGAAAGTACATGAGTGCTTACTTGGAAAAGAATTAACTGATTTATTAAACCTGATCTTCGGTTTGCAGTCAGCTCCAGAAATAGTGAGTTTAATGAATCTAATCAGTTGGAAGTTGTTGGTTTATGGTTTTGCAATTTTTTTTTCGAAATATCACTAATAGATTTTCTTGCTTTGCAGGATAGTACGATTAGGACAGTATCTGAGGAACAAAGGTTGGCGGTGTTCACTTCATCTTATGAGACCGGAACCACTTATTTAGAAGGTCCGTGCTTCAACAAACTGTGTACAGTTGCTTGGTATGTTTTGCAGAGGATTTACGACTTTTTGTTCTGTTAGGTGTTGGTGAATTTCTGCCACCAAGCTTAAATGAGCGACTTATCCCAGCTCATATGCTAATGCTATCCTTGAAGGAGGAGAGCCTCTCTTCAACTAATGAGAAACGGCAGAACTTTAACATCTACGAGGTCAATAGTCATTTTAGGCTGAAGCTCAATTTTCAACTATTTGGACCTTTGTTATGCTTATTCTCCGAAGGTTTCTTTTTTGGTTTTGTTTTCTTGTGGTCAGGATTCTAGTCCATCACAGTTAGCATGTTTACTAAACTCCTTAGAAGTTCTGCAAGAACATATTATGAAGCTGCTGGGAGAGTGGCCTAACCAGCCTTCTTTAGTACAGCTTATGCGTGGTCTAGAGGCTTTGTTGTCAATGCCTGTTGATGTTCCTCTTGTGAAGGTTGGTTCATAGCTTATTGAAAAAGTAAACTAGAGTTGTTGTCTACTCTTTCTTTGCACAGTGATAAACCAAACCAAGTTTAAACTGGATAGGCATTGACTGGAGTTGAGCAGCTTCTGTCAAAGGCACAGTTATGGGAAGCGAATGCTCCAAAGAATTTTTCTTTGCAAGGCAAGAATGTTTTTTGAATAAATAACACTGGTTTTGCTGATCTAAAGAAAAATTCAGGCTGCACCTGAAGCTCTTTGGGTCTTTACAGTGTGGTTTACTTCACACATTTGAGAAATTGTTATCCATCTTGCAGATGTCTTAGGTCCATTACAATACCTTGTTTCCAAGTGGAGGAGATTTGAGTTGGAGTACTGGGAGGTTTTGCTTCAAAAGGTGGAACTTCAGTTTGACCAGGAGGCTGACAAGGTTAATTTCTTTTTTATGTTCTGTTCAAATGTAAGATGCTTTTGTGTTGGGGGGAAGCTTCTTTGATTACTTCCATATCCCTGCATAGTTATGGTTTTCTTTGTACGGGGTGCTACATCCAAAAACAAAAATAGACTTTGATTCTGACCTGGAACCAATTATTGCAAGGTTAGTGTGTACTTTCACAATTTTTTTAGATTCTGAATGGTTCTGTTTGTGTAACTTTGTTGTTACATCTGTGTCTGCTGACGACAGCCTAGAGGAATTCATGCAAACGGCTCCATTAGGTGAATACAAGAGGCGTTTACAGATGCTTACTGGGTTTTATGCAGAATTCTGCATTCAAACCCATCTTTCTGAAGAGGCAGCCAACTTCTCACGGTATAACTACTTTCTTTTGTGCTTCAATATTACTCCTATCAGTACTGGTATTTGTCTGAAGGCAAGTTCTCATTTTTAAAGATTTATGACAAAGTGGAAGTTTATCACTGATTCCCTGGTTTTATATGGCACATTTCATCTGTCAACATCTCTCTACATTGTACTCAGAAACTTGACTCACGTCTGACAAAGATTATTGTAATATTTGGTCTCATATGTCATTCTGGCCTTTTAGAGACACATAATGTGGCTTTCTTTCTTTCTCTTTGATGGCATTGTATAAACTTAATTTTGTTGTTGTTTCTGTTTGGTGTGTGTGCTTTGCAGCTTATCAAAGGTCATCAGCAAAGTTCTGTTCAATATTTCCGGATACTATACCCAGTTTGCACCTCTGTAAATAGTCTCTACTCTTGAATTCTTTATCGAAAATTATTTATGTTGTAAATGACAGCATGCCTTTAGTTTTGATGTTCTAATTTTGATGAATGGTCTTTGCTGCATTCTATGAGAGACTTTAAGGGTTATTTTCATCATACCTTGGAGCTCACGTTCATATGAGAATGTCTCTGTTTGCTGTTCATGCTGCTTGCTCTATGTATCAGTTTTGAAATCAGTCAATTCAGTTCTTCTGTATGACAGAAAATACTGACGGGTATTTGTTAAAAAACGTATGAATATGCTGAAGTGGAACATCAATGGAGAAGACTAGCCAAGGCAGATGGTAGCCACAATGGAGGGCTCACTCTTGCTTATTCTGACCACTTGTTATCTAGTTGAGGATAGGATGTGTGAACCATGTCTCTGTGAAATTCTCTCCTCTCTGCTCATCTAATGATAACAGTCTGCATTGATACTTTTACACCGTTATGCACTCAGGATCGAGAACTCGGTTACAGCTACCAGAAACAATGTCTCGAAAGAATTGAAGGATTTCCTAAAGCTGCACAAATGGGACGAGCGCAGTTATTATGCCTTGACATCTTCAACTGAAAGCACACACAGAAAATTGTTTAAGTTTGTCAGCAAATACAAGGTAACAAATTTTTTTTTGGTTTATCACCTGCTTATATTGGTGTGAGTCTTGGTGTTGCATATTCTACCCTGTAATAAGAGCAAGCTGTCCTCGAACTGCGTGACTTATCCTAGTGGCCCAAAACCCTACAAAAACAAGATTGTCCCCCCCCCCCCCCCCCCCCGCGGCCCCCCCTGTGGCCGCCCACGTCAACATTTTATTGCACTGGGTACGTCTCCGGCTCCCTATCACAAAGCTGGTACAATTGATCCTCTGCCTCTGCACCCTGGCATGTGATAATCTGTATCCTCAGATGATGTGATGAGCTATAGGTCTGACCCTTATCTGTGCCTAATCCATGTGATAGCTGGGTATCCATAAAACTAGTCGGATAATGAAGCCATCTGTAGAGAGCCGAAGAAACTGTCTCTTAATTAATGTTATGCTCGCAACAGTACAACTCCCGAGGGTCCTCTGCTCTCGAACTCTACAACCAAATGCTTTGCAGAGTGAGGCCCCAAGGGTCCTTTTAAACTTACAAAGGATGCCCAAAAGCAGAGCCCCAAAAGCATCATATTCAAAAGCACTACTTTCCAAAAGCATCTACCAAAAAAAGCCCTAGCAAAAATGGCCACGTCAGTAGCTAGTGTCAATGCGGAAATCCGTACACCTGCCACATGGCACAGCTTGGGTAAGTCGTAAGTTTCCGTACAGTCCAGCCACGTGTCAGCATGCTCAAGATCAAGCTTTTGGTTCCTAGAGTTTTAGGCCCCACGGCTAGTGCTCATCAGTTCTTTAGGTTGCTCGTTTCAATCACCTTTGTCCACTCGGCCATTTCTCTTCCAGTTGGGCATGCCACATCATCATTTTGTCACATTCCCCCCTCTTGAAAGAACTCTATTACACCTACAAAAATAGCGAAAGGATATAAATTTTCTTCAGTAGACATTGATTCTATGTACTGATGCACCAAACTCCACCAATCCAGCACTTTTGCAAAGACATCAGTCACTGATTAATCACATTTCTATTTAGCAATCACATCCAGATCACGATCTTTCACGGATGTCTTGATCTACTTAACCTTGTTACTATCAGATTCATATCCTTTCATTTCACATTTCAACCAAGCAAACCATGTCCATGACCATCCCCACAAGACAGTGTCACGAACTACTGAGGTGTCAAGCCATTGAAGAACAGAGCCAACCTGCAAATCCCGACCGAGGAGCCTAAATCCTACAAATAGCAGAAGAGGCAAGAGAAGCAAAAGAAGTTTTATCAACTTATGGGACCTTGTCCGATGGGGTCCTAAGTCACTAGGAGTAAAGCCGACACACATACGCACTCAAAGATGATGACGTGGCAATTGTATGGACTGCCACAATTTGCGTTGGATTGTTGATGTGGCTGATGTATGGAACTCTGTAATTTGCGCCGACAGTGCCACGTGGCAATGGTACTGATTTTTGCAAAACGTGCTGATTGCTATTGGGCGTAAACTTTTGGGCGAGATGTGAGGCTTTTCATGTAAGTTGCTTTTTATCGGCCAAGGGCCTTCAAATATGTTCAGAGGATGGAGGTGTAGAGGATGGAGTGCTGACGTTGTACTGAGTTCAAGCAATATAAAGAAATATCGAAAGGGGCGCCAAGGTTTGGGGCCTGTTTAAATCAACACACGGAGTGGATCTCCCGTCTAGACGGACTGCCTACAGACACGCGTTGGAGGAACCACCCGACCATAGTCACCAACCGCCAGCTACCGTGTGCTGGGGCTAGCGTCCGATGTAACAAACTTGGGCACGCCAAGTCTAGAATCTGTCACAACACGAGAGAGAATCACTTAGAATACTTCACAACTTTAAAATTATAGTTCAGTTTGGTCGGTTCTATGATGAATCGCGGAAATAGTCAAGACTAACGGCTTCCGGGACAAAGCGTCTTCCACCAAGTTCTTTTGTCCTCGAACATGGACAATCTAGAAGTGAAACTATGACAAGATGTTAGCCCACCGCATTTGCTTTTCCGAAAGCTACTTCTGTGACAAGAAGTAGCGTAAACTCTGATGATCAGTAAAGACCGTGAAATCGGCTCTCAGTAGGTAATGTCGCCATTGAGTAAGAGCATGGATCATTGCCAATAGCTCTTTCTCATAAATCTGTGCTGCCAATTCTAGCCTTGAAAACAATCGGCTTTCATAGGCAATCACATGGCCTTCTTGCATTAAGACCGCACCTAAACTATGACCACAAGCATCACAATACACTTCGAATGACTTTTGCAAATCCGACAAAGTCAAAACTGGTCCAGTAGTCAATTTCTCTTTCAATGTTTAAAAGGCAAGTCACCTCTGTGGCTCCCCGCGAGAAAGGGACTCCTTTCTGTGTAAGAATGTGCAAAGGGGAAGCTACCTTTGCAAACTTTCGAATGAACTGCCGGTAGTAAGAACATAAGCCCAAGAAGCTTCTAACTTCATGAACATTTTTCCAATTGGGCCAATATGTATAGTCTCAATCTTGGTGGGGTCCATCTGTACTCATGCTGTGCGGACGATGTGTCCCAAAAAGTGTATCTCCAGCAAGAAAAATTCACTCTTTTTGGCATTGATAACTAGTGATCTCACAATGCCTGAAAGACCTGAAGCAGATGATGTCTATGTTGTGCCTCATCCTTGGAGAAGACTATAATGTCATGAAAGAAAGTGCCGACAAACAACTTGTACTCTGTGAAAATCCTATCCATCATTCGGTTAAAAGTCGTTGGAGCATTGGTAAGATTGAAAGGTATCACCAAAAATTCATATAAACCGAAGCTCGTCCAAAAGGCTGTCTTGTAGACATCTTCCGACGCGATTCTGATATGATGATATCTGCTTTTCAAATCAATCCTGCTGAAACAGGAGGATCCCTGTAGTCGGTCAAGAATATCATCGATCCTTGGAATCGGAAATCTGTTCATGATGGTGATTTTATTGATAGCTCTGTAATCAATGCACATTCTCCAAGAACCGTCTTTCTTTAATGTAACATTTAATGGCCTAAAAACTTGTGTAGCGGAAATTAGCATGAACATAGTGGGCATTTCATTAGAATAGATTCCTAATGAGAATTACAAGAGTGCTTGGGTGGAGAGAGCAACAAAAAGCATAACACCTAGTTAGATAGCATGAACAATACTTTCAAAAGAAAGAGAAATTAAGCTATTGACAACAGTTGAGGACCGGATTTACATGGAGCCGGTCCCCCCTCCAAAAGGCTTTGTATTATGGTTTCTCCCATCAAGAGAGACATTGTACAATACAATTCTTTGTGTTCCTTCAAGACTAGCTAGTGCAATGAAGATGAAAGCTTCATGCACCAAGCAAAACACTTATGAACCACAACATCAATTGTCTCCGGTCTCAGACCCAAGACCTCACACACCTTCGAAGATGGTGAGAGCTAGCGGGGTATGAGAGTAAATTGAGAGGAAGGAGTATTCTTACGAGAAAGATGTACATCTCCTCACATAATCACTCATATTAGCATAGCTTAGCTTAGTAATTAGCATGGTAGAGGAGATGAGCATGCGTTGAAGCTTGGCTCTTGGTTGGATTTGCATCACAAAGCCAAGAGTTGTTGGTGTAGGCCTCCCTTCTCACAAGCTTTGAGTAGGTGATAAGCTTTCCATTAAAGCTTGAGAAGGAGAGAGAGTCTTCTTTACTTCACACATGAGATTGTGTGAGTGTGTGTGTGATAATGCCTTGCAAAAATCAGCCCCCCCTCTGTCTTGGTCGACCCCTCTTGCTATTTGCTCATGCTACCCTCTCATTGGACCTCCCTAGGGCTAGCCAATGACAATTAAGGAGCATAAGTGATAGCCTTCTGACATGTGTTCCCCTTTCCCCTTTTGTGAGAGCTTTAGGTAATTTAATAATTCAAATAAACTCTCATTGGACCCCTTTGCCTCTTGGCCAATAGGAATCAGGCAAACCATTGGGTTGCTGAATGCTCATTGGACCCGTTGGGAGACTGTCCAATAGTCTTTTAGAGGGCTTAATTCTCATTGGTTCTTTTATTAAGTGTTTTTAAATTAATTAAACTAGATTTACTCTAGCCTAATTCTCATTGGTCCATCTCCAAGGCCATCCAATAGGAATTGGGTACACCTTGTGGGGATCTGGGCTAGGGAGTTGACATGTGTCCCTTATTCCCTTTGTGTAAAGGGAGCTTGTCTTTCTCTCTCATCCCCTACAAGCAAGGCTCGCCCCCTCCTATGTAGGGATTGCTAAAGACTTTTGGGACACACACAAAGCTTCCAATTTTCCCAAAGTTGTGACCTTTGGACACAACCTTTGAATTTTGGAACCTTAGCATTTTGGAAGTCTTAATGGGTTGAACCTTAGGGTCTTTTAAGCCCATTATTGCACATGGCTCTTTTGCAGATGGCCCCCCCCTTTGGATCCCTATTTTCCCTCCTTTGGATCTCTACTGTGGCCGGTCTGCTAGCTTAACCAATATTCTAGCTTTTTCTCCCTTGGCACTTCCCATATTAAATGATTAGTTTAACATGAGAAAATCATTTAGGAGAAGTAGATATTGATTATTATGACATTTAAAACCAACAACACCGAAGAGCAGTAGAATGAAGTACTTTAAGAACCCCTTCCGAAAGGTCCTTCACTTGGTTCATAATCTCTTTATTATGGGGTCAGCTAGCACGGTAAGGTGGCGGGTTCGGTGGTGCTCTTCCAGGTATCAGATCAATGGTATGATCCTTAGGTCGAGATGGGAGCAACTCGCCTGGTAGGCCTTTAGAGAAGCAATCGGCATGAGTGTGGAGAAAATCTTGGCGTTGTTTATCAAGTTTAGACATGTTCGTTCTGTGTTATTCATTTAACTCTCTCAAGTAGATCGAGTAAACAAAGAGACTGGAATTTTTATTTGGAAATGGCCGAAGGCGATACAATAGGGATAGTCTCGCCATTCAATTTTACATCAAGTATAATTTTTCGGCCCTTTTCAGTTGTCAAAGTCGCTTTCTTTGCTTGATAATCGACCATGGCGTTGTTCTTATGGTACCAAGGGACTCCTAGGAGGATGTCACAACCTTCCAAGGGTATTATGTAAAAGTCCTTGTGTCCCAAATACACTTGACAATGCAACCGAAGTTTGCCAATGAGACATTGCCAATGAGACAGGTGTAATTGCTATGTCCCGTCCATGTGCTGGTAGAACTACCGGGAGGTGGTCCCATCCTATCAAGTGTAATCTTGAGCCGCACCGCCAATTTAGGTGTAATGAAGTTGGTCTTGGCTCCTCCATTGAAGAAAATCAGGGCTGCCTAATGTTTCAGTTTGCCCCAAGCTTGGCAAAGTTCTGCTCTTCCATCAATCATGCTTGGGTCAGTACCCATGCAATCTGGAACCAGTGTTGCTTTCATCTTGCCTTTTCTGCCACGTTCCTCCGCTGCTCTTGAACTCTCTGGCCCTTTTGAGGCACTTTGCGGAGTCGTGCCAATGTTCCGCGCAACCAAAACACTTCTCTTCTTTGATGTAATTGGCCCTCTCTTGAAGAGTGAGCTAGGGTCGTGCATCCTTGTCTTTCTTGTCTTGGGAACTCTTTCGCTTTCGACTTTCATTGTGAGAGGTCTGTTGGGTTCTTTGAGTCAAGATCTCATCAATGGGGTAAGTCAAATTTCCCGAATGATCGCAAAAACCGTTTTGCATGACCGATCAATTCTTGAATAGAATTCAACTTTTGTTCCAAGCAGTAGTCTCGGATCTTTGTAGGGAGTCCGCAGCAAAACCGCTCAATATGTTTCTTAAAAGGGACCTTCTTAAATGAAGAGGTTGGTAGAAAAGAGTTCCAAAATCTCTCCCAATAAGCGTCCAAAGAATCTCCCTTGGTCATCCGAAGATGATTCCAAGCGGTTCGTATATCTCGTTCGTACTCCCGAGTCAGCCAAGAAGAAATAAACAGCCTTTTGAATTTCAACCATTTAACTGGAGCTTCCTTCCTCAAAAGAAGAGTGGACCACCATGTTCGAGCATTTCCTTTGAAGAAAGATGTAGCCCTCCTAATCTTGGAGTGCTTTTATTAATGCCCTTCAAAGAAAGCTATGTCAAACTGTTGAATGAAGGCCAAAGCCCTCAGAGCATCTTGGAACCTAGAAAAGGATTGAAATTTAATCGACTGTTCACCTGCTTTGAATCCTTTTACTCTCTTTCTTTTGTCTTCGAGAAAGTCATATTGGTTGGCTCTGTAAAAATGCTGCTTCTTTGCATAAAACACGTAGTCGTCGGAGTCCGAACTGTTAGAGGATGACTCCTCTGTAGAACGGTGAAAAACTGGGCGAAATGTGGGTTTTTGCCTTTTTCTTGCCCTTTCTGAAGCTTGGTTTTTTGCTTCGCTTTTTGCCTTTATTGTCCTCTGCGCTCGAGTCAGAAGAGCGAGAAGAACTATCAGAAAAAGAAGAAGAAGAAGAACTGGGTAGTCCTTCAAATCGTACACGCTTCTTTTGCTTTCTTGTTGATACAAAAGAAGATTGACAACCCAAATAACCCGGGAAGTCAGTCCCCTTCTTGTGGTTTTTCTCTTGCTTTTTGGATTCGTTGTTTGCGTCCAAAAGCCGACTGATTTGTGTTTGAACCACCTCTTGTAATTCTTGCTCTGTAAACATCCTCGGAGAAGGAGGTTTCTTGATTGCCGGTTTGATAGGTGGTTCTGTGGCTTTCTGCCACTGGGTGTGCACTTCTGTGATGGATTGTTGAGACAAAATTTTGCTAATTGCGGATCCTTCTCAAATTTACTCATCTGCTTTGTGCACTCGTCAACGTGCTGTCGACGTTCCATCTCTTTAAGTTCGTACTGAGTAGGCCGAGGTGGCCCGTACTCTTCCTCTGTTAAATCTTTAAAATCTTCTTCGTGATCTCCTCCCGCATTAGCAGATGCAGGATAAGTCGACTTATTCTTGTTGGAATCCATAAGTGTCACGAGAAAAGGATCAGATATTCCGGTAGAGGAGAAATCGGCCGCGCTCTGATACCATTGTAACAAACTTGATACCCCAAGTCAAGATTCTACCACGACAAGCCGAGATTCACTTCAAACTTATTCACAATTCACAATAAAGTCCACACGGCCTGGCGTAGTTCCGTGCCAAGAGGTATTGGCCCGAACAACTGGTGCCGCTTTCGGTATTTCTTTTTATATTAATCTGTGTGCTAACTACAAGGGAGTCTCTGGGATCTCACACGGGTCGAGATGCTCTGAGTAATGAGGCCCAAAAGACCTTTTTATTGTTACAAGGGATGCCCAAAAGCAGATCCCTAAAATCTCAAACCCAAAAGCTCTTTAAACTTAAAAGCAACTGTAATCCTAAAGCTTTGCTCAAAATCTGCCCACTAAAAACAGCTAGCGTAATTTCCACAAATCGTACAGACTGCCACGTCATTAACGCGTTTGAGGGAAACCGTATGGACTGTGAGCGCAATTTCCGACAGGATTTCCGGGGCTGCTGCCACGTCAGCCTGTCGGCGCATTTCAGGGGCCAACCACGTCACCAGTTTGTGATAGAAGCCATTGGCACTTCTCCGATGTTAAAAACAACAAAAAAATACGCGAGAAATGAAATGTTATATTAACGTTTTCAAAAGGCCAGAATGACCTATGAGACCAAACTGATACAAAGTGGTGAATCTGTTACAATGTCTGGGTACCTTAGTACTAAAGTACTAGGTGTGAAAAGTGTGAAAGTGAATGTGAAAAACTAAATACAAGGTATTAAATAAACTTCTTAGGAGCATTCTTGGTGTCTGGCTAGAATGCTTCTAATCCTTTGTAGTCTCCTCCACACACAGAGAGAGAGAGAGAGAGAGAGAGAGAGAGAGAGAGAGAGAGAGAGAGAGAGAGAGAGAGAGAATTGAAATGAAATGTTATATTAACGTCTTCAAAAGGCGGAGAGAGAGAGAAATGAAAATGAAATGAAATGTTATATGAACGTCTTCAAAAGGCCAAAGTGACCTATGAGACCAGAAAGTTACAAGGTGGTGAATCTGATACGAAGTCAGAGTAACAAAATAACAACAATACAAAACAAAGATATATACTATGGGATCCTAGACTGGTCGATGTGAACTAAGCAAAAATGGGTGGCTTGTTGAGACATAGGAGATCTAGCATTGGTCGTTGGCGGATCTCATCAATCTCCTCCATGGTTAGTAGTCTGACCGGGCATTGTGCATGCTTGCCTAGAGCATAGTTACCGGGGAACGCCCCCTAGCCCCCGTTCCGGCGTTCCGGGGGGCAGTTCCCTTCCCGAACGTTCCGGAACGTCCCGGAATGTCTGACGTTCCGGGTGGCCAATGCAAACCGGAACGGCCGTTCCGGAACGTTCCGAAACGCCCCCGGATCGTTCCGGTTCCGGAATGCCCCTGGAACAGCCAACGGCTACAAACAAATTTGGCAAAAATTGAAAAAATTGAAGTAAATGTTTGGGCTTCTTTTGAAAGTGTGCAAGGCCTCAAGGACTCATAAAATGCACCCCCCTCCCCCTTTCTCTTCACAAGCTAATCCTCAAGGCTCATGCTCTCTCCCTCTCACTCTCAAGATCTCTCCCTCTCAAGACTCACTCTCTCAAGGCTCAAGGCTTCAAGCCTTCAAGCTCTCTTCCTCTCAAGACTCACTCTCTCAAGGCTCAAGGCTTCAAGCCTTCAAGCTCTCTTCCTCTCCCTCCCACTCTCTCAAATCTCTCCCTCTCCATCTCACTCTCTCTCTCTCTCTCTCTCTCTCTCTCTCTCATCATCTAGTCATAGCAAGGTTGAATGGTCTTCAAAACAAGTTTTTTGTGAGTATTAGAGTCAAAGCACTCTAATACTCCTTGTATTTACACACAAGGAGCTAAAAATTGCACTATTTGGGTGTTTTTTATACCTCCCGTTCCGCGACGTTCCCGTTCCGGACCCCTAGCCGTTCCCTCCTTCCGCGGGGATCCCGTTGCCGTTCCCGTTCCGCGTTCCGGGTAACTATGGCCTAGAGTGCTCCGAATCTTCTTACATAGCCTCCGTCGATGCTGTGCAGTCCTACGCAGTTGTGGGCGCCTCGATTTCCCCAGTTCAGTCGCTTGGTCGATCAATTTGCCTCTGGTGTGAGACAAGGGGGAGCTCTGCTGTGGGAGTGGCTCTTGTGGCTGTCCCATGTTTGCTCTGAAGAAGTCTGTGATCTGTCTTTGAGACTGGCTAGCCTCGCCACTCATCAGGCTATCTCTGTGTCTGCGCAGCTCGAGCAAGAACAAACCCAGGCATCTCTGATCCTCGTATCCCATGACTCTTGAGAGTGGTCCAACACCCTCTCTGAACAAGCAATGGAAGTGGCCTCGTACCTCGTAGTAGACGGGGCAGCGGCATGTGTAGTGCAACTTTGTCTCAGGCTCCATGTCACACAAGGGGCGTGTCCTAGCCTCTGCTGGTACTCCGCTGTATCTCCCAGTCTCAATCCGCAGCTGGTGAGAAGATGTGCGTAACTGGCCAATAGCACATCGTATCCCATGAGACAAGTAGGTGTCCATGTATCTGGGTCTCGTCACAAAACCATCCTCCGTAAGCTGGAGAAGATGGTCTCTTTAGAAAGCCATCTTTGTGCCCAATTCCTGTGCTGGCTATATCCATGTCCTCCTGGTGTCTTGCTGGGTTAGGTCTTGGCGGATGAGCTTGGTGATCTCTAACTGTGTAAGAGTGAGAGATGGTGCATCCAATGAGTACTAGAATGGTGGCAGCCTGTCTATGCTGAACCCATGCGCTTGAAACCATGATGCCATCTCCCCATACCAGCATATTGTATCTCCTTGCATGGCTAACTGTCGAGAGGACTCAAGTGCAATGCGAGCATATCTGTCTCTAGGAAGTTCCCATGTGCGGTTTATGAAGGAGACTGATCTGGTGAGCGCCTCAACCAGTAGTGGGGGGGCCGCTAGCTTTGCTCGGATAATGGCCTGTGGTACTGATGCCTTGGCTCTAATGAGCTGCGAGATCATAGAGACGAGAGGTTTCTCCATGTTCCCCCATGCATCTGTGCGACCCGGCCTCCCGTGGTGATCCAATGAAGGTCCCCATATCTCAGCCCCATAGAGCAATGCTGAAGCCACCAAAGTGTCAAAGAGCCAGAGCTTCGTCCGGGGCTCCTGAAACTGAACCTGCGAACACATCTTCTCCAATCTACCCAATGCTGCGGGGGCTCTAGTCAGTCTGGTCTCTGCTGCTCTTCTGAGTGAGAATGCAGGTCCGCTAAAAACCACTCCAAGGTAAGTGTAAGCATTTGTGTACTCCACAGTCTCCTGGCCGTATGTGAATGCAGGTGCTGACCTCCTGATCCATTGTGGGGTGGTATTAAACACCATAACCTTGGTTTTACCGACAAACCACTTTCGTGGGCAAACCTATGCAAAGCATCCAATTGACGTTGCATTCCCTCTGGAGATTCGGAGATCAACACAATATCATCAGCATATAACAAAAGTGGAATCCATGTCCCTGCCAATTGTGCACTTCTATCACGATCGCTCTCAATTTAGTCAGAAACCTCATCCACATACATACCGAAAAGTAGGAGAGAGCGGGCAGCCCTGCTTCACCCCAATAGTGGAGTGAACCGGTGTAGGAAGTCCCTCAGGGGTCCGTACATGCTGTACTACTGATCTGTACAATGCCATGATCCCCCAAATGAGCTCTCTGGGTACTCCCATTTCTTGTAATCTGCGCATCAATCTAGCTCTGGGTATTGTGTCAAAAGCTTCACGGAAGTCCACAAAGCTACAATATATCCGTCTACCATGAGATCTGCCCTCCTCGATGATGGCCCTGAGTGTCAAGGTATGGTGAAGAGTAGAGAGGCCTCTCCTGAACCCTGCCTGCCCAGCTGCACGCATTCCTTCCCTCTCTGCCCATCTACTCAGCTGTTGCTCAAGAATGGATGCATACAACCGTGCGAGTGTGTGTCCAATCATGATAGTGCGATAATTCTCAGGCTCCATGGGGTCTGCTGACTTGAAGATAGCTACAATCATAGATAGGCTCCAAGTGTCCAGTAGGCCGTCACACATAGCACGGTTAAACATAACTGCTAGAAGCTCTGCTAGTAGGTCTTTGGCATGCATGAAATGCTCAACGAATAAGCCATCATGATCATATGCTCTCCCAGTCCTCATCCTGTCAATGGCTTTCTTCACCATCTCAGAGGTGAAAAAAGCACGTGTGTGGACATGGATCGGGGGGGTTGGGAAGGGGCAGCTGTCCAGGTACTGTGTACAAAGATGATGCGTACTGACCCCAGGTCTCTGTGGAGGTAACAGCAGGGGGGGGGGGTCTGCTCATTAAAGAGCCGCCATGCCTCACGCGAGTCCTAACTCAAGAATAGCTGGTATAGATCCTGCTCGAGTCGAGCCAAAAAAGCCCTCTTCTTCCGCCGCACCAGGCGTTGGAAGTCAATCTGACTGTCTGGTGACGTCCCCCAAAAGCACCTCCCTCTGAAGTCTAGCTGTAGTTTGGCGGCACTCCTCATCGTACCAGCTGTTCTGGGGCATGCTCCCTGATCGGCGTCTCTTCTCAGGCTGGGTGTGTGGGTATGCCTCTACTGCTGCATCAGATAATGTCTTTGTCAGTATAGTAGCTCCTCCAGAGGTCGCCCCGGGTCCTCAGTGCATAGGCGTCTGTAGATCCCGTCTATGTATACAGAATCCGTCTCCCGTGTGAAGGTGTAGCGAGTAGGGGTTGCTACCCGTGGCCTGTGTGCTACACTGAACTGGAAGGAGATGGTCATCGACACAAGAGCATGATCCACTGCCACCCCGACCGGTCTGGGCCCAACTGTGAGATCCTAAATACTAGAGATGAGATTCGGCTATGCCATGACATAGTCCACTGTGCCGGCTCCATGTCTGTGTGGGAAGCATGTAAAACCTCCCGCAGTAGGAAATCTCTGTAGGCCATTCAAGATGGCCAATCCATGTGCCGTGCCCATGTCTATCAGGTGTCGCCCATACTCAGTATATTCCACATCGTGTGATAGTCTGGACATGCCCCTCTCTACAACATCTAGCTCTTTCAGCATCTCCTCTGAAGTATCATAAAACACAGTCTGGTGATGGGGTTGTATTAAATACCATGACCTTGGTTTTACCAAGGTTGATAGACAAACCACTTTCATGGGCAAATCTATGTAGAGCATCCAAGTGACGTTGCGTCCCCTCTGGAGAGTTGGAGGTCAACACAATATCATCAGCATAGAGCAATAGTGGAAGCCATGTCCCTGCCAGCTGTGCACCTCTATCACCATCTCTCTCAATGTAGTCAGCAACCTCATCCACACACATACCAAATAGAGTAGGAGAGAGCGGGCAGCCTTGCTTCACACCAATAGTGGAGTGAACCGGTGTGGACAGGCCCTCTGGGGTGCGTACATTCCCCACTACTAACATGTACAATGCCATGATCCCCCAAATGAGCTATGTGGGTACTCCCATCTCCTGTAATCTGCGCATCAATCTAGCTCTGGGTACTGTGTCAAATGCTTTGCGGAAGTCCACAAAGCTACAATAGATCCGTCTCCCATGTGATCTGCCCTACTCAATGATGGCTCCGAGTGTCAAGATATGGTCAAGAGTAGAAAAGCCTCTCCTGAAACCTAACTGCCCAGCTGCACGTATCCCTTCCCTCTCTGCCCATCTACTCAGTTGCTGCTCAAGAATGGATGCGTACAATCGTGCCAATGTGTGTCCAATCATGATAGTGCGATAATTCCCAGGCTCCATAGGGTCTGCTGACTTGAAGATGGGTACAATCGTAGAAAGGCTCCAAGTATCAGGTAAGCCCTCACACATGGCACGATTAAACATAACTGCTAGAAGCTCTGCTAGTAGATCTCTGGCATGTATGAAATGCTCAGCCACTAAGCCATCATGATCATATGCTCTCCCAGTCCTCATCCTGTCAATGGCCTTCCTCACAATCTCAGCAGGCGGTGAAAAAAGCACATGTGTGTGGGCATGGATCGGGGGGGGGGGGGGGGGGGGGGAGGGGAGGGGCGGCTGTCCAGAAACTGTGTACAAAGATGATGAGTACTAGCCCCAAGTCTCTTTAGAGGTAATGGCAGGTTGGGGGGATTGCTCATGAAAGAGCCGCCACGCCTCACGTGAGTCCTGACTCAAGAAAAGCTGGTAAACATCTTGCTCTAGTCGAGCCAATAATGCCCTTTTCTTCCGCCGCACTAGGCGTCGGAAGTCAATCTGTGACTGCCTGTGAGTGATGTCTCCGAAAAGCACTTCCCTCTGAAGTCTAGCTCTAGTCTCGCGGCATTCCGCATCATACCAGCTGTACTGGGGCATGCTGAGTGCTCCCAGAACGGCGTCTCTGCTCAGGCCGAGTGTGTGGGTATGCCTTTGTTGCTGCATCATGTAAAGTCTGTGTCAGTATAGTAGTAAGCTCCTCCAGAGGTCATCCTGGCTCCTCAGTGCACAAGCGTCTGTATATCCCATCTATGTATACAGAGTCCGTCTCCCGCGTGAAGGTGTAGCGAGTAGAGGCAGCTGCCCGTGACCTGTGTGCTACACTGAAGTGGAAAGAGATGGTCAACGACACAAGAGCATGATCCACTGCCACCCCAACAGGTCTGGGCCCAAGAGTGAGATCCTGGATACTAGAGATGCGGCTTGGTTGTGCCATGAAATAATCCACTGTGCTGGCTCCGTGTCTATGTGGAAAGCATGTGAAACCTCCCGCACAGGAGGAAATCTCTGTAGGCCATTCAAGATGGCCAATCCATGTGTAGTCCCCATGTCTATCAAGTGCCGTCTATATTCAGTATATTCCCCATCCTGCGATCGTCTAGATAGGCCTGTCTCCACCACATCCAACTTTCTCAGCATCTCCTCTGAGGTATCATAAAACACTGTCTGATGATGGGCAATCCTAGCATTGAAGTCCCCTAGAATGATAATGTCACCATCTCTAGAGAACTCCCATATGTCATCATCCAAGATAGAAAAGGGGGATTGTTCTTTAGGTGGTGCATATACTGACGTACTCGGGGGAAAGTAGCAAATAGCAATGTAAAGATATCTGCCTGTCTCTGCTCTCAATCTCACCCACATGTACCTAGCTTGCTCATCCCTGCGAGCTATATGTATCAATGGCTGCAGCTCCTCCCTGAATAACACTGCCACTCCTCCCGAGCCCCGCCCTCTGTGCTCCGATCGTGTCTCCTGTCTACACGCTGTCTCCCATCTGTATCCACTAATGTGAGGCATAGACTGCCCAGGGGCTTGATGTGTCTCAGAGTAGAAGATGATGTGTCTCCCGGAAAAACTCTCCTCAAAAGCACCTACATCATGACGCATAGATCCATTACAATTCCAGGTAGCAAGTTTGAGTGCAGTCCCGTAGGCCTCACACCGTCATGTGGAGCGTGGCTCCAATATCACCACTCTTCCATCTTGGTAAAAGGCAATCTTGCCTTTTTCCCTTGCTGCTCTAATCTCTGGCATTACCTCCTGCATATGAGCGATCTGTGAGAAGGTAAGGTCATCCTCGAGAAAGATACCCGTTTTTTTAAGAGTTGGTCTTTTCTTGAGAAAGTCTTTCTTTGCTTCCATGGAGGGAAAACGGAGGTTGAGTGCCCTTTTTTTTCGAGGTTTCCCCATTGCTCCCATTTTTCTTGTTGCCCACTCTCCAAGCTCTTGAGTGCATCGGCTCATGAACCCCCATTAAAGCCATGAGTTCTTTTACCTCTTCGTCTACATTATCTTTGTCTGTAAGACCGCAAATTCTCACATGTAGAGAGCGCACTCGTCGTCTTTGCTCCTCTGCTAGGGTCAGGTTGATAATGGTGGGTGTCGACGTTGTTTCCTTGCTTTTCCCTTTCCTGGCCACCTCAATCCATTTCTAGGCTTCATCTGCCTTCTGCTGAGTCTTTGTTATAACGTCCACCCAGGAAGTCGTCATCTCTTTGTGCTGCTCTTCCCCCTCTTTGATGGCTTGCACTTGCTCTTTGATTGAGTTTAGTTCTTCTATTACTGAGGGTTGCAGTTTTCCCTCTTCAAGTGTGTTTCGTGATTGTGCCTATGCGAGCGCCTTCTTGAGTGACGCAATCTCTTTGTCTTGGGCCGTCATACGATCTCCCATTGCAGTGATCTTGCTTTCTTGGGCAAACACACGATCTTCGAGCCATTTTATTGTTCCTAGTAGGTTGCCGTTGATCTTGTTGAAAGTTTTTGTTATTTCTTCTTTGCATTTTTCAACTGTATCCTCTAAAGGGTTGGGTTTATCATTCTGCTTCCTCATGCTTGGTCGCCGCCAGAAACGAGGTCTGCCGTTTTTGAGATTCCTGTAATTCCCTGTAAAATTCCGAATATTGCGCTCTCTGTTTGTTTTCAATTTCCTGTCGGGCTCTTCGGAATGCTCGATTAGGGTTGTGCGTAACGGTGTGCGGGTCGACCTCTGAAGCACTAGCTATAGGCGGGTGGTGCTGCAGTGGAGCAGCAGCAGGAGCAGCGCTGTTGGGGGGGGGGGGGGGGGGGGGGGGACAAGGAGAGAGAGAAATGAAATGAAATGAAATGAGATGAAATGTTATAATAACATCTTCAAAAGGCCATAGTGACCTATGAGACCGGAAAGTTACAAGGCGGTGGATGGGGGTAACCCAAAAAAAAAAAAAGACGACTTCATATGCGTAGAAGAGAGGGGGAGGGGGGGGGGGGGGGGGGGGGGGGGGGGGGGGGGGACATCCTACGTGTAGAGGAGCTTAGGGCAGCCCGTCAGGGGGCGTGGAGGCAAGGGAATGCGGGGCAGCGAGCCGGCGTGGGGGCTGCGGAGGCAGCGCGAGCAGGTGCGGGGGTGCAGGGGAGCAAACAGGTGCGGGGGCTATAGGTGGAGAGAGAGAGAGAGAGAGAGAGAGAGAGAGAGAGAGAGAGAGAGAGAGAGAGAGAGAGAGAGAGAGAGAGAGAGAGCGCTGCAGAAGAAGAAGAAGAAGAGAGTTTTAACATCGTAGGAAACTATCCCAAGAGACCTTAAAGATCTAGCCGACGAGGAGTTGAACTCAAGACCTGTTACAGAGAGAATTGAAATGAAATGAAATGTTATATTAACGTCTTCAAAAGGCCAAGATGACCTATGAGACCAAAAAGTTACAACTGGTGAATCTGATACCATGTCTGATTACGGAAATTACAAAGTTACCAAGTTAACAAAGAACTAACACTAAAAAACTAAGGAGAAAGGAAATAGGGGGGGGGGGGGGGGGCGGGGCGGGGGGGGGGGGGGGGGGGGGGGGGGGGGGGGGGCGGGGGTTCATATGAAATTTCTCATCGGTCGCTGTTGGATTTCATCGACCTCCTCCATGGTCAGAACTCTGGTTGGGCGTCTTGCATGTCGAGCTAGAGTAATCTGTATCTTCTGTTGCAACCTTCGTCGGTAGTGTGAGACTCCCCGAGGTCGTGGATGTCTTGATCTGCCAAGTTCAATGGCTCTGTCAAGCAGTGTACCTCGAGTATGAGTAGGCTCTGAGATCTGCTGTAATGACTGCTCCGTTGGCTCTCCTCTGTCTGGTGTAAAGAACTCTATGATTCGTCTCTGAGATTGTCTTTTCCCTGATGTCCTCAACAAGCTCTCCCTAAGTCTGCGCAGCTCTAGCAGGAACAATCCGAGATACTTCTGATCCTTGTATCTCATGACTCTAGAAAAAGGTCCGAACCCTTCTCTGAACAAGCAAAGGAAGCGGCCGCGTATCTCATAGTATGCCGTGCAGTGACATGTGTAGTGCAGCTCTGTCTCTGGCTCTCAGTTACATAGGTGACATATCCTGGCTCTTGCCGGCACGCCTCGAAATCGGCCAGTCTCGATTTAGAGCTGATGTGAGCATGTGCGTATCTGTCCAATAGCGCATCTTATCTAATGAGATAAGTGTGTATCCATGTATGCTGTCCTAGTCAGAAAGCCGTCCTCCGTCAATTGAAGAAGATGCTCTCTGTAGAAGGCCATCTTCGTGCCCAACTCTTGTGTCTGTTGTATCCATGTGCTCCTGTATTTAAGCTGAATCAGATCCTGGCATATGAGCCTAGTTATCTCTGGCCGTGTGAGAGACAAGGAGGGTGCATCCAAGGAGTATTGAAGCGAGGGTAATCTATTCATTTTGAGACCATGCGACTGAAACCATGATGTCATCTGTCCATACCAACATGTTGTAGCCTGTATCGCCTTGTAGAGCTAGTTGTCGAGATGACTCCAAGGCAAGCCTAGCGTATCTGTCTCTAGGGAGATCCCATAGACCGTCGTGCATAAAGGAAACTGATCTCGTCAATGCCTCTACCACGAGGGGGGGGGGGGGGGGGGGGGGGGGGGGGGGGGGGGCTTAGCTCGGCTCGAATAATCTCATGTGGTACTGAGGCATTAGCCCGAATTATCCGAGCGATCATAGAGACCAGAGGCCTCTCCTTACATCTCCATCCATCTGTGTTGCCAGATCTCCCATGGTGGTCTACTGAGGGTCCCCATACCTGAACTCCATATAGCATAGCTGGAGTTACTAGCGTGTCAAAAAGCCAAAGCTTTGTTCGCGGTTCCTGAAACTGAACCTGCGAACACATCCTCTCCAGTCCTCCCATAGCTGCATATGCTCTCGTCAGTCTAGTCTCTGATGCTCTCCTTAGTGAAAATACCGGTCCACTGAATACTACCCCAAGATAGGTATATGTGTCTGTGTACTCCACCGTCTCGTGGCCATACATAAATGTGGGTGCCGACCTCCTGACCCACTGCGGTGTGGTGTTGAATACCATAACGTTGGTTTTCCCGAGATTGACCGTCAGTCCACTATCATGAGCAAATGTATGCAGAGCATCCAAATGACGTTGCATCCCCTCTGGCGAGTCTGGAATCAACACAATATCATCAGCATATAGTAACAACGGAATCCATGTCCCTGCTAGCTGAGCCCCCCCTGTCCCCCTGCCGCTCTACATAGTCTGAAAACTCATCCACATACATCCCAAAAGGAGTCGGGGATAGGGGGCCCTCTAGCTGAGATAGATAGGCCCTTTTCTTTCGTCGCACTAGGCGGCGAAAAATAATCCGTGACTGTCTATGCGTGGTAATACCCTTGAGCACTTCCCTCTATAGTTTGATCCTCTTCTCTCTGCACTCCTCATCATACCAACTATTCTCGGGCATGTTCCGAGATGGTCTCCTTGTTAGCTGGCTGTGGGGGTATGCCTCTGATGCTGCATCATGGAGCGTCTCTGTGAATATCTGAGGGAGTTCATCTAGTGGCCGTCCCGGCTCCTGGGTGCATAGCTGCATGTATATCTCATTCATATACACAGAATCCGTCGCCCTCATGAAGGTATACCGAGTGTGTGTGGGGACCTCTCCTAATGGAGTTGTGCTAACTGAAAGGTCAGGGTGAAAGACACAATAGCATGATGAACTGCTACTCCAATTGGCCTAGTGCCCACCATGAAATCTTGAAAGAAAGGAATGAGACCCGGCTGGGCCATAACATAATCCACTGTGCTGGCCCCATGTCAGTGTGGAAAGCAAGTAATCCTCCAGCTGTCGAAAATCTTTGTAAGCCATTCACAATGGCCAATCTGTGCGCGGTTTCCATATCTATGAAGTATCTGCCATATTCAGTATATTCCTCATCTTGTGATAGTCTGGATAGACCCATCTCTGTGACGTCCAGCTCCCTAAGCATCTCTTCGGAAGTATCATAAAATATTGTCTGGTGGTGGGTAGTCCTAGCATTGAAATTCCCTAGTATGATAATGTCACTATCCTTGGAAAACTCCCATATGTCATTATCCAAAATAGCAAAGGGGGATTGTCCTCTAGGTGATGCATATACTGACGTACTAGGAGGAAAGTAACAAATAGCAATGTAGAGGTATCTGCCCGTCTCTGCCCTGAGCGTCACCCACATGTACCTAGCCTGTTCATCCTTGCGTGCTATATATATCATTGGCTGCAGTTCCTCCTTGAATAGAACTGCCACTCCCCCTGAGCCCCGTCCTCGATGCTCCGATCTGCTCACCTGTGGCATGGATTGTCTCGGTGCTTGATGCGTCCCAGAGTAGAAAATGATCTCTCCCCGTGAAGCTAACCTCAAAGTCCCCTACATCACGACGGAGTGACCCATTACAATTCCAGGTTGCCATCTTTAGTGTGGTCCCATAGGTCTCGCACCGTCATGCGAGAGAGAGAGAGAGAGAGAGAGAGAGAGAGAGAGAGAGAGAGAGAGAGAGAGAGAGAGAGAAATGAAATGAAATGATATATTAACGTCTTCAAGAGGCCAAAATGACCTATGAGACCAACTGATTACAATGATGAGTCTAGTACCAAGTCTGGGTACAAACAAGAAAACTACAAACAAAGAACTGATAGGAGTGCTACCGACTCCTATGGGTGGCTGGTAGGCTGAGCAATGGTATCACCATAAAGGTACAAAATGGGGATAAGTGTCACCATGATACAATATAGCAGTAGAATGAAGCCTATCCCGATCGACATTCTGGGTGTCGTGCTAGAATCCTGTGGATCCTCTGCCGCAATCTCCGCCGGTGCTGCGTGGCTCCCCTCCTCAGTCGCAGTCGTCTCGATCTCCCTAACTCTGTAGCTCGATCAATGAGAGTACCGCTGATGTGTGTATGGGTGGGACCTGAGCTCTCTGGTGGTGGTGTCCCCTCTGACTCTGTGGTACTCAGACTGAAGAAATCTGAGATGCGTCTCTGGGACTGTCTCTGTCTTTGCCCATTCAATAGAGCGTCTCTATGTCTCTGAATCTCAAGTAGGAATAATCCGAGACATCTTTGATCCTGATATCTCATGACTCTGTCTAACGAGTCAAAACCATCTCTGAATAGACAATGAAAGCGTCCACGTATCTCATAGTAGACTGTGCAGCGACATATGTAGTGAAACTCTGTCTCTGGCTCTGCATGGCATAACTGACATATCCTACTGTCTGCTGGTATGCCTCTGAATCTACCTGTCTCAATCCCAAGCTGGTGTGAAGATGTGCGAATCTGGCCAATAGCACATCGTAACCTATGAGATAGATGTGTGTGTCCATGTAACTGGGCCGTGTGACAAATCCGTCTGTTGTGAGTTGAAGAAGATGTTCTCTATAGAAAGCCCTCTTCGTACCCAACTCCCGTGATGGTTCTATCCATGTCCTCTTGCTATCAAGTTGGATAAGATCCTGCCGAATGAGTCTAGTAGTCTCCATCCGTGTAAGAGCCAAGGATGGTGCATCAAGAGAATACTGGAAAGGGGGCAGCCTGTCCATGCTGAAACCATGCCTCTGAAACCATGAGCTCATCTGTGCATACCAACATGATGTATCTCCCTGTAATGCCAGCTGTCTGGATGACTCGAAAGCAAGCCTGGCATACCTGTCCCTGGTGGTGTCCCATAAGCTGTGTACAAATGATACTGATCTGGTGAGTGCCTCAACCTCCATAGGTGGGCAGCCAGCTCCGCTCGTATGATGTCATGTGGGACTGAGGCCTTGGCTCTAATCAGCCTAGAAATCATAGATATCAGGGGTCTCTCCATATTAGTCCATCCAGCACTGTCAATAGACGGTCCCCAAACCTGAACCGCGTAGTGCATAACTGAAGCGACCAAAGTATCGAAAAGCCAGAGCTTTGTTCGAGGTTCCTGGAACTGAACTTGCGAACAAATCCTCTCTAAACCACCTAGGGCTGCATAGGCACGAGTCAATCTAGTGTCTGCTGCCACTTTCAGTGTGAACCTTGGTCCACTAAAGACCACCCCAAGATATGTGTATGCATCAGTGTACTCCATACTGTCCTGTCCATATGTGAAAGTAGGTGCTGATCTCCTAACCCACTGTGGCGTGGTATTAAATACCATGACCTTGGTTTTACCAAGGTTGACAGACAATCCACTATCCTCTGCAAAACTATGCAATGCGTCCAAATGTTTCTGCAAACCCTCTGGCGATTCTGATATCAACACGATATCGTCAGCATACAATAAAAGAGGGATCCATGTCCCTGCAAGCTGAGCACCTCTATCTCCTCCTCTGTCAATATAATCAGAGACCCCATCAACATACATACCAAATAAAGTAGAGGACAGTGGGCATCCCTGTTTCACTCCGATGGTGGAGTGAACTATGTCGGATATCCCCTCTGATGTGCGTACATGACCCATCACTGAACTGTACAATGCCATGATCCCCCACATCAGCTCTGTGGGTACCCCCAATTCCATAAGCCGGTGCATCAGTCTGGCCCTCGGTACTGTGTCAAAGGCTTTGCGAAAATCCACAAAGCTGCAGTATATCCGTCTACCATGTGCTCGACCCTCCTCAATGATAGCTCTGAGTGTAAAGACATGATCTAGTGTGGAGAAACCCCTTCTGAAACCAGCCTGCCCAGGTGCTCGTATGCCCATAGTCTCTGCCCAACTGCTCAGCCTATGCTCGAGGATGGATGCATATAACCGTGCGAATGTGTGTCCTACCATGATAGTACGGTAATTCCCCGGCACTGTGGGGTCACCTGTCTTGAAGATAGGTACAATAGTAGATAATCTCCAAGACTCAAGGAGACCCTCACACATGACACGGTTGAATAGCCGTGCAAGCATCTCTGCCAACAAATCCCCAGCATGTATAATGTGCTCTGCTACCAAACCCTCATGATCCTGTGCCCGTCTGGTCTTCATCCTGTCAATGGCCTCCTGTACCATCTCAGTGGTAAAGAAGGTGCTCGTATCCGGACATGGCTGTGGTGGGTCTGGTAATGGTGGTTGTCCAGGTACAGTGTATAAAGATGTTGCATACTGGCCCCATAGCTCTGTAGAAGTAATCACTGGTGGGGGAGACTTCTCATGGAATAGACGCCAAGCCTCTCCTGAATCTCTACTAAGGAAGAGCTGATATAAATCTTGCTCCATCTGGACCAAGAAAGCTCGCTTCTTCCGCCGCACTAGTCGTCGTGTAGCAATGCGAGACTGTCTATAGGTGATCACTCCCAATGTAAGGTCCCGCTGTATCTGAGCTCTCCTCTGTCGACATTCCTCATCATACCAGTTGTTCTGAGGCATGTGCCCAGAGCGACGTCTCTGCCCAGGCTGAGTGTGTGGATATGCCTCTGTCGCTGCCCCATGTAATGTCACTATCAGCATAGATGTGATCTCCTCCACTGTGTATACTGGCTCTGATGTGCATAAAAGCCTACGTATCTCCTCTACATAGACTGAGTCAGTCTCTGGTGTAAAAGTATAGCGTGTATGTCCACCACCCCGTGAGGCCTGAGATGTATTGTACTCAAAGGAGACTGATAATGTTAAAAGTGCATGATCTACTGCTATCCCAACTGGCCTGGGCCCCACTGTGAAATCCTGAATGTGAGAGATAAAGCTCGGATGTGTCAAAACATAGTCTACAGTGTTGGACCCATGTCTATGTGGAAAACAAGTAAAACCTGTAGACAATGGGAAAGTCGTTAAGCCATTCAGTATGGCTAAACTGTGAGTAGTCGTCATCTCTCTCAGGTATCTCCCATACTCTGTATGCTCTCTGTCGTGTGAGCATCTCTCAAGTCCCAACTCCTCTGGCTCTAGCTCTCTAAGCATCTCCTCTGATGTGTCATAGAAGACTGTCTGTGAGCTCCCTGTACGGGCATTGAAATCCCCCAGGAGTATGATGTCTCCATCTCTGGAGAACTCCCAGATATCATCATCAAGTACAGAGTAAGGAGACTGTCCTCTGGGTGAAGCATATACTGAAGTGCTGGGAGGAAAATAGCATATGGCGATGTACAAGAAACGTCCAGTCTCTGCCCTCAGCCTCACCCACAAGTATCTGGCCTGATCATCTCTCCGAACTATGTGCAATAGTGGTTGGAGCTCCTCTCTGAAAAGAACTTCTACACCTCCTGATCCTCTAGTCCCATGCGCAGTTCTGGTGTATGTCCTACAAGCTGTCTCCCATCTGTATCCTGATATGTGCGGCATCAACTGTCCTGGAGCCTGATGAGTCTCTGAGTAGAAAACAATGTCTCTGTCTCTGAAGCTATCCTCAAAGGCCCCCACATCAAGTCTACACGAACCATTACAGTTTCAAACTGCCATCCTGAGAGCGGTCCCATAGGTCTCGCACCGTCATGTAGAGAGAGAGAGAGAGAGAGAGAGAGAGAGAGAGAGAGAGAGAGAGAGAGAGAGAGAGAGAGAGAGAGAGAGAGAGAGAAATGAAATGTTATATTAACGTCTTCAAAAGGCCAAAGTGACCTATGAGACCAGAAAGTTACAATGTGGTGGATCTGATACAAAGTCAGAGTCAAAGTAACAAGATGACAACAATGACACATGTCCCAATAAAAGACTATGGAATCCTAAACTACTAGGTGTGAACTAAGCAGCTAGCTGGGATATCTAGATCACAAGAGATCCTGCATCGGTTGCTGTGGCGGATCTCAGCAATCTCCTCCGTGGTCAGTAGTCTGACCGGGCGTCGTGCATGTCGAGCCAAAGTGATCCGAATCCTTTGATGCAGCCTCCGCCGATGCTATGTAGTCCTCCGCAGTCGTGGGCGTCTAGATCTTCCCAGCTCAGTCGCTCGGTCGATTAGTGTGCCTCTGGTGTGAGACGACGAGCTCTGCTGTGGTAGTAACTCCTCCCGGTGTCCAGTGGTAGCTCTAAAGAAATCTGTGATCTGTCTCTGGGACTGGCTAGCCTCTCCTCTCATCAGGCTCTCTCTGTGTCTGCGTAGCTCGAGCAAAAATAAACCCAAGCATCTCTGATCCTCGTACTGCATGACTCTGGAGAATGGTCTCTCTGAACAAGCAATGGAAGCGGCCTCGTATCTCGTAGTAGACCGGGCAGTGGCATGTGTGGTGCAACTCTGTCTCAGGCTTGATGTCACACAGGGGGCATGTCCTGGCCTCTGCTGGTACTCCGCTGTATCTCCCAGTCTTGATCCGCAGCTGGTGTGAAGATGTACGTATCTGGCCGATAGCACAACGTATCCCATGAGACAGGTGGGTGTCCATGTATCTGGGCCTCCTCACAAAACCATCAACTGTAAGCTGGAGGAGATGCTCTCTGTAGAAAGCCATCTTCGTGCCCAGCTCCTGTGCTGGCTGTATCCATGTCCTCCTGGTGTCTAGCTGAGTCAAGTCTTGGCGGATGAGCTTGGTGATCTCGGACTGTGTAAGAGTCAGAGAGAGTGCATCCAGTGAGTACTGGAAGGGAGGCAATTTGTCTATGCTAAACCCAGGCGCCTGAAACCATAATGTCATCTCTCCATATTAGCATGAATTTTCTCCCTGCATGGCTAACTGTCGAGAGGACTCCAGTGCAAGGCGAGCATATTAGTGTCTGGGAAGTTTCCACATGTGGTGGATGAAGGAGACTGATCTAGTAAGTGCCTCAACTGCTAGTGGGGGGGCTGCTATCTCTGCTCGGATAATGGCACGTGGTACTGAAGCCTTGGCTCTAATGAGCGGCAAGATCATAGAGACCATAGATTTCTCCATGTCCCCCATCCATCAGTGCGACCCGACCTCCCGTGATGATCCAATAAAGGTCCCCATATCTCAGCTCCATAGAGCAATGCAGAAGCCACCACAGTGTCAAAGAGCCAGAGCTTCGTCCGAGGCTCCTGAAACTGAACCTGCGAACACATCCTCTCCAATCTAGCCAATGCTGCATGGGCTCTAATCAATCTGGTCTCTGCTGCCCTCCTTAATGAAAATGTTGGTCCCCTTTAAAACCACTCCAAGGTAAGTGTAAGCATCTGTATACTCCACTGTCTCCTGGCCGTATGTGAATGTAGGTGTTGACCTCATGATCCACTGTGGGGTGGTATTAAACACCATAACGTTGGTTTTACCAAGGTTGACAGACAAACCACTTGCGTGGGCAAACCTGTGCAAAGCATCCAAGTGATGTTTCATCCCCTCCGAGGAGTCAGAGATCAGCCTAATATCATCAGCATATTGCAATAGTGGAATCCATGTCCCTGCCAGCTGTGCACTTCTATCACCATCGCTCTCAATGTAGTCAGCGACCTCGTCCACATACATACCGAATAAAGTAGGAGAGAGCGGGCAGCCCTGCTTCACCCCAATAGTGGAGTGAACCGGTGTAGATAGACCCTGTGAGATGCGTACATGCCCCACTATTGACCTGTATAATGCCATGACCCCCCAAATGAGCTCTACATGTACTCCCATCTCTTGTAGTCTGCGTATCAATCTAGCTCTGGGTACTGTGTCAAAAGCTTTGCGGAAGTCCACAAAGCTACAATAGATCCGTCTCCCATGTGATCTGCCCTCCTCAATGATGGCTCTGAGTGTCAAGATATGGTCAAGAGTAGAAAAGCCTCTTCTGAACCCTGTCTGCCCGACTGTGCGTATCTTCTCCCTCTCTGCCCATCAACTGAGTTGTTGCTCAAGAATGGATGCATACAACCGTGCCAATGTGTGTTCAATCATGATAGTGCGATAATTCCAAGCTCCATAGGGTCTCCTGACTTGAAGAAAGGTACAATAGTAGATAGGCTCCAAGTATCAGGCAAGCCTTCACACATGGCACGGTTGAACATAATTGCTAGAAGCTTTGCTAGTAGGTCTCTGGTATGCATGAGATGCTTAGCCACTAAGCCATCATGATGATATGCTCTCCCAGTCCTCATCTTGTCAGTGGCATTCCGCATCATACCAACTGTTCTGCGGCATGCTCCCAGAACGGCGTCTTGTAGCGCGGATAATGTGTCGTGCGCTCTATAGTGTGGGTGCCTCTCAGTGCAATGTGCGTGACAATCTCACTCAAACAAATGAAAACTCTCTCAAAAAGAATGAAACACAGAAACAATGGATAAGAACAAAGACACAACAGTGGACCAGAACATGTGGACTCGACTAGCTCAAAGAACCATGTACAGACTCTGGCGTGGCAGCACACTCAGCTCCAGCCCAGGACTCACAGGTACAAATGGGGGTGTCGAGGCTCAGATGTGCAGGGATGGTAAAGCAGTGCTCTGTGTAAGACTCGCTACCTCCCCCACGATGCTGGACCAAAGGTGAAGAAGAAGATGATGATCACCAACCGCTACTACTGATATGTACCATCGTAAAGAGCCACCAACGGCTCATAAATGTCAGCCATGTGGTGACCTGGCCAGGAGGTCCACTAGACCACCGTCGGTCGTAGGTAGGTACCCTACCACGTGTCACTCCCAGACCAAGGTGCGTCCAGTGTGAACCAGTCCCAGTGTAACCCACTGTCCAAATGTATGTCCTGTGAAGTGACACTGTAGCCCGGCTGCAAGTTGCCCGCCACAAGACCGCTCACCGTCTCGGTGAGGAATACTGAAAAAACTGTGAAGGAAAACCACTAGGTACTGCATCCGTACATCTTTCTGAAGCACGTGTTAGGCCCATGACCTTACATACCTCAAAAGTGGAGTTAAAAACACTGCACTGCTTGCAATTGCCTTAAGCCTCTAACTAGGCAGGAACCCCAGTATGTATGATTGCATAGCCTGGGCCATGCTTGTAGTTGCAGATGACCCTTGCCACTCTTTTTGCAACAACACTCTTCTCCAAAAGAGGGATAACCATAAACCCGAGTAACACCGCAAATAGTGTTAAGCTCCATGATGAATGCAGAATGAAAGGGCCTTCACTTGCTGAACTTGAGAGGGGTGGGGAGGGCTAGATAGGGGCGAGGGGGAGGGGGATTGGGTGGGAAGGGTGGGTAGGGGCGAGGGTGTTGAGGGCTAGATAGGGGCGAGGGTGGGAGAGGGTAGGGGCGAGAGGGGGAGGGGGTGGGTAGGGGCGAGGGTGGGGAGGGGGTAGGGGTGAGGGGGAAGGGTGGGTAGGGGCTAGGGTGTGGAGGGTAGAGGCGAGGGTGAAGGAAGGTGTGGGTAGGGGCGAGAGTGGGGAGGGGGAGGGGGAGGGGAGGGGCGAGGGTGAAGGGGGTGGGTAGGGGCGAGAGGGGGTGAGGGTGGGTAGGGGCGAGGGTGTGTGAGGGGGTGAGTAGGGATAGGGTAGGGGCGAGTACGGGAGGGTAGGGGCGAGAGTGTGAGGGGGTGGGTAGGGGCGAGGGTGTGTTGGTAAGGGCGAGGAAGGTCAGAGCATTATGAAAGTGCAGGTTGAGGGCAGAACCAACTACTCTCAGCAAGACAACGAGCAGGAGTAGGGAATTCATCCAGCACATCAAGCAGGACCTGCTCTGTGAAGGGAGTTAGCTAGACACAGAGGTTAGCTTCGTTCTGGTTGGAGAAGCAGACACCAATGGGGCTGATGTTTGAAGGGGGTTGAACTCCTGTAGGGGAGATTTCTTTTTGCTTATATACTTTTTCCTCGGCTTTCCAAATTCAACGGCTTTTATCAAGAGGGCTTTCACTGAGAGCGCATCAGGAGTATCTTCTGTGACCTTCAACTGTTGAGCTGGCTCATGTGGCTCATAAGGTTTAGTTACCTTGGAAACATTGGAAGAGGGTGTACCTTCAAGCAAAGAGTGAATTGAAACTCCAAAACAGGGCATAGATTTGGTAGCATCCAACCATTCCAACAGATCCTCATCTGACCCATCAGGTGGAGTAGGCTGTTCCAACTCGAGGCTGGTTGCTAAAGACAAGGAATTATGTTGCACGACGGGATCCATTCCTCCTTCTAGGCGAATTGGTTGCATCGGGGAGCCAGGAGTATGTATCCACATGGCATCGTTGCCCCAATCATGAAGTGCTTTAGTGTGTCGCAGCCATGGCCTTCCGATGAGCAAGGGAAATCCACCCTCCACCTGTGGAAGACGAACCACAACAAAATCCAAGTTAAAAGTAAAGTCCTATACCTGCAGAGGCACATTGTCCACTATACCCACTGGGTAGACTGTCCGCTGGTCGGCCAATGTAACTGTGAAGGGGGCAGGGCGAGTAGGTTGTAGACCTAGAGCTAACATAGTGAACTCGGGCATCAGGTTGATGCCAGATCCACCATCCACTATCACTCCTGAGAATTGGATCTGATGGACTGTAGAGGTAGAGGCGCGTAGTTTTGGACAATTCTTAGTGTAGTGATCCTGAGCCTCAGGGCAAAGTTGGCACGGAGAAGAGCCTTCTCGCAGAGGGCATTTGCTTTGATAATGCCCATATTCTCCGCATCTGTAGCAGAGTATGGGCCGATTGGGAGGACGAAACGGGGGACGAGGTGGTTGCTGCATGGAGTTGGAGGCTGAAGTGTAGAAGCTTTGAGGGGTTGAGGTGGCATTAGCATTATAAAAACTTTGAGTCGGGAAAGTACTTGACATACCTTGGATAGCAGGGTTATTGAGCAAAGGTGGCATGTAGTTGGGATGGCCGTAGTGGGAAACCATGTTGGATGATGGTGCTAACCCTTGTTGGAGAGAAGGACCAAGACTTTGCTGTATTTTGTGCAATCCCTTTAGGTAGTAACAATCCTTGTCCTCATGTCCAGATTTTTCACAGAAGTGGCAGTAAACCCGAAGGGGGCATTCCTGCGGAGGGTGCCCTGGAGAGCGGCATGAGCTACACCAAACCGTAGCCTTAGTCTCTTGCTGACACTTGAGCTCTTCTAGGTCACGCTTAATCTGTTCCAATGCCTCGTGATGTGGAGGCTTCTCATGTTTAAGAGAGAAGGACCTCTCCTCTTGAAGAGCTCGCTGTAACTTTAGGGCTTCCAGTTCCCTGCGTAAAGAAGTTAAAGGATCTGATGGACTGTCCACGAGTACAGGGGCAGTATCTAATTGAGGAGAGTTAGTGAAATGCCTTCTTGCTCCCTCTATTCTAGTAGCAGTAGCAACAAAGTCCTCTAGACTGGCTTCAGGACGGAGACTTTCTCTGAGCTTTTGTTGAGACGTTTTAGGCAGAGCCTTCTCTACCCATTTCTTCACCATGAATTCCCCTGGTTGCTGAGGCAGCTTGGCGACTAGGGACTTTGTTCTGGTCATGAGCTCTGCAAATGTCTCCTTGGGTTGGAGCAACAGGTTGGCCAACTCATCTAGAATCTTCTCTTGATAATCCCCTGGTCGGAAAGCTTCACAGAACTGCTGTCTTAACATGGTCCAAGTAGTAAAGTGGTTTTCAGCAAACTGATTGTACCATTTATCTGCAAGACCATCCAAGGTGGACGGGAAGAGCACCAAGTATGCGTCTTCTCTGTTGAGGCCATGACCTCTGCAGAGAGAGACAAACCTCCGAGCATGGTCGTCTGCATCTTCTACAGAGAGACCTTTAAAGGTAGGGAACTTGATGTTCACCTTTGCCAGAACACTTGTGAGCTCCTCCATGGCCTCTTGCTCTTGAGTCTGTTGCTCACTAGCTTGCTGTAACAAAATGGGGGAGAGCCTTACAGGAGAAGGTGACCTGGAGGATGTAGAACCGGTCGAAGGAATGGAGGTAGCCGTATGAGTAGGTATGGGCACCAAGGGTTGACGCCGTCTGTGTCAGTAGTGCACTTTGACGCTCCAAAGACCTCCTTGTATGTGTCATGCAGTAACTGCCAACCCCACCAAGCTTTGGGCAAGAATACCTTCACTTGGGCAAGACAACCTTCACTTGGCTGAACATTGGTCTAGACTCTAGGGCGAGTGACTAGACCACCTGGCCCGGACCAGGACGAGGAAGGACTAGACTAGGGACGAGAAGGACTAGACCAGGACGAGCAATGGGTGGCCCAGGGCGAGAGAGGACCAGACCAACAAGGCGAGAGACTAGACCAGCTAGATTAAGTTGTCAAGGGTGAAACTGGCCCAGACCAACAGGTTGCACAGGCGAAGCGAAGAACCCAGCTACTCCACAGAGTAAGACTTCAGTTGAGGTCCCACCGTGATCGCCAAAATGAGAGCACCTGTAGCGCGGATAATGTGTCGTGCTCTCTATAGTGTGGGTGCCCCTCAGTGCAATGTGCGTGACAATCTCACTCAAACAAATGAAAACTCTCTCAAAAAGAATGAAACACAGAAACAATGGATAACAACAGAGACACAATAGTGGACCAGAACATGTGGACTCGACTAGCTCAAAGAACCATGTACAGACTCTGGCGTGGCAGCACACTCAGCTCCAGCCCAGGACTCACAGGTACAAATGGGGGTGTCGAGGCTCAGATGTGCAGGGATGGTAAAGCAGTGCTCTATGTAAGACTCGCTACCTCCCCCACGATGCTGGACCAAAGGTGAAGAAGAAGATGATGATCACCAACCGCTACTACTCATATGTACCACCGTAAAGAGCCACCAACGGCTCATAAATGTCAGCCATGTGGTGACCTGGCCACGAGGTCCACTAGACCACCGTCGGTGGTAGGTAGGTACCCTACCACGTGTCACTCCCAGACCAAGGTGCGTCCAGTGTGAAACAGTCCCAGTGTAACCCACTGTCCAAATGTATGTCCTGTGAAGTGACACTGTAGCCCGGCTACACGTCTCTGGTCAAGCTGAGTGTGTTGGTATCCCTCCGTCGTTGCCTCATGTAATGTATGTGTCAGTATAGTAGTAAGCTCCTCCAGAGGTCCCCCTAGCTCCTCAGTGCAAAGCTCTCTGTAGATCCCATCTATATATACATAGTCCGTCTCCCGCGGGAAGGTGTAGCGAGTAGGTGTTGCTGCCCGTGGACTGTGTGCTACATTAAACTGAAAAGAGATGGTCATCGATAGAAGGGCATGATCCACCTCCACCCCAAGAGTTCTCGGTCCAACCGTGAGATCTTGGATTATGCTCGGCTTTGCCATGACAGAATCCATTGTGCTGGCTCCATGTTTGTGTGGAAAGCATGTAAAACCTCCCGCAGCATTGAAGTCCCCTAGAATGATAATGTCACCATCTCTAGAGAACTCCGATATGTCATCAGCCAGAGTAGAAAAGGGGGATTGGCCTCTGGTTGATGCATAGACTGACGTACTCAGGGGAAAGCAGCAAACAGCGATGTAAAGATATCTGTCTGTCTTTGCTCTCAATCTCACCCACATGTACCTAGCCTGCTCATCCCTGCGGGCTATATGTATTAGTGGCTCCAACTCCTCTCTGAATAACACTGCCACTCCCTCTAATCCCCACCCTCTGTGCTTTGATTGCGTCTCCTGTCTGTAGGGTGTCTCCCATTCGTATGCATTGATGTGGGGCATATTGTCTAGGGGCCTGATGTCTCTCAGAGTAGAAGATGATGTCCCTTCCAGTAAAAGTATCCTTAAAAGCAGCCACATCAAGGCGTATAGATCCATTATAGTTCCAGTTGGCACCTTTGAGTGTGGTCCCATAGGTCTCGTACCGTCATGAGGAGCGTCGCTCTAGTATTGCCACTCTGCCATCTTGGTAAAAGACAATCTAGCCTTTTTCCCTTGCCGCTTTAATCTCCGAGAAAGATGCCCGTCTTCTTAAGAGTTGGCCTTTTCTTCAAAAGTCCTTCGCTTCCATGGAGGGAAAACTAAGGATGATTTAGAGGTTTCCCCATTGCTTCCATTTTTCTTCTTGCCCACTCTCCAAGCTCTTGTGTGCAATGCTGATGGACCCCCATTAAAGCCATGAGTTATTTTACCTCTTCGTCTGTCACAAACTTTGACGTGGCTGCCTAGTGTAGACACACACACCTCCCCTAGTCCCGGCATGGTGGGCTGAAATGGTGACATGGCTGCTGAAATTGTTGACGTGGTTGCAGCTTGCGAAAATCTGCCACGTGGTCTGCTGTACGGACATCCGCAATTTACGGCAGTTTTTGGCGCTGCGTTTGGGCACTGCTTTTTCTACGCAATTAAAGAGAGATTGTGGCACGGATAACGTGTCGTGCTCTCTACAGTGGGTAGTCCTCAGTGCAATGTGCGTGACAATCTCACTCAAACAAACTGAATCTCCCTCAAACAGACTGAACAGAAAGGAAACAGTAGACGTCAACAGAGCTCGCTAAGACACAACAGCAGACCAGAACATATGACTCGACTATCTCAAAGACTGATATAGACTCTGGCTTGGCAGCACACTCAGTCCCAGCCCAGGACTCTCAGGTACAATGGGGGTGTTGGGGCTCAGATGGGGGTGTCGAGGCTCAGATGTGCCGGGATGGTGCAGAGGTGCTCTGTGTAAAGACCCACTCTAGACGACTACGTACAAAGATAATGCCACTGGCCCAAAACAACTACTCATATGTACAATCATCAAGAGCCACCAACGGCTCATAAAGAACATCATCTAAGTCTATCTCCACTGGGTGGCGGTGGTGACCTGGCCACGATGTCCACTAGACCACCCTGCCACGTGTCTCTGCCCAAGTGTGAACCGACCAGATCAAAGACCAACTGACCAAAGCTCAACTGTAAACTACTGTCGTGTGAAAGTGAAAGTGACACTGTAGTAGCAGGCTACGGGTTGCCCGCCAGAAGACCGCTGCCCGTCCCGGAGAGCGGAATTGAAGAACTGAAATATCGGCGATCTACTCTTGGTGGTCGGATGATGGAGGAGGAGGAGGCTGATAGTAAGGTGGGTAAGGAGATGGAGGCCAAGTGTATGGTGAGGGGTAGTGGCCACCAGAGGGACCACTATGGGCATCCTCTAAAATATACTCGACTTCATGAGAGGAGCCACACCGCCTCAGAACACCATCCTGCCCTGATTTCTATAGCTGGCCCCCAATGAGAGTGAAAGGCCTAGACTTCAGCAACGGCGTCTCTTCTGCAGGGAGGAAGCATTCTCTGGGTAGAGGCCAGTAGAAAGCAGATGCAAAACATCGTCGTACCATTCCGGTGTGGTATCTACCTTAAAGAGACTGCTATCAGGAAAGTCGTCAGCAACCCCTGTTGCTTCTTCACCAGTGTGAATGCGAGAAAGGTGGTCGGCGAGGAAATGATGTTTGTCGGGCCTGAGTACCACTATGAAATCAAACTCTTGAGATAAGAGTAGCCATCGCCATACTCTACCTGTAACTTGCGGCTTGTTGAGCAGATATCGCAGGGCATGGTGATCAGTAATAACTGTGAAATGGACCCCTAATAAGTACTGCCGAAATTTTTGGAGAGCATACACAATAGCTAAACCTTCCCTTTCTGTGGTGCTATAGTTGCACTCTACCTTGGTGAGTAGGCAACTTGCATAGTGAACAGAGCGATCCAGGTTATACTCCTTACTAGGTTGAGTCAGCACCGCACCCACAGCGAGTCGACTGGCATCTGCATGCACATGAAAGGTGAGAGACCAATTGGGAGCTACTAAGATAGGCGCTTCAGTGAGGTGTTTTTTAAGGTATGCAAAAGCTTCAGCCTCTGCCTTTGACCATTGAAAGGGAACAACAGCACTGGTTAGGCGGGTCAGGTGCTATAGTTGCCACCTATGCATACATGCGTATAAACCTGCGATGATACCTTGTGTGGCCTACAAAGCTCTATACCCCTCTTGGGTTGATGGGAGGTGGTAACTTTAAGATTGCCACAATCTTCTCTGGGTCATGCGCTAAACCTTAGGCAGACACCACATGGCCTAGAAGTGTGCCTTCAGTAACCAAAAAATGACATTTGTTAGGATTTAGCTTTAGGCGGGCCTCTCTGCACCTGAGGAAGACAGCAGAGAGCTGAGCGAGGTGTTCCTCTAGGTTTTCCACTGGGTTGAACGTTGAGCATGTCACCAACGTGTGACTACTATCTATCCTTTTTGTTGATTTCTTTCTTATTATCTATTTACTTTCACTTTTTGGAAACACCCCTCGGGAAATCTAACTGCCCTGCATTGCATAGCTAGTGTGGAAATGTCCATAGGGAGTCCAGGCTTGAGGGCAAGAGAGCACTAAAGTTGGACAAGGACTATGGTTAGCCAAGTGGGGTCATTGACTAGCCAAACTGGAATCCTTTGTTACAGAGGCTACATTTCAGTTTTGGGTGTGGCTGCAGTGTACAAAGAGGGTCAGATGACCTAGAAAGATACAATGGCAGCATCTCCTAAAATTGAAGGAACTGCTATTTTGGGACTTGAAAATGTGTTTGCGTCATTACCTCCGGAATGACAAGGGGAACATTTTCTTACTCTCCGTGAAGTCACCTGGGCAACCGGTTGGGAGATTTTTAGGCGGCAACCTCGAAACGGGAAAATGCTTATAAATGTGCCAAGTGGCACCTTCTGGTGCACTTTCCTCATGCAACAAGAAGTGGCGCTGATTTTTAAGCTATGGGAGGCTCATTTTCAGCTTCTGTCACAGGTTAAGAGCTATGGAGTGCTTGCTTTCCCTCCTATGTACAGTGCGGTGCCAGGAGTGATGCCCTGCACGCTACGCACTGCCCTCTCTCTCCCCTATGGCAGTATGTTATGCCCCACTAGTGGGCTTTTCACTTGACCAATGTACAGTTGTGTGGGTTCATGCGCGATCGCTGAGGCAAGAGCCTCTTGCACAGGTATTGGATTAGCTAGCGGCTAATCCCCCGCAGGTACAGGTGAATTCGGAGAGGTTTCACGCCAGAAATCTCGTCCGATTCAAAGGGCAAGTAGCCCTACAGTAGCAGGAGCTCGAGGACTTGCTACGGATGCGACCGGCACGCGAAACGGAGCCCGAAACAGTAAATTACAGCCTGCTGTGTATTTTTGCAGGTTTAGGGTTTTGGCCCTAAACGGTCCCTATTACTCCCAGGAGGTTCGGGGATGCGAGGGGACCGTTGTACAGGTGATCTGGCGCATTTTCGGGGCTGGAAACAGAGAATTCAGCGTGCTGCAGATTCTCGCCAGGTTTTGGAAAGTGCTTGTATGCGTCGGGAAAGTCAGTCAATGCGTGGGAATACCGACTGTGAAGGGTCCTAGTACAGTTATGTTTCCGAAATCGGGCCGGAACAATTGAAATTCAGCCGAGTTTGTGCGGGGCAGCTTGTAGGGAACCACAGCATTTATTCCCTCTTTTAAACAATAAAGAAATACCGAAAGGGGCGCCTAAGTTAGGGGCCAATCTGGTGTCGGTCTACTCATACAGGTGCAATCTAGCAGCCTGTATCCCTCTCCCCGTTGTTGTGTCTTGAAAGTACAGGTAAAGTGGACGACAAATTAAATGGGTGATGGCAAATAAGGTTTAAGTTTAAAGTCTACCGCCCTTTTTGGATTGAACAGGCCAATTTCATGGTTCCATCGACGGGATTAAATCACTTTTTCCCATAGAAGTGAGCCTTGGTCAATTTGGGCTTGAAGACATAGGGGATCATAGACCAGACACCGGGAATTGCAATTATGGCTGACAGACCAGATGATGTGACTGAAGAGGTTTCCTCTTCAGAGGGTTAACAGACACATGAAGTGGGTGAGTCCTCAAGACCACCACAGACGGATGATGATATATTCAGGACCCAGTTGGCTACTTCTGTGGCTATGTTCACACAAGTAATGCAGAATCCGAGGTTTTTAGCCTTTCTGTAACCTCCTGTTCCGTCTCAGCAAGTTGGGTCACTGGATCATATTCAAAAGCCTGTTAAGGCTCAAGTACAGGTGATTCATAGTGCACAGTCAATGGAAACACCTGTACACTTGACGGAGAACATGCACTCTCCACAACCTGTGCCTAAGGTGCAAGAACAGGTGGCTGAGATGCCAGTCTTTCAAGCTGTACCAGTTCAGCTCGCCACCTTTCAGCAGCCTATAGCTGATTCTAATGGGCAGGGAAGCAATCTACAGGCTATGCAACAGGTCTTCCCACCACCTTTAGTACACCCTAGCTATTTTGGAGGTGGATCGGTATTCCAGAGCATGGCTGGTCATCCACCTGGAAATCAGTTTTACACGCCATGAACAGTGTTCGGGGGTGCTCAAACGATGATGCCTAACCCCATGTATGGTGTCACGAGCATGCTACTAGGGTTTCAGAGCAGTCAGGGCCAATTTGGGATGCCACAGGCAAATTTTGGTATGGCTGGAATTACAAATCAGCAGCCAAATATGGCATTTCCAGGTCAACTTAGTTGCGGTTAGGGAACACAAATGAACCCTAACAGTGTTCCCATGTTTCAGTCACTTCCATATGACAATTTAACGCCGCTGGAAAAGCCAACTCCGTACAAAAAAGGTGGCAAAGGTGTAACTTTGACGACCTTTACAGGGTTTGATGACAGGAAGAAGGCTCTCTCAATCCTCCAGCAGTTTGACAAGGCCTATGCTGGGGGAAACTTTACAGAGGCTTCAAAGGTCCGCAAGGCAGCCACTTTCTTGATTGGGAATGCGGGACAATGGTGGACAACTTTATTGCTTCAAGGGCAAGCTCCGTCCACATGGATTTACTTCAAGCAGATTTTTGCAGCAGCATGGTTATCTGATGACTTTGAAGCAGATGTCATGACAGAATGGCACCAACTTAATGCTGCTACTTGCAAGAATCTCGATGACTACAATCCGAAGTTTTGGAAAGCTCTACTTCCAGTAACTTCCTATAGGTTTGTGCCATTGACAGAACAGATTGAAAAATACTGTTGTGGCCTACCCAAAGGATTGAGAAAATACTGCACGAAAACCAAAGTCACTACTTTGACGCAGCTCATCGGGGTAGCAAACACTGGCAATGGTTTGCTCAAGGGAGAAGATTGTGAATTCAATACTGGCGTCAAGGAAGGATCAACCAAGAAAAATTCAGCGAAGAAGTATGTTCACAAGGAGGCTCCGGAAGGGACTCAGGAGCCAGCCAACACCAAGAAAAAGATAAAGCTACGGCTGAATCAGAAAAGGGACCAGCGAAGAAATGGAAAAGACGTTTTCCTCGCAAGTCGGAAGAGCAAAAGAAGGTCCTCAGGTCAGAGAACAAATGCTTTATCTGTGAGCAGCCTGGCCACATTGCTTACAACTGTCCTACAAAGAAAAGGCCAGCTGATTCTGAAGACAAGGAGGACAGGAGAGGAAAGAAGCCCATGGCTGGTCGAGTGCCAGATATGGTGGGCGATAAGCCAAATTTAGATGCAAGTGAGCTTTGCAGAGCATGGGAAAAGGTCAAGGATCAAACAGTGCTTATCTTCTTTGATCCAGGTGCCAAAGCCAACTTCATTTCCCCAGAATTGGCTTCAAAGTTGGGAATCAGACCTGAAGAGATGGGGTATACAGCAGAGGCAGGTTTGGCATGTCCTGGCCACTGGACGGATGTGATGTGTTGTTAGGTATTCCTTGGTTGTTTCGTGTACAGGGAATCATGGATGCCTACAACAAAAAGATCACTGTAGAGAGCAGGGGAAAGACTCACATTCTGGATGTAAAGCTTCAAGGGGAGTCTATTCCCACTGTATCAGCTTCTGCTATTACTTTGGTAATGAAAAAGCATCTTTCTGCGTACTTGGTTTTTGCACGTGAAGTGTCAGATTGTGACAAATCAAATTTATCTGTGCTAGATAAAGAAAGGTCAATGTTTTTACAACAGTATAGTGACTTTTTTTCTGGTTCATTACCGTCTCAATTACCGCCAGAGAGACCCGAGGACCATGCGATAGATTTGGTGCCAGGCAGTAGCCCACCAAATAAGCCTCTGTACAGGGTTAGTGCGGCTCAACAGAAAGAGATAATGGGCCAAGTACAGGAGCTGTTAGAAAAGGGGCTGATTCAGCCCAGTTCATCTCCATTCTGTTCTCCAGTGTTGTTGGTGCAGAAAAAGGATGGCTCATGGCGTATGTGCATCGACTACCGTGCACTGAACAAGAATACCATCAAGAATAGGTTCCCTATACCTAGAATTGATGATATTATGGACAAATTAGAAGGAGCAGCTATGTTTAGCAGGATAGATCTAAAGAGTGGGTACCATCAGATCCGCATTAGGTCAGAGGATGTGCACAAGACTGCTTTTAGAACAACGTTTGGCCTTTACGAATATTTAGTGATGTCCTTTGGTCTCACAAATGCTCCTGCTACGTTCAATAGGATGATGGACAGAATTTTTCGTCCACACCAGCAGTTTGTTGGTACATTCTTTGACGACATGATAGTCTACTCAAAGAATGAAGAGGAGCATAGGCATCACTTGGCCATTGTGTGCGAAGAGCTACGCAGTCATAGGTTGCTCATCAATGCAAAGAAAAGTGATTTTTTTTTGGAAGAGATCCACTTTCTGGGACACATTGTCTCAAAGGATGGTGACAGAATGGATCCTGCAAAAGTTGAAGCGATCAAGTCATGGCCAGATTTGAAGACAGTGCATGATGTCCGAAGCTTCTTGGGACTACGCTCCTATTATAGAAGGTTTATCCGAAATTTCGCTGAGATTGCTTCACCTTTACATGCTCTTCAAAAGAAGGCAGTCACCTTTAGATGGACAGAGAAAGAGATTTCAGCTTTTAATCTCTTAAAGGAAAAGATGACTTCGGATCCAGTCATTGTGTTGCCAGATCTTAGGAAGTCATTTGTGGTCCAGTGTGACGCCTGTGGTAGTAGCATTGGTGCAGTGCTAATGCAAGATGGCAGGGTAGTAGCCTATGAGAGTAGAATTTTGCAAGGGCCAGAGATGACCATGCAGGTCTATGAGAAAGAGTTACTGGCTGTGATTCATGCGCTGTTAAGTTGGAAACACTACTTGCTAGGTGCAGATTTCGTTGTTCAAACGGACCATCAGACCTTGCAATACTTCTTGACACAAACAAAGTTATCTGAGAAGCATATGCGATGGGCAAATATCTTGTCCATGTTCCATTTTCAGATTGTGCATGTGGAATGCAAGAAGAACGTTGTGGCTGATGCCTTGTCAAGGAAGCCACAAATTTCAGCTGTGTCAATTCCTTATCATCATGAACTTGATGATATGAGAGAACAATATGCAAATGATGAAGATTTTGCAAGGGTCTTTGAGCAGCTAATGAATGGACAACGTCATGAACACTCTCTTCTCAAAGATGGGTTCATGATGATGCATGGCAGATTGTGTGTCACAAAGCCATTTTGACGCAAAGTTATGGAAGAGAGTCTTGTCCCACCGTATGCAGGGCATCGTGGTATCGATGCTACAGTTAAAGCGGTTGAGACATTCTTCTACTGGCCTACATTGAGAAGAGATGTGGATGCCTTTGTGCGAGAATGCCTAATTTACCGGAAGGTCAAGTTTGACAGGCAAAAGGCACCAGGGTTATTGCAACCACTACCTATTCCAGATAAACCATGGGAAACTATTGCTATGGATTTTATCTTTGATCTTCCGAGAACGTAGACAGGAAACGTTGGTATTTGGACCATTATTTGCAGATTCAGCAAACAAGCTCATTTTATTCCTGTTAGGAAGAAGATAAAGCCAGATCAGATGGCACGCTTGTTTATGAGCAATATTTTCAAGTATCATGGTATGCCACAGTCGATTGTTAGCGATCGTGATCCACGCATGACAAGTTTGTTCTGGAGAGGCTTGTTTGAGAATATGGGCACGACGCTCAAATTCTCTTCGTCATTTCATCCTCAAACAGATGGGCAGTCAGAAGAGGGAAATTCTACTGTCCTAGATTTGCTCAAGTGTCATGTGTCAGAGCATAAAGGAAAGTGGGAGCAGTATTTGCCATTGGTGGAGTATGCATACAATAATACAGTGCATTCATCAACTGGCAAGGCACCTTTTGAGATAGTTGAAGGTGGCAAGAAAGTTCCTCCCATACTGTATACAAAGGACAAGATATTTGAAGCAGATAAGTATGTTCAGGACATGGATGAAATGTACAAGAAGGTCAAAGTGGCCTTAGAAAAGACTCAGGCAAAGCAAAAGAAAGCAGCTGATCGTCACCGTCGTGAAGTGGTATATTCACTTGGTGATTGGGTGCTTTTGCGCTTTGAAAAGGCAAGGTTAAAGAAGATGAAGGGCAAGGAAAGACTGTTTCCAAAGCTCAACATGCGTTACTATGGGCCTTTTCAAGTGTGCGACATAATCAGTGATGTTGCATATAGGCTGAAATTGCCTGACAGTTGGAAGATTCACAATGCGTTTCATGTGAGTCTTCTCAGACCCTATGTGGGTGATGTGCCAGAGGATATGCCAACTGAAGATCAGCCGGAAGTCGAGGAACTTGACGAGATGTTGGTCCCGGAACAGATTTTGGCACATAAGGAAAGAAAAGTGAAAGGCAAGGTTGCTAGGCGTTACTCGGTAAAGTTCAGAAACTATCCACCAATGGATGCTAAGTGGATGGAAGAAGATGAACTTGCAGAGTCACCAACTGTGTTATCACTTTACCTGGAAGCCTTCGATTTGCAACCTACCTTGACCCCTTGAGTTTCAGAGCTACATGGATTGTCAGTGTGACAATGGCTTTTGAAACAAATGATGAACATGGTATTTAAAGTTAGCTCAAATGAAATACCTGTTACATGAATGTTAGAGCTGTACAGATTGTCAGTTTGGCAATTGCTCTTATGGAATGTCCAAAAGTTTGGTTAATGCTATAGAAGTGAGTATTTCTTGTCAGTTTGTCAAGGATACAGTAATTGCTTCTATTAAAGAGTACATGTGTAACTGCATTCTTAAACTGTCGGTTTGGGTATGCTCGAAAGTCTTACGGGATCCAACGTGTACTATAAGACAGTGGCAAAATGTGCAGCTACCATTTTGTCATTGGAAAGTTAGTGACTCAAAGCAATGGCAGAGTGCGAAGCTACCACTATGTCATTGGAACAGGGTTCACACGCAGGCAATACATGAGTCGACGAGGTGTTGAATACACCAGGGTTGACAATGAGTATGTATGTGTCGTACATGTGTCAACAGGTGTTGAATACATCAGTGTTGACCGTGAGCATGTACGAAATAGATGCAAACGAGGACGTTTCAGATTTCAAGAGGGGGGTATGTCACCAGCGTGTGACTACTATCTATCCTTTTTGTTGATTTCTTTCTTATTATTTATTTACTTTCACTTTTTGGAAACACCCCTCGGGAAATCTAACTGCCCTGCATTGCATAGCTAGTGTGGAACTGTCCATAGGGAGTCCAGGCCTGAGGGCAAGAGAGCACTAAAGTTGGACAAGGACTATGGTTAGCCAAGTGGGGTCATTGACTAGCCAAACTGGAATCCTTTGTTACAGAGGCTACATTTCAGTTCTGGGTGTGGCTGCAGTGTACATAGAGGGTCAGATGACCTAGAAAGATACAATGGAAGCATCTCCTAAAATTTAAGGAACTGCTATTTTGGGACATGAAAATGTGTTTGCGCCATTCCCTCCGGAATGACAACGGGAACATTTTCTTACTCTGTCGTGAAGTCAATTGGGCAACCGGTTGGGAGATTTTTAGGTGGCAACCCCGAAACGGGAAAATGCTTATAAATGTGCCAAGTGGCACCTTCTGGTGCACTTTCCTCATGCAACAAGAAGTGGCGCTGATTTTTAAGCTGGGAGAGGCTCATTTTCAGCTTCTGTCACAGGTTAAGAGCTATGAAGTGCTTGCTTTCCCTCCTATATACAGTGCGGTGCCAGGAGTGATGCCCTGCACGCTATGCACTGCCCTCTCTCTCCCCTATGGCAGTATGTTATGCCCCACTAGTGGGCTTTTCACTTGACCAATGTACAGTTGTGTGGGTTCATGCGCAATCGCCGAGGCAAGAGCCTCTTGCACAGGTACTGGATTAGCTAGTGGCTAATCCCCCGCAAGTACAGGTGAATTCGGAGAGGTTTCACGCCAGAAATCTCGTCCGATTCAAAGGGCAAGTAGCCCTACAGGTGCGGGAGCTCGAGGACTTGCTACGGATGCGACCGGCACGCGAAACGGAGCCCGAAACAGTAAATTACAACCTGCTGTGTATTTTTGCAGGTTTAGGGTTTTGGCCCTAAACAGTCTCTAATACCCCCAGGAGGTTCGGGGACGCGAGGGGACCGCTGTACAGGTGATTTGGCGCATTTTCGGGGCTGGAAACAGAGAATTCAGCGTGCTGCAGATTCTCGCCAGGTGTTGCAAAGTGCCTATATGCGTCGGGAAAGTCAGTCAATGCGTGGGAATACTGACTGTAAAGGGTCCTAGTACAATTATGTTGCCGAAATCGGGCCGGACTAGTTGAAATTGAGCAGAGTTTGTGCGGGGCAGCCTGTAGGGAACCACAATGTTTATTCCCTCTTTTAAACAATAAAGAAATACCGAAAGGGGCGCCTAAGTTAGGGGCCAATCTGGTGTCGGTCTACTCATACAGGTGTAATCTAGCAGCCTGTATCCCTCTCCCCTTTGTTGTGTCTTGAAAGTACAGGTTAAGTGGACGACTAATTAAATGGTTGAAAGCAAATAAGGTTTAAGTTTAAAGTCTACTGCCCTTTTGGATTGAACAGGCCGGTTTCAAAGCACCTGAGAAGGTCGAAAAATCGTCCATGAAGATGCGAAGATGATCCGTAAGCACAGGACAAAAGATGAGATATACCGGCCTATTGAAAGAAGGTGGGTCATTTTTCAACCCAAAAGACATTTGAGTGTACATAAAAATACGCCAGGGAGTCACAAAGGCTGTTTTCAGCTGATCACCTGGATGGATGCCCAACTGATTGTATCCACTAAACCCATCCATGAAACTGTACAATACATGCCTTGCTACATCTTCGAGCACACGCTCAGTGAAAGGTGTTGGGAAACCATCTGGGATAGTTACCTTATTCAGAGCACGGTAATCGACGCACACACTGATTTTGTTGGATTGCTTCTTAGGCGCTGTCACCATGGGTGATAACCACTCAGAGAGTGCTCCACAGGTACTATGATCCCTGCCTCTTGCATTTTTTCTAACTCTGCCTTGACCGCCTCAGCATACTTCGGGTTGAGCTTGTAAGCTCGGTCTCTTACAGGCTTAGCCCCTTCAACCAGAGGTATAGTGTGGACACCCAATTCTGGTGGAATCCCCTCTAAATCCTTGTAGGACCAAGCAAAAACATCTTTAAAAGAGTGTATGAAAGAGACTACCTGATTGAGTAATGCGGGATGCTCCCATAACCAAGCTGCTAACAATACGTGCTGAGGGTTGTCAGGATCTCCCAAGTTGACTTGTCTAAGCGGGTCTGGGGGTGAAGCTGGAGAGGGTGCTTCTGAAGATGAGAGGTGGGCTGCCTCTTGGAGCTTCAAGACATCATGTGCAAGTGTTTGATCGATTGGAAACTCTGCATACTCTTCTTGTAACCATCCCTGTGGGAGCTCCTCAAAGGGTAAATCTTCAGATGCAGACGACATGACAGAGTGCTTTTGAAGGGGGTCCGACTTGGGAGATGCTCCAGGAAGGGGGAAATCTTTGGCGAGTGCATGCAGAGGAAATTTCTTCCCCCTTCGGTGATGTGTTATAGGTTCCCCAAGACCGATGGCTTCCATCGGCGGGTCATTCGAAGCATGAGAATTTGGGGCTGACACACTTACTTCTTCGACTGTTGTACTGTCTGCTGTAGGACTTTGGACATCTGTGTCCTCCTGAGGATTTTGAAGAGAGAGTGTTACTGGCGGCACATGTAAGTTTTGAGTAGAGACCATGTAGGATGGCATCGAAGTGGTAGCTTCTAACCACTGTAGCAGGTCCTCGTCGGACCCGTCAGGTGGGATGGGCTGTTCAGGGTCGGGGTTGGGACGGTACTGACAATGAGCTGTGTTGAGCCATTGGATCCATCCCTCCTTCAAGCCGGATTGGTTGCATTTGGGAGGCGGGAGTGTGTATCCACATGGCGTCGTTTCCCCAATCATGAAGTGCCTTAGTATGCCGCAACCATGGTCTACCAATTAGCAAAGGAAATCCTCCCTCCACCTGAGGAAGACTGACCACCACAAAATCCAAGCTAAATGTGAAGTCTTGTACCTTCAAAGGCACCTTCTCTACTCTGCCCACAGGATAGACTATCTTCTGGTCTGCCAATGTAACAGTGAACAGGGCAGGGCGAGTAGGCTGCAGACCTAAGGCTAACATGGTAAATTCATGCATTAGATTGATTCCAGACCAACCATCCACTATGACGCTTAAGAATGACTGCCCAAGAATAGATACAGTAAGACGTGGACTTTTATAGTCGGTGAGGGGAGCAGCTGGATATGAAATCATGTAGGACTCCAGGGGCTGCACAGGTAGGTGCCCGCCACTAGGCCTTGTACCAGGGTACAAAGACTGAATTATGGAGAGGGTGTTACTTCTCAGGGTTGCATCTAGCCGGAGCATCTCATAAAGAGACACTTGCTGAAAGGTGTTCTTGAAGATTGCTTCCGCTGTGGGCCTAGCTTCTACAACTTGGGCCTCCTCGGAAACTTTGACCTGTTGCAAGTCAGCTACTGTTGCCAGGAAGGCTCCATCAATGTCCGAAAGCATAGAGATTGGCCTATTCTTTGCACCATTTACGGGTGCGACATTTTGAACATGTTGCTGAAGTGGTGGACCGGATGGTCCCGTTGGCAAACTTAAACCCTGGGTTGCTCTTTGTGCTCGAGTGAGCACCCCAGTAGGCTCTGCTGCTTGTTGTGGCTGAACTGTATGTGTAGCAGGTGCTGGCTGAGGGGTGGTGTTCACTGTGATCAGATTGATTTCAGGAATGTCAACTCTTGTTGATTTTGATTTGGGCTTGAAGATGAGGATGCCCTTTGTTTGGGACAATCTTTACTATAGTGGTCCTTAGACTCCGGACAATGTCTGCAAGGAGGAGACCCTTCAGGTAAAGGACACTTACTTTGGTAATGCCCATATTCACCGCATCTGTAGCATAGGATTGGCCGATTAGACGGACGAAACGGGGGACGAGGTGGTCGCTGCTCTTGTTGTTGCATGGTGCTGGAGGCTGAGGTGTAGAAACTTTGGGGAACTGAGGGAGTACTGGCATGATAAAAGCTGTGGGGTGCAAAGTTGTTGTGCATACCTTGCTGCATAGGGGGTGTTGTCAGCAGAGGAGGCAACGGGTTTTGATGGCCGTAGGGTGAGACCATGTTGGATGCAGGTGCTAGCCCTTGTTGGAGAGAAGGACCTAGATTTTGTTGTATTTGCCTCAATCCTTTGATATAGTAACAATCCTTATCTTCGTGCCCAGATTTTTCGCAGAAGTAGCAATAAGCCCGAAGGGGACAGTCCTGTGGAGGATGTCCAGGAGAGCGACAAGAGCTGCACCATACCATAGCTTTGGTCTCCTGCTGAGACCGAAGCTCTTCTAGTTCTCTCTTGATTTGATCGAAAGCCTCCAGGTGCGATGGTTTCTCTTGTCTCAGAGGGATTGATTTCTCTTCTTGGAGGGCGCGTTGTAGTTTGAGGGCTTCGAGTTCCTTTCGCAAGGAAGTCAAAGGATCAGTAGGACTTCCTTTGGAGAACACAGAGGGAGTATCTATGTGAGGAGAGTTGTTGAACAACTTACTAGCCCCCTCTATTCTAGTAGCAGCTGCAATGAATTTCTCCAGAGTGGCGTCAGGTCAGAGACTTTCCCGAAGTTTTTGCTGAGAGGTTTTTGGAAGCGCCTTCTCCTCCCACTTCTTAACCATGAATTCACCGGGTTGCTGGGGAAGCTTGGCAACCGGCGACTTGGTTTTGGTCAGAAGCTCCGCAAAAGTTTCCTCTGGCTCGAGCACCATGTTGGCCAACTCATCCAACACTTTCTCTTGGTAGTCGCCCGGCCTGAAAGTTGCACATAACTGTTGTCTTAAGTGTGCCTAAGTTGCAAAATGATTCTTTGTAAACTGGCTGTACCATTTGTCTGCTAAGCCGTCCAAGTTGGATGGAAAAAGTACCAGATAAGCATCTTCCCTGTTAAGACCACGTCCTCTACAGAGAGATACGAACCTCCGTGCATGGTCGTCCGCATCTTCTGAGGAGAGTCCTTTGAAGGTGGGGAACTTGATGTTTACCTTGGCCAACACGCTAGCCAACGCCTCCATGGCCCCTTGTAGCAGAATAGGAGAGAGCTTTACTGGAGAAGGTGATCTGGAAGATGTGGAACCAGATGAAGGAATGGGGAATGAAGGAATGGGAGATGAAGGAATGGGGGATGGCATATGTGGAGGTAAGGTTGATGAGGTTAATGGACCTCTACTAGATACCACCGGGCATCTTTTGTTATAGTGCTTCAGAGGACTGAGTAGTGCGCTTTGACGCTCAACTGACCGCCTTGTATGTGTCATGCAGTGAACAGTGAACAGCACAGGTCTAACACAGAACAAGTGAGGATAGTGACTAGACCACCTAGCTAGCAGGACGAGGAGGGCTAGACCAAGGACCAAGGATGAGGACTAGGACTTGGACCAGGGCGAGAGAGGACCAAACTTGCAGACTATCTACACAGTGTAAGCAAGTGTGCAGAGCCAGGTAACAACCGATTAGCTTCACGATTTTATCCCCACAAGAGTGAGACTTCCTTTGAGGTCCCACCGTGATCGCCAAAATGAGAGCACCTGTAGCGCGGATAACGTGTCGTGCTCTCTACAGTGGGTGGTGGTCCTCAGTGCAATGTGCGTGACAATCTCACTCAAACAGATTGAATCTCCCTCAAACAAACTGAACAGAAAGGAAACAGTAGACGTCAACAGAGCTCGCTAAGACACAACAGCAGACCAGAACATATGACTCGACTATCTCAAAGACTGATACAGACTCTGGCGGGGCAGCACACTCAGCTCCAGCCCAGGACTCTCAGGCACAATGGGGGTGTCGAGGCTCAGATGTGCCGGGATGGTGCAGACGTTCTCTGTGTAAAGACCCACTCTAGACGACTACGTACAAAGATAATGCCACTGGCCCAAAACGACTACTCATATGTACAATCATCAAGAGCCACCAACGGCTCATAAAGAACCCTGCCACGATGTCCACTAGACCACCCTGCCACGTGTCTTTGCCCAAGTGTGAACCGACCACACCAAAGGCCAACGGACCAAAGCCCAACTGTAAACTATTGTCGTGTGAAAGTGAAAGTGACACTGTAGCAGGCTACAGAGAGAGAGAGACCTCTTGTTTGCTTTATTCCCTCTCAAGAGAGAGAGAATGTGAGAGGCAGAGAAAGCTTTTGCTTTAATTACCGAAGCTTTTGATTTCAGCTTTTGGGCTCTGCTTTTAGCATCCCTTGTAACCTTTAAATACGCGGGTAGGCCTCTCACAACTCAGAGCATCTGGACGCAGAGTCTGAGTGTAAGCGCTTGCCTGCATTCTTGTACTTTGAACACAGATGAATACAAAAAGAAATATTGAAAGGGGCGCCAGTCTTTGGGGCCAATATCCCTAGGCACGGAACTCCGCCGGGTTGGTGTCGAATCAATTGTGAACTGTGAACTGTTTGAAGTGATTATTTGTCGTGTCGTGGTAGATTCTCGACTTGGAGTGTCCAAGCCTGTTACATTGGTATCAGAGCACGGCCGATTTCTCTACTACGGGAAATCCGATCCCTTTTTTTTCCGCGACACGTATGGCTTCCAGCAAAGACCAGTCGATTCCCTATGCATCCGAAGGTGCGGGAAGGGATCACAACGAAGATTCACACAAGGAGTACGGTCCGCCTCGGCCTACTCCGGCGGAGCGTCAAGAGATGGAGCGTCAACGATTGATCAACAGTCTACTTTTGGTCGTCAGTCTACTTTTGAAAAGGCAAGAAAGCAGAAAAAGCGTGTTCGATTTGAAGGAGTACCTAGTTCTTCTTCTTCTTCTTTTGACAGTTCTTCTACCTTATCTGACTCGAGCGAAGAAGACAGAAAAGGCAAAAAGGAAGCAAAAAGCAACGCGTCAGAAAGAACAAGAAAAAGGCTAAATCTCACCCCGGGGTGACAGTTCTACAGAGGACTCCTCTTCAGACAATTCGGACTCTGACGACATCAACTTTTATGCAAAGAAGAAGAATTTTTATAAAGCCAACCAATATGACTTTCTGGAAGACAAAAGCAAGAAAGTCAGAGAGTTTAAGGAAGGTGGACAGTCATTTAAATTTGACACGTTTTCTGGTCATAGAGATGCTTAGAAGGCTTTGTTTTTTGTACAGCAGTTTGACATCGCTTTCGTGGGAGGGCGTTACTCAGAGCACATTAAGATTCGGAGAGCTGCCTCTTACGTTGAGGGGAATGCTCGAACTTGGTCGTCCATTCTTCTATTAAACAAGACAACGCCAATTAAATGGCTGATATTCAAGATGCTTTTTATTTCTTCTTGGCTGACTCGAGAGTATGAACGCAATATACGAACTGCTTGGAACCATCTTCGGATGACCAAGAAGGATACAGTGGACGCTTATTGCGAGAGATTCTGGAGCTCTTTTCTACCTGCCTCTTCATTTTAGAAGATCTCGTTCAAGGAACAGATTGAGCGGTTTACCTTGGGTCTTCCTACAGAGATCCGATATCACTGCTTGGGACAAAAGTCAGCTTCGATTCAGGAGTTGATGAGTCATGCGAAACGGGGTTTTGCCTCGCTCTGATGCCACCATCACAATCTTGGACACCCCAAGACGAGAATCCAACACGACACAAGAGAATCACTTAAAATGGTTCACAACTTTAAATCTTGAGTCAACACGACCCAGCGTAGTTTCGTGCCCAGAGGTATTGGCCCCAGAAACCTGGCGCCCCTTTCGCTATTTCTTTATTTTATTAATGCTTTAGCAAAGTACAACTCCCGAAGGGGTCCTTTGCTCTCAGACTCTGCGTCCAGATGCTCTGAAGAGTGAGGCCCCTGAGGGCTTATTTATTCTTACAAGGGATGCCAAAAGCAAAGCCCCAAGAGCAATCAAACTCAAAAGCAATTGGTCCAAAGGCAATAGGCTCCAAAATCTGCCTCAAAAGCAGCTTGTGCAATTTGCGAAAATCTGTACAGGCTGCCACGTCACCACCTGTCAGCACAAATTGCAGAAAGCTGTAGTGTCTGCTGCGTTAGCTATCGTACAGCATGTCCGTACAATTCTGCTGCGTCATCAAGTGTGCGCTAGTAGTTCTGCCACATCATTTGTTTGTGACACTTTGTCGCCTGCCTCGAAAGTCTTCTGCTTCTTCTTCGACGAACGATGATGCGAACTTTGAGATTTAGAGATTGCATGAGAGTCTCTGTGAATAGGAATGATTGTCTTTTCCTTTCATTGTGGAGAATCCTTTGGTTTTTGTGGTCCTTCCTTTTGCTTACTTGCAACCGAATGGTTCGGAAAGGAAAGATAAGGGCCTTCTTGATCGCATATGAAGAAAACTCTGGATTCTGGGATGTTCAGGCTAAGAATCGTCCCTCCTTTAAGAAAAAGAGAGGTCCTTGTTCTGATACCACTTTCATAGAACAGGAAGCCACTAATACAATTTAAATACAACTTTACGAATTGTCCCCCCCAAGAATTGACCAAAAGATGGGGTGGTTCCCCCCCCCCCCCCCCTCCCAAGAATCTCTTTGTTAATGGGGAGAATTCGTTTACAAGCACATAAACCGGAAAACAAGATATTCTCTCTTATCTCCGTCCTGACCATTATATAAGAGAACTAATTCTCTCTCTATCTGGCAGAAAACACAAGTTTTCTATTGATAAATTTTACTTATTTTGTGGATCAAAGCCCTACGGCTGAGGGATTCAAATATCCCAGCGGGAAATTCTATAGATTCTTATCCTTGCTTTTCCAATAGAGAAATGATTGCTGAAATTCACATTCCTTTAGCCTTATTGGCTGATTCGGGCTTATTCCTTCTTCCTCGGCCACTAATAGCTTCCCCAGTTTGCGGTGCACCAACATGAGGACGTTGGGAAGGGCTCCTTGGCTGGAAATTGCTTGCGGTAGGGCTGTGTTTCTTAGACAGCAGCCTCTCTTCTAAATTTGTCTCGCCTTGAGCTTGGTCTCGCGATGAAAAGAGCCTGCTATTTCACAGGCTTGCCTCAAGAGCACTTGTCTGAGTGTTTTTCTCACCACAGAGAGAGGGAGACCACTCACAAGACGAAAAATGAAATGAAATGAAACGTTATATTAAAGTCTTCAAAAGGCCAAAATGACCTATGAGACCAATCTGTTACAAAATGGTGAATCTAATACCATGTCTGGGTACAAAAGAACTAGAACAAAGATACTACTACTAGAATCTTTCCTCATCTGCACTCCCACATGCTCAACACACACTATGCATGCAATTGTTGGTTGATCATGATGTGATAAGGCTACCATGAAGTTGCTTACTTCCATCAATGGCACGTTCTCGAAGAAGCTGCACCTGCTGGTAGTGGTTGTCTTGGAGATGAAGTTGAGCAACCCCCTGGATTTTCTAAGTGAGGCAAACTTCCAATATAAATCCCTCTTAGGCGTTGTAGACTCTCATTGCAAGGTATCTGTGGAAAGCTGCCTTCCTGTGCCCCATAAATTGAGAACCTCCAAGGTGCAAAGAGATTCCCTATGGTGAAAGAGTTGTAGAGTTCCTTGAAGTCTCTCTTGAAGATTGCTTGAATACCGCTTTCCTCATACACAAGCGCTAATATGTATTTGTGATCTGTTGCATGGAAAATAGCTGTTATAACCCATTCTTGCTGCATGCTGAAAGGAATGGGTCAAACGCCTCAATCACTATTATTGGTATGATGAGTATACTTTAGCTGCAGCCTAAAACATGGTTGATAAGACTTCCTGATATCTATTTGCAGGGATTTCTGCGTAAGCCTGCACTAGCTTCTGTGATCGACCGGAACCATTTATGGAGCTCTGTGCAGGGCCTAAAAAACGAGCAGATGCCTTCTAATGAGGGGGTTACATCCTGCAAGGAGGATTCAAATGTGGCCGATTGCACGCGGTACTCAATGTAACTTAAACAGTCTGGGGGAAGCAAACTGGCCTCCCTTTTTTTCTTTTTTTTGGAATAACTGCTTAATTACCACCTGCAGGTACTTGCATGAAACCTGGCTGCCCATACTACAAACAAAAGCGCAGGATTTAATCAGCCTAGCCTGTAGTGCTACCAAAGAGGGTAATCTTATGCGTTATTGAATGCTTTGGAGCTTTCTGGGTGTCTACGATGCATGAGAATTATAATTACCAAGGCTTTTCAGGTGCAGAGATTGTTGGGTCGTATAAAGATCTTCCCTCTTTGTTGCCAAGGTTCTGGGGGTTGCTTAACAGTAGCGCCTTCTCAGAACGAGTCACTCAAGCTCGTCAGAGAGGCACAGATGTGCTTGAGGATCTTGCTACCACAGTGATTGCTCGCAGTTATGAGCTAAGAGAGGGTGAGAAGAAGCGGAACGTGAAACATAAAGCACTTGTAGACCTCCTCAAGTTTCTTCGTTCTCTTGGCTTTTCGCGCCACCGCTCTGCCATTCCAAAGGTAATAGTTATGAGCTGCAAAAGTCAGAACTTTTCTGAGGTGTGAATTGCCAATGCTTCACTGTCTTTGATTGAATGCAGGAAGAACGCTCTCCAAAATCTTGGATTCTGCAGGCACCTTGCAAAGTTGATTGTTTCCTTAACTTCCTTATGATAGAGTGTAGGACTTCTAGCATAGATGCAACTATTGTTGCTAATAAGCATCTGGAGACTGTATCAGGTCTATGGAACAAAGCATGCGATTATTATTTCAAAAACTTAGCACTTATTCAGCAACTGAGGCAGCTGTCTTTGAACTTTCATAGAGACCTTACGCTCCAGGAGGTTGAATTGATTCTATATTGAAGACTCGACTGATGTTTTGTCCAGGTGAAAGAGCTTATTTGGTATTATCGGCATATTTGTAGGTGGCTGCTTCAATTTCATACTTGGAGCATGGACTTTATATGCAACAAACCCAGAGATGCTTTGCCCACGACTTTGCCTTTAAATTGGTTAGCCTGCAGAGTATTGTGCACGAACTGGGAATTTTTGGTATGTAAAGCATGTTTTGAGTTTAAGGTTTAACAATCAAGTACTTTAATCACACTAAAACTTCAAGAGTACACGAGTCTCTCTTCCATGTGCACTCTTGATTTTGCTTCACAAAGGTGAAAGTGGTTGATCAATACCAACATGACCAAAATTTGGGAAGCATCTATATGAGAGATAGTGGCTATGGTCGGGTGGTTTATTTGATGAGTGTCTATAGGCAATCTAGGTAGTTTGTACATTTCAAAAGACAATGCCAATTGTTGCCTCCTTGGCCAACATCGGGCATGTAGGAGACATTCATAAAGCTTTCTTTTCTTGGGCCCCTCTTGGTATTTCTTCTATATTGCTCTGACAAAAGGTACAACTGTCAAGGAGCCTAAAGCATCAAAAGCTTTGTCTGCCTCGGGTGATGTAACAAAAACCATAATGTCCAGTGCTAGCTATTTGATTGATATAAAGTATCTGCTGTAAAAAGTCTGTTGTAGCAGCTTACAAAAGCCAAGGGACTGTGAAACCCCTGGGTTGTGCCTCCAAAATCATGCGCGTCCACTCTAGCATTTCCTGATGTGGTACTGCAAAAATATACGGCAGAATCTCAGCCATCATTTTCTCATGTATGGTGTAGCAGGGGCCACTGGCACAGGACAGACAGTCATTAAAGTTGGGCCGGAGTCCACACTGGACATACTCTCGCCTGTTCAGTGACATGTGGCAGGGATACGGGCAGTGGTGTAGCAGGGGCCACTGGCACAGGACAGACAGTCATTAAAGTTGGGCCGGAGTCCACACTGGACATACTCTCGCCTGTTCAGTGACATGTGGCAGGGATACGGGCGATGGTCTAGTCGACATCATGGCCAGATCACCGCCCCCATAGTTTGAGGATAGACTTAGCCGGACTGGGATATTTTGTTATCCATTGGTGGCTTGATTGTATATATCCGTAGTTGGTTCTAGTGACAGAGGATCATCCACTTTGTATGGTCGAGCGTGTTGAGTCTTGAGTGTAACTACTTTTATCATTTTATAAGCACTTAAGAAATTTTTGGATCCGTAATTTGTTTGGATTAGTTAATAAAGCGAGAAATAGTAGAGCACGCCAAAAAGATCAAACACATAATTTTAAGTATTTTCAAATGTACCGTTCCCGTCGTTTTATGCGGCAGAGACTGAACAATCTGAGATCAAAACTCTGCACGTGCACTCGCCACATTGGGCGCATAGATGTTAAGGAAGCTCACAAGACAACCCTGAACCTGCATAGTGATCCACTGAACCCTGCCTGGCACAATAATCCCTTTGTCCACAGTGGCCTGCTGCAAAGAATCCGCAATAGTCATACATACCCCGCCCTAGATGTCTCCACATCCAAATGCAGCTGACCAAAAAGTCTCATATCGTCCACGCAAAAGCTGACCACAACGTCTAATGCGGCTCTCAAACAAATGATGCTCTTGTAGCATAAGAAGGTCAATCTCTCCTCCCACAAGGCATCGCTGAAGCTCCTGATGCAATCGGCCCCTCTGACACTAAAATTGGGGCTCACCCAATCCCTGTACGCTTCATGAGACGATCCTCATGGGGAGCGAGAGAGAACTGATGCTACCGCAGCAGCTAACCATGCTATCTTCGAGGTTGGCTTGGATGGGGAGTAATCCGCATCCAAGAGTCCTCGAGATAGGCGTGATTGCAAAGAGTGTCTAGCCCAAGCCCAAGTAGACCGAGCCGTGCGTTAAGTGTCTTTGTCCAGGAGTCCTCATGTATGTCATATATACTTGCCTGTCCACTTCTTGGCGGTTGGTCCATGGAGATTCCCAGATGTCTCTTTCAGAAGTGGGCCACTATGTATTGACATGTTTTTTCTACAGTTGTCAAGAGGACGTAGATTTTTCTTGGTCCAGAGCACCCATGATCAAATTTAGGGTGGAGGTGGTTTTTTTTGGACGAGGAAGGCTGTCTATGATACCATATGTAGCAGGGAAAGTGTGTGGTGCTCTCTAAAGTGGGTGCTCCTCAATGCAGTATGTGAGAAACCTCACTCGAACAAAAAGAAAACATACACAGAAATGGAACAACAACTCAAAGCACAACAATAGACTCGAAACTTAGTGGAACTCGACAAACTTATAGCACCTGCCACAAACTACTGATGTGTCAAGCCATTGAAGAACGGAGTCAACTTGCACATTCCAATCGAGAGACCTAAAGAGAAACAAAAGCAGTAGAAGAAATAGAAGAAGTTTCACCAACTTGCAAAGTCTTGTTGAGTGGCCTAAATTTAAAGAGGAGTTCCCACCAACTTATGGGGCGTCATCCGATGGGAACCAAGTGACCTAAAGAGATTGAATAAAGCAGGCCTAACACACACACTCGGACTATCTTGCGTACAAGATGATGACGTGACAATTGTACGGACGCTCAGTATAAAGCCGATACTCACGCCCTGCACCTTCACCCAGAAGCGTGCTAGAGACTGAGCCCTCTGCACTTATTTAAAGGCCCTTGGCCTATAAAAATCAGTTTTAATGAAAAGCTTCAAACTCAAAAGTATCTGGTCCCAAAAAGCTAGCGCTGAAATCAACGAGCGTGTTTCACGAAAAATCCGTACACCCGCAGTCGGGAAGGGCACGTCGCCATGAGGTGGTCGGCAGGGCCAGTCAGCACTGAAATCGGAGGAGTAAAAGGGTGTCTAGTGTCACGATTGTGACTATGTTGCAGTATTACCAAGAGATGTGTCTTTTCATTTACGTCTCTTCGTCTCCTATACAAGGAGCCCTTGTATCACACATTCAATCAATCAAACACAGAGTCTTCTAAGTCTTGTTCTAAGTTCAGTTTCAGTTTCTTAAGTCTTAATCATGAGTTTAAGTACTTAGTTAAGAATTAGTGACTAGAATCCTTGCAGTGGTATCAGAGCAAATTTTTTTCCCGGGACTCGCGAGTTGTGAGCCTCTCACCCTTGCCGCTATCCTCTTCACCCTCTCCCCTCCCCGGCGTTTAATGGAGGAAGAAGAAAGGCGGCCCTTACAGGCAAGGTGTAGTTGACACATGTAAACCCCCACCCGCACCGGACACAGCCAGAGAAGGGATGGAGAGTTACTCTTACTCGGAGGACGCATAAGCATGTATGACCTCGATGCTGGGTACTTGTCTCTGGACAACAGGCGTTTCTCCCCCGTGCTCCGCACTCTTCTCCGATGGCACCCCTTGGTGAAGGGGCGTACCCCCCCTTCAAGTGTTCGTACCCCTCTGCTGTAATCAGCTTGGTGAAGGGGCGTACCCCCCCTTCAAGTGTTCGTACCAAAGCTTGAACGTTGGAGCCTATTTTTTTACGCTGGGCTCTCTTCGTTGGTCCCATGTTTTTTTCCCTTGATGCCTCTTGGACACTTCACATTGGGCGGCCCTTTTTTTTTCTGAAGGGCACTTGGACATTGGGTAATTTAAGGAACCAGCCAGCGAATACAAATCGGCAGCCAGCGTAAACATTTTTCCGGGCCCACGTGCGATTGCAGATTCGGAGCCTCTCGGCACCCCAACATTGGCGCACGCTGGTGGCGATTGCTTCCCTACACCTCTTCAGCCCCGCCTTGGCACCTCTCCATGTTTACGGCTGCCGCTCTTCCTCGCTGTTATTGGGCGCACGCTCTTGTTGCCGATTTCCCACACAAGCGGCCCTTTTAATCTGTAAAGACCAAACTTTTAAAAGATTGGCCCCTTTGGGCACTTGGCATAATAAATTCCAGCCAGCGTTAAGCTCCAGCCAGTGGACAAGTTAACCTCTTCAACTCACGATCATCAGCAGCCCGCACCATGCTGAATCTTCTACACGTGCAGGAACCAGCCCCCGGTGTCCCTCTTCAACGTGGGTTTGGCAGTTTCGAAAGTGAGAACCGGGCAGAGCCGAGTCGAACCCTCCAGCTATTGACAATTCACCAACCAAAGCTTTAGATGCTTGGTTTGCAGATAAGCAAAACCCAACAATGGTTCAGCACTCTCTCTTCTCCCAGTAGCTATTGCTACATAATCGGCGATGGAGACAAGATGGCGACGACAATATATTACTGAAGATCCGATAGCAACTTTCAAAAAGGAGATGGCAGCAATTTCATCAAGCCTCGCATCAATTCACACTCGCTTGGATCAAATGCAAATGCAAACCCCTTCTCGGAGTCAACCAACAACTTCTCAGACAATACAGGCATCTTCTTCCGACGCTTCAGTGGTCGACCAGGAAGAACCACTCAAACAAAAGCCTTCGGAACTCAAAATTTCTCACATAGAGCATGGTTTCTCAGAGACAACTAGACGCAAAGTACCTTCGTGCGAGCAACAAAAGTCTCAGCATGAATGTTCTTGGAAATGCTACAGTTCTCAGTAGTCAACTTCTTATTGGAATCATCAGCAACAAAAGCAGCAATATGAAGCTTCCAACAGATCATCAGCAATATCAAGATGGGTTTACTTAGTGGCACATATATCCGACCCTAGTCGAGTACTCGGTCGTGAACGCCGCGACGTTGGACAAGTTCCCCCTCGCGAGCCAAGCCCTACATTTAAGTCTTTCTTGTCTGATGGTTGTAAAGTTGAAGATTTATTGATCCTTTTCTTGTGCAAGAGGATCCTTCAGAGGTCTAAGAGGCGACAACTCCCTCAACCTCCCCCTTTTCAATTGGAAGCCTTAATACCCACTGAGAAAGCTGAAGATTCAGAAGATTCCAGTTCTTATGTGACAACCAACGAACACATAAACCCTTCTTTGACCGTGATCCAGGTAGGAAAATTTGCCTCGTCACCGTCTTTGCAGAATACAGTCTTTGTCTCTAAACAGATACCAGATGCTTCAAACTTGATAATTCTTCAAACTTGAAGACTCCAGTCCTTGCCTTCAGTGATGCAAAGGATAAAGCAAATACAGACTCTTGCAGCACGACTTCAGTCGCTACAAATGAATCTTTGGACACAAATTGTTCCACAGATAAACCTTTACAGATGGATATACATTCAAAAACTACTCTGTCTCAGTCTACGACATCCCTTCAAAAGGAGTTTACTGTTCCAGACAAACCAATGGAATACTTTACAGATTTCCAACTAGTGGTCATCACCCAACATAAAACTCGAGTCAGTTTACCAATAATTTCACTCGAAGCAGATACAGATTCAATCTTTTCTTGGACAAAGCTCGAAGTTACAAAAGACTTTGACAAAGACACTTATCATGTTACAGATATGATCAGTTTTCAGTTTGGCAAAATAGTCATGGTCAACAACAGTGCCATGACGTGGGACTTAACAGAAAGAGCTTTGGATGCAGAAGCATAACAACAATACATTTCCTTCTTCCCGGAGTTTCTACAACTACCCTAGGTCTTATTTAAAGAGGAAGGGAATGTCACGATTGTGACTATGTTGCAGTATTACATCTGTTCCTAGTTGCAGATACGCGAAGTGCCATGCCAAGGAGGACCCCTGCGCTTGGATGGTCACACCCCTTCGTCCAAAGGACGTGCCTCTTCGTCAAAAGCCACACTCCTTCGACGACTGGTCACACCCCTTTCCTCTACGGGTGCGACTCTTCGCCCAATGGTTGCAGCTCTTCGTCTAAAGTCATGTCTCTTCACCAAGAGACGTGTCTTTTCATTTATGTCTCTTCGTCTCCTATATAAGGAGCCCTTGTATCACACATTCAATCAATTAAACACAGAGTCTTCTAAGTCTTGTTCTAAGTTAAGTTTCAGTTTCTTAAGTCTTAATCATGAGTTTAAGTACGTAATTAAGGATTAGCGACTAGAATCCTTACATTTAGGCTCAAGTCAAAGTCAGTTAGGCCCCTCGCTACGCTTTATAACATGGTGGATACTAGTAATTTAACTCAAAGAGGCAACGTGGACACATGGCTGCTCCAAGTGATTTTCCCAGAATTGCTTGAAGAGGGGGCGCCCATTTTGAGAGAGGGGGCTAATGTTTGCTCTACAACTAACCTCAAGAGTGTGTGAGTAGTGGGTGCAGGTGATCACAGCTTTAATGGAAAGCTTGCCTTCTCACTTGTCTTCTGTAGCGCGATGATTCCGCTCTCGCGCATCTCTCTCCCCCTTTGAATACAAAATCCTAAAGCCCAGCGCAAGGGCTTTATATCTGTATGTGCAATTGTGTGGGTCATACCCGTATGCGAGGCAAGATTCTCTTGTCCAGATATTGGATTAGCTAATTACCAATCCCCCGCAGGTACAAGTGAACTCGGAGAGATTCCTCGCGAGAAATCTTGCCCAATTCAAAGGGCAAGTAGTCCTACAAGTGCGGGACTATGAGAGCTTGCTATGGATGCGACCGGCACCCGAAATGGGACCCAAAACAATAAAATACAGCCTGCTGTGTATTTTTGCAGGTTTAGGGTATTGACCCCAATTGATCTCTAATATCCCCAGGAGCTTCGGGGAAGCGAAGGGATCATTTTACTGGTGATATAGTGCATTTTCGGGGTGAAAACAGAGATTCAGCGTGCTGCAGATTCTTGCCAGGTTTGGGAAAGTGCTCGTATGCCTTGGGAAAGTCACCTTTTACATGGAGATTTTATCTATGAAGCCTCCTACTACAGTTATGTTGCCAAAATCGGGCTAGCGTAGGCCATTTTCAGCCTGGTAAAAGCGGGACAGCTCGTAGAAACTTACAGGTTTTCTCCTAAGTTTTATAACAATAAAGAAATACCGAAAGGGGCGCCAATCTTTGGGGCCTACAAGGTGTTACTGTCTGCTTGGTAGCACTCTAGCTGCCAAGCTGTGGTTGGTTTGAAGTGTTAATTCTAGTCACAGGTTTATTCGTTAAGTCTCTCTATGTCGTAAAGTTTATCAATTAAAGATTCAGGTGAAGGCTAAAGTCTACCGCTCTACAGGCCGGTTTCATAAGGTCTATGCGGCTGAAATACGTGCACCCTGTAACTTGTCAAGAATGTCATCAATTCGTGGTATTGGAAATCGATTCTCGATAGTAATCTTAGTGAGAGATCTGTAATCTATGCACATTCAAAAAGTGTCGTCTTTCTTCTGAACAAGTAAAACTGGTGAAGAATATGGAGAGAATCAAGCCCTTCTCCAAAAGTTCGTTTACTTGTTTCATAATCTCTTCTTGTTGCTGTGTTAGGATTTGGAGGAGAGTTTCCTGGGATAATATCAATTCTATGATCTTCTGGACGTTCTGCGGGCAATTCATCGGGAAGAGAATCTATGAAACAATCTTGATACTGCTTCAAGAAAGTTAAACGAAATTTATCTATGTTAGTGAGAGACTGTTCAGTAAATACATCTCTCTCTCTCTCTCTCTCTCTCTCTCTCTCTCTCTCTCTCTCTCGCAAAAATCAAGCAAGCAAAAACACACTTTTTCATTTCTCTTTTAGCAGTATTATGATTGACCATAAGAACTGCCCAGTCATCATACTACTGGCCTTCAAACTCAAAGGTCAAATTCTTATTTACATAATCTGGATGAGGATGTACCTTATAATGCCAAGGCATACCAAGTATAGCATCACATCCTTGTATAGGAGCTAAGAGGAAAGATTCCTTATCCATATACTTTGCAATACGTAGATTACTCTTACCTAGAATAGGAGTGGAGTTTGTTGTTAACCCTTCGAAAGCTAATCCCAAGTTAATAGGAGTACCAAGGCGATTTGAAGACAGATCCAACCTTTCTGCAATATGTAAAGAGAGAAAGTTGTCGGTAGAGTTTGGATATTAAAAAATGAGAACTCTCTGCCCATTTATACTACCCCACCCCTTCAAGAGTTGGCGTTTACCTTTTTCTTTACAAGTGTTTCCTTGGACATCGAGTACTCAATTTGATGGAGGAGGAGGAGACTCTTTCTTCAATTGAGGACAATCTGGTTTTCTATGGCCTTTCTCGCCACAATCAAAACATTTTTCTTCTTTATAAGCCTTTATTTGAGAGGTCGAGAGAAGCTTGCTTTTCTTTGTTCCCTCTCGCTTAAAATCTTGCTTACGATTCTGAAACTGAGGCCGCTTTCGAGAAGAGTTGGCCCTTTGCTCAGCATGATAAGCAATGTGCTCCCGTTACAAGGAGTCCCTTTTGAATGGAGTCCTTTAGCAATTAGTGTCAACTCCATCATAATCTGTAGAGTATCATGAGGATATAGCTTTATGCTTTTCTGGAGAGGAGTTTGAAGACTGCCTTCAAATTTCCGCATCTTCTCCTCATCAAAATTTTTCATAAAAGGAATCACTTTGAGAGGGACTTCCCAGAATTTATCCACATAGGTGGATACAAACTCATGCTCTTTCTGAGAGAGCCAGTTTCTTCACGTCCTTCTGATAGTTTGGTGAGAGAATCTAAGCATAAAATTCAGTTTTGAAGTCCTCCCATGTCTTTGGTTGCCTTCCTTCAAGAATCACGGTGAGCCACCGATTACTTGCATATCTTTTAGATACATACTTACGTGGCAAGGTTTGGATCGTTCTTTGAAATTTCCTTCTGCAATGGCAATCTCAAATTGTCGGATGAGAGAGAGAGAGAGCCTTGTTGATGACGTGCCGACCATTGTAAGAGTCAAAGTTGATGTCTTTGTGTCACAATCTTGGACACCCCAAGACGAGAATCCAACACGACACACCAGAGAATCACTTAAAATACTTCACGACTTTGAATCTTGAGTCGACACGGCCCGGCGTAGTTCCGTGCCCAAGAGGGATTGGCCCCAAAAGCCAAGCGCCCCTTTCGATATTTCTTTATTATATTAATGCTTGAGCAAAGTATAACTCCCGAAGGAGTCCTCTACTCTCAGACTTTGCGGCCAGATGCTCTGAAGAGTGAGGCTCCTAAGGGCTTATTTATTCTTACAAGGGATGCCAAAAGCAAAGCCCCAAAAGCAATAAAACTAAAAAGCAATTGGCTCCAAAATCTACCCCAAAAGCCACTTGTGCAATTTGTGGAAATCCGTACAGGTTGCCATGTCACCACTTGTCAGTGTAAATCACGGAGAGCCGTAGGGTCTGCCACGACAACTGCAGTACAACATGTCCGTACAATTCCGCTACGTCATCAACTGTGTGTCCTCGTGGTTGTGTCATGTCATTAGTTTGTACCATACCCCCCTCTTGAAAGAATTGTAATCGCCCTCGATTACGTCTGCCAAATCAGACATAAGCCATAAACTAGTTCAGTTGACACTGACTCTTAAATACCGACGCACTAGACGACACAAATCCAGCACTTGTACAAAGACGACAATCACATCAAATCACATTCAGATCACATTGAGAGCACATCACATAGAATCTAGGACCGTGATTCCTGGCGACGTATATAGCAATCGTCCGCACCGGACATCACTGATGTCGATTTAATCAATCCCATATTGTGATCACGTCCATGGATTCCGTTTTGATCTAGGACCATGATTCCTAGCAACGTATTTAGCAATTGCATCTAGATCTATCCCAAATCTTACTGATGTCTGATTGACTAATCCCATATTGCGATCATGTCCATAGATTTCCGAGACCGAAATGCTGCAGTCATTTGGTCAATCATTGCAACTGTACTCAAGCACTATCGTGTGCGAGTAATCAATTTCCAGGGATCCCAATCCATCACACACTAAGTTCATACTAAATAGAGTGGTTCAATCATTCAGTTCTAGCTGTGTTGCCATCTCACCCCGCAAGAACTCTTGGATGCGCACATGATAGTTCCATTGAATCATTCGTGATTCAAAATTCATGATTCCATATTAGGTTCATTCGGAAGCTGTCACAACTCCAAAATCATCATCTTAATCCTGTTTTCTGTTCACAAAAGGCAAGATCTTCCATGAAACATTAATTAGTTTCATACTTAAATCAAAGTCATCTTCAAAAAGTCCTATTTCATTAATTCATAAAGCAAAATAATGCTAGTTCATCCATAATTTTCTATCTAATATCTGTTCTAGAACGAGTATCTCCTCGTTTGCTCTACTTTCAATTTGTTAGACATCCTTATTCTTGTGCCATTTTGGGGCGTTGTGCAAAGATATGTCCTTGTTCTCCATATTCAAAACACTTTCCTGCTTTGAAATATTCATCTGTTTGGGCTTCTGTCAATCGAGATCGTGTCTCTCTCTGTCGTCTGAAAGGTTTATCTGGTGGGTAAGTCAAGTTACCCAAATGCATAGCAAATCCCCGCTTAGCATGTCCCATCAATTGTTGTATGGACTCTGACTTCTTCTCGAGACAGTAGTCTTGAATGTCTTTGGGAAGTCCACAACAAAACCATTCAATTTGCTCCTTAAAACTGATCTTCTTAAAGGACGAAGCAGGTAGTAAGACATCCCAAAAGCATTCACAGTAAGTATCCAAAGGTTCTACCTTGATCATCTGAATATGGTTCTAGCCAGTAATCACGTCTCGTTCGTATTCTTGAGCGAGCCATGAAGAAATAAAGAGTTTCTTAAACTTCAGCCACTTAGTCAATGCTTCTTTTCCTAAGAAAAGAGTGGACCATGTCTAAGCAATTGCCTTTCAAAAAAGATGCTGTCGTCTAATCTTGGAGTGCTCGGTATAGCGGCCTCCAGAAAATGCTATGTCAAACTGTTGGATAAAGGCTAAAGCCTTGGGAGCATCTTGAACCCTTGAAAAGTACTCAAACTTTACTGCATGTCCTCCCTCTTTGAATTCCTTGGCCTTTTTGCCCTTGTTGTCGAGAAAATCATACTAATTGGCTCTGCAAAAGTGCTTCCTTTTTTAATAAAGCGTATGGTCTTTTCGTCGTTTCTTGCCCTTTCTATCCCCATCACTCGAGTCAGAAGAGGATGAGCTCTTCGAGGTGTCGAAGAAGATGAGGACGAACTGGACAATCCTTCGAAACGTGCACGCTTCTTCTGTTTTCTTCCATTCTCAAAAGAGGACTTTTGGCCCAAGTAACCAGGGAAGTCAGTTCCCTTGTTACGTTTCTTCAGTTCCTGCTTCTTTTCCCCCAACAGTTAAATGACTCGTCTTTCAACCAGGTCCTCCAGTTCATCTTCAGTAAGCATCCGTGGGGCAGGAGGTTTCTTGAGGGTTGACTTTATTGGGGAGTTGATGGCCTTCTGCCAATGGGTGTGGACCTCGTCAATCGAGTGCTGGGTCAAAAATTTGGCGTACTCAGGATCCTTTGCAAACTTGAGGATTTGCTTTGCACAATCATCAGCCTATTGTTGACACTGCATTTCCATCAATTGATATCCCGTACGTTGAGGTGGCCTGTACTCAAGATTTGCTGATCCGTTCAAATTTCCCGTGATGTCTTCTATTTCCGAGGTGTCAGGAGGGTTCGTTTGATTCTTTCAAGACTCGTCGTTTGAATCCATGTGTGTCGCGGTAAGAGGATCGGATTTCCTGCTAGAAGAGAAATCGGCCTCACTTTGATACCACCGTCACAATCTTGGACACCCCAAGACGAGAATCCAACATGACACACAAGAGAATCACTTAAAATGATCGACCATTTCAACTTCTAGCTTCTGACACACGTGCTCGTTGCCCCCCCCCCCCCCCCCCCCCCCCCCCTCCGCCCCTACTCATGCGCGCAGCCCCCCTATCCGCCCCCTACGCGCTCTGCCCTGTCCGCTACACGTCACCCGCCCGCTACCCATCGCCCACCCCACCCGCTACCCTGTCCCCCTGCGGACCCACTGTCCCGCCCGCCTGCTTGCACATTGCCAATTAGCCATTTCCCCGTCCGCCTTCACTTTACCTTTAGCCACTCCCGCTTGTCAGGCCTCGCCAGCACCCTCGACCCGCTCAGTCCATTCCCCCTTCGTCGACGCTTCTCCGCCTTTTCTTCACAGCAACAGACACGGATGGAAGCTCAAGCTCCGCCACATAGGAACTCTAATGAAGTTCGCTCGCCCGACCCCACTGAGCCCACCATTCGACTTGCTCTATCACCGACAGAGCAAGCGAGCCTAGCCGCAGAGGTGGAACGCTTGCAGGCGACCTCCGTCATCTGCAAGATTCTCGACACGAGACCCAGCAGAGGAGAGCTGCATGATCTTCTCCAGACCCGCCTTCTCGAAGAGGTGGGCAAGATCTTGGATGTTCAGCTCCTCGAACGTGGCTACTATCAAATAGAGTTTGAGACATCGAGATGGCGTCCAAGGTCATCGCGATGAGCCCCTTGACCATTCGACAGTGGAGACATGGTTTTGACCCAGCTTTAGATGTTCTGGTAGAGGAGGCAGACCTTCCCATCTTCGTCTGCTTTCCTAGTTTGAGGAGGGAGTACTTACCATTTTTGTCGAGGATAGGCTCAGAGATTGGGACTGTCGTGGGGACACCTCGCACGGCAACCTCGGTGGCTGCCAAGGCGGCCGGCATTCCCCCAGTACGTGTTTTGGTTAGGGACACCCACTCTCTCCCCAAGGTTATCCTTCTTCCTCAGGTGAGTGGGGGTTGGTTTAGACAGAGCATGGAGTATTCGGGCCCCCGGAATAAATGCTTCATTTGTCAACAGATGGCCATCTTGCGAAGGCCTCTCCACGGAGGAGACCCCGACCTACACCATAGGTCCAGCCCCAGCCCTCAAGGGCTGGCTAGTAGCAATAGAGTCACAGAGTACGTAGGCAGAACCACCCTCCGAGCCTAGGGCTCAAGCGGAAAGAGGGCTGGCAGCAGGTTCGAGGTCGACGTCAGCAGGGGCCACCGCACTAGCCTGGCACTCAGAGTGGTCCTCAGGCTCTTGCCTCAGGTCCTCAGGCTCTTCCCATGGGAAACTGATTCAACCCTCTTCAGCAGGATGAGGTCCCTGCTCTAGCCTTCACCTGAGCCTCATCCTCAACAGCCCCTCTCCCCCCGAGTTCCCCCTCTCTTCCGCCCCTCCCCCCCCTCCTCCTCCTCCCTCTGCCTCTCCATCTCGCCCTCCTACCTTTGTCGATCCCCCTTGTCCCCTTCTCTCCCCCCTGCTCCCTCACCTCCTCCCGCTCCAGTCCTGCAGCCGTCCCAAGAGGCAAGGCCATCCTCGGCTGCTAGGAGATCTCTTGGCAGCGCCTTTGCCACGAGTCGATTAGCAAGAGAGGGACAACCTTTGTTGCGACCCTCTCTTCTAGTGTAGACGTCTCCCTTTGCAGCAGTTCCTCATGGTCTGACAAGCTTCGACATTCGTCGCCGTTGGGATTTCTCTGCCTATGAGGTCACACGGTTTCTCGGCGACCCCTCACCAGACCTTGAGGCAGCCTGCTTCATAGTTCATGTGGTGTTCCTTGCAGCTAGGGGGATAGAGACCTTGGACTCGTGGTTGGCATCTCTTTTCCCCTATGAGGCAGGGACCAGGTTGAGTGGACTGTAGACTCAGTGTTGGAGTGGCTGTAGATACAAGCCCTAGAGTTCTCTCTTCACATGGGAGACCCAGGGGTTACACACTTGCTTCAGACTCTTTGGCCATTGGCCAAAGTTTGTTGTGACACCTCCAGACGCAACAGGATGTAGACACATTGTGGTTCACTTTTTTGCTGACATGCAGAGCCCGCTATGCTATATACATGTATGTTCTACAACTGTCTCACTTTGACCAACACACACACACAAATAGAGTTAGTATGAGGGGGGAGAATCCACTCATGAGCGGATTCTCATGGTCGATCAATACCAACATGACCAAAATTCAGAAAGCATCTGAGCGTGTCTATAGGCAGTCTAGGTAGTTTGTACATTTTAAATGTGCAAAAGACAGTGCCAATTGTCATTATATTTTTTGCCTCAATGGCCAACATCGAGCATGTAGGAGACGTTAATAAAGCTTTCTTTTCCTGGGCCCCTCTTGGTATTTCTTTTATATTCCTATGACAAAAGGTACAACTGTCAAGGAGGTTGGTCTTTGCATCTGCACATGCTAGACTGCCTATCTACCTACCTACCTTGTATGGGTCTTCTATCTGGACCAAGAAAAATCTGACGTCTGCTTGACAACTACAGAAAAAACATGTCAATACATAGTGGCCCACTTCTCAAAGAGACATCTAGAAATCTCCATGGACTAACCGCAAAGAAGTGGGCAGGCAAGTATATGTATGTATGTATGTATAATTCTACAATTGTCTCACTTTGACTAACACACACACAGACAGAGTTAGTATGAAGGGGGAGAAACCGCTCATGAGCGGATTAATACGATGAAGTGAAATCTGGTCGTTTGCATTTGCAAAAGCTCAATGCCAATACGATGTAGTGGAAAAGGAAAGAACACACATGCAAGAGTGTTTGAAGTCAAAAATTGAGAATATGTGGCTTGAATTAATATAAGTTCTCATTTTGTAAAATTTCTGGTTGATTTAAAGAACCTTGGAGAGTTTTTTAGGTTGACGGCTACCGCAATGAGAAAGTTACTATATTTTATGTGGAAAGAGTTTACAGGTGGCTAAGATTTATGATTGTGGAGTACAACTGTCTCCAATTGAAGAGTTATATTAGGCAATTCAACCAATGGAAATTAAGTTAATTAGATGATATCTGTCGTCGATTCGCTTACACATTTTTCTGTGTCAGTATGTTCAAGAGACTCTGAAAATCATGACGGAAAAATCATTTCTCATACGCCAGATTTTGAACGGAAATGGTTGTGGATTCAGAAGGTATTTTGTTGATTTCTCTTGAATCTGTAGTTTTTGTAGCATTTGATGTTGAGCCTATATATCATTTTTCAGGGCCTCCTTGATTCCCTTTACAATACTCTTCTTGAGACATCATTGCTGTATAAAAAGGCAGCTGTCATGCAAAGCTGTCCTTGTGATTGTAGCTCTTCATCAGGGTTGGAAGTTATTATTAATGGTCTTGAAACATTGGCAGAATCTTTGAGTGCTTGCAAGGTACGTACAGGTTTAATGTGCTTCTGTATCTTACATTAAATGGTAAAACCCTTATATGCGGTGATTTTGCAGAGAAATCTTGATGAGCTTTTGGTTCCGGGTATATATCTGTTTGCAGCGGATGAAATAGAGTCATCTTGGCCTGCCTTAATTAGTCCAAATGCAATAAAAATACTTCGTGACAGTTTCGCTGCTGTGTCAAGTGTGAAGAGTTCCCTTGAGATTTTGTTCAGGCAAGCAGACCATGGCTATTCAGGCTCAAGGCCTCTGTGGGAACTATGCTGCAAGGTGTCCAAGAATGCCTATGAGATTCATCTAAGTAACAGATTATCAATGACAGGTAATTGTTCAAATGACTGATTATACTTTGTTATTTTCTTATGAAGGCGTCAATTATGTTTCAAGAGTATGAAGAACAATGCAAAGAGAGGAGCTCGGGCATAGAGATGGATTATGCTTTGCTGGAAGATGCTTATAAAACACAAAGAAACCAGCTCATTACAGAAGTTTTACTTTCAGTACAAGAACTTACCAGAGTCAGTAGTCAAATAAAAACTGACAGCGTGTCAGATGAACATTTTATTCATGTGGGGGAAAGAGAGAAAATAACTATTGAATCTCAAAAAGTGCTCTCATTGACGTCATTTATGAAGGAACAGATGTCTTCCCTTAGGCTTGAAAAACTTTATCAAGCAGCTCTTGCCACCATTCTCTTAGGAGTAAGTTATCTTTGTGATCTTCTTGTGTGTCCCTATCTTTCTATCTGGCTGGAAGTGGATGGTTGGACTGATTATGCGAGTTTTTGCTGCAGGTAAGACAGTCTGGTTCAAAAGATGTAGCGACACAAAACAATCTGTGGAAGGATTTCTCAATTATTGCTAAAATTTTGGAGCTCTTAGTTGCTACTGGCTTCACGGTTTTTGTGGATTATGTGATGTTACATAAATCTGTAAGTCCATTTTTTTAGCTTGATGGGAGACCTGATGAACAGTGTGTGTAGGTAGAGAAGCGTAATGATTGGAGAGGAGTTTTTTTGGTCATTGTAGCCCTTCGGTAGCAACCAGAACATCCAGGACATTGTCTTCTGGGCCTTTTCCGAACAGCATCCTTGTTTTGATACGTACTCCGGTATTTGTCTGTTGTCACAAGCCTGCTCTAGGAACAAGAAATGTTTCTTAGCTCTGGACCAAGGACTAATAGAGTAACAATGGCGGTATATAGTGTACAGGCTCAGTCCGTGCATGTGTGACTGTGATCCAAGACTCATGATGACGTAGAATGATGGACTCGTATGGACATCAACTGATGACTCTGCATAAACCATGAGCACTAAGACAACATTGAATATATACAAAAGCCAAAGTATCTAAGGAAGGGATAAGCTGAGTAGGCTATTGTGGTAGAGAACCATCCAAGCGGGAGGTGGTCTGGCAACCACACAATTATCTGTTTGCCAAGTGCTTAGTTGCAAAGTGCCGCCCAGGACCAATCCAAGAGTAGGACTAGCCCACCTATAAAGTGCCCATCCAAGACTAGGACTAGCTCACTTGGTCTACCAACCAGAATGGGCTACAACTATCTTTGACTATGCTAGCCCAAATAGGCAATGGCCGAATGTGATCATGGATGATGATGTTATAGAGTACCCTAGACTGGGAAATATCATGCCAATTGGGGACTTTAATACAAGGACAACTTGTGCCATTTTCTATATAACTCGGGGATTTTTTGGAGTATTAATGTGGAAATCTTGACATTGAGATAGTTTCTGGGCATTCAAGTTGATGCGTTAAATATGGTATAAAGGCCTTTTGGATGGGAGCTACATATGGATTAGCCTTATTATGCAATTGCATAGATCCCAGTCAACTTTGTCGTAAGCCTTTTCAAAGTCGAGAAGGAGTATCACAAGATCCTCTCTTCGGAGATGTGTGAGGGCCAACGCCTCCCAGAAGGTAAAGTTGTTGTCAAGGATACTGCACTCCTTGACAAAACTTGTCTGAGTCTCATATATAATGCTCTCAAGTAGTGGCTGAATTCTCAAACTTAGAGCCTTTGCTAAGATTTTGCATTAAGGAACCACCCTCCTTGGCAATAAGGTAAATTGGACCCTCACTCAAGTTGTTAGGCATCTCTCCAATGTGCAAGATGTGTTGGTAGGCGCTACATAGATCCGAACCAAGCAGCTCTCAGGACTCCAAGAAAAAGACAAGTGTCAAACCATCCTCCCCTAGGCTACCTCAGGGAAGTGCCCTGAGGGCCTTATGGAGCTCCTCTACCTGGAGAGGCATCTCAAGTCTCTGACGCATTTCCTCGGTAACTAAGCAAGGCATCTGTGCCCATACGTGATCTCTGCATGCTCTCTGACGCTCTGGCAGAGGCTCAGCTGAAAGCAACTCACGGTAAAAGTGAGTAGCAACTGCACATATATCCTCATGCTCTGAAGCAACCGACCCATCAGGTCTCCTCAATTGACTAACATTGGTGCACGTATGACAGGGCCCCACAGTCTCAAAGAACAAAGGAATGTAAAAAGATGGGCAATACTTTAATTTGTATAAGTTTGATGACTCTCAACGCATCGGATAGATATAGGATATATGCATGGGCTAGGGTATAACCCTAACCAACTAGTTGGTTATAGTTTTAGGCACTCTGTAAGGCATGTTTTAGGCAAGTCGCTTGGTTCAAGTGTTTAAAAAGTTATTAAGTGGAAAAGAACTTAGAGGCATACTGATCAGACCTTTAAGGACTTTTTATCCGAAAACAAGGCCTTGAATGGTACACAACGTTGTACATCACATGTAGTCCTTTGGCCTACCATCGGAATGCCAAAACATGGCTCTACGGAACCCTATTAACTCTTTGTAACCCCTACAACATGATGACATTAGCCCACAACAGACTAAGAGAATTCTCGAGCTAGTCCATTGATAAGTACTGGAAGTACTCAAATTAGCAAGGATTTTTCAAGGAAGATTGGAAGGGTCATTACTTTGATTGGAAACTTCACAAGATACAACAAATGTCCAAGGCAAGAGGCGACAACTAATGTAATAAGTGGAGGAATGTGGCTCCTCCGGTGAGAGAGTATTAGATACACGTGTGCTATAAAGCTGTTCGTAGGCTATAGACTCTGAGGGTTGATCATCAAAAGTTACTCCCTCAGAAGATGGGCGCTCAAAAATTGTCAATTAGCATGTACATTTATCAACAATCTCATATCTTTGGCAAGGAGAGCATCGGGGGGCTGGGGGAGTACTTGGCAGTCGCCACCAACATAGTATGATTGCAGAAAAGTGCCTCATGCAGCCACATCTATCTACTATTTTTCTTCATTGCAGCCCATACATGTCATTGTCGGGGGTGTATACAGTAGTATAAACATCAAAGATAATCTATCTGTCACAAAAGGATGACGAGGCATGTCCGTCAAGAAACGGACAAGGTTTAAAGTTATAAGTTGTTCCAACTTATAGGGTCCCATCCGATGGGGCCCTAGGGGACGCGAGTAAATTATATTAAAAAAAAACGCGTGAAAAGTGTTGACGTGGCAGTTGTACGGACGCTTCGTGTGTCGCACTGGCTGATGACGTGGCAATTGTACGGAATTCCTTGATTTGCCTTGCAGCCTAGGGGCAGCGCTAGCTTTTGGGAATGAGCTTTTGAGTTTGAAGCTTTTCATGTACTGTTTTTGAGAGCCCAAGGGGCCTTTAAATATGAAGCCAAGGCCACTATTTCCCTTAGTTAGCTCACAAGCTTTTGAGCAGAGAGGGCCCGCGGGAATTGTAACTTTGCTCAAGCATTAATATAAAACTAAATAATGAAAGGGGCGCCAGATTTTGGGGCCAATACTTCTGGGCATGGAACGGTATGCTGACTCTATTTCAGTTGTGATAAAGTGTTTTTAAGTGATTTCTCGTGTGTCCTATCAGATTTTCGACTTGGGGTGTCCAAGTCTGTAACAGTGGTATCAAAGCTCAACCAATTTTCTTTCCACCGAGAAATTTGAATCTTTAACCGCGACACACATGGATTCAAGTGATGAATACCGCAAGAATCAGAACCCACCCGGATCAAGTGAAGCGGCCTAAAGAATATGAACAAGTGGAGATGCAACGTCAACAACAGGTTGATGCTTGTGCTAAGCAGATGCTCCAGTATCCGAAGAATCCCCAGTATGCGAAATTTTTGACCCGGCATCCAATTGATGAGATGGATTCTCGATGGCGTACGGTCATCGATTCATCATTAAAATCCGCATTGAAGAAACCACCTGCCCCGCGAATGCACGAAAAGCCAAGGAGCGTGTACGCTTCGAGGGTGTCTCCGATTCATCATCATCCTCTTCTGATAGTTCCAACAGCTCTTCCTTTTTTGATTCCAGTGATGAGGGCAGAAAAGGCAGGAAGGACGAAAGAACCAAAGACATGGAAAGAGCAAGAAGAAGGCCAAGAAAAGCAAATCCCATCAAAGATCTTGGAAATTTTTGGACAGTTCTGAGGAGGATTCATCCTCTTCTGAGAGTTTGGACTCTGATGACCAGATGTTTTATTCAAAGAGAAAGCATTTTATAGAGCTAATCAATACGACTTTCTCAAAGATAAGAGCGAGAAGGCCAAAGAATTCAAGGAGGGTGGATAGGCAATTAAATTTTATATCTTTTCAGGTTTTGAGATGCTCACAAGGCCCTCGCTTTTATTCAACAATTTGACATAGCTTTTTCTGGAGACCGGTACTTACAGCATTCCAAGATTAGGATGGCAGCATCCTATTTGAAAGGAAATGCACGTACATGGTGGTCCACTCTTGTGTTGCGAAAAGAAGCACCGACAAAGTGGCTAAAGTTCAAGAGACTTTTTATTTTCTTGTGGCTCACTCAAGAGTACGAACGTGACATGATTACTGCCTGGAATCATCTTCGGATGGCCAAGGCAGATACTCTAGATACTTATCGTGAGAGATTTTGGGATATTTTTCTGTCTGTCTCATCTTTTAAAAAGATCGGTTTTAAGCAGCAAATCGAGTGATTTTGTTGTGCACTTCCCAAAGAGATTCGAGACTACTTATTACAAAATTTGAGTCCATACAGCAACTGATGGGACATGCTAAGCAAGGGTTTGCTATGCATTGAGGTAACTTGACTTATCCAACACAACAACTTTCGATGAATGATGATAGAAGAAGAGGAAAGAAAGATGCACGTCCCCGATTGACAGAGGAACAGAAAGACGAATACCTCAAAACGGAGAAGTGTTTTGATTGTGGGGAACAAGGACATATATTTGCGTGGTGTCCCAAAAAGGCGCAAGAATGAGAACGACGGACAGACTAAAATCGAACTGAGCGAGAACATATCGCTCCAAAACAGATATTGGATAGAAAATTGAAAGGGATACTAATGTGCTGATAGTATTTTTCTTGATGATTTTATGAATGAACAACTGTGAAAGGGGAAATTCCCGAAGATGACTCTGATTTATGTATGAAATTGATGTGTTTAGAAGATCTTATTAATTCTGTACAACTAATAGGTGAAATCGAGAATGAGATCATGATGAATTCACATCTGAACGCAATTGAGAGCAATGATAGCTTCAGAATGAGACTGATCACGATAAGAATCATGAATTTTGAATGATGATGAATGAGATGACTGGATACTGTGGTGAGCGCATCAAGAGTACCCGAGGGATGAGATAGCTACAAAGGGATAAGATGAGTAGACTGAATGATTGTAACACTCTGTAGTATGAACCAAGTGTGTGATTTGTGAACTAGAATTCCCGGAAATGAACCTGATTTTTGAGTACTCACTCATGTGATTGTGTTTGAGTGCACAGGATTGAAAGACGAAATGACTGTAGCATTGTGGTTTTGAGAAATCTATGAACATGATCGCAATAAGGATTAGTTAATCCGACATCAGTGAGGTCTAGTGTGCATCTAGATGCGATTGCTAAATACGTTGCCAAGAATCATGGTCCTAGATCTGGATGGATTTTTATGTGACATGATTTGAATGTAATGTGAATGGTGAGTGACTGTCGTCTTTGTGCAAGTGCTGGATTTGTGTCGTCCACTGCGTCGGAACCTAGAGTCACTGTCTACTGAAGTAGTTTGTGGCTTGTGTCTGATTTTGTAGGCGTAATCGAGGGCGATTACAATTCTTTCAAGAGGGTGTATGTCACAAAATGATGACTTGGCATGTCTGCCCAAAAACGGACAAGGTTTAAAGTTATGAGTTGTTCCAACCTATAGGGTCTCGTCCGATGGGACCCTAGGGGACACGAGTAAATAATAATAGAAAAAAAAGATCGCATGAAAAGAGCTGACATGGCAACTGTACGGATGCTTCATGTTTTGCGCTGGCTGATGACGTGGCAGTTGTACACGATTCTGTGATTTGCCTTGCAGCCTAGGAGTAGCACCAGTTTTTGGGGATGATGCTTTTGACTTTGAAGCATCATCCCCAAAAGGGGCACCAGATTTTGGGGCCAATACCTCAGGGCACGGAACAACACCGGGCCGTGTTGACTCTATTTTGAGTTGTGATAAAGTGTTTTTAAGTGATTCTCTCGTGCGTTGTGTCAGATTTCCGACTTGGGGTGTCCAAGTCTGTAACACTATCCTACATAGTAGATGATTTCGATATTGTTTTTCTCATGATAAATTTGGGAACGATGCTGATTCCAATTGTTATTCCCTTGTTCAGGGTGTTGGTCCTCAGAGTTAGAAAATCAACTTGAGACTAGGGATTCCCTAAGATGTAGACCCTTGGACTCTACACAATTGTCCCTCTAGATTGATTCTTGCCACCGAGTAATTGAACAAGAGCTATGGCTTTCTTGATAGTTTTTTATTTTGTTTCAATCAAATTGAGGACGGAAGTGTAAGTGGCATCGCTACCTGATCGCGTTAAGTGCTTGTTAATTTTTTGTGTATACATCCTTTTGAAGGGAGAGGAAGGGGGAAATCTTAACTAACTCTTGTTGTGTTTTGAATGCAGCTAGCAAAGTTGTCATATGTACTTGGCAATTTATTTGAAGAACTTTTTCAAGAGGGATTCTGCAAAACTCAAGCGGAGGCTGAACAAGAGCTTGCATCCAATGTTCAAGAGGCTTGTGGAACTGGCATGGGTGAAGGCCAAGGGAAAACAGATGTCAGTGATCAGATAGAGGATGAGAATCAGTTGCTAGGCAGTTCTGAGAAGGTGTTCAACTCTGCTTTTTGTCCCTCTAATAAATCTCGCACTAAAATGTTTGTAGAGCTTGCATAAAGAATACTTTTATGTGTACTCCTTTTCTCAGGATTTGCAAGAAGACAGAGCACGTGAAGACAAGGATATGTGTGCTGAAAAGGGCATAGAGATGGCTGAAGATTTTGAAGGGGATTTGATGGACATTAGTGGCAGTGAATCTGAGGGGAGTGAGCAAGATGATGATGAAGATGTACAGCTAGAATCAGAAATGGGGGAAGGTGGTGAGAATCAAAACATTGTTGATGAAAGCCTATGGAACAAGGATGATGCAGAGGAGGTTGGAGGTGATAGGGTCGAGAAGTATGAGACTGGATCCTCTGTAAAAGAGACCTGCTCTGACCTTGAGTTCCGGGCAAAGGAAAAAGATGCTTATGGTTCAGAGGATGAGGGCAAGGTGGAGCAGAGTCAGAAGGATTCAAAAGTTTCTGATGAACCTGATCAGGTTGACGAAGATTTTGACAGCACACTTGAAAAAAGGGATGCATACGAAGCACCAAGTGGGATTGATCCCTCTGTGGATGCTGATGTTGATGAAACGAAGACTGAAGTAGAAGATCCGGATGACTTTGATGATTTTCCATTTGAAAACATAAACGAGTCAATGGAGAATATGGATGTTAATGATGATGTCTCTGAAACAGAGGAAGCTGGAGGCCAAGAGCAAGAGCCACCCAGTATGGCAGTTGACGGTGAAACTGGTGCAGATGCCGAGGAAACGAAACAGGAAAGTATTGCAGATGAAAGTTCTGAAGGCAATCAAGAACCTCATGTAAATCAGAATCTGGAACATCCATCAAATTTAGTATCAGATAATGGTCTTTCACAGGGTATGAGTGCTGCAGCAGACCTTCCAGATCCAATCTCTGGGCAACAGAGGTCCTTTGATGCGTTGAGTTCATTACCACATACAGCATCCATGGAATTAGCGTCGCTCGAGGAAGTTCCAAGCGAGCCTGTTAATGGACCAAACATGACACCCAGTAATTCACAGATGGGCTTATCTGACGGAACTGGGCAGCAAAAACAGAGCAAGGGTTTCGATTCACATGGAAAAGAGGATAATTTGCAGAATCTTGATAGACTAGATGCTAATCCATACAGGTCCCTTGGTGATATCCTGAAGCAGTGGAAGGAAAGAGTGACCGTGAAAGATGAAAGTTCTATAGAAACAGAAGGGGCAGAGAAATTTGGTGAAGAGTTGGAAATTGAAGGATCAGAATATCAGTATGTCAATGAAGACAGGGATATTGGACCACAAGCCCTTGGGTCTGCCACCTTTGATCAAATGAATCAAAGTAAAGTGAGTGAAATGGATTTTGAACAAAATATTCTGAATGATGATGTGGCGGTCCCACTTGGGAATACGAAGTCACAAAAAGAAGAAGAAAACTTGAAAGATATAAATGAAATATCACGTGAGCGTAGTCAATATGACTCCATCAGAGAGGATGAGGATGATGACATTGACACACAGCATGCTCTTAAAGATGCAGGCCTGGATCTTGAAATGCATGAGGTTTTGTTCAAAAATGGGGAAATTCATACAGGGGATAGAAGTTATGTGTCGACAAAATTGGACCAGACTGTGAATGACAACTCAGCCATAGATCTGGTGTCAAAAAACTTACAATATACCTCAGAAGATGTTCACCGTATTCGAAAAGAGCTTGAAAATGCCTTAAATATGGATTCACAGAGCATTGAAAAAGCAAGATTGCTATGGGCAATGTACGAGCAGCTTACAACACGCCTATCGCAAGAGCTGACTGAGCAGCTGAGGTTGATTATGGAGCCTACTTTAGCATCTAGACTTGAAGGTGACTACCGGACTGGAAAGCGGATCAACCTCAAAAAGGTCTGCTATGCTGGTCTTGTGGATCCGGGCCCTGTGCATAGTTTGATATGTAAGATTGTTTGTTTTGCTATTTACCTTTGCTTGTGACAGGTCATACCATATATTGCAAGCCAGTTTCGGAGAGATAAAATTTGGCTGCGGCGGACAAAACCTAGCAAGCGGCAGTATCAAGTCGTTCTTGCAATTGATGATTCTAGAAGCATGTCTGAGAGTCACTGTGGGCATTTGGCTCTGGAAGCTCTGGTTACTATTTGTCGATCTATGTCTACCCTAGAGGTCGGACAGATGGCAGTGGCCAGCTTTGGACAGAAAGGAAACGTTAAAATTCTGCATGATTTTGATTCCCCTTTTACTGCTGAAGCAGGAATCAGGGTAAATAAAAGAACACAACTTATGAAGTAGACTGCCACTGTTTAGGGGTGCCCTAACATTGTCTGTTTATATGCAGATGATTTCTCAATTTTCTTTCAAGCAAGATAATACAATAGCTGATGAGCCCATGGTTGACCTTTTACATTACTTGACCTGTATGCTTGATGTTGTTGCAAAGAATACCAGCACTTCTGGGCGTCAGCAACTTCGACAGTTGGTACTGATAATTGCAGATGGACGATTCCATGAGAAGGTATCATTCAAAACTTGTGGATTTGAACCATAAGCTGCTATTTTCATAGAACCAACTCATCACAAATCTGAACATCGTTTACTGCTTTGAATGAGATCGGTTGTTTGAAACTTAGGAAACATTGAGGCGTTGCATTCGAGAAGCTATTTCTAGAGGCCAGATGCTCGCTTTCATTGTTCTGGACAGCACACAGGAATCTATCATGGATGTTCAGGTGGAAAAGGGACCTCTTTAATCTGGGTTTTAGCTCCCTAGAGTGGGAACATGCTTAAATTTCATTTATGTTGCATATTAAGGTTTATGCTTTCCTATTTTGCAGTCTGTGTCCTTCAGTGGTGGGGCACCTACATTTTCAAAATACATTGACACTTTTCCCTTCCCATACTACATCCTATTAAAGAACATAGAGGAGCTACCGCGAACTCTGGTTGATCTTCTGCGCCAGGTGATTTCTCTATACAATGTGTTTTGTCATGAGTAACCACGAGTTTGATGCACATAGATGTGTCAACATTCCTATTTCATTGTGACGCAAATTTCAACCATATCCAACATTCTTTCCAGTCCTCCAAGCATCATGGGTTAGTAAGTGTGCCCATATGAGTAAGTCATGGATGTGTTTTTTCTCCAGGGTAACATGCCTTTATCACTATTCTAAAAAGTGAACTTAGTCCAAAAAAGCTGTCACTATGTTTAGGGTAAATTACCAAAATACCCTTGTAATTTGTGGAAATTCTGAAATGCCCCTCAAATTTCAAAATTCCCAATTTACCCTAGAATCATTGTTGTTATTAAAGTGAATTTTTGCTGTTGCAGTGGTTCGAGATGGTCCAGCGCGCAAGACTGCAATAACCAGGACAATAACACAGTGACTGTACACATTACAAAATTGGCATAAGAACCATCTGATCATGGTCGCCATCAAAAAGTGGCGCTTTCTGAATGATACATTGCTATTCTACAACTTGCAGCAGCTTAAGGCATGTTGATCCTCAAGGCAGCTCAGTCTATGGGTGCCTTCAAGGCATGCTCATATCAAGCGTGTTCTCTCTGCAGATCGACCTTGAGCCTTCTGGAACTGACAGCCATGCGACTTAACCAAGTATATGCCCTAAATATATGTAAAAGGGATTCAAAATAACATTTAGCTGTGAAGTATTGTGAATAAGTCTGTGAAATGAGAATCAAGAGGAATGTGGGGAGTACGACGATTACCTATCACGCCACACATTTCCAAAGAGACTTCAAAGATGAAAGGTCTTCCATAATAAATAAGTCTTTGTAAGTCTCTGTATATTTGAACATATATTTCCTACAAATGGAGTCGTGTAACAATGTTCTAATGAAATACTGGATAAGCATCGAGCTTGATTAAGATTCTCAGTGTGTAAATGTGTGTCAAAGTACCTTCTTTCTATGTATCCTCTTGTAGCAACATGTCCTCCACATACAACCCATGATGCAAGTATATCACCTTCCCATTTAAATATATGAGGTGCTCTGAGTTGGAATGTTACAAAAATGTGTATTTTGTCATACGGGCTGCTTGGTGTAAATCGTATGATGCTTATCTTGTTCACCATGGTTGGAATAGTGTGTAAATGTGTGTCAAAGTACCTTCTTTCTATGTATCCTCTCGTAGCAACATGTCCTCCACATACAACCCATGATGCAAGTATATCACCTTCCCATTAAAATATATATCAGGTGCTCTGAGTTGGAAATATACAAAAATGGTTGGAATAGTGTGTGCAATTCCCATTTAGAAATTGCAATCCTATTGTTCTGCATATATACATTCTGCTATTGCTAAACCTTATGTATATATCCTACAAATTCTTGTGACAGTTGGTCCTAAGTCTTCTCAAAACCAGAAAGGGTCTTCCTCTCTTGATGCATAACTTCTGCAGCAAAGCACAGCCTTGTAGGGAGCAGTTAGGATAATAGACTAATTTTGAGGTTCATTTTGAAATTTTCATAGGTTGAAATATCTCTTGTTATACTCTACATGTTATTATTTACTACTAAGCATGGCAATCACAAGACTACACTGCTTGTCATGACAGCTTATGGCGTTGGTAGCTACCTCTCGACACACCTATTACTAACACACATGCTACTTGATACATATTTGCGGAGGCTACACATCTTGAGCATTTTTTTTCAAAGACTACATCTTCATTAACCAAGATCTATATTGCCAATGGAATAGTATGCAGCTTTCACTCACAAACTGCAACTAAAAAAGGTGTAAGTTACACCCTTTTCAGTTGAGTTTCTAGTATTTTTAGATAAACAAAGTGTACGAATGCCTTAAGTTTTGAAACTTATGACTTCCTATCATGCCATACTTCATAAAGAGGGGCATTTGTTGGAACTAGGGTTGTAGAGAAACGCATAGCTTGGAGAAGACGAAGGAAGCTCAAGGCACACAATAGAGTGTGTTACTTAGTGTGCAATGGAAAGATGGATAGCCCTAGAGTGATGGGCATATATACAATGCACGGAAAAAATTCTCCTAAAGAGGGAAAAAATGCCTTGGCGGTCCTAGTGTGTTCACACACATCACTTCCACATGTCTATAGTAACAAATCCCCCCTGGAGTAATGTGGTGAACGAGAGTTGGCACATGAGTAAAGGGAAGTGACATGTCCTGAGAACATGATCAGTTCACAAAGGGGAGTAAGCCCAAAGCTTTGCGGAAAGCTTCGAGCTTCTCATGAGACAATGCCTTTGTGAAAAGATCTGCAAGGTTGTACTGTGTTGGCACATAAGCCAAGCTTCTCTCTCCTGCTGAGAGCCATAAGATGTGAGCCATACACACTCAACCGTAGCTGTGAAGATTGCCCTGTACTCAGCCTCACAACTCGAAGTGGCCACAGTAGGTTGCATCTTGCTCAACCACGATATACATGAATTGCCAAGCATGAAACAAAAACCACTTCTGGATACTCGCGTGTCAAAACAACCAGCTCAATCTGAGTTCGAAAAAGCATGTAAGTTTGGTGGTAATGATCCCCCCTTGGGATAAAACAAGCCAGGATGTAAAGTGTCACTAAGGTAGCGGAAAATCCTCTTGGCAGCCTACCAATGCTTAGACCTTGGGCTATGCATAAATCTACTGACCTGTGAGACTGCAAACTGAATATTCGGTCTCATGTTGCATACATAAATGAGGCATCCAATAGCAGTTTGGTAAAGAGTGACATCTGTAGGATCACCAGCATCATGAAGACTCAATTTCAAACCTGTTTCTATGGGAGTGGCAATAGGTTTGCAATCCTCAAGTCCAAATTTACATCGCAATGTTTTTATGTAACTTTTTTGACACAAGGCAATACCACCATCACACTTCTTAAACTGTATACTCAAGTAATGATGCAAGAGCCTTAAATCTTTCATCTTAAAAGTAGCCTTCAAATCAGCCTAAATTCAACAATATGTCTCTCATTTGGTCTAGTGATCAAGAAATCGACATAAAGAACCACAATGAGAAGTACATTCATACAATGTGCTTTCTGTTGGATTGTTACGAAAGCTTTGTTTAACTAATTGAGTGTCAGCTTTCTCATACCAAGCACGAGGAGATTTCTTCAATCCATACAAAGCTTTGTTACATTTGCACACTTTGTCCTCTTTTCCTTTCTTGACAACACCGTGAGGCTGCGTTACAGGAACTTCCTCAAATATGTCACCATTCAAAGAAAGTAGTAACAATGTCTGATTGATGTACATCCCAACCAAAATGAGCTGCCAATGCACATAGAAACGCAATAGTCATACGACAAGTGGGAGCAAAAGTCTCTTCATAATCTATGCCTTTTTGCTATGCATAACCCTTTGCAACAAGTCGAGCCTTATGGCGATCGATCTCACCATCCGACTTGCATTTCAACTTGTAAATCCACTTCGTATCAATGGCCTTTTTGCCAGGAGGCAAATCACATAAAGTCCATGTGTCATTTTCTATAAGTGCATCATATTTTGATTGCATGGCAGCCATCCAATTTTTTGAATTTTGTGCTTCATCGAAAGACAGAGGTTGCTCAACATCATGTAAGTTAGACACAGCCAAAGCATAACAATCTGATGCATAAGATGCATGGCGAGAGCTTGAACGAGTACGACTAGACAAAGGTGCATCCAATTTACTTTCACGCAATGTATGCACCAACCATTTTGGCATACCTCTAGCCTGCTCATTTTCAGCCCTTTTCTCATCAAGTACATCATGTATATCTGCATCAGTAATAGGCTGATCTGTAATGCTTCAGAAATCCCCATAGGCTGTACATTTGCCCCATTGGAATTTACATTTGAACTTACACCACTGAAAAGAGACAACAAAGTGTCATAAATGTCTTGTGAGCTTACATTACTTTCTCTAGTACATGACAGCAAGGACTGAACAGAATCTTTCACAAACACTACATCTCGTGAAACCAGAATATGCTTTGTTTGCAGATGATACAACCTGTAACCTTTTCTTTCATACTATAACCAACAAAAATGCATTTGACAACCTTGTCATCCAATTTTCTGCGTTGTGTTTGTGGACCCAAAGCATATGTCAAACAACCAGAAACACGTATGTGTGCAATAGAAGGTTTTCTATCATGCCATGCTTCATATGGAGTAATAGACTGCAAAGCTTTCGTAGGACACCTGTTTAGTACATAAGTGGCACACATGATGGCCTCAAGCCAAAAAGAATGCGGCAAAGCTTGACTTTTGACCATACATCGTGCCATTTCCGTAAGTGGCTTGTTTTTCCTCTCAGCAACACCATTTTGCTAAGGTGTATAAGACACTGTACATTGGTGTTTTATCCCACGACTAGCTAGAAATGCATTAAATTCATGAGCCAACCCTCGATTGAAACGGAGGGTGTGTCTAGTATATTTCGATACATTTTCAGCCATAGCCAGAAATTGTTTGAAGCACATAAAAACTTCGGACTTCTCTTTAAGCGGAAATACCCATGCATGCCTGTAGTAATCATCAATGAAAGTCATGCAGTAAAGGTAATTGCTCGAGAATGGACTTTGCATGGGCCCACAAACATCACTATGCACAAGCTGCAACTTGCATGTGGTCCGAACTGAACCATCCTCTGGAAACTTCGAACGCTACATCTTACCCAAAATACAGCCTTCACAAACATGTTTGACAGGTGCTTCAAGAGGCGGCAAAGAAGCAACCATATCAGATTTTTGCAAACGCAGCAAACTAACAAAATTCAGATGACCAAAACGTGCATGCCAAAGTTTTGCATCTTAAATAGCCCTTGAATCTACAATTGCAGTTGCAAAATTTTGTCCACACTTGTAATACAAAGGGAGCTTATACAGCCCACGGCACAAAAGCCCAGATGCAACAATTTCATCACCAAAACTGAGATCATGAATTGTATATCTGTCATCCACAAATTTGATACAAGTCCAAGTCTAGCAAGTGCAGATACAGACAAAAGATTCTTCTTGATCCCAGGTACATAAAGTGCATCAACAAGTGTGAAAGAACATTTGCAGCAATAAGCATAATCTTTTCAACCCCCTAAACTGGACAAGAGGCATTGTTGGCACAAGTGACTCAATTCCCATGAGGGACAGACTCGAGAGAGGTGAACAATTCACGATGTGAGGTAATGTGCTTTGTAGCACCACTATCGAAATACCACACATATAAATGTGCAGCAACTCACATGCATGCATCATCGACAACAGGATTGTAAGTGCACTCTACACTAAAAGCCCATTCTACATCAACATCAACATTACAATCTCCTTTCACAGAAGACTCAACAATGACTGCATTTGTAGTGGAACCAGCATTTGCAGTGGAACCATCCTCTTTCTTCTTAGCCTCTTTTGCATTCAACTTAGGACACTACTTGATCAAGTGATCATTAGCTTTACAATAATGGCAACGCATCTTCTTTTTGCTCTTATCACCAGAATTGCGAGACGAAGTGATGCCAACAAAAGCATTGGGAAAAGAAGTTTCGTCACTCACAGCAGAACATAAGAAGTGGCTGCATTGCTGTTACCACCCTTTCTTTGAGAAGCAATAAAGCATGTTCAGTTGCACGCCGTCTAGTCTTGTTTTTCCTGGAAAGTGACTCTTGCAACAGCAATGTGCATAATGCATCAAACTTGACAACTTCTGGATTTCCTTGGGTCATAAGTCTCCAAGTGCTAGCAAAAGTCTGGTAAGAATCTGGTAAAGCATTAAGAACAATCTGCACAAAGGAACTGTCTGAAATCACTTTACGTGCAGAAATAAGTTGCTCATTGATATCCATGACACCAAAAAAGAAAGTGTCCATATCATCTTCCTCATGCATAATCTTCGATTCCATCTCTTTACGCAACAAAGCAATTTTAGCCTCATTGCGGCTTGCATAAAGACCTGCTAGAATATCCCACACCTGTTTTGTAGATTTTGTTGAATGAATGTGAGGAACAATGGCACGCTTCACAGAAAACACAATCAATGCATGAGCCTACGCATACTTTACATCCCAACGAGCTTGTTCTGCCGTAGTTAAAACAACTCTAATAGCAGCAATCCTTGCGGCAAGACCTGCAACATCCTCAACATCGCCTACATCCTCAGAACCAGGACGTACATTAATTCCCAGCACAATATTCCAGACGCCCTTTGACACAAGAACGTGTTGCATCATATAAGCCCACATAGGGTAATTGTCCCCATCCAATCTGTCCTCAGCAGCAAACATCTTGAACACATCTGTGTTGTTGTCAGCCATGGTAAATGTTGCACCTGATGTGAAAACTACCCGAAAAGAGGAGAAACAGAGCAAGAACAACACGTGCTATATAGCACAAACCATGGAAGACTGTAAGGCACCTGTTATGCAGAAAATGGCACTGACAGAAATACTTCACAAAATGAGGAAATTACCTGTGTAGACCTGCCTGTAGTGGAAACGGAGGGCGAAATGAGTCTGAATCGAAAATTTGAGCAGACCAAGCTCTAAGAGCTTGACCGAAATATTTTTCGACTTGCATACGCTCGCCAAACCTTACTGAAATCGGAGAAAGTGAGCAGACGCGTGCTAGAGCAGCTGGCGACTAAGCCTCGGAGGACGCAACCTGCTCTGATACCAATTGTTGGAATTAGGGTTGCAGAGAAACGCACACAGCTTGGAGAAGACGAAGGAAGCTCAAGGCACACAATAGAGAGTGTATTACTTAGTGTGCAATGGAAAGATGGATAGCCCTAGAGTGACGGATGTATATACAATGCACGGGAAAAAAACCTCTTAAAGAGGGAAAAAATGCCTCGACGGTCCTAGTGTGTTCACACACATCACTACCACATGTATATGGTAACAACATTGTGTAGTACCTTAGCGGAAACTTTGTTTCACAAGTGTCACACACATGATAGCATCAAGCCAGGATGCATATTATAAAGCTAGAATTTGACTACATCATACCATCTTCATGGTGGGACATTGCTACACTAGAATGAGATGTAATACATGCAATGGTGTTTTGTCTTGTTCTATGTAAAGTCCATTGAATTATTTGACATGCTCCTCATTGATCAAGCAAGAGTGCATCGTCGATCAAGCAATGGTGTGCATTGCATAGTCGCCTACTTTTACAAGAATACATACAAGTTATTTATATCCTACATACGAGTGCAATGATATAAGCATTAGCCAAGTGAGCATTTGATTGGGTGGTCGTGTTATGTGTCCTGTATACAGCACCATACAGATTTATCTCACTTAAACATCAATAATCTACTTTTGTTTCCCTAAGTGTTCTTTTCTAGTTAATAGAAATCTCTACAGTTGATGGAATCAACTGGATAGTCTTTTAGTGTAGCTACACATTTTGTATGTGTATCCTCTCCATACATTGGAAAGAAATTTAAAGGCTTGGTCAATCATTTTATTGTTTCAAAAGTACTTTGTAAGAGTATTACAATGTGTTAGTGTCATGATGCAAATATTGTTGGGAGAAGAATTAAAATATTGCAAATTATCTCATCATTAACGCTCGAAAATAATTTCCCACTCTTATATTGAGGTGAGGTTGTGTCTATGGTTGAAAAAAAGCCCACTTGACTTGTGTGATGTGAGATGTGAGTGGAAACCTACGTCTTATTTCAAAGTGTTTAAACATATTGCTTGTGTGTGCACTTGATAATCTGCACAAAAGCTGGATCCAAAAGCTAAGAAATGTGCTAGTACCATTAATCTTAGGCAAGAGTAAGACGTGGTACATTCGATGAAATAGTTGGTATGATGCAAAACAAGTATATATAAGTGATTTGGATGATAATACAGTTTATAGAGTAGTGTGGAGAATCTTAGGACCTAGTGAAATTTCATATCTCAAGCCTATGCTTTAGTCATAAAGTGGCAAACATTGTATGCAAGATAGTGCAAATGTGCATTTGAAACAAAAGGAGAGAGTTTCCCTTGTCAAATCACTCTCTGGGTCACCCTATTGTTAGTGAAGTAGCTTGGAGATTTGTCGTGTGAAGATCTTGAAGATTATTTCCATGTCCAGGCTCTTGAGTTCTCTCACCACACGAGGGACTTGGCAGTGACAAACTTGATACAGACCCTATGGCCGCTCACCAAGTTCTATGTGACCCCCTATAGACGCGTTGCGGTATACTTTTTTGCAGACACAGAGGGCACCTTGTCATGTATATGTACATGAGGATACCTGGATATAGGATGTAGTTGTACGGACTATACGCTCATCTTGGGTATGGGCTTGTGACAAACACTACAGTCATGCCTACTTGGGGTTGTTCGAATGCAAATTACTCGCCATCTAAATCGGCCTCGAAGATTGCACGGCTTGGTTGTTGCGGCAACATCGATTTTCTGGCATTGACCCCATGAGGATTGTCTCATGGAATGTGTGGAGGCTAGCTGGACCCCAATTTCTATGTCAAGGGGGTTGATTGAGACAGGAGCTTTAGAGATGCTTAATGAGTGGCACCATGAGCTCTACTTATGCTTCAGGTGCATCATCTTTGTGAGAGCTCTATTCGGGGTTGTGAGCAATCTTGTGTGTCACTGTGAAACATTAGGTGGTTTAGTCATTTTGGCATGGACTTCCTTTCCAGACCACACATTAGTGATTCTTACTTTGTCAAATCGGTAGCATAATATGAATCTCATACTATGCATTCCAGAGAGGATTCTGCTGGATGCAGAACTCAGAGAGCGAGTTGTGGCGCTTTGGAAAGCGAGTTTGGACACACCGGGTGACCCTACTACTAGGGCTATCATTGACCTTGTGGAGCTTAGTTGTTTTTTCCTCTGAGAGCTTGCCTGGTTGCGACTCGAGAGAAGGAGAAGCAACTCCGACGGGGTATTGCTTTCTTACTGTGGACGCAAGAGCGTCACTCAAGTAGTCATCTCAATGGACTCAGCTGGGACAAACTTACTCGTGAGTTTTTTAAATGATGGGTGCTCGTCATGCACAGACCAATGTTTGTCAGTTGATCTTCTTGTCCATATAACATAAGACATGTGGATGGCATCAATCCCAGCTCTCCAAGTGAGAAAGGTGTCACATTGAAGCAAACCGAAGGTGAGCTCACTAACAAGCTGCATCTCTTGAGAAGTGACTTGAATAGAGTGTGGGGCACGTAAGTGGTTTTTGAGGGGCACAAAAGTGACACACCATCAAATTTGCTAGCTATCATCAATTTTTATAGCGTTGAAAGGATCCATGCTAGTTGCGTACCAATGCTCATTGCTCATACTTGCACCAGTCTTGCCAACGGCCACCTTTAGTAGAGAAAAGGAGAGAAGAAAGAAGAACAAAACTTCCTAAAATTCCAAGAAGTGATGCTTGAGATGTGTTAGTCCCTCAACGTACTCCATCCTGCACACATGACATGACACAAGCCAAACTCACACGTAGTGAGCGGACATCAGGCTCACCTCTCACCCCCGAGCTTGGGAGCTTGCAACCAAGTGGGCTAGCCTCTGCCACAAGGGCCGGTGTGCCATACCACCAAACCCACGCCAGTGCGGGCAAAGCTGCCAAGGGCCAAGAGTCCAAGTGTGGTGATCACACAAGATGTCTCACAAATGAAGCTCAAGTCCTATTTATACGACTTCATAACCAAAGGGCCATGTTCACACTGGCCAGACATAACTGTCCGCGCCCATCCTGATGTCTAGGGACGTAACACTTCCCCCCTTATTTTTAATTGTTGTTTTCAGCAATATCCTTATAAAGTCGGGGAAATGGTTCCTTAACGATACGAATATGCTTCCACTTGATCAAATATTCAGGATACGAAGTCTGATGAGACTTGCGGACGCTTTGATCAAGAACCTAGGTAATATTTTCGTCTTTATTGGTCAATTCCTATATTCATGGGTGCGACATAAGTACACACCCACATCTACATGACAATGCATATAGATCGAGGATAAACCCTAATACGTAACAATCTATCTCAAAACTCTTACCAGCCAAACTAAGCCTTTTCACCCTTAACTAAAACGGCTTAAGCAGATTGGAATGGCTAAACACTATCCTACCCAATTTGGAGTGACCAAACCTAAGTGGTTTTACATGACCTACCCTAACTGTCCAAACACGGCCATCTATTAGCGGCCAAACGTAAAGTCACAAACCCTAAGCTGCTAATCCTAAGCGGCTAGCCCTAAGCGGATTGAAATGGCTAAACACTTTCCTAATCCGATTTGGAGCAACCTAACCTAGCTTTACAGAGCCTACCTTAACACCCTAAACACGGTCATCTATTAGTAGCCAAATCTTAAGCCGTTTATCCTTAGCCGCTTACCCTAAGCAACTAGCCTTAAGCAGCTAGCCCTAAGTAGATTGAAATGGCCTAACCTAAGTGGCTAGCTCTAAGCAAACTAAAATGGCCTAAGCTAAGCGGCTAGTCTTAAGGGGATTAAAATGGCTAAACACTGCCCTAATTCGATTTGGAGTGGCCTAACCTAAGCAGCTTTACATAGCCTACCATAACACCCTAAACTCGTCCATCTATTAGTGGCCTAACCTAAGCAGCTTTACATAGCTTACCATAACATCCTAAACACGAACATCTATTAGCAGCCAAACCTTAATCCACTAATCCTAAAAGGCTAGCCCTAAGCAGATTGAAATCGTCAAACAATACCCTAACCCAATTTGGAGCAGCCAAACCTAAAGGCGTTAACCCTAAGCAGCTAGTCCTAAACAGCTTAAAACAATCAAAATGCAAAGTACTAACACCTTAGCGGCTATCCCTAGACGGCAATCCCTAAGCGACTAACCCTAAGCGCTTACTAAAGTGGCTAAAGTAATGTAACACTAGGCCGATTTAGAGCAGTCAAATCAAAAGCCGCTAATTAACCCTAAGCAGATAGTCCTAAGCGACCTCAAACAGTCAAATTACGAAGAACGTTAAATCCTAAGTAGCTAGCATACCCTAAGCGGCATGAAACAGCCAAATTGTGAAGAATTAGAACCTAAGAGGTCGGCTAGCCCTAAGCGGCTAACCCTTGGACTGAACCTAAGCGGTCGGCTAGCCCTAAGCGGCTAACCCTTGGACTGAACCTAAGTGGCCGGCTAAGCTTAAGAAGACTAAAGTAGTCCAACCGCATTTACAAAGCCAAGTACGAGTGATTGACATAGCAATCTTGCTTTACCTTAAGCGATAAATTAACCTTACACTATAACCTAAACCTAAACATAACCCGCTAATCCTAATAATTTAACGTAGACGTATTAAGACGATCAAACGTATGAAGATAATCAAATGTAATTAAAACCTAACACTAAAACTTAGTTAAAACATTCTAATCAATATAACACTAACATTTACAACACTTACAGCATGACATAATTTAATTGAAAGTACAACATAATATCTTATTTTTTTAATAAAAATATATAAAAATAATAAAATTAGTTATTAAATTATTTTGAATAAAAACAAAATAATTAATTATAAATTGATTGAAATTAAAAAAACTAATTATAAATTGATCTAAATTAAAATAACTCTTTTATTACCAAAATTTATTTTGTCTTTTTGTGAATAATAATATTTAATCAAAATTTATAAACAATGAATATAATTTTAGAAAAATTGCAAATCTTTGAGTGTTTAATTATGTTCAAATATGTGTATTTTTATATATTTGCATGTTTAATTATTTGCATGTGTGTGTGTGTGTGTATGTATGCAAGAGAAGAAAAGGTTAGGGCACTCACATGCGGCCTAAATGAGCACAAAAAACTTGAAAGTATACCACCAAGTCTGCAAAAAACACACACACACACACACACACATCTCTCTCTCTCTCTCTCTCTCTCTCTCTCTCTCTCTCTCTCTCTCTCTCTCTCTCTCTCTCTCTCTCTCTCTCATAGGTCACTTTGGCCTTTTGAAGACGTTAATATAACATTTCATTTTGTTTTTCTCTCTCTCTCTCTCTCTCTCTCTCTCTCTCTCTCTCTCTCTCTCTCTCTCTCTCTCTCTCTCTCTCTCAAACACACACACACACACAAGCAAAGAAATCTAACATAAATCTCGAAAATAATCTTACCTTGTTGATGCAGGAAAGTATGTGAGTGGATATCCCAAGCCCGACAAGCTTCACACTAGTAGATCTGAAGCAAGAGAGGAGGAGGAGAGCAAGAGAGATTTAGAAAAATGGGGCAAAAAATGTAGAGAGAAGCCGCACGTTTTGTTTTTGTAGTTGACATCGGTATGACCCTCGGGATAGGTGTCCATATGTAGATCTAAACACGAGTCGGTACAGCAATCGGTACAACCATCAATATCAGCTTCGAAATTTTTAAATTTCAATTTTTCTTAAACTTGAGTCTCCCTCTAGATTTAGCTACGCATATACTGACGCTCGCCATTAATATCGATAATTTGGCATGATATTGATTGATCTCTTGTAGTGTGGATGCTATAGTGTTTGTTAGTTTTTGTTTACCTTAGGTCCTCAATTTAGCCAGACTAAGTCTTTGTTTACCTCAGGTCCTTAGCTTAGTCTTTGTAAGTGTGTAATTATCTCATGTCCTTAGTTTATCCAGAATATTCACAAAGAAACTTTGGAGAGCCTTTCCACATCAATGACACATATCCTAGTAGGAAGAAAGACCTCGACTTGAACTGTTTCAACAATCTATTCTTTGACTTGAGAAATTTGCAGAGGACAATGATAAAATTATATGATCTTCAACATATTGAGGTAAATGGGCAAGCCATTCTTGTGATCATATTAGATGAAAGTGAAATTGTGAAGGATACAAAACTTGAGAGGGTATCAATAACCCTCATGAATAAAGCTCTTGATACCACATTGGGGGAAAAAACCCTAAAAACTTTAGTATGCACTCAGAGAAGAACATTTGGTCACTGAGTATTTTTGAGGTTGATAGTAAGGATTTTAATGTGTTAAATTGGGTGTTCCACCACACTAGTATCACTACAATAATAAAATCCCAACAGGCTAGAGAGGAGTTAGATGTTGAGGGTTTTGAAAGGTACAACATGGAATGGCACATAGGGGAGACCTAAAAACACTAAAGTATATGTACAATGTGTCAAAAGGTACCAATGCCAAAATCCATTTTATAGGCTACTGCATGGGTGAAACAAAGGAGCTAAATGCTACTAATTGGAACAAAGCCCCGAATAGAAATGCTAAAGGTCCAAATTTCAAGTTGTTTTAGATGTTCCCCTTTCAAATGTCCACAAGTGCACATTGCATGCATTGTGTAGAAACTTTAAGAATATTGTGCACCTTTACACAGGGTTTGCATAGAAACTACAACCTTTCTCAGTCAAAGAAATTTTCATAAAAAGTATTGGACTTCATGGGGAGAATGTGGTGATTGAGGCATCTGGTGGAAATAATGTTCTTAGGGAAGCTTCTATCAGTGGGGAGGCCATGACCTTCACCCCACTAATAGAAGAGGTCATCTAGTGGAAATAATGTTCCTAGGAGAGCTTCTATTAGTGGGGTGAAGGCCAAGGCCTTCTTAGGATTCCATGGAAAACTAGGTAATAATTATGAATTATGATTCTTCTAATTTTCTTTAGCACTTGCATAAGTGGCTAGTAAAGGAATTCTCTTTTTTGTGCAGTATATTATCTACAATCACACTCGTTGGTCTATAGAGAAATATGAAAGCTTGTCAATCTAGTCTCTCAAGGTATGGAGAAGTCCCACTACCAAGAGTTTTTCAAACACACTAGACGTGGTGGAGGATCTCAAAAAGATAATAGCTTGATTGAAGTATTCCAACAGTTTTACAAAAAAATGTAGCATAGAACAAGATCACAAGAATCCAAAACATCATTAGATATTGCGATATCTATACATAGGACTATAAAAAAAAGAAACGATAACAGAGGTGGTTTCCAAAGGGGGTTGGGCTCCTTAAAAGGAGAGGGGGGGGAGGAAGGTTTAAGGTCTTTGAAGAAAAACTTAAGGTTGAGATTTCTTGATAAATTGTAGTGTGAGTTGAGGATTAAAGAAGGGGAAGGGTTTAGAGGGGGAGGGATGTATTTTAAACCTAAGGTCAAGCATCGCCTTTTGGAGAGGGAGAGAGCTCGAGGTGCCAAATTGTGAATTTTGAAGTTAGAAATATCGTGCTCCAAGGTTGTAACTTGACATTTGCCAAAGAGTAAGAGTTTGTAGTCTTGTGGATTTGTGAGCGGGAGCCACAATTTTCTTCTTGTTCTTCCTTTGTGGAGGGTGTCTCGGGAGTGGCTTTTGAAATCCAAATGTATGGGAGGAGGGGGGGGTTGGAGAAGTAGAGGTGTACCCAAGTGTATGGGTGGCTAAACCCTAATCCATCCTCCCTTTGTCATTTTCTGAGTGGTTTGCTTTGTGGTAGGTGGTAACATTACAGGAGTGGTCCTTATTGTGTGGGTATGGGTAAGGGTGGTTGAGGATTTTTTGTGGTGGTAAAGAAGAGGAGCCAAGGGAGGTGGGTGCCAAGGGAGGTGGGTGTGGGATTGAGGGTTTTAAGAGGATACAAAGGATAGGAGGGGGTGTTGGGGGAAGGAGAAGATTTAGGTCTTTTAGATAAAGGGAAAGGCTTTTCAAAGGAGGGTTTGGAGGGTGGTTGAAGAGGTCGTCTATTGGAGGTTACATAAGGGGGTGGGGGGTGGGGGATGGGGGTGGCGGTGTTTTAAGGGGGAGGAAAAAATTTTAGGAGGCAAAAAAGGTTTTTTAGAAAGGGGATGGGTGGATTTTTTAGGGGGAGGCAAGACCGGCTTAGGTGGGGAGATGGATGGGGAGACTTGAAACCTAGGTGTTTTTGAATTGAATTTTTCTGTGACAACTTGTTCCACAAGTTCTTTGATGGTTTGCTCCTTGGGAAGTGAGAGCGCTTCTTCTTCAATGTTTTTGATGACCTTCTTGCGGGCAAGATTAGCTGCATCTTTTTTGTGGTAGCGAGGTGTGCAATTACAACATGGGTTTGAATATCCAAGAGGAAGCTTTGGAGGGATGAAGTTTTCCATTGTTGTAGCTTGATACCCCAAGAATTCTTGGAGACTAAGGGGATGGAGACTTGGGGAAGCTTAAGAATGAAATCGTTGAGCCATTCTTCCACTAAAGCATGATAGCCATTGAGATAGGTTTGTAGATTATTAATGAGAAAGGTTTGTGCTACTACAAGCGCTTTTGTACAATCAAGTTGATATCTTATGATAAGTGAGGAAAACTTAGCATTGAGAAGGGCTTGAGCTTGTGTATCTTCTAGGGATAGTTTGGGTGGTTTCATACATAAGCTATTGGGTGCTCTTTAATTACTAAGTAAGTCAATGAGGTGATTAAGGAATCTTTTAGCTTTTCCTATTTTACCATGAAGCTTCTTATATTCCAAAAGAGAGTTGGAAATAATCACCTCAAAGTCTCGAGGTTGTTTGAGATGTGGAAGCACTTCTTCATTGGTAAGGGGGTCGGTTGAGGGTACGCCACAAGCTTGAAGGGTTGAAAGATTTCCGGCTCGGAGTGGATTGGTTGTAGGTAAAGGGGGGATGCTTTCACTATGATTTGGTTCTCGGATTTCCATTGCAAGCACCGAGGAGAAAGGACTCTTTCGGAAGCCGTTCTAATTCTTCCGTTATGTTCTCATAGGGGTTAGTTGTAGTGTCATCCTTGTTAATAGAAAGGGTAGTCGCGGTGGTCGGGTGGGGAGCCGAAGCTTCCGCTCTTGCATAAGCAGCGGCCAAAATGAACCCAGGGAGAGAAGGGCCTATAGCCGTAGAGGAAGGGATATCCAAGGGGAGGTTGTCTTGTCGTTGTGGTGGCAGGGCAGGGCTGTTCATATCCATTGCCACAAGAAAGGGTAACCAAAATTTGATTGGGTGTTGATTGAGTAGATGTGTTGAAATAAAGACGGGTGTGCTGAAAGTGGAGATCTCAGGGGTCGATAGTTAATGGTGTAATGAGTGAGCCCGTGAGCAAGTGGTGAAAGTGGTCTTGAGTGACGATCCTAAACACCATGTAGGGGCTTTGTAGGTTGACCAAGCACCAGGGTGTTGTTACAGATGCAATGAACTATATGTTAGGATTATGTAAGGTTGGGAGTGTGAACAGGGCTTAGGAGTGTGTGTAAGGGTGTAGGGAGGTAGAGAGGTAGGCCGGGGGTTGATAGAGGTTAGTGGTGGACGTGAGGGTTTTCATGGACGATGATGCCCCGCTCCAGAAAATTAAAGTGAAGACTGTTAATGGAGGCCGTGTAGCGCATCCAGCCTTTGGGCTTGATCATCCACAACATCTGGCATAGTGGTTTGATTTTTTGTTTGAATTTGTCGATCATCAAAATCAGCATTTGTAAACTCCTTCAATGTTCCTTCAGCACCTTTTGGATACATTTTTCCATGTAGGGATCTTTTTGATGGACTCCTCTTGAACTGATATGTTTTCCAAAACTCCTCCTCAGCAAATCTGATTTCAGGAAATCTAATTTCCAGCAATTCCTCCTCTACATTCATCTGAATATCCACCTCTTCAAGTGGGCTTTAAATAACATGAACAACATCATGGTTATGTATGACATGCTTCTCCTCACAAATAGGGTAACAACATTTTTCATATGCAAACAGTATAAGTTTAAGCAATGGATCTTTCTCTTTCACTCTATGGGTATACTTTAATGGTAGGTTAGGGTTATCTAGGGGCTCTTCTTGGCTCTTTTGGCCAACCTCCTTCTGCACCTCCTTCTCCTCCATCTTTGGTATCCCTACTTGGTGGATTACATGAACCATTCTCCATCCATCATCATCATCATCATCATCATCATCATCACTTGAACCCCCTTCAAACTCATTCTCATATGCATCCCTTAGCTTCTCACATGCTTTTTGCAACTTGAAAACCTTCTTTCTACTAGAACATGATTTTCGCATATCCCCTTTATGATCATCTAGCCATTCATATTGTGGGACAAATGTCTAACCTCCCCATCCTATCTTATTGCAGTATTAGCGAGAACCACGATTAATTTGTCAAACCATGGGACGAAGCTGACTCGACTAGTGCATAGAGGCTACAAGAGGTTGTCAATCTCTTGAAAAACAACTAACAACTCACATCTAACTCGGGCTACACTCAAGTGACTGAAATCACCAAAAGCCAATCGCTCATCGGCAAACAATTCACATCCGTTACAGCATCAAATGACATCCAAACGTAATGAAACTTCTAGTAAAAGTTTATAAGACTTAAGCACACATGCTTATGGTCTCAATTCCCACCTTAGGTCAAGTGTCAAAATCGCGATTATTAACTGCAATGGATTTTTGACCTAGTCGTTTTCGACCCAAAATGCATCCAAATGCTTAGCAATGATGTCCCAATACCCCGCCTATGCTTAGTTTTGGATTTAAAAGTGTAAATTCCTAGTTATGATGAAATTAGGCCGCGGGTCGGCGACATCAAAAGCTACAAAATACTGTGAACTGCTTATATCAATGCGTAGAGCTCTTACCTGCGGTTGCAATGCAACAAACGCAATCGCAATGTGACAACCGGAGAGGGAGTAGGAAGCGTGAGAAGGAGAGGAGTGAGCGTCATTGGCTCACGCTGTGTATTTCTTATCCAAAACTTATAAAAAACTTACAAAATTTGGCTTTTACACCTTAGCCAAGGTTTTTGGATGGTCAAAATTAATAATCTGAAGTTCTACCAAAGCTGGGAAATGACTGGCTGATACAGTTTAGAAGCTTGTAGCCCCGGCTCGTTAATTACAAAGTTTATCCGAGAAAATAGGAGTTACAATATTCCCGATTTATCAAAATAATAAATGTTTTACAAAGAGAACCTAAAAAAATGATGTCCATGTTAGCTTGCTGCTAACATTCCCCCACTCCTCGCATGTCTCGTCCCTTGACATGGCTTTATGGGCTGAAATAGTCTTCGAGTTGACGGCTGGCGAGGCGGTCTTTAAGTGCATCCAGTGCCTTCTGGTATCTGATTTTTCTTTCTTTATCTGGCACTTGCAAAAATTGCATGGTCACTTTATTCTTCAGCTCCACCGTTGAGTAGCCTACAAATATGGATGTGAGGTTGCTTATCACCGATGCAAATATCTTCGGTCACCAGGTGAAGAATCCAGTGTAGAAAGCTTCTTCAAATGTTCGATGGCAAGAACATATATATGGCATAGAAGCTGTAAAGGACTTCTTCCAAAGGTTGCCCACTCAGATCGTAGCATAAGCCTTTGTTACCTTCTAAAAATGATATCCACGGGGCTCCTGTTTGCTCAGGCTCATTAAAGACTTGGATGCATGTGAGAAACATTCTGCAGATCTTATATAACATGGCGCAGGAGAGATTTGGTAGACTCTTGAAGAAAGACATGGTGACCGTTAGGGTTTTCACCATGTATTCCTTTGTTGCTTGTCCTCTCTCTGGAGCTGGCAGCCTGGGGTAGTTAAGCCAAGTTGGCCTCTTCTTTGTCACTGATTCATGCTCTTGCCATGTCCTTACTCTGGGTACAGGACAGAAAGTTGGATCTCTTTGAAGGGCTGCAGGTGCTCTTGTGAACAAAATCAGGTATCTCGGTTTGTTGTTCAACCAGCTTAACCTCCACTTTGGGTGGTCTTTATCTGTGCCATCTTCTTGCATGTCTTTGTACAGACTCTCTTTTGCTTGTAGTAATTCCACTTTAATGAGAGGGTATGGCAAGGATTGTTGATGCCATTGCGCATTGATCTGATTGGGAGTGAGTTGAGTGACGTTGACAGAGTGTAGAACTCTCAACTCCCAATCCATTGCGGCTTTCCACTGGTCATCCACCTCTTCGGTGATCTTCTCTTTGAGTGCGTCCTCCTCAGATTTTGATAGCTAGACCATTGGCATTGTGTCTGCATCTGTGATGTTAATCTGAAAATCCTCATCAACACTCAGCTCTGCTGTGGACTGTGTCTCAAACTCAGCAAATGAGACCGAGGGTATGTCTATTTGCGGCGGCTCTGAAGTGCCTGCCTCATCTTGCGTTTTTGGCTTTCCATCTCTAAGAAGTTGGTTAACTCTTTTGAGCTCTGCTATTTCTTTTAGGAGCTCTTCTTCTCTCTTGACCCGCATCAGTGCTAGGTCCGTGCGCTGTGATTGCTCCAGCTTTAATTCCAACTCAAGATCTTTGTTTTTTTTTCCTAATGCCTTGTACACTTCGTCAGTCCCTTTGATCGAGGCCACGGTTGGATTTTCTCTTATTTGTTGTAAGAAGATTGCCTGATCATTAATTCTTTGTTCAGAGTATTGTAATGAGGCATTTGCAACATCTAATTGCACCTGAATTTTTTGAGCTGATAGGAATGTCATAAGAAGTTCATTTGTCACTTCTGTCAGCTGCTTGTCTTTTTCTTTGCAGGCATCGGATAGTTTGGTGAGCAGATCACCTAACTTCTCCATTTCTTTTTGCTACCGATCTCTAGCTAGCTGGTGCTGTTCAACTTCTGCTTTCATCTCTTGCACTTGCTTGACAGTCATCATGTCTTCTAACTGTCCTTGGAGAGCGTCGATCACCATCTCAAGCTCTTTGGCCTTCGTGCTGCAGTTTAGTGCTCTGCCTCGCATATTCGTTTACTTGCAGTATAACTTCGTCATTCGACTGCCAATCATCCTGTCTTGCCAACTGAGATGTGCATGCAGCCTCATGTCTGTCTTTCTGTTGCGTCGTAGTTGCTGGTTCTTCTTGTGTGGAGGTAGAGAGTTGGTATTTTGCTTCATCATCCTGAGGTCTTGTCGCCTCGGCGGTTTCTGGCTGAGTGGAAGTAGAGGGTGCTCCATCCTTCTCTTGTTGTGTTGCAGTAGAGGGTGTCGGACTCTTCTGGCACCAGACTCACTTCCTTCTCTAGCTCGGTTTCTTTCTCTTGTGTAATGGTAGCCTCTTTCACAGTCTCCTGTGCAGATTCACTTGCCTTTTTCTCTTCGGGCTTTTGAGTAGCTTCGGCGACTTCCTCAGATTGTCGGCCATGCCAATGGCATGGTATGCTATCCTCGTCAAGACTTCTGGCTATGCGCGTATGTCGCACGTGTCAATGCAAGGAGCTTGCTGATACACCGTGTGCGAGCCACAAATGGCTCCAAGCACACAACAAGCCTAAACTAGTAAGCTCAAAGATGGCGTTGGTGTGTCACTCACCGCTCTAAGCTTCCTGTCGTGGAGGATTCCTCGCCGCAAAGAAGAGGGAGACACCGCTACGCCACGCTCAACCGCCTCACCTCCGTCGTGCCTCCGCAATGCTCGATTATTCTCTCTCTCTCTCTCTCTCTCTCTCTCTCTCTCTCTCTCTCTCTCTCTCTCTCTCTCTCTCTCTCTCGCATACACACACACAAGGAGATGAAGAAGAAGAAGATGAAGATGGAGCAAGAGCACTCTTCAATTGCACAAATTAGAGAATGAGTGAATTTTAGGTTTAGTTGACTTTTATATGAACTCACCCCATTCACACTTGGGTGCCCATGCTTAGCCAACTAATCCCTTGAATGTTCCAGTTAGAGTGCACCTCTCATCGACGATCACTCTTACCCTTTTCCTATTGGACCGACAAGCCCGGTACCTGACTCTACCAAGTAAATAATACAACGTGCGTCGTAGGTGATAGGGTGTCCATGAGCCGTGAGGGTTAACATGCCCCCCTTCCTGATGTAGATTCCATCCTCGGAAGCTATTGAGTTGCAGCGCGTTCATCGAGGTGGAAGAGCATTTGAGATGAATGTCCTTAGCCTTCTTCAGTCACTGCAAAATCAAACAACATTGGCACAGTAATTGCATTCTCATATACAATTAAAAATCATATGCAGTTTTAGGCAGACAAATTGATTGGTAGCAGAATTTTAAACCATTTGTCAGTAATAAACATTAAATTGCAATATAATCAAATGCATAAACAGATGTAAAGGTAAAAATTAAACAAGTCTGGGATCGCTAATTTAACGGTCGAAAGGTACTAGAGATCGACTATTAATACCATGGGTAAGCTTCTTAATTTTCTCTGGTCAATTAAGTTGTTTAATCGCGAGAGCCAAGTATTTTATGCTCGAGGACTGACTAGAGGCTATACCTAGAAGACCTTGTAGTTAAGCTACGATAAAAGGAATTTCTCATGAAATCATCGCCTGACTGATTACTTTTTCTTTGACCCCCCAAAGTCTTTTCACAGTGATTCAATTTTGATGTGTGTGCTTATTTTGTATGCCTTGGGTTTTTTGCTTTTCAAGGAAAAGCGCCCACACTGGGAACCTCTAGGGCTCTAGTACCATAGGCGATACATGTGAGTGAAGTACCAAATCAAGTTGAGATTTCTCTTCCAGCTTAAGATTTTACATTGTGGCACTTTGACTTTTTGTTTGTTCGTTTTCAGCATTTAATTTTTGTAACTTTGGGGGGTCATATAACACTGTTACATCTCCCCAGGCTCATCACACTAGTAAACTCCCTTTATAATTATAGCAGGCTACAGTGTCACTTTCACAGGACACAGTTAGTACAGTTGGTCTAGGCTGTTTCACACTGGACGGACCCTCTGGGCTGGGAGTGACACGTGGCAGTTGCAGGGTACCGACGGTGGTCTAGTGGACATCGTGGCCACAGGTCACCACATGGCTGACATTTATGAGCCGTTGGTGGCCCTTTATGGTGTTACATATGAGTACTAGCAGTTGGTCATTGGGATTATCTTCTTCACCTTTGGTCCAGCATCGTCGCTGGAGAGCAGTGAGTCTATACACAGAGCACGTCTTCACCATCCCTGCACATATGAGCCTCGACACCCCATTGTACCTGTGAGTTTTGGGCTGGAGCTGAGTGTGCTGCCATGCCAGAGTCTATATCAGTGCTTTGAGATAGTCGAGTCACTTGTTGTGGTCTACACTACTGCTGTTGTTGTGTCTCTGTGATCTAGGGTGTGTCTATTGTTCCCTGTTTTCAGTCTGTTTGAGTGAGATTGTCACGCACATTGCACTCAGGACCACCCACTGTAGAGAGCACGACACATTATCCGCGCTATAGGTGCTCTCATTTTGGTGACCACGGTGGGATCTCAACTGAAATCTCACTCTGTGAGGTGCAAATCTTGAAGCTAGTTAGGTTTATCTAGCTTCGCCTACCTTGCCTAGCTTCGCCGACCTGCCTTGCATTGTTCTCCTATCGCTGGTCCAACTGGTCTAGTCCCCTCTCGCCTGGTCCAACTGGTCTAGTCCTCTCTCGCCTTGGTCCAACCTGTCCTCGACCCTGGTCTAGTCCTCCTCGTCCCTGGTCCAACCTGGTCTAGTAGAGTCTAGACCAGTCTTCAGCCAGCCAGTGCAAGGTTGTCTTACCCGAAGGTTGGTTGAATTGGTGGTCACTGCATGACGTATACAAGGCGGTCAGTCGAGCGTCAAAACGCACTACTGAGCCCTCTGAAGCACTACAACAGAAGACGATCTTTGGTACCGAGTAGAAGTCCATCAACCTCGTCACCTATCCCTCCACATACATCACCCATTCCTTCATCCGCTTCCACATCTTCCAGATCACCTTCTCCAGTAAAGCTCTCTCTTATTCTGCTACAGGCTCAGCAAGGGGCCATGGAGCTGTTGGCTAGCGTTTTGGCTAAGGTAAACATCAAGTTCCCTACATTCAAAGGACTCTCTTCAGAAGATGCTGACAACCATGCAAGGAGGTTTGTATCTCTCTGTAGGGGTCATGGTCTTAACAAGGAAGATGCTTACTTGGTACTCTTTCCATCCACCTTGGATGGCTTAGCAGACAAATGGTACAGCCAATTTGTAGAGAACCATTTTGCAACTTGGGCAGCCTTAAGGCAACAGTTCTGTGCAGCTTTCAGGCCCGGTGACTACCAGGAGAAGGTGTTGGATGAGTTAGCCAACATGGTGCTCCAGCCTGAGGAGACTTTTGCAGAACTTATGATGAAAACCAAGTCTTTGGTTGCCAAGCTTCTCGAGCAGGTGAATTTAGGGTTAAGAAGTGGGTAAAGAAGGCACTTCCCAAAAGTTCTCAGCAAAAACTACGAGAGAGTCTCCGACCCGACACCACTCTGGAGGAGTTCATTGCAGCTGCTACAAGGATAGAGGGGGCTAGGAAGCTGTTCACCAACCCCCCTCACATAGAGACCCCCTCTGTGTTTTTGGAAAGTCCTTCTGATCCTTTAACTTCTTTATGTAGGGAACTGGAATCCCTAAAGTTATAGCGAGCTCTTCAAGAGGAGAGGTCCTTCTCTCTTAGACAAGAGAAGCCTCCACATCATGAGGCTTTGGAATAGATTAAGCGCGAGCTAGAAGAGCTCAAGTGTCAGCAAGAGACTAAGGCTACGGTTTGGTGTAGCTCATGCCGCTCTCCAGGGCACCCTCCACAGGAATGTCCCCTTCGGGTTTACTGCCACTTCTGTGAAAATCTGGACATGAGGACAAGGATTGTTACTACCTCAAGGGATTGCGACAAATACAGCAAAGTCTTGGTCCTTCTCTTCAGCAAGGGCCAGCACCTGCATCCAACATTGTTTCTCCCTGTGGCCATCCACACCATATGCCACCTTTGCTGATAGCCCCTCCTATGCAAGGTATGCAGAGCACTTTTCCCTCTCAGAGCTTTTATCATACCCATGCTCCCTCATCTCCTCAAAGCTTCTATGCCTCCACCTCCAACTCAATGCACCAGGAGCAAGGACCACCTCGTACTTCGACTCGCCCTTTGAATCGGCCCATTTTGTGCTACAGATGCGGGGAATATGGGCATTACCAAAGCAAATGCCCCCTGCTAGAAGGGTCCCCTCCTTGCCGTCATTGCCCTGAATCGAAGGATCACTACAGTAAGGATTGCCCTAAACTCCATACATCCACGACTTCGAACTCAAGTCAAAGCCAGAATTATTTTGCCTTTCCCAAGCTCAATTTGATAACAGCTAGCACTGTTTCTCAGCCGCCCCCTTCTACCCACGTGGTTACCCCTAAAAATAAGCTGCCACAGTTGGCAAAGGAGCCATCAGGCGTCCTCACCTGGGCCCAAAGAGCCGCTCTCGGTCTTAGCATTCCAACAAGTTCAACTCCCCCACACAGTCTCACACCAGTGGATACCCTGTCTGCAGTTGTTAACAAGCCATCCCCAATGCCATGAAAGAATCCACATCTTTGCTCTCCGATATTGATGAAGCTTTCTTGGAAGCAGTTTCCGATCTACAAAAGATCAAGGTACCCAAGAAACAACTGGTAGAACAGGACAAGCTTATAGTAGAGTCAGTCTTGAAGAACGCCTTCCAACAAGTGTCCCTCTATGACCTGTTGCGACTAGATGCAAAGTTTAGAAGTGACACCCTTTCTGTTATTCAATCACTTTATCCTGGAGCAGGTCCTAGTGGTGGGCACCTCTCAGTGTGACCATCAGAGTCCTATATGATATCCAATCCCGCTGCTCCACTCACTGATTATAGAAGCCCTCGCCTGACAGTGTCCGTTTTAGGTCGGAAATTCTCAGAAGTGATAGTGGATGGTGGATCTGGCATCAACCTGATTCCCGAGTTCACTAAGTTGGCTCTAGGTCTAAAACCTACTCGCCGTGATCCCTTCACAGTTACGTTGGCCGACCAGTGCACAGTCTACCCAGTGGGCATAGTGGACAATGTGCCTCTACAGGTACAAGACTTTACTTTTAACTTAGATTTTGTTGTGGTTCATCTTCCCCACGTTGAGGGTGGATTTCCTTTGCTCATTGGAAGACCATGGCTGCGACACACTAAAGCACTTCATGATTGGGGAAACGACGCAATGTGGATACAAACTTCTGGCTCCCCGATAAAACCCATCCTCTTAGAAGGAGGTATGGATCCAGTGGTGCAGCAAGTTTCTTTGTCAATGGAAACCAACCGTGAACAAGAGCAGCCTACTACACCTGAAGGGTCAGACGAAGATCTGCTGGAGTGGTTGGAGGCTACCAAATCTATGCCTTGTTATGGAGTCTCTATTCACTCTTTGCCTGAAGGTACACCCTCTTCAAATGGTTCCACAGTAACTAAACCTAATGGGCCACCTAAGCCTATGAAGAAGCATAGAAGCAGTAAGAAATATCCTCTACGGGAGTTCACACCCCCTCAAACATCAACACCTTTGGTGTCTGCTTCTCCGACCAGAACAAAGATCTCCTCTATGTATCGCAAACTCCCTTCACAGAGCGCGTTTTGCAAGATGACTTCAAAAATCAAGATCAAAAATCACCTCCTTTCGAGAAGAGTGTTGTTGCCAAAAGTGTGCCAAGGTTCATCTGCAACTGCAAGCATGGACCAAATCATTTTCCTATCACTATGGTTAGGGCAGATAAAGATGCCCTGGTATCTGAGCTTATCTCTTTGCTGTAGAGCATCATTTTTTTGCCAATTGGGATTTTTGGATTATGCAATCATACAGAACCCGCCTATTCAAAGCTGTAAACGTTTGCAAGTAGTGCAGTGTGTTTAAACTCCACTTTTGGGCCTAAAACTTGCTTCAAGAAAGATGTACAGATGCAGTCAGTACCTAATGTTTTCTTTCACAGTTTTTTCAGTATTCCTCTCACCGGGACGATGAGCGGTGTTGTGGCGGGCAACCTGTAGCAAGCTATAGTGTCACTTATACAGGACACAGTTAGTACAGTTGGTCTAGGCTGTTTCACACTGGACGGACCCTCTGGGCTTGGAGTGACACGTGGTAGTGGCAGGGTACCGACGGTGGTCTAGTGGACATCGTGGCCAGGTGGCCACATGGCTGACATTTATGAGCCGTTGGTGGCCCTTTATGGTGTTACATATGAGTACTAGCGGTTGGTCATTGGGATTATATTCTTCACCTTTGGTCCAGCATCGTCGCTGGAGAGTAGTGAGTCTATACACAGAGCACGTCTTCAACATCCCTGCACATTTGAGCCTCGACACCCCATTGTACCTGTGAGTTCTGGGCTGGAGCTGAGTGTGCTGCCACGCCAGAGTCTGTATCGGTGCTTTGAGATAGTCGAGTCACTTGTTGTGGTCTACACTACTGCTGTTGTTGTGTCTCTGTGATCTAGGGTGTGTCTATTGTTCCCTGTTTTCAGTCTGTTTGAGTGAGATTTTCACGCACATTGCACTGAAGACCACCCACTGCAGAGAGCACGACACATTATCCGCGCTACAATAATACATAAGCTAAAGGTCAATAGGGTCAAGCCCACTAGAAACCCCTAGTACATTTCACACAATGCTGCTTAAATCGGATTAAGAACCTAGGTAACCATTGATTATTAGGAAGGCATTCCCCATGGTATTAAGAGAAGATCTGTAACACCTAACTTGGTCATACTAGCTTAGTCGGACTACTTGATTTTTAAATCTAGACAAGTGATTATGACAATAAATTACATTGAACTTAATGTTAATGGACAAGAAACACCTGTTTGTGTTGATGGTCGCGCTTGATTTGAAGTGTGAACGAGAGAAAGATTCCATGAAGGTCCAAATCCTAACCACAACAACACGTTCCTGTACACACGAGGTAACACAAAGAATACCTCTAGGAGGCACATCAGTGGGAAGAAAGAACTTTGCTAATCACTAAACTCTAAAACAGAAACACTTCTATCGTACTAATCCTACCTACCCTCCATCACAAGTGATGAGGATCAAAGGTGTTTTATGGCATAGGTTTCTGTTTCAGTGTATCGGATGCGAATGTGTAGGTCTGAGTCAATGTTTTGACTTTTATTGTGCATACTCGTTTGCTAATTGCTCTTGCTCTTTATTTTTTTTGTTTTTTGTGAGTATAAGGCTTTATATGTAGATTCCCTAAGATTGGGAGATTGTTTGACAGGTCATGGAAAGAAGGGTAAGAGGGAAATAAGTGAATGATGGATGTCAGCAAACACTCCCCCCTTCCTTGGGTAGATCATACTGTTTGAAATGTGCTCATCACCCTTTGAAACCAATTGTTCCAGTTGGTAATAGGTGGGAGTTTTTGCCAGTAGTTTTCTCTTACTTTAGGTACCTCATCGAGTTGCAAGGGTGGTAAGGTACTCTCCCCGGTTCGTCTGGTGATTCTTTAACACTGGGAGGTGTGGATTCCTTTGTAGCTTCATGGAGGTCCACTATTATAGGTGGAGGCTGTGGAGAAGCTTTTACCTCTATGGATGCATTACATGAGGAGCTAGAAGCTTCATGGGACTCCCCCCTTCCTGAGCTAGGTGAAACAAATTGTTCTTTCTTTGGTACCCAAACCAGCTCTGGAGCATGTGTGTAGCATTCTGTGATTTTTTTTCTTTCCACGATTGTCAATTTGTTTTGAAGGTACAGAATTGAGCGCACATGGTTCAGGTGACAAGTAAGAACACAATCTACGTTTTGGCACCCAGATTTGATCATTTCCTTGATAGTAGCCTTGGACTTCCAATAGTCGTTTAGGAATCCATCGCAATATTTTCTTAATTTTCTTGGAGCGAGTGGTACGTTTCTTACAAGGCTTTCGTTTTTTAGTACTATACATGGTCGTTAAAGAAGCTTTAGGGACCCACTTGTATGTTTTCTTCGTTATATTAGGATGAGTCTTGTCAGAAGCTATATGCATTGCTTGTAGCATATTTAAGGGTACGGGCATTTCATCCCCCTTAGGTGTTACCCAGGTCGTCCCCCTATTTCCCCAAGTATCTATGGTTGCTGCTAGGTGGACCCAATCCACATTATCCGACTCAGTCATCCCAGGTAGTACATCCATATAAGGAGAATCTTCCCCAACATCAGTGTCCGCTTTACACGTGTAACAATACTGCAATGGGGCCGAGTGAACTGTGGTGTCAAATCTATGATCAATTATAAACCTATTTCCTAGAGGATGTGCTCAACCAGTCACAAGATTCACTCGAATGACAGAATCTTGGAACTGCAAGTAGACATGGTTTTTAGACCAGTCATGCACCATTTTTGCTTCCCTCATGAAAGGACGTCCTAAGATCATCTCCGATGCCATAGTGTGCTTGGAGAAATCCATAACAATGAAGGTAATCCTTATTTTATGTCCAAAGACCTTGATCTTGAGATCTTCTAGCATCCCAATAGGTTTAACAATATACCCATTGGCCATCTTCACTACTATGGTTGTGGTCTCAAGGTGAGGTCTTCCCATAGTTTCCCAGAAATTTTTAGTCACAATGCTAACCCCAGCGCCACCATCAAGGATTCCCTTCACAGTTAATCCCTTAGTAGTGATTGGTATGGTCGCATTGGATTCATCACCCTCAAAGTATTGTCCCAACTTGTTAACAGGTATTTCTATAACAAGGTTCTGATCTAGGTTGGGTTGTGGATCTAAGTGTTCCTCCTCTATTGGCATCTCCCCAGCTCCATCCATCTGTGCAAATTGTGGTAGCCCAAACTTCAGTTCTCCATTGAGGAAGTCTCGAAGAGCTGAGACTAGCTCAGGATCTTTATATAGTTTGGACATGATGGTGGTCCTAACTTCTGAAGACATGAAATCCATCAATTTGGCAATGTTTAACGGCACCTTTTGGACTTCAGTCCCTTGACGTGGGGAAGATGGGATCTCCATTTCTTCGATAGGATCAGGTAGTCCCTTTGTAAACATTATTTCCAGCAAGAAGTGAGTACACCCACTTTCCCATGACTTTAAGTCACTTTCTTCTTGGATGACACTAGGTATGTCTAAGGGTCTATGGACTTGGTGAGATTGTTTTTGCGTAGGGAACACGGTGTCTATAATCTGGATCTTCCTAGGGGCTGGTTCTAGACCCCTTTGGGTATCTTCTACCAAAGACCTTAATTGCTTGACTCGCTCAATCTCCTCTGTAGGGTTTGGATAAGTTCCTATCTTCTTCTTGGATCTTGGACATTGTGGCTCATGAAGATCTTCCTTGTTGGTTTCTATCTTAGTGGTCGTTTTGGTCTCCATGGTTTCACCTGAATCCGAATCTTCTTCAGCATCGTTCATATATACAGGGTCATCACCAGTCCCTATGTTGGTCTTTGAACTAGGGTCTGACTTTGCTGCTTTTTTTGATCTCTTCCTTCGTGTTTTCTTCTTTTTCTAAGATTGGGCAATTGATGCCGTGTCTCTTTCCTCAAGAATATAATTTTGTTTTTGGAGCATCGATCATGTGAGTACGTTTACTGGTACCACGGGTGTACTTGGTGATGGCTCCTCGGTAACTTCAATCAAGTTTAATGGCATGATCTTCGGTGCATTTGGATTATTTAGACATTGGGCAATCAAATGATCTATGCCACATCGATTACACATGAATATTGGCATTGTAGACGTGCTCGCTTGATTGGTTTGCATTAGTGTGGCGTTCTTTTGTAGCCTAATAGGACACTCGGCTACACGATGTAGACCTCCACACTCATAGCATTGAAGAGGTGGTCTCTTAGCAGTGTAATTGATATTTTGGCCTCTTGCAGCAAGAGCAGCTACTTGATATACAGGTTTGACTTTTCCCCAATATTCCTCCATGTAGTATTGTGGACTTTCTTCAAGCACATCCATCCCATAGGCAATATTAGGATCCATATCTTCCTCAGAACCTTCCAAACAAGAAATAGATGACTCACAACCCACTTGATTCACAGAAGTGATTCTCGGATATGGTGGTTGCGGTCCTAGCACTGGAGGTGGTAAGGGTGTTGTTTGGACAACATTTTGGGCCCTAGGGACCATGTGTTGTGTGTTTGTTCAAGAGGTGGGGCCGGCATCAATGCAAGCACTCAAGGTGTGTCTGTCCATGCTAAGGTTGGTCTATTGACCATCACGCACTTAAATACTATGCAATCCTTAGCTTGATGACCATACCTCCCACAGGCATTGCAATTCCCATTGAATTTTACTCTAAAAGTAGGGCATTCACTGGTACTATGCGGTCCATAGCATACTGAGCACCAGTGTTGCTCCCTTCTTGGATACATATGATTGTTTTGCGGAGCACGGTTGTCTCTAAAATCTCTTAAATAGCCTTGGTGAGATCTGCTAAAGTCATCTCAGATATCTTTGGCTCCTTAGCAATAGGCTTTAGGGTTATTGGCTGATGCCCTTATGCTTGCGAGCTAATAGATTTAGGCTCAACAGACACTCTTTCTCCTTGAATCATTAAATTATCCTCCAATTGGATTGCATTGGTGGTGACTGCTTCTCAAGTTGTGATGCCTCTAATGACTAGGCCATTGTAGATATCCTCATGTCGTAATCCCCTAATGAATCTATTAAGCAATTGGTTATTGTTGAAGCGCTCATTTGGATTACATCAAGAATTCAAATGCTTCAAGCGACTAATAAAGTCTCTCACCGACTCTCCTTCCTCTCGTTTGGCTTTCTGGAGCTGAGAGGCTACACCCCAAAGTACTCCCTCTCGTATGTATTCTTTTAAGAACAGTCTCCTAAGAGTAGGGTAAATCGTTTTTTCTTCCACCTTTAGGGTTCTATACCAATCCCCAGCCTTTCCACTTAAGGTTAGGCTTAAAGCATTGCTCTTATGTAGGTCATTGTGTTCTCCTAGAGAATCGCATATTTGTTCCAACACTTCGATATGCTTTCTCACATCCCCGTCTCCACTAAATTTTTGTGTGAGATTGGCTATTTGTACTGTCTTACTTCTAGGCTCTCTATCAGGTGCGTTACGCATATTCTCAGCAGCAATAGATCGACCAATATCTTGAGCAAATGTTGCCAAGTCACCTAAGTGAGCAGTCACCATGGGTGGAGGTGCCCCAGAGACTACATGTGGAGTAGGTATAGGCATTGGGCTTGGCGCATAGGAAGATCTTGGGTTCCATGTTGGGTACGATGTTGTGCCATGTGGTGGTCCATAGTTCATATGGGTGGCCCTCGGTATAGCAGACGTCGGATGTGACATGCTAATGCTAGCCTGTATAGTCCCATGGAAATAAGAACTTGGGTGTTGTGGTTGGGGAGCATAGGTAGTTGAAACAATGGGAGGGGTAGGGACTACATGAGTGCGATGACCCATAGGTGCATACGATTGGTACACACTTGTAGGTACTATTGCAGGCATTGAGCTACCATGTAGCGGTGCTTTACTAACAAATGAGGTCCATGGCGTGTTTCTCGGCATGCCCATCATTGGGGTAGGCATGGTAGCCGTGGTGTCATCAAGGGAAAGATGAGCTAGACTTGGAAAGGTAAATCTATCACTTGTGGGCTCAGATTGCACTTAGACCCCTAGAAAAACAACATATGGAGGATCCATCGGACTTACCGAGGGAGTCTCCATTTGCAATAAGGTTGGTTGTTTAGCCTTTCCTGTATCTAAGAATCTCATGAGACCCGTTGAAGGCATGTTGATCCCCTTGTTCTGTCTCTCTAACTCAATGACCCTATGGATGACCTCACAAACTCTTGTTGTTGATCCTCCACACTAGTAGCACCTATTGTGTATTGTAGGACATCTAACCAACCCATGTGATAGGTGTGACCTGTGTATAGGTCGGTGCTAGGGGTGTCCTTTGAGCTAGATGCAATGTTGCTTTCTAGGGGTTGTCCCTTAGCAGTTGCTAAGTCAGGAGCACTCGATTGCTCTCTTAGCAAGGATATTGACATAGGGGCTTTTGCTTTTAACTCTCTTCGTTGCTCCGCCTTGCGTAAGCTCTCGACTTCCTTTTCCCTCGCTGCAAGGATATACCGCTCAACCTCTTGCACTTCGGCAAGGCTTCTACCATCGGGTAATATGACCTCGGAGGGAAATAACTATGAAGAGTCAGGAGGTGCAGTGAATGAAGTATTCACGTGCACATTCTCTAAGGGTATAGGGTCTACGTTGGTCACGAATGGAGAATTTACTTCCCCACCCCCCTCATTTACATCATTAGCTCCATGTTCGGAGTGAGTGGCTCTACTAAAGGTTTCCTTCAAGCGGCTAAGCACGCTCGGCCCGGACCGTGGACCTGCGGCATGCATGTCTTGGCTTGAGCTATCAGGATTAGGCATTGGGAAGCCCTCCATGATGTCGTAATCAGAGGAAGAGTCACTAGTCGCTATGTTCAGGTCTTGGTTTGTACTACCTTGGGTTCCCGTTGAGAGCCCGGAACCTAAGGTAGGTAGATATTGAGAACTCGCGTAAGTCGAAATTCTCTCTAGTTGCTCCGTCTCTAGCACACGACCAGAGCGCAGATGCATGTGCCTTTGGCACCCTATAAGCGTCGACGAATAACCTCGAAGATTAACCGCTTACTTTTTTAGGTGTCCGTTTTCACTCGTTTTTGTATGTTTTTTAATATTTTTGAATGTCAATTTTTTTATTAAAGTGTGTGATAGCTCGAAACGAGCGTATCACTCAGAGGGTCGCGGTGTGCTTTACAGCACCATGTTCGATCACCATGCTTTACAGCATATCATTCAAAGGGTCGCGGTGTGCTTTACAGCACCATGTGAAGCTAAAATTTGTAATTTTAAAGGGCGATAGATGCCTGAGCCTCAGCGTGACCTTGGGCTTGGGTTTGGGCTTGGGTCTGGGAGATATTTCCGATCCCGGTCCTACCTTTAAATTTTTTTTTTTTTTTTTTTTTTTTAAGGATAAGGTCGTCGTGGCCTGCGCGAGAGCTCGCACACACTCTACCTATCTACTTCCAACTAATACACCTACTGTTACACACTAACATACTCTATTAGCTCTCACAGATCTACTTCCTACTTACTGTACATTACATTACACACAACTAACAACCTTAATACTAATACCTTACACAGAGAAAAAACACAGTACCTTTGAAAACTCTACTAACAAAAAAAATACACAGTACTAACACAAAATCCCTCTTCTCAACACACACACCCTCCTTCTTTACCTTTCCTACAATTGAAATTGAACCACAAAAGAAGCACAGAGTGCCATTCAAGCTTAGTGTATGGCATTCCCCGGCAACGATGCCAAAAATATGTGTGTATGTTGCACGTGTCAATGCAAGGAACTTGCCGATACACCATGTGCGAGCCACAAATGGCTCCAAGCACACAACAAGCCTAAACTAGTAAGCTCAAAGATGGCGTTGGTGTGTCACTCACCGCTCTACGCTTCCTGTCGTGGAGGATTCATCGCCGCGAAGAAGAGGGAGACACCGCTACGCCGCACTCAACTGCCTTGCCACCGTCGTGCCGCCGCAATGCTCGATCTCTCTCTCTCTCTCTCTCTCTCTCTCTCTCTCTCTCTCTCTCTCTCTCTCTCTCTCTCTCTCTCTCTCTCTCACGCATACACACACACACAAGGAGATGAAGAAGAAGAAGATGGAGATGGAGCAAGAGCACTCTTCAATTGCATAAATGAGAGAATGAGTGAATTTTAGGTTTAGTTGACTTTTATATGAGCTCACCCCATTCACACTTGGGTGCCCATGCTTAGCCAACTAATCCCTTGAATGTTCCAGTTAGAGTGCGCCTCTCATCGGCGATCACTCTTACCCTTTTCCTATTGGACCGACAAGCCCGGTACCTGACTCTACCAAGTGAATAATACAACGTCCGTCGTAGGTGATAGGGTGTCTGTGAGCCGTGAGGGTTAACACTGGCGCACCCAAGTGAGTGATTTCTCCTTCTTTCTTGGTGCCCTTCAAATTGGTCAGGACGTACTGGGCACGGTCCACTGGTTGCCTGGTTGTTGACTTTAGAACTTGAGTGAATGTGGTGGCAACTGCGTGATTTGGCGTAGTATACCTTGGTGGCTTTTTTGCCAAGAAATGGAAGTGCTGGTGGTACAGGCGGGCTGGCTCTTCCACTTGTTTGTGAATTAAATCGGCAAAGGTGGCCGTAGCTGTCTCTTTGGTAAAGGTTTCTGATGTTTTCCTGTCTCTTGCTCTCATGATCATTCCTTCTGTAGGCAGTCTGAGTGCCTCTGCCACGATATCTTTAATTATCACTACTTCGACCTTGTTCCCTTGGGGGTCAGTGATCTATGCAATTCCATCTTCTTTAATGGTGGATAAAAGCTCTTAAGCTTTTTGAAAATCCACTCCGCAAGGCTCCTGTTTGTAGAAATCCCTGAGGCCCAGCCTGCGGTTAGCCTCTTTAGTCTCTGGCTTTGGGGCTACATCATAGACTTCCTTGGGCAAGAGTTGCAACTCCACTTGATGTCCCTCTTTACTTTTGAACCTTCCAGTGAAGACTGTGGTATGATGCTCTTCTAGTTGTTCTTTGGAGAGATAAGCTGCATTGGCGGCTTTGACTGATTCTAGATCCAACTGATACGCGGGCAGTTCCTGTAGCTTTTCCTTTTGGTTGAGCTTCTTCTTGGCCCTCTTCACTGCTTGCATAGCTCCTGTTCAGTGAATAGAGTGCAAAGTTAGCAGATTTGTCGGAATTTTCTCTAAAATATCCTTTACGCTGAAATGCTGACAATTTTGGTCCAATTTGCTTCAAGTCAATTTTTGAACAAGCAAAGATACATAAAAACATGCAAGGAACAAAACTGTGAAATCAATACAAATTTTTGCAACCAAAGTAAATAATCGCGATTATTTACAGCGGAGGAAATTTTTCAACTTTTTGCAAACTTGGCTTCATAGGCTTAAAGTACATGCTCTGAGTGAAATATAGGCTCATTTGGATGCACAGGGTGAAATGGTACCAGAAATTGGCTTTAGGTCTCTGAAACAGTAGATATAAAGGAAATTTGAGATTTTGAGCTCCAAATTGGTTCAAATTTGGCTAGTGGACTCAACACATTATGTACTTTGGATGTATGATGGTAAAATATCAAAAATCCCCAATTTTGACCAGAAAGTAAATAATCGCGATTATTTCTTCCAAAATTGATATTTTTTGGTAAAAACTGGTCCTAGGCATTGTATAGACCCTGTATATGAGATATAAGGTGATTTGGATCAAGAAATGTGGTCCATAACCAAGAAATTGGCTTGCAAAGACTTCTTTGCGTTTTTTGACAATTTTCCAAGTAATAGATGGTCATTTTGGCTCATACTTGATAAATGGCATGTAATAGGTGTGTACACATGACAGGTGAGGTGAGGTGACAATTTCCAAGCAAATTTGATGCAAAAGTAAATAATCGCGATTATTTACAACATTGACAAATTCTTTGCAAAACTCACAAATTTTGACCTAGACATATTCCATACACCAAATACAAGTCATAAATTGAATTTGGGCAAGTTTGGTCATGCCGGCACACTTTGTGCTTTGCCGACTCTGAAATCACCATTTTTTGTGACTACACTGCCTGTTGGGTTGGTCGGTCAACTTTGAGGCTTTGGACTTGTCCGCAACATAGTCGTGAAGCAACCTGTCCAATTCTGGCTCATTTGGAGTCAGCTTGACCCAGTATGTCGAATTTGACGCTTTGTACTTTGAGCCATTTTTTGCTTTTTGAGGGCTTTGCTTAATGGATTTCACCAAACCAATCATATACATTGTATATGGACCCCATAAGCAAGCCATCTGTGGAATCAGGTCGAAATTCTGGCATTTGTCAAAAACCTAATTTTTCTATTGAGGACCCCCTCGACCCCTGCCGAATGGTCAACTGATGATATAGAAAGGTTCTATTATGTTACGGCATGTTATGGTTCAAATCCCATCTGATTTGGTCGAGCTGGCAGGCCACTACGGTCAGTTTTAAGTCGTAGGTCTTCGTGCACTGCTCGATTTCTAAGGTTTTTTCTAGGGTTTTAGACTAGCTACCGGCCGTACAAAATGGATCATTGACAAGTAAAGAACTTACCCCTCATGCCTCGTGTGAGACGGTGTTGAAAATGGTCAACTAGCTCCAGAAAAGTCGCATGAAAGAGGCCGAAATCTTTCTCTGCAAAGGCTGCAAGTGGAAATGAGGTGGTTTTAGCCTAGGCACCTTAGATATCTATACCCGGACTTCCCGAACCAAATTTCCCTAGATTCCCCCCTCCATTAGTCCTACTAGGCCGTGAAATCTATGTTAGACTCAAAAATTTCCCTGATCGGATTCCTGTAGCTCATTCTGCAAGAATTTTGCAAAAGTAGGCCTGGCCGCCTAATTTAGGCTTCCCGCTTCCATCTTCTGATTTCATTGAAAATTTTGTGCTTGTCCGCCTTGTCTTTTTTATCACCATTGTGTCTTCCTTTTTTCCATCTGAGCTTCCCTGCTGTTTTTTATTAATTTTTGACCTGTTTATTTGAAAAAATCAAAGAAAATAGCAAAATGCTCTAAAAAAGTAAAGTGAAAATCTAATAATTAAGAAAATCCGGTAGCTTTATTGTTTTTTGTTGGGTTTTTCTATTTTTAAGCCTCATTATCACTAAAACGATGAAAAATATCCAAAAAAGGACTATTTTTTATGATTTTCTGATAGTATATACACTATTTACACTCATCAGGAAGGTATTATCAGTAAATTTTTCCTTGATGAAAAATTATAAGGGCATTATTAGGTAATTTTGCAAAAAATCACACGTTAACATCAAACTTTTTTCTCTCTCTTCAAACATTGCCCTTAATTACTTAGTACTTAGTGCCCTTCCACCCCTCCTAGATGGCGTACTCCGGGATGACTGTGTACACGGGTTGAATAATTGTGTCTATGCATAGCCATGGTTGGCTCTACCATGCTATGAAGTTCAATGCAATTCAAACCAATATGTTGTACAAGAGCGGGTCTTGAGTAATTAACTCAAGGGTTTTCGATGTCGAGGTTTGCTGCTGATGTCTTCCAAAGAGCAAATCTTGTAGCTTGTGTGCTCTCTGTTTAATTGTACCATCAGGATGCTTTAGCACACTAATTTCTTGAGCTTTTGGGAGCACTTTTGTCTGTTGTCGAGCTTTTTATCGCCATTGGTAGCTTGGTCTACTTGGTGCTACATGGTGTGGTGGAGTCTTTTGAGACTTAACTCGCCATTGCTTGATTGGTTTTGCGATTTGTGGAGAAGATAAGTGTTCCTTTTTCTTCCAAAACATTTCTATGTTAGGTTCCTTGCTTGGAGATGCTCGTCTCTGTGTTTTAACCCTTGGAACCTTCTTTTGTTTTGTCGGTGAAGCTTTAGGCATCCAGATCTGCATCGGTTTATCCTAAGTTGTGCTTTTGGTACCCAAATTTTCCTGACTCCTTGCATGCTACTTGTAGCATTTGATTGTCGAGGGAATGGAGAAGATTGACTACTTTGTGGTTTGGTCTGCTAATTGCTTCTTTTTCATTCCTCCTTGATTGGTGCAATTGGAACAATGAGTTGCCCTCCTTTAGGTGATAGCTTTAGCTTATTTGTATCCCAATCTAGTACTGCTCTGTATGTTCACATACAAAGAATTCCAAGAATCATCGTCTCATTCATGTGTTCATCTGGTAAGCATACAAACAGATGAGGACATGAACATCCATGTACTATCACGTTTAAGTTGACTACTCCCAATGTTGGGGTTGGGTTCTTGTTGCATCCTTTGATTGTCGTTATTCCTGCTGTCAATGCTTGACTTGTTGCCTTTTTGTACGTAGAATAACTTACTGCATTTACTCTAGCTCCTGTGTTGACCAAATCATTGGTGCTATGATTGTTGAGTTGTACTTTGATGCGCAGGTCCATTCCATCTAACTAGTCATCATCTGTTGAAACTACGTCTTTAGGTAATTCCCATTGTCGGTCATTTATTTCCAGAGTGTTGATGGGAATCGGTACCTGTTGATTCTTGAGAGCAGCTTTCCGCTTGAGTACCCAAAGCCGAGCTTCCTCTTTGGCTTCATCAATAGCCTGTTGTCCTTTAATCTTTCTTTACTTGGTTGCATGCATTCTTTCTAGCAACTCATTGGTTAGTGGCAAATTGTATTTCTTTAAACGACATGCACTAATCCAATCAGCCATTGGTTCACCATCTAGGGTGGACAATTTTACTGCTCCACTTGGAGATACATCTTCAATGATAAATGGTTCGTTTCCCTTTTTCTTAAACTTGGGAATGTGTTGCATAAGGGAATAGACTAAAACTAAGCCCCCTGTCTTGAAGATTTTTGTGATTAAGTGGGAATCAAAAAACTGTTTTTGTTTCCTCTTTTGTGCATAGATATGAGCTACATCAGTTAGCCTTTGCTCATCTAGCTTTTCCAAATCTTCAATTCTTTCTGACAATTCATGTCCAGTCCACTCAAGATTATGTGCTACCCTTAATGTCGGTAATAGAAATTATATTGGAAGTATGGCATCAAGACCATAAACAAGGTTAAAGGGTGTAGAATTTAAAGCTGTTTTGAATGAAACTCGGTAAGCCCATAGAGCAGCATGGAGATTCATTTCCCGGTGTGTCCTTCCTGAACTAACTACCTTAGTCAGCACCGAGCTAAGAATTTTATTCGTATACTTAGCTTGTTCGTTTGCTTGTGGGTGATAGGGAGCTGATTTGTTATGAATGACCATAAACTCATTAAGCAAATACTCTATTACCTCACTGAGGAAATGAGTTCCCCGATCACTGACAATCTCTATTGACAGTCCGAATACATACTCATATAAGAATGAAACAGTGGTTCTGGCATCATTCTTTTGAGTTGCTTTAGCCTCGGCCCACTTGGTCAAATAGTCCGTAGCTACAACGATATATTGAGCTTGGGTTCTATAAGCAGGTGGTTGTATTGGTCCAACAAAATCTATACCCCATTTTGCGAAAGCTCTAGCCCCCATCATTGGTCTTAAGGGCATGCTATCTACTCGTGTTGGCATTTTTGCTCGTTGACAAGCATCACACCTTCGAACATATTCTTTGGCATCTGCAAAAAGTGTTGGCCACCATATGCCTACCATCAAGATTGCTCTTGCGGTGGTTTCACTAGAAAAGTGACCTCCAGCTAATCCAGCATGTGCTTGTTCTATAATCGGAATATACTCGTTTTCATTTGCACAAAGATGCAAATGTTGATCTTTACCTCTCCGATACAATTGGTTCCCAATAAGAGCATAGTCTCTTGCTTCAGTTTCAATTTCTCTTTGACGGCGTTTACTCATATCCTCAGGAAATGTTCGGCTCGATAAGTAAGTAACCAGATAATTACTCCACTTAGGAACAAGTGACATTTGAAACCATGTTACATGAGATATGGGTGTTTGTTTTTGACATTGAGGGCAATCTTTTACAAAAGATCGAACATCTCTCCTCATAGTCGGCCAAAATACTCCAAGTCTCAAGATTCGTTGCATAGTTTGGTTCTTCACAAAGTGAAGTCCTACTATGGTAACATGTGCTTGACTTAGGTAATGTTCTTTTTCTTCAGGATTAATGCATAAGAGCAATATCCCGTCCCGATTTCTTTTGTATAGCCTACCAGCTAGTAATTAATACATAGCCGATTGCTTGATTAATCCGATTGTGATAGGAAGTGGTATTTGTGAATCCACTTGAGCTATTTTCATGAATGACACAATGTTTTCCAACCATCTAGGTATCATTTCCACGGAGAACAAATAGGCATCTGGTAGATCATCGTCTACCCCTTTAGGCGATTCCCCTGAAACAATCCTTGACAAATGATCTGCTCGTTGATGTGTAGTGCCTTTTTTTACAACCACAGTGAAATCAAATTCCAGAAGAATGATGAACCATCTCACTATTCTCCCTATGCTGCTGCATGGCTTGTTGACCAAATACAACAAAGCTTGGTGGTCCACAAAGAACACAAACTTGTTGGCTAATAGGTAATGTCTATAATTTTTAATGGCATAGATCATTCCTAATCCTTCCCTTCCGGTGGTGGTGTAATTCTTTTCCTCCATGTTCAATTGTCGGCTAGCATAAGAAATAGGAAAGTCAATTTTTCCATCTCCTGGTTGAGCTAGTATACAACCAATAGCAAAATTGGAAGCATCTATATGTACATGGAATACCTTATTCTAGTCTGGTGCTTTCAATATTGGAGCTGAGGTGAGATCTTGCTTAAGCTTCATGAAGGATTCTTCACATGCTTCGGTCCATTCAAAGTGCGTAATCAAGCTATACATGGGTTTTGCAATATCCACAATGCCCCATGAAGGCTTGTACCCCCTTTACTGTTGTTGGTCTAGGAAAATCTGCAATGACATGAATCTTCTCAAAATCAGTAGCTATGCCATTTTTAGACACTACATGTCCAAGAATGTTTCCTTGTCTTCCCATGAATGTGCACTTTTCAGGATTTAAGAAAATCCTATAAAGCCTATATTTTTCGAATACCTTTTTGAGGTGTTCAAAATGATCAGCCCGGATTGATGAATGTACGCATAGATCATCAATATATACTTCTAAGAATTTCCTAAGGTATTCTTTGAAAGCATGACTCATCAATCTTTGAAACGTGGCTAGAGCATTAGTTAACCCAAACGGAAAAACCCAATAGGCAAATATATCCCATTCTGTTGCAAAAGCAGTTTTATGCTGATCTTTTGGGTCAACCAAAAGTTGAGTGTATCCCGAAAAACCGTCTAAGAAGCTGTAAGCTTCTTTTCTTGCAACTCTTTCTAAAACATGCTCAGTTATCGAAAGAGGAAAGTTGTCTCTAATGGTAGCTGCATTCACCTTTTTGAGATTAACACACACTCGTAATTTTTCGTTCTTCTTGGGTACTACCACAATTGGAGACACCCCATCTGTGTATTCAATTTTGTAAATGAATTCGGTTTCCTTTAGTTTTTCAATCTCTTCTTTTATCTTCCTGGAAAATGTTTCATTATATGTGTATGGCCTTTGTCTACTTGGTCTCGCATAATCTCTCATGGGTATGGTATGTTGATAGATTTCTGGATCAACACCCTTGAGATCCTTGTACGACCAAGCAAAGATATCTCGGTATTCTTTTAGCAATCTCAGCAATAGCTCTTCTTCTCCTTCTGTTAGGCCATTCGCGATGTAAGCAAGTCGAGGTTCTTCTCCTCGTTCAGCCAAGTCTATCCTTTTAGCGTTTTCAGGTCCTTCGTAAGATTCACCCTATTTTTGTAGTTCCCTAACACGTTGTTCGACTATGATTTTTCGATCTTGGAGAGTATACTTTTTGTAATGGGATGAACATGCATTACATCCTTACGATCCTCTTTCGTGGTTTCCATTTCGGTTGTGTATATCTCCTTTAGAGCTTTTTTCAACTCTTGATATTTCTTTTTTCGCTCGACTCGGGTCATGAGTGGTTTCTTATCCTGTGATTTTTCTTGAGTACCCTTCCCTGTTTTTCTCGATGTCTGAGACATTTCTGAGTTTTTGTTTGAAGGATATCTGCCAGTTATTTTGTCCTTGACACAATCATTTGCATCTATTTGAATCAGGAATTGTGTTTTACTGGAGACTGAGGGCATAGGTCATCTTTTAACAATTTTGGTGTCTCTCTTTTGCCTATACCATTTTTGTCTTCTTGATTTCTGGTTTGGAAAGTCAAAAAACTTTTCCTCTCCTCCTTTTAAGAGTAGCTTAGCTCTCGTATGCTCTTTTTTCGACCCCAAATCTTTTGAGGTAGCTGAGTGTTCATCTAACTCATCAGTTGCATCGTAATAGAGGTCTGAAAAGACTTGTTGAGCTTTCATTAAGTCCTTGGGTTCCTCATCTTCGTCTTCAATGTTGAGGATTGAAATCATTTGGATGGGAATTATGTCATAGCCATGCTCATTGCAAAATTGAGTAGGCATAGACGTATTCACACATACATCCATTGTTGCTAAAATTTGAGTCCACTTGAATGGCTCAAACAAATGCTCTGGAAAGGGTTCAGGTACATAGGCTTCGTCTGTGCAGTGTCTTTCTAGGATACATTCTTCTCGTCTTAAGCTTCCATTTTCTGAAGCTCCACACATCCAAATAGGAGTGTCTTTGTTGAACCAGGATGGGAGTTTAGTTTCAGTCGAAGAGACTAAATCAAACTCTTGGATGGGTGTTTTCAAGACATCTCTATAAGTGTGATCTTTAAATTTACTCTTGTTATAGATCCCACTTGCTTCAAATACAGATAATTGTTTCCCCAATCTTGGATAAGTTGTACCTGTCGCATGAAAGGTCTTCCCAATATGATTTCATAGTTGAGTTTTTTCCCAAAGTCTACTATGGAAAAAGTGTGTTGATATTCAATTCCATAGGAATTGTTCCACAGGAATTGACTATCACTTTTTCAAGCAGCCTTAATGGTTTCTCAATGTGTCCGTCAGCCAACTGGAATTTCATTCGAGTTTGTCTAATGGCTGGCTGTCCCCAGGATTCCCATACTGATTTAATGGCTATGGCTATGCCAGCTCCACTATCCAGTATAGCCATGGTTTCAATGTCAATATATTTCACTAGGAGGGTGGTGTTTCCTTCTTCCCCTTCATAATATTCTCCTACTTTGTTCATGGGAACTAATCGAATCTCTTTGTTGTCCCTTTCATTTTTTAGTTTTCTTAATTTTTTTGAGATTAACCCCGTTATCCCCACCTTCTCTAGGGTTTTCTGTAAATCATTCCATAGGTATGGTCTGAGTTTTAACAGTTCTCCCAAGGTAAGAGTGCATTGGATGGGTGTAGACATGATCGAATGAATGTTGTCTACTTCTAGGGTCTGTTCCGCTCTTTTTACTTGAGCGGTCTTCCACACGATGGATTCATCTTCGTTATCTCCCAAGTAAGAAGGTAATGTTTTAAAGGTCAATGGTTTTGACATTCCTGAAGCTTCTGATCCGCAATCCTCGCACAAGGATTGTACATCCACGTTCATATCAGAAGGTAGGTTATCCAACCAGACTTCGTCTATAGGAGCTGACTTTAGAGTTAGGCTCCCATCATTGATCTCTCTCACTTTTTTCCATAAGTGTCCTGGCTAGTCTTCCTCTATGAATGGAATTCCGTCTATGGCATCTTTGCTGTCAGGCACTATAAGCTCTGGTTCGTTTGATTCAAGGTGGGGTTCTGCCACCACATCAGATTTTTTCTTTCGTTTTTGTTACCACAAGCTCCTCAAGTTTTGCAATACTTTCAAGCTTGGGTTTTTGTTGTTCCAGCATTTCCTGCGTGATTCTTACCAAATTTTGATAAGCTTCCAGCTTTGCTGCTTCCATGTCTAGAGAAGGATAGTTTTTCCATTTGTTTTTCATGTTTTGGCTTGCTTTAAGTCCTGCTTGGTAGTCTTCCAAGGCGGCATTAATAGGCTCAAAAATTTTATCAACCAAAATGGATCCTCTAGATTTCACGGTTGTTTCTTTAAATTCACTTCCAATTTCTTTCAGCTTTCCCTTGAATAGCTTCTTTGCTTTCTCCTCGATTTCAATCCGTTGTTTTTGTTTTCTCATCTCATATCTTTTGCTTCTGATCCTTTTGATTCTTTGAGAGGAAACTTTAGTATTTTCCGTATCATCAGAGGAGTTGTGTTTCTTTTTCTTGGCCTGGGCTCTAGTGATTACCTTGATTGGAACAATCGGTTCACTCTCTGATGAGCTACTAGGTATCACTTGGACTACGTTTACTATCGTTTTATCCTTGTTCAAAGGATTTTTAGGACAATCTTTCGAAAGTGTCGTCCCTTTTTGCAACATTGTATGCAATAGGCTTCAATTGGTTTGAGATTTTTGTCAGGCTCTGGACATTCATTTTTCCAATGATCATCAGCACGACAGTTATGACAGATTCCTTTTCTTGGCTTCATCATGGGTCTTACCATGGGAGGTCTGACACCTTGATTAGCTACATAATACATTGGTGCGAGCTCTGGTGGAGCATAAGTCACTGTTTCTTCCATTGGTAGTGGATGTGGATTATATCAATTTCCTTCTACCATTACTGTAGAGGAACTACGCTCTACATAGGTTGCAACAGGCACTAATGCTTACTCATCTATGACTCCTTCAGAGTGCATGTACTTTACAGGCACTGCATTATGTCATGGATACGGAGGTTGTTGTCCCAACACAGGTTGAGGTTTTTCCCTATCCATTGGTAGTCTTTGAGCTTGGGCCATATTAGGCCGATATCTGTACATGGGTTGTCCTTGTGGCCTCATGGGCACATACTGAACATTCCCATCATACTTTGGTCTGAAGTAGCACTCGTGGGTCTCATGGTTGGTCCATTTACCCTCGATTGTACACCATTTTTGTGGCCTAATTGGTTGTCCCTGTGGAGGTATCCCTTGTCCTGGTCCCCTCAATGGTGCTTTTTGCATGCTTTTCATCATGGCATTCATCCTTTTAAGCATATCTTCTATGGCTGAGAGTGGTGCCGCAGCAGCCATTCCCACTTGTGTTGGTTTAGTGGATGTTGTTTTCTCGCTTTGGTTATCCTTAGGAACATCTTCTTTGGTTTAGTGGATGTTGTTTTCTCGCTTTGGTTATCCTTTGGTTATCCTTAGAAACATCTTCTTCGTTGAAAATTTTGCAATTGTCTCCTAAGTCAATAGCATCAGACACACACGCTTCTAGGGTTGTATGCTTTTTACTATAGAGTATAGCATGAAGTTCTTTATTTAGGAGTCCCTCCAGAAACAAAGATACAAGTCGTTCTTCTGCTGGTATCTCCAGCTCTGGGCATCTGGCAATGTATTGTTTCATTCGAGTTGCACAATCCCTAAGAGACTCACCATGTTTCTGTTTAAAGCTGTAGATTTGAGCTTCTGTATTATGTTTGATCCCCATTTTGGAACAAGCAGCTACAAATCCTTGAGCTAATGTGTTCAAGTCCATGATTGACCTTGGTGCAATGTTTTGGAACCATGTCAATGCTTTTCCTTCTAATGTCATTCCAAAACCCTTGAATTGAGTATGGAAATCAAATATACGCTCTACTCTTAACACTTGCTTAAAGCTTGCTAAGTGGTCGTATGGATCCCCTGATCCACTATAATTTTTTGACCCATTCCTGAAAATCAATTGGTCTGACGCGTCTATTTGATTCAACTCCCGGTCTTCTGATAGTTGGTCCTGTATTACAAGTCCTTCAAACCGGTCTGTTGAAAATAGTGACTCATGTAGCCCTGGACTGGCCTTAGTGTCATCCGGTTTTCTACTTGATGAGGTGGTTTCTGGTTTCTTCACATTACTCTCAGATGATCTCTCACGGTGTTCATATCTTGGAATTGTTTCTTGGTCCTTGTCCCAATATCCAATCCCGTATGGAATACCCTTGGTATTTGGTTTTTTCTACCTCCTCAGGAGTCATCATAACAAAGTTGTTGTTATAAAAATCCCTAAACGGTAGGTTGGTAGGTCTGTTGATCCCTTATCTTTGATCTTGAAGATATAGATGATCTTCATGGCCGTTAATTGTCTTGGTTTGGCATGCGAAGTCCACAAAAGATCTTTTATGTTTCTATCCTCCCAACAATAGATCCCGATCCTTGGATTATCCATACTAAGCCGTTTCAAAGGCTTCCGGTCTACTTGATACTATCCCTCGAATTCTAAAGTTGGTGGTCCTTCTTTTGCTGACATATCTGGGATTATGTTGTTTACTTCTAAACCCCATTTGTCTATCGCGTGAGAGTTTTTGACTTGTAAATACTGAGTTCCATTTCGATCTATGTACATTTTTTCTTGTTTGTTTGCCCTAATCTCTTCTTCAAACTCAATACCATGGCCATCAATGTGGATAGCATACTCCTCGTTAAGGTCCAAGTAAACCTGGGCTCCATGACGATTAGTCTTGTAAAAAGATAGTATATGCTTATAGCGCATTGTCGTTCCGGTTTCTGAGTGAGTCGAGTAAGAAGACATTTCGAATGTTGAATCTGAAAAAGTGTCTGAGACTTCTTTAGGAATTGTGTGCAAGGAATTGCCTTGATTCACGCTTTCTTCGGTAGATACTCTACTGGAGATTTTCTCGAGTATGCCCTGATTTTGTAGTACACGACCAAATCTAAGATTCATATAGACTTATGAAGCCCTAGATAGAGTACTCACCTTTACATTGACTTGTCGTCAGTTTCCACTTGATTCAATTGCAACTTTCTATCAAGCCACTGATTCCTCGTCTGCAACCTGAATCCTGTACAAATTTGATCAAGTTATCTATTCTTCTATAAAGACAGTAGAGTTTTTGCTAACTCTCGTGATTGGTCCCTGTGTATCGCTTCAATCGAGCTATGGAAGTCAAAATTTGACTTTCGCAGAAATTCAAAGGTTTCATCTGCAACCTGGAAACTGAATGTACATGTACCAATTTTGATCCGATTGAACCCAAAATTTCCCGGTGGCTTTATATTATGTTGTGAGAGACTTTATTAGTCGCTTAAGCATTTGAATTCTCAATGTAATCCAAACGAGAGATTCAACAGTAACCAATTGCTTCATAGATTCATTAGGGGATTACGACATGAGGATATCTACAATGGCCTAGTCATTAGAGGTATCGCCACTTGGGAAGCGGTCACCATCAATGCGATCCAATTGGAGGATAATTTAATGATTCAAGGAGGAAGAGTGTCTGTTGAGCCTAAATCTATTAGCTTGCAAGCATCGTGGCATCAGCCAATGACCCTAAATCCTATTGCTAAGGAGCCAAAGATATCTGAGATGACTTTAGCAGATCTCACCAAGGCCATTCAAGAGAGTCTTAAAGACAATCATGCTCTGCAAAACAATCATATGTATCCAAGAAGGGAGCAACAATGGTGCTCAGTATGCTATGGTCCGCATGGTACCAGTGAATGTCCTACTTTTAGAGTGAAATTTAATGGGAATTGCAAGGCATGTGGGAGGTATGGTCATCAAGCTAAGGATTGCATAGTATTTAAGTGCGAGATGGCCAATAGACCAACTTTAGCATGGACAGACACATCTCGAGTGCCTGCATTGATGCCGGCTCCACCTCTTGAACAAACGTCACAACACATGGTCCCTAGGGCCCAAAATGTTGTTCAAACAACACTCTTACCACCTCCAGTGCTAGGACTGTTACCACCACATCCAAGAATCACTTCTGTGAATCAAGTGGGTTGTGAGTCATGTATTGCTTGTTTGGAAGGCTATGAGGAAGAAAAAGGCCCTAATATTTTATATGGGATTGATGCGCTTGAAGAAAGTCCACAATACTACATGGAGGACTATTGGGGACAAGTCAAACCTCTTTATCAAGTACTGCTCTTGTTGCAAGATGCCAAAATATCAATTACACTTCCAAGAGACCACCTCTTCAATGCTATGAGTGTGGAGGTCCACATCGTGTAGCTGAGTGTCCTATTAGGCTACAAAAGAATTCCACACTAATGCAAACCAATCAACGGAGCACATCTACTACCGATACCCATGTGTAATCGATGTGGTAAAGATCATTTGATTGCCCAATGTCCGAATAATCCAAATGCACCAAAGATCATGCCATTAAACTTGATTGACGTTACCAAGGATCCATCACAAAGTACACCTGTGGTACCAGTAAACATACTCACACGATCGATGCTCCAAAAACAAAATTATATTCTTGAAGAAAAAGACACGGCATCAATTGCGCAATCTCAAAAAAAGAAGAAAACACGAAGGAAGAGATCGCAAAAAACATGAAGAAAGCAGTGAAGTCAGACCCTAGTTCAAAGACCAACATAGGGACTGGTGATGACTCGGTATATATGAACGACGCTGAAGAGGATTCTGATTCAGGTGAAACCATGGAGACCAAAGCGACCACTAGTAAAGAAACCAACAAGGAAGATTGTCATGAGCCATAATGGCCAAGATCCAAGAAGAAGATAGGAACTTACCCAAACCGTATAGAGGAGATCGAGAGAGTCAAGCAATTAAGGAGTTTGGTAGAAGATACCCAAATGGATCTAGAGCCATCACCTAGGCACGTCCAAATTACAGACACAGTATTCCCTACGCAACAACGACCTCACCAAGTCCATAGACTCCTAGCCATACCTAGTGTCATCCAAGAAGAAAGTGACTTAAAGTCACAGGAAAATGGACGTACTCACTTCTTGATGGAAAGAATGTTTATAGAGGGACTACTTGACCCTATCGAAGAAATGGAGATTCCATCTTCCCCACGTCAAGGGATGGTGCCATTAAATATTGCCAAGTTGATGGACTTCATGGCTTCAAAAGTTAGAACCACCATCATGTCTAAACTATATGGAGACCCTAAGCTATTCTTAGCTTTGAGCTTTCCTCAATGGAGAACTGAAGGTCGGGCTACCACAACTTGCACAGATGGATCGAGTTAGGGGAGATGCCAATAGAGGAGGAACACTTAGATCCACAACCCAAGCTAGATGAGAACCTTGTTGTAGAAATACCTGTTAACTAGTTGGGACAATACTTTGATGGAGATGAATCCAATGCAACCATACCACCAAGGGATTAACTATGAAGGAATCCTTGATGGTGGCACTAGGATTAACATCGTGACTAAAAATTGATGGGAAACTATGGGAAGACCTCACCTTGCAACCACAACCATAGTAGTAAAGATGGCCAATGGGTCTATTGTTAAACCTATTGGGATGCTAGAAGATCTCAAGATTAAGGTCTTTGGACATAAAATACGAATTACCTTCATTGTTATGTATTTCTCCAAGCACACTATGGCATTTGAGGTGATCTTAGGATGTCCTTTCATCAGGGAAGCAAAAATGGTGCATGACTGGTCTAAAAACCATGTCTACTTGCAGTTCCAAGATTTTGTCATTCAAGTGGATCTTGTAACTAGTGGAGCACATCCTCTAGGAAACAGGTATATAATTGATCATAAATCTGACACCAAAGTTCACTCGGCCCAATTGCAGTATTATTACACATGTAAAGCGGACACTGATGTTAGGGAAGATTCTCCTTATATGGATATACTACCTGGGATGACTGAGTTGGACAATGTGGATTGGGTCCACCTAGCAGAAACCATAGACACTTGGGGAAACAGGGAGATGACCTAAGTAGCACCCGAGCGGGATGAAATGCCACCACACGTACCCTTAAATATGCTGGAAGCAATGCATATAGCTTCTGATGACCCACAAGATGAAGGTTTGACTGGCATTGGAACCAGTAGCGTCTCACAAGACTATAGACCACACGATTTGGGTTCAAAATCATTCAATTAAAATTGACTCTGAGGATGAATAATCTGAGTTAAATCTTAGCGCAAATGCTGGGACAAGCCATTCAGGGTGTTACCATATACATGTGGTAGTGATGTGTGTGAACACACTAGTACCACAGGGGCATTTTTTCCCTCTTTAGGAGGTTTTTCCCCCCGTGCATTGTATACACGCCCATCACTCTAGGGTTATCTAGCTTTCCATTGCACACCAACAAACACACTCTCTATTGTGTGCCTTGAGCTTCCTTTGTCTTCTCCAAGCTGTGTGTGTTTCTCTGTAACCCTAATTCCAACAATTGGTATCAGAGCAGGTTGCGTCCTCCCGGGCTTAGCCGACAGCTACTCCAGCACACGCCTGCTCACTTTCTCTGATTTCAGTGAGGTTTAGCAAGCATACACAGGTCGAAAAATATTTTGGTTACACTCGTAGAGCTTAGTCTACTCAGATTTCTGATTCGGGCTCATTTTGGCCTCTGTTTTTACTATAGGCAGGTCTGCACAGGCAATTCGTCATTTTTTGTAGAATTTTTGTTAGTGCCGTTTTTTGCATAACAGGTTCCTTACAGTCTTCTACGGTTTGCGCTATATAGCACGCGTTGTTCTCGCTCTGTTTCTCCTCTTTTCGGGTAGTTTTCACATGAGGTGCAACATTTACCATGGCTGACAACAACACAGATGTGTTCAAGATGTTTGCTACTGAGGACAGGTTGGATGGGGACAATTACCCTATGTGGGCTTATATGATGCAACACGCTCTTGTGTCAAAGGGCATCTGGAATATTGTGCAGGGCATTGATGTACGTCATGGTTCTGAGGATGTAGGCGATGTTGAGGATGTTGCAGGGCATTGATGTACGTCCTGGTTCTAAGGATGTAGGCGATGTTGAGGATGTTGCAGGTCTTGCTGCAAGGATTGCTGCTATTAGAGTTGTTTTGCCTACGACAGAACAAGCTCGTTGGGATGTTAAGGATGCGACATGCTCATGCATTGATTGCGTCGTCTGTGAAGCGCACCATCGTTCTTCACATTCGTTCAGCAAAATCTGCAAAACAGGCTTGGGATATTCTAGCAGATATTTATGCAAGCCGCAATGAGGCTAAAATTGCTTTGTTGCATAAAGAGCTAGAGTTGAAGATTATGCATGAGGAAAATGATATGGACACTTTTCTTGCTGGTGTCAAGGATATCAATGAGCAAATTATTTTTGCAGGTGAAGTCATTTCAGACAGTTCCCTTGTGCAGACTGTTCTTGATGCCTTACCAGATTCTTACCAAACTTTTGATAGTACTTGGAGACTTATGACCCAAGGAAATCTAGAAGTTGTCAAGTTTGATGCATTATGCACATTGCTGTTGCAAGAGTCACTTTCCAAAAAAAAAAAGACTAGACAGCGTGCAGTTGAACAAGCTTTTATTGCTTCTCAAAGAAAGGGTGGTAACAGCTTGAAGGCAAAAGAGGACAAGAAGAAAGAGGGTGGTTACACTGCAAATGCTGGTTCCACTACAAATGTAGCCATTGTTGAGTCTTCTGTGAAAGGAGACTCTAATGCTGATGTTGATGCAGAATGGACTTTCAGTGCAGAGTGCACTTACAATCATGTTGTCCATGATGCATGCATGTCAGTTTGCTGCAGATTCATATGTGTGGTATTTTGACAGTGGTGCTACAAAGCACAATACCTCACATCATGAATTGTTCACCTCTCTCGAGTCTGTCCCTCATGGGAATTTAGTCACTTGTGCCAACAATGCCTCTTATCCAGTTCAGGGAGTTGAAAAGATTTTGCTTACTGCTGCTAATGGCAGTTCTTTGACACTTGTTGATGCACTTTATGTACATAGGATCAAGAAGAATCTTTTGTCTGTATCTGCACTTGCTAGACTTGAACTTGTAGTCAAATTTGTGGATGACAGATGTACAGTTCATGATCTCAGTTTTGGTGATGAAATCGTTTCATCTGCGCTTTTGTGCTGTGGGCTGTATAAGCTCACTTTGTATGACAAGTGTGTACAAAATTTTGCAAATGCAATTGCAGATTCAAGGGCTATTTCAGATGCAAAACTTTGGCATGCACGTTTTGGTCATGTGAATTTTGCCAGTTTGCTGCGTTTGCAGAAATCTGATATTGTTGCTTCTTTGCCGCCTCTTGAAGCACCTACCAAACATGTTTGTGAAGGCTGTATTTTGGGTAAGATGCAGCGTTCTAAGTTTCCAAAGGATGGTTCAATTCGGGCCACATGCAGGTTACAGCTTGTGCATAGTGATGTTTGTGGGCCCATGCAAACTCCGTCCTTGGGCAATTATCTTTACTTTGTGACTTTCATTGATGATTACTTCATGCATGCATGGGTATTTCCGCTTAAAGAGAAGTCCGAAGTTTTTATGTGCTTCAAACAATTTCTGGCTATGGCTGAAAATGTATCGAAATGTTTATGGGCACCCTCCATTCCGATCAAGGGGGGGAGTATACGTCTCATGAATTTAATACATTTCTGGCTAGTCGTGGGATAAAACACCAATGTATATTGCCTTATACGCCTCAGCAAAATGGTGTTGCTGAGAGGAAAAACAGGTCACTTACGGAAATGGCACAATGTATGGTCAAAAGTCAAGCTTTGCCTCATTCTTTTTGGCTTGAGGCCATTATGTGTGCCACTTATGTACTAAACAGGTGTCCTACGAAAGCTTTGCAGTCTAGTACTCCATAAGCAGCATGGCATGATAGAAAGCCTTCTATTGAGCACATGCATGTCTTCGGCTGTTTGGCATATGCTTTGGTGCCACAAACACAGCGCAGAAAATTGGATGATAAGGCTGTCAAATGTATTTTTGTTGGTTATAATGCTGAAAGCAAAGGTTACAGGTTGTATCATCCACAAACAAAGCGTATTCTAGTTTCATGGGATATAGTGTTTGTGAAAGATTCTATTCAGCCCTTGTTGTCATGTACTAGAGACAGTAATGTAAGCTCACAGGACATTTATGATACTTTGTTGCCTCTTTTCAGTGGTGGAAGTTCGAATGTAAATTCCAATGAGGCAACTGTACAGCCTATGGAGGTTTCTGAAAACGTTACAGATCAGCCTATTACTGATGCAGAGGTACATGATGTACTTGATGAGGAAAGGGCTGAAAATGAGCAGGCTAGAGGTATGCCAAAATGGTTGGTGCATACATTGCGTGACAATAAATTGGATGCACCTTTGTCTAGTCGTACTCATTCAGGCTCTCGCCATGCATCTTATGCATCAAATTGTTATGCTTTGGCTGTGTCTAGCATACATGATGTTGAGGAACCTCTCTCTTTTGATGAAGCACAGAATTCAAAAAATTGGATGGCTGCCATGCAGTCAGATTATGCACTTCTCAATCTCGATATATTGTCGTTGCCACTCACTATGTGATAAAGTGGGCGAAAGCCAGGGCGACACGTTAGGCCGATGCGAGGTCAACTGCCAAGGTTCTCTTTGAGAACATTATTACAAGATTTGGTTGTCCCTTTGAGATTGTGAGTGACAATGGTACTCATTTTATAAATGGAGTAATAAAAGAACTCACTACCAACTTTATGATAGCTCACCATAAGTCCACACCTTATTATCCACAAGCAAATGGCCAAGCTGAGAGCACCAACAAGATCTTAATCTCTATCTTGACCAAAATGGTGGAAGCTGATCGCACAGATTGGGATTTAAAGCTTACATTATCTCTATGGGCTTATCGTATTGCGTACAAAGTTGCCATTAACTGCACACCATTCAAGATGGTGTATGGCCAAGAAGCGGTTATGCCATGGGAGTTTGTCATTCCTAGTCTTCGAGTAGCTTCTCAAGAAGGTTGGGATGGTAACCCCTTAGTTGAGAAATTATATATCCTTGGAAGGCTAGATGAAGAGAGGCAATTAGCTGTGCAAAATGCACTTGTGGAGAAAGATAGGAGGAAGAAATGGTTTGACCATCATCTAAAGAACAAAGAAATCAATGTTGGTGATAAAGTCGTTATGTATGGAGTGCGTAACGAAAAGAAAAAGTCAAAATTTACGGGAAAAGGACCATATAGACTATGTGAGATCACCCCACAAGGAACCATTCGTGTGGAGATTCTTGATGGAGTTGAAACCATTGGATTCCTCAATGGGAGCAAATTGAAAAGATACTATAATCCTTTAAGCCAAGAGGAGCTACGTGCCATCCATACAAAAAAGGTGGCCAAGGCACAAACAGAATTGAAGAAGATAAAAGCTCAAGCTGAGGCTAAGGAGCGAGAACAACGCATAAGATGCCAACGAAAGGCCAATCTTGGAGTTACACATGCATTCCACATTGAAATAGAGGATGATTGGTTGGACTCTGACACACCTCTACGATTGGTTGGACACCTCTACGATACCCTATTGAGCTAAATAGTGCCTATGGAAAAGTGCTATATAACGCCTTATTGGACATGGATACTAAATATAATATGTTGTCATCTGGAGTTTGGTGTCACTTAGGGAAGCCACCTCTATCGGAGAATATTATCCAAGTCAAGGGTGTCAACAAGAAAAAAACTGTGATTTTTGGTATCTGGCACACTTCTGTCGGTTATGACAATGGGGTTGTAGCTCAAGACTTTTTGGTCATGCCTGCTAGAACTATGGAGGGCAACATAAACCTTGGACGCACGTGAATGTTGGCAACCAAATGCACTATTGATTGGGGTATTGGTAGTGTCACGATGCGGCCACCGACTCTTACCCCTATCCTTGAAGCAAAGTCACCTATGTCGCAGACTCTAGCAAAGTTGCAGGATAGCCAAGATTCAAAAGTGGTTAACTCATCCTTGTCAGCTGCCCATGAACCTAGCACTTCAACCCTTTTGGTTGCAGCAAGCAGTAATATTGCAAGTACTCACCCTGCACAACCTAAGAGTACATATCAATGGGTCCCCAAGGCCTTACTTCCAGACACCTCAACCCTTCCATCCATTTCAAGGAAGACTTCTCATGGAAAACCAAGAGCGTGCTCTAGGAGAGTCAAGACCAAATCACGATGCATTCCAAAATGACTATTAGAAGCCCAAGGCTACTATGATGGAAATGATCAAATTTGGGTACCTAAATGTAAAATGTGTCTTTCCCTATCACCTACAAAACCATGTGAGTCAATCAGTGTAACTCCAAAACCAATAGCAGATCGTGGAAAGGGAAAGATTACAAAATGCTACACACCTATTCCAGAGCTATTTTGGGTTCCAAGGCAAAACCAAATTATTCCACCTAGCTCAGGAAGGGGGGAGTCCCATGAAGCTTCTAGCTCCTCATGTAATGCATCCATAGAGATAAAAGCTTCTCCACAGCCTCCACCTACAATAGTGGACCTCCATGAAGCTACAAAGGAATCCACACCTCCCAGTATTCAAGAATCACATGATGAACCACTTCAAGTTTGATCCTGGGAGAGTACCTTACCACCCTTGCAACTCGATGAGGCACCTAAAGTAATAGAAAACTACTGGCAAAAATCCTCACCTATTACCAACTGGAACAATTGGTTTGAAAGGATGACGAGCACATTTCAAACAGTATGACCTAATCAAGGAAGGGGGGAGTCCACACTCATGTCAATATTTTGGACCCCCATCCTCTTAAATTTTCTTCCCTGACAACTGAACTCTGCAATTTAGGGACTATATATACATAGCCTTATGCTAATTCTAGCAAACAAACAAAAGAAGATAACAAATAGTAAAAGAGCAACAACGACTAGCAACGAGAGAGCACCCTATTAGATCCTACACATAAGTTCAATTTCACCATGTCATATCAAGCAGCACACAAAAACAACTATTATGTTTTAAAGACCTAACCAAATCTATTTGTATTCTCAGTGATGGCTAGTTCACCAGTGGCATGCACTTCTATTTTTAAGGAAAGGTACCCTTTTTCTTTTTCTCAAGTTTTTCACATCTGCTACCCTGTACTTTCTTGCGAATGGGATTTGGTAGAGATACTTGCGCGTGAGAGAAATTTTGAGGAGTTAGAATGGCTGATACGCCTATGGTTAACTAGTGATCCCTACCCAGTAACGAATTTTTCTCCAGTGGCACATGCTTATTCCTTTGCACAAGATGAGTATCCACGCATAGCGAGGTTCTTGATTAACATGCTTGCGCAAGAGGATGATGAAGAAGAAATAATAGAGATAGAGGAAGACTATGGCCTCACAGAAAATGATTTCATTTATCTAGATGAGGAGGATAGAGGCCTAGCCTTAGGGTGGCCACCCGGTTTATATAATATCCTCTTTCCTTGATTCTAAAAGGGACGACAGATAGGTAAGTTAGGGGTCTGGATTGTGTTTTGAGTTTGTTTTCTAGGAGTTTTGATTTTTCCACACTGACATGCCTCCTAGAGGTATAGTGTTTGTTGTTTGATATTGTTATGCAGGACTTATATGGATTTCCATCCACATGGTTGAGGACATCTGCTTTGACAAAATGAGTAACTCCATACCTCCAGGTGTACTACTTTCCATGATTCATGTTGGTGGATATGTATAATTGCTAATTGTGGTTTTCATGTTTTGTTTAAGTGCAATAGTTATGTTCGTTATCTGCCATTATAGATGTATAAATTTGTCTTTGATTAAGTTGACTGAACTAGAGTTTAATCGTATGGATGAGCCTTGAGATTAGGAGACCATGACTTTAGATTAACTCATTTACTTGACCACTAGGCCTAGCTGATAAAATTATCTGAGTATTTAAGACCTTAGGAATGTTTTAGGCATAGAGAAGCTTGCTCACTTAAACAACAAAAGACACTAGTGAGAATACCAAGGAAATGGAAGCAAAAAACTTAAGTGCCATAAATGAAAAGTCTTACGCTGGAAGAGAAATCCTGGCTTGATTTGGTACTTCACTCACATGTATTGTCTATGGTACTAGAGCCCTAGAGGTTCCCAGTGTGGGCGCTTTTCCTTGAGAAGCAAAAAGCCCTGGATATACAAAATAAGCACACACATCAAATGATTGTGAACCAAAGTAAAAGAAAAAAGAAAAAAAAAAGACATTTAACAGATTTCCATCGAGCTTACAGGTAAAATTTTAAGCTTTTGTTTGGAGTTGCGAGAGCTAGTTGGCTAATCAAAGCTGAAAAGCACAATTAGGGAATCTTGATGTAGATAATCTTCTTAGCTTAGCTAGTACTCGAGTAGTTGTTTTAACCTTAGTCATAGCTAACTAATTAATAAACTCACCCATAAGCCCACATTTTTGGCGCCATTGTCGAGGATTAATTAATTTCCTCAAAGTGCAATTTATTTGTCCTTAATGGTAGTCTAGCATTTCATAAATCTTGCATTTACTCATTTCATGGCCATATAATTCCGCTTGTGTAAAACAATGACTTTGCCTTGCAGATTCAAATCCACATGCTCCACAACATGGACATAACAGGCTTTCTCTCACTAGCTTCTGAGGGCGGAATCTACATTAAGAAGGGGGGCATGTTACCACCAAGCGATCACCACCACCAAGCGACCACCTTTTATGTAGCCATGGGCCGGGCTTGTCGGACCCACTAGTAGTGTACTATGTTATTGGCCGGGCTTGTCCGTCAGGTAGGAATGGTTAAGAGTGATCACTGATGAGAGGCACACTCTAAAACTGGAACCTATAAAGTTTGTGTGAGATTGGCTAAGTGTGGGCACCCAAATTTGAACGGGCAAGCCCATATAAGAGTCAATCTAAACCTAAAATACCTCATTCTCTCATTTGTGCAATGCGAGAAGAGTGCTCTTGCTCCATCTCCTTCTCCGTCTCCCTTGTGTACTAGTGTGTGTGTGTGTGTGTGTGTGTGTGTGTGTGTGTGTGTGTGTGTGTGTGTGTGTGTGTGTGTGTGTGTGTGTGTGTGTGTGTGTGTGCTTGAGAGAGAGAGAGAGAGTGTGTGTGTGTGTGATTGAGCATTGCGGTGGCACGACGGCAGGCCAGGCGGTTGAGCGCGGTGCAGTGGTGGCTCCCTCTTCTTCGTGGCAAGGAATCCTCCACGACAACAAGCGTAGAGCGGTGAGTGACACGCCATCATCATCTTTGAGTTTAGTAGTTTAGTCTAATTACATGCTTGGAGCCATCTGTGGCTCGCACACAATGTTGGGCAAGGCCCTTGCTTTGATACGTGCGGCAGAAGCCCACACTTACATGTATGATTTCTTAATTCATGATGAGATTACTAGACAGGGTCTACTGGACAAAGACGCCATGCTTGGTGGTGCTTTGATCTATATATGTGCCAAATGTCGTGCCTTCATGATATCACAAGAAGTTTTTGATGGGGATCCTCTCTAGGCTATGATCTCTTGGAGTGAGTGGATAGCACGATATGGTCAACATGGTCATGGCAAGGAAGCTCTAGGATTTTTTTACCAGATGTGAAGGAAAGGTTTGTCTCTAATTTCAATCACCTACGCTTCCACCTCGAAGGCTTGTGGCCCATGCCACACTCTGTGAAAAGGACCTAGATGGTTCTTTTATCATGAGATGCTCAACTCATGAGTATTGGCAGATGGTCCTATATATGTAACAGCTCTTAAAGCATTGTTGTGACTACGGCTAGCTATGGTGGGTGGAGCCAGAGGATAGCCATGGTGTGGTGTTGAGCAGCAAATGCGAGAAAGAGAGAGAGAGAGCAGAGATTAGGCCTGAAAAACACACGTTATTGTTTATTGAAGTATAGCCTTACATATAAAGGCAAAAAGCCATGCACCACTTGACTTACAACTAAAGTTGATCCGCATGCTATAGAGCCTATACCCACGAGCTAGACACCGGACATTTGGATATTCCCATAATTGGGCTTGCATACCCAACAATCCCCCCCTCGAGCCCGAACTCGACAAACCCTCTCATGATACCTCGAGTTTTTGGTATACTCGGCAACCGTGATTTTTAGGTTTTCTCACAACCAAGGATTTCTGGTTTATCCATAACCTGGTGCTAGATCAGTAACCCCCCCTTGAACAGATAGGGTGTAGGCCAAATATGTAGCTACCAAAAAATGGAGTTTTTGGTTCACTGCCAAACCTTGGGTTTAAGGTGTACCCAGTAACCTCATGAGAAGCGGGACAAAAATGGGACTTGAGAACAAAAAACTGATAAATTGGGAGGTCTTACCACTCATATGTGGTGGCAGTGTCTATAACCCGTACAAAATCTGGCATGACAGTGAAATAGCATGACAATAACCGACTACAAGGCTTTTGATAGAAAATATATGATTGTTTTTTACAATAGATTGTAGAAAAACTAACATAAAATAGGACAAAACAAATAATGATGATGATAATCGGTCTTGAAAAACCAAACATGTCGATGTAAATTCATCTCGAAGGAAATCTGTCTTGGTTGTTGTGAGCATCGATGTCTCGTAATTCTTGAACAATGAAAGTTTGGATACATACCAATATGTGTAGGCATAATACCAACATAGCCGCAAGAGTCCCCACAACACTCCCGTGACCTTTCACAAATTGCTTGAAGTCCTTTCCAAGTGCTATATCATGTGCAACGGCCAAAACTTGATTAATTTCCACTCGCAAAGATAAGGCAAGGCTGTTGGCTGAGGTACTACCCATTATAGCCAAGCTACCACGTTTTTTATATACTCCGACAAAGGACTGCTCCAAGGCAGTGTTGTGATATGCTATCGCCTGCAGTCCAAGGGAGTTTCGAAAAGCTATTGATAGCCGAGACCGCAAAGCAGCATTTTGGAATGCTTTGCTTATGCAGGCTTGACACAGTCAATAGTATGCCGGCCTAGGTCTGTTGTAATCGCGGACTGCTGGACTGCGGGGTGTGAACAAATTCTTGCTTTAAGGGTTAATGTAGGTTGGCCACTATTATTAGATAGTGTGAACACAACAAAAAACAACGAGTTTTCTGCAGCAGCAGCCGAACAGGCGATGGCGATTAAGGATGGTTTACTCAAAGTGGGATAAAGAGCCGAATTAGGAGAAGCTGAGGTGTCGAGAAATGCTGCTCAGGCCAGGGCACTCCTGTTGACAGTATTGGTGCTTGGTATGTTGCAGGTCGTTACGCTGGTTCCCCCTTCTGCAAGCGGTCGTACCCGCGAGGCTTCTCAAGCATAACCCTCGAGGCTCTGATACCAGTTGTTGTGACTACGGCTAGCTATGGTGGGTGGAGCCAGAGGATAGCCATGGTGTGTGCTGAGCAGCAGATGCGAGAAAGAGAGAGAGAGCAGAGATTAGGCCTGAAAAACACACGTTATTGTTTATTGAAGTATAGCCTTACATATAAAGGCAAAAAGGCATGCACCACTTGACTTACAACTAAAGTTGATCTGCATGCTATAGAGCCTGTACCCACGAGCTAGACACCGAACATTTGGATATTCCCATGATTGGGCTTGCATACCCAACAAGCATGCTCTGCTACTAGAATTCCTTTAGAGACTAGCATGCAGGTGCATGCTCATACTATCATGAATGGTTTCAAGTCAGATGGTTTTGTTGGCGGTACGCTAGTTGACATGTATCTAAAGGCCTAAAAGCTTGATGTTTCCCAAGTTCTCTTTAGTAGATTGCCAAACAAAAATGTTCTAGCATGGACTACATTGATCACAGGGTACACACATCATGGTCAAGTAGAGGAAGCACTCCATTGTGCAAAGAAAATGGAGTGGGAGGGTCATCAACGAAATGAATTCACCTTTGTTGCACTTCTCAAAGCATGCTCTAGCGTTGCAGTTGAAGAGCGGGGAAAATGGGTACATGACCAATTCATCAAAAGGGGCCCAGATATTGACCCATTTATTGCAAGCTCCCTTGTTGACATGGCAATTGCTGGCAACATGGAGGAGTGTAGCAGGCAACATTGTCACTTTCACAGGACACACAATTAGTACAGTTGGTATGGTCCGGTTCACACTGGACGGACTCTCTGGGTTGGGCAGTTACACATGGCAAGGATACAAACGATGGTCTAGTGGCCATCCTGGCCAGGTCACCATTACCACTCAGGTTGGAGATAGACTTAGATGGCTGACATTTATGAGCCATTGGTGGCTCTTTATGGTGGCACATATGAGTAGTAAATATTGGGTCATCACGATCATCTTCTTCATATATGGTCCAACATCCTCGTCTAGAGTAGAGATTCTATACACACAACACATATGCACCATCCCTGCACATCTGAGCCTCGACATCCCCATTGTACCCGTGAGTTCTGGGTTGGAGATGAGTGCGCTGCCACGCTAGAGTCTATATCGGTTCTTTGATATAGTCGAGTCTATATGTTCTAGTCTGCTGCTATGTCTCTGTGTTGATCAGCTGTTATCTATTGTTTCCTGCTATGTCTTTATGTTGATCAGCTGTTATCTATTGTTTCCTTTGTTTTCATTCTGTTTTGAGTGAGATGTCATGCACATTGCATTGAGGACACCCACTGAAGAGAGCACGACACACTACCCGCACTATAGGTGCTCTCATTTTTGGCACGCCCAGTGGGACCTCAACTGAATTCTCACTCTCTGTTGAGGTACAAATCGAGGAGCTACCTGGGTTTTACCTAGCCTCACCTACTTTGCCTTTTTCACAGTGCAGCCTGCATGTTGGTCTGATCCAGTTTCACCCTAGACAGCTTAGTCTAGCTAACCTAGTCTCTCGCCCTGTTGGTCTGGTCCTCTCTCGCCCTGGTCCAACCAGCTCTCATCGTGGTCTAGTCCTTCCTCGTCCCTGGCCCAGCCAGGTGTTTTAGTCACTCGCCCTAGTCTAGTAGAGTCTAGACCGGTGTTGAGCATTTAAAAGTCTTCTTGCCCAAAGCTTGCCCAAAGCTTGGTTGGGTTTTTGGTCATTGTATGACACATACAAGGTGGTCATTAGAGTGTCAAAGTGCACTATTGAGTCCTCTGAAGTACTACAACTGAAGACGTCAAAACTTGGTACCTAGTAGAAGTCCACCAACCTCATTACCCATACCTCCACATACGGCATCATCCATTCCTCCATCCCGTTCTACATCTTCTAGGTCACCTTCCCCAGTAAATCTCTCTCCCATTTTGTTACAGCAAGCTATTGAGCAACGGGCTCCTGAGCAAGAGTCCATGGAGGCGTTGACCAATGTTTTGGCCAAGGTAAACATCAAGTTTCCTACTTTCAAGGGACTCTCCTCAAAAGATGCAGATGACCATGCAAGGAGATTTGTATCTCTCTGTAGAGGTCGTGGTCTTAATAGAGAAGATTGTTATTTGGTACTCTTTCCATCTACCTTGGATGGCTTAGCAGACAAGTGGTACAGTCAATTTGCAGAGAACCATTTTGCAACTTGGTCAGCTTTAAGACAACAATTCTACGCAGCATTTAGGCCAGGTAACTTCCAAGAAAAGGTTTTGGATGAGTTGGCCAACATGGTGCTCCAGCCAAAGGAGACTTTTGCAGAACTCATGACTAAAACCAAGTCTCTGGTTGCCAAGCTTCCTTAGCAACAAGGGGAATTTATGGATAAGAAGTGGGTGGAGAAGGCTCTTCCCAAAACTTCCCAACAAAAACTCCAAGAGAGTTTCCGACCTGACGCCACTTTGGAGGAGTTTGCCGATGCTGCTACTAGGATAGAGGGGGCAAGGAAGCTGTTCACCGACTCCCCTCAGGTAGATACCCCCTCAGTGTTGTTGGAAAGTCCTTTTGATCCTTTAACTTCTTTGCGTAGGGAACTGGAAGCCCTAAAGTTACAGCGAGCTCTTCAAGAGGAAGGTCCTTCTCTCTTAGATAGGAGAAGCCTCCACATCATGAGGCACTAGAATAGATCAAGCACGAGCTAGAAGATCTCAAGTCTCAGCAGGAGACTAAGGCTATGGTTTGGTGTAGCTCATGCAACTCTTCAGGGCACCCTCCACATGAATGCCCCCTTCGGGTTTACTACCACTTCTGCGAAAAGTCTAGACATGAGGACAAGGACTGCTACTACCTCAAGGGATTGCGACAAATACAACAAAGTCTTGGTCCTACTCTTCAACAAGGGCTAGCACTTGCATCCAACATGGTTTCTCCCTGTGGCCATCCACACCACATGCCACCTTTATTGAAAGCCCCTCCTATGCAAGGTATGCAAAGTACTTTTCCCTCTCAGAGATTTTATCATGCACATGCTCCCTCATCCCTTCAAAGCTTCTATGCATCCAACATGGTTTCTCCCTGCGGCCATCCACACCACATGCCACCTTTATTGACAACCCCTCCTATGCAAGATATGCAAAGTACTTTTCCCTCTCAGAGATTTTATCATGCCCATGCTCCCTCATCCCTTCAAAGCTTCTATGCCTCCACTCAACTCCATGCACCAGGAGCAAGGACCACTTTGCCCTTCAATTCGCCCATTGAATCGGCCCATTTTGTGCTACAGATGCGGGGAATATGGGCATTACCAAAGCAAATGCCCCCTGCCAGAAGGGTCCCCTCCCTATCATCATTGCCCTGAAACGAAGGATCACTACAGTAAAGATTGCCTTAAATTTTGTGCATCCACGAATGCGAACCCAAGTCAAAGCCAAAATGAGTTCACCTTTCCCAAGCTCAATTTGATAGCAGTTAGCACCGCTCCTCAACCACCCCCTTCCGCCCATGTGGTTACCACTCAAGAGAAGTTGCAGTTGGTAGAGGAGCCAACGGGCATCCTCACCCAGCCCCAGAGATCCGCTCTCGGTCTTAGTATTCCAACACGTTCAACTCCCCCACACATCCTCCCAACAATGGATACTCTCCCTTCAGTTGGCGCCAAGCCCTCGCTCAGTGACAAGCAAGAATCCAAATCTTTGCTCTTCGATATTGATGAAGCCTTCTTGGAGGCAGTGGTTGATGTACAGCAGATCAAGGTACCAGAAAAGCCACTGGAAGAAGAAGAAAAGCCTACAACAGAGACAATCTTGAAAAACACTTTTCAACAAGTGTTGCTCTATGACATGCTGCGGCTAGATGCGAGTTTTCGAAGTGACACCCTTACAGTTATTCAATCACTTTACCCCGGAGTAGGTCCTAGTGGCAGGCACCTCCCGGTGCAACCATCTGAGTCCTATATGATATCCCATCACGCTGCTCCCCTCACGGATTATAGAAGCCCTCATCTCACCATGTCCGTCTTGGGGCAGAAATTTTCAGGAGTAATTGTGGATGGTGGATCTGGCATCAATATGATGCTTGAGTTCACTATGATGGCTTTAGGCCTGTAGCCTACTCAACCTGCCCCCTTCACAGTAACATTGGCCGACCAAAGGACTGTATACCCTATGGGCATATTGGAAAAGGTGCCTCTGCAAGTAAAACATTTCACTTTTAGTTTGGATTTTGTTGTGGTTCGTCTTCCACAGGTGGAGGGCAGATTTCCCTTGCTCATCGATAGACCATGGGTGCGACACACTAAAGCACTTCATGATTGGGGAAACGATGCCATATGGATACATACTCCTGGCTCCCAGATGCAACCCATTCGCCTAGAAGGAGGCATGGATCCCGTCGTGCAACATAGTTCTTTGTCCCTAGCAACCAACCTTGAATTGGAATATCCTACTCCACCTGACGGGTCAGACGAGGATCTGTTGGAGTGGTTGGACGCTACCAAATCTATGCCTTGTTATGGAGTCTCTATTCACTCTTTGCCTGAAGGTACACCCTCTTCCAATGTTTCCACAGTATGTAAACCACCTGAGCCAGCTCAAAGGTTGAAGGTCACATAAGCTACTCCCCGTGCGCCAGTGGTGGAAGCCTTTGGATTTGGTGACCCTATGAAGAATCATGGAAGCGAAAAGAAATCTCCCCTACAAGATTTCAGTCCCCCCTCAACATCAGCCCCATTCGTGTCTGCTTCTCCAACCCGAACAAAGCTCTCCTCTGTGTCTAGTGAACTCCCTTCAGAAAGCTTCCTCAAGACAAGATACAACAAAAACAATGTTGATTTCAAGCCTGATGAGTTCCGTGATCATGATATCTCTCTGCTTGAGTAATATCTCCCCTCACTACCCCCTCCCTCCCTCCTTGCCCTACCTACCCCTAGTCCCCCTACCCACCCCTCGTCCCACTCAACCTCGCCCCCTACCCACCCCTCCCTCCCTCCCTAGCACCTCACTATTTACTACTTCTCTGGGCAAGCAGATTCGGGTCTCCCTAGGTGGCTTTCCTCATACTGGATGTTTTTTGTAATTCTAGCTATCATTGGGAGTATTTTTGGGTGGCTAGATTTGGGCAAGGCCTTTTGCTGCTCTTGGAGTGATAGCTCAGGCAAATGCTAAATCAAAGAGGTTAGATTGATGCAACAATCCGCACTACATTGATCACATACACTTTGAGCTCTTATGGATCAGTAGAATCTCAGGCCTATCCCATCTCCCGTCCCTTACCTACTCCTTCCCGTCTAGCCAACTGCAATTAACAAAAATTCCTCCACTTCGGGTGCTTTGTGGGAATTGGTAATCTTGTCAGTCTTCAATCTCCTGCTTCTACTTTCTGGTCAGCTTACCTCATTGCATCGGGGTCATTACTTCTTCACTATATCTTGCAAATATCGACATTGCTTAATTGGTACTTCTTCTTGGGAACTCAAAATCTTCTCTAAACATCACTTCCTTCAATCAGAGTATACTGCATTTTTTTTTGGTATTTTACTGTTCTCTATAGTTTCACTGTTGTGTTTCACCAGGACAGTGAGCGGTCTTATGGCGGGCAACCTGTAGTAGCAGGCTACAGTGTCACTTTCACAGGACACACAATTAGTATAGTTGGTATGGTCCGGTCCACACTGGACGGACTCTATCACTTTCACGGGACACATAGTTAGTACAGTTGGTATGGTCCGGTTCACACTAGACGGACTCTCTGGGCTGGGCAGTGACACGTGGTAGGGATATGAACGGTGGTCTAGTGGACATCATGGCCAGGTCACCACCACCACTCAGGTTGGAGATAGACTTAGATGGCTGACATTTATGAGCCGTTGGTGGCTCTTTATGGTGGCACATATGAGTAGTAGTTGTTGGGTCATCACGATCATCTTCTTTATATATGGTCCAACATCGTCGTCTAGAGTAGCGAGTCTATACACACAACACATCTGCACCATCCCTGCACATATGAGCCTCGACATCCCCATTGTACCCGTGAGTTTTGGGCTAGAGCTGAGTGCACTGCCACGCTAGAGTCTGTATCAGTTCTTTGATATAGTCGAGTCTATATGTTCTGGTCTGCTGATGTGTCTCTATGTTGATCAAATGTTATCTATTGTTTCCTTTGTTTTCATTTTGTTTTGAGTGAGATGTCATGCACATTGCACTGAGGACACCCACTATAGAGTGCATGACACACTATCCGCGCTACAAGGAGGCTCATGCAGTATTTGATAGACTGCCTTACAAATATCGTGTGACATGGAGTGCCTCGATTGCTAGTTATGCACACAATAGGCAGGGATGAGGAGGCTCTTTAGTTGTTTGAAGGGATGATGCAGAGAGGAATAGAGCCAGATAGGGTTACATTCATTTCTCTGATAAAGCCTTATACAAGCATTATTTCTTTCAAACATGGAGAATCAACTCATGCACAGGTAATCGACAATGGGCATGAATCATGCAAAAAGGTGACTTTTCTCACATGCATTTGTGCTTTGTTGATTTGCTTGCTCTAGGTCAACATGTAGTGTTGCGGCTGAAATGATGCATGCTTCCCTTGTAGTTCCTTACCAGCCGATGGAAGTGGCAAAGGGTTGTTTCCACTCCTTCTTGACCTTGATAATATCTTGGATCACCTAGGGCTTCTCTATGAGCATCAGAGTTTTGTTCAGAGCTATATAAATGAGCGTAACCACTCAGATGGAGAATCAATTTAAACATTTATATTACAAAATGACCTAGCAACAAATATTACATTGGCTAATTCCTTGATTTGCATTCATGCGTCCTTTGGGGATCTTGCCCAAGCTAATCAAGTTTTCAGCATTTTAGGAAAACTTGCTACTTCTCCGGGGTGCCATTATTTCGGTCCATGCTAGGCTTAGGGACAAAGTTGTTGCTCTTTATCATGAGATCCTCAACTCGAGAGTATTGGCAAATTTTTCTTTATATGTAGAGTTTTTAAAGCATGCTTTGCTTCTAGAATCCTTTAGAGATTGGCATGCATATGCATGCTCATACTATCATGAATGGTTTCAAGTCAGATGGTTTTGTCAGTGGTACACTGGTTGACATGTATCTGAAGGCCTGAAATCTTGATGTTTCCCAGGTTCTCTTTAGTAGTGATGGGAGCTTTTCACAAACCAAGCTTCCATACCCCTCTTCTCTCGTCCCCACCCCATGAAAACCCCCTCTTAGGGAGGGAGTGATAAAAAGCATTGGAAAAAGTAAGGAAAAAATAAAGTATGATTATGTAAATATATAAGAAAGGTAAAATAGGCCACCTCATGCCTGCGGGGTAGCCCATCCCCACCTTGCCTCCTTTTTCTTCACTGTTGCCCCGCCGGGTGTCCCTTTTCCTCTCCTCCACTCAAAAGGTCAACCCCCTCTCTCTTCCCCTTGTCCTTTCTCCTTTCTCTCTCCCCTCAAGCTACCCCACCTCTCACCAATAATGCATTATAACTCACCAATAATGCACCCTAACTCACATGCAACTTACCCTATCTTCCAAAATAGTATACCCCACCCCCTCTTTCTCTCTCCTATCATATCCCATGACCCAAATACCCCCCTCTCTCTCTCTAAAGGGCGCCATGTCTCTTGTCTTGTAGCTAAATAACCTCCCCCACACTCACACACACTCAGTTTCACTGAAAAAAGATGCCCACAGACCCATCCCCACCCGGTGGTTACCTGATTTTTCTTGTGTTCACACACATCTGCACACAGATTCACCTCTAAACACACTCCCCTCTCTCCCCTCTTGTAATTACTTTATTCTCCATGTCACCTCTCATTTTTTTTTTTATCAACCCATCTCTCTCTCTTAGTCTCTCTCTCATGAGACTGCTATTCTGGCACATATACACACAGCCAGACAAGTGGGGCCCACAGTCACATGGCCTATGTAGATAATGATTTCTTCATTTCTAAATTCTAGAATTTCTCCCCCCTCCTCCCCTATATAAAGAGGGGTCACCATCACACTAATACACACACAACATCACCAAAGAACACACTATGCACTGTGTGTGCCTAGTGCACACACACACCCACACCATCATCGCAATCACCATGCTTGTCTTGAGCATGACCTCTACACCCTTGGCTATGGAAGATGAAGGGCAACTAAATGAAGGATGATGGCCATAATCCTCGTGCGAGTCTTCGCCATCAACTCCCACCTATCCGCCATGTGCTCTACCACTCTCTCCCTTCTTATTCCCCTACCCTATGCTCCCCATTTCATCGCCTAATTCTCTAAATAAAGCTTGAGGTTTTGTGAGTATGTTTTCTTGCAATGTTTTGCCCATGTGAGGTGTGCGGAATCGCCACCTAGTCTTGTGTTTTGGAGTGAGCTTGTGTATGTGTGAAGGGTGTGCGGATTCGCCATCCTTTTGTGGTGCCTAAGTACTAAGCCGCTATACCCCCTCCCTCTCTCTCTCTCTCTCTCTCTCTCTCTCTCTCTCTCTCGATCTCATTCCCTTTCCTCTTCATCATTACTCCCAAGCATCCATCTCTCTTGGATGAAAACTTTGTTATGGTGGTGTGTTGTTTGCGTCCTAGCCGCTGAAGCTAGGTGGTGCCCCCTGTTTGCTTTACCATGACAGGCTCGAGGTGCTCCATTCGATCCCCCGGTGTTTTAGAGGCCGTCGGGGGTTCGGGGTTCGCTTCTCTCCCGTCAGTAGATTGCCGAACAAAAATGTTGTAACATGGACTACACTGATCATAGGGTACGCACATCATGGTCAAGCAGAGGAAGCACTTAATTGTGCAAAGCAAGCGGAGTGAGAGGGTCATCAACCAAATGAATTTTCAACTTTGTTGCGCTTCTGAAAGCATGCTCTAGCATTGTAGCTAAAGAGCAGGGCAAATGGGCAAAATGCACTTGTGGAGAAAGATAGGAGGAAGAAATGGTTTGACCATCATCTAAAGAACAAAGAAATCAATGTTGGTGATAAAGTTCTTATGTATGGAGTGCGTAACGAAAAGAAAAAGTCAAAATTTGCGGAAAAAGGACCATATAGAGTATGTGAGATCACCCCACAAGGAACCATTCGTGTGGAGACTCTTGATGGAGTTGAAACCATTGGATTCCTCAATGGGAGAAAATTTAAAAGATACTATAATCCTTTAAGCCAAGAGGAGCTACGTGCCATCCATACAAAAAAGGCGGCCAAGGCATAAACAGAATTGAAGAAGATACAAGCTCAAGCTGAGGCTAAGGAGCGACAACAACGCATAAGATGAAAACGAGAGGCTAACCTTGGAGTCACACATGCATTCCACGTTGAAACCGATGAGGATTGGTTGGACTCTGACACACCTCTACGATACCCTATTGAGCTAAACAGCACCTATGGAAAAGTGCTATATAACGCCTTATTGGACACGGGTGCTAAATATAATCTACTATCATATGGGGTGTGGTGTCAGGGAAGCCACCTCTATCTGAGAGTATTATCCAAGTCAAGGGTGTCAACAAGAAAAAAAATTCGGTTTTTGGAATCTGGCACACTGCTGTGAGTTATGACAATGGGGTTGTAGCTCAAGACTTTTTGGTCATGCCTGTTGGAACTATGGAGGGTAATATAAACCTAGGACGCACGTGGATGATAGCCACCAAATACACTATTGATTGGGGGACAGGAGGTGTCACAACACAGAAACCAACTCTTAGCCCTGCCACTCAAGCTATAGTCCCTGAGATATTGCCTTTTAAAGAAATAAAACCCAAAACATTGCATGTCCAAGAGGTTGAACCATATGTCCCCATAGCCCAACTCTCTAGAGCTTCAACTGATGTAGTTGAAATAAAGCTTGAGACACACAAGACCCATGCCAATATAACAAAGAAAACATACAAGTGGGTCCCTAAAGCTTCTTTAGCGACCATAGCTAGTGCTAAAAGATAGAAGCCTTGTAAGAAACGTCCCACTCGCTCCAAGAAAAGTAAAAAAACTTTGTGTTGGATTCCTAAAAAACTATTGGAAGCCCAAGGCTATTATCAAGGAAATGATCAAATCTGGGTGCCAAAACGTAAATTGTGCTCTTACTTGTCACCTGACCCATGTGAGCCCAATCCCGTAGCTCCAAAACGAATCGACAATCATGTAAAGAAAAAAATCACAGAATGCTACACACCCGCTTCAGAGCTAGTTTGGGTACCGAAGAAAGAACAATTTGTTCCACCTAGCTCAGGAAGGGGGGAGTCCCATGAAGCTTCTAGCTCCTCATGTAATGCATCCATAGAGGTAAAAGCTTCTCCACGGCCTCCACCTACAATAGTGGACCTCCATAAAGCTAGAAAGGAATCCACACCTCCCAGTGTTCAAGAATCACCTGATGAACCACTTCAAGTTCGATCCTGGGAGAGTACCTTACCACCCTTGCAACTAGATGAAACACAGAGGGTGGTCGAAAACTATTGGTTAAATCCTTCACCTATAACAACTTGGAACAACTGGTTTCAAAGGGTGACGACATCATTCCAAAAGGTATGATCTACCCAAGGAAGGGGGGAGTGTTTTCTGACATCCATCATTCACTTGCTTCCCTCTCAACCTTCCTCCCTGACCTCTTAATCTCCAATCTTAGGGAATGTATATATAAAGCTTTATGCTCACAAAAACAAGATAAAAAAGTAAAAGAGCAAGAGCCATAACACAAAATCATAAAAACACATTATGCACAAGAACAAGACCCTTGTAATATTTGCACTCTAACCATCATCTATTTGCATGTACAGATATGGCTAGTACTCTAGAGTCATCCACTCCTGCCTTGGATGAGAGGTACCCTTGTTACTTCTCACAAATGTTTCACATGGTCTTTCCGGTGCTTGCCTGTGAATGGGATTTAGTAGGTACGCTAGCATGTGAGAGGAATTTCGAGGAGTTAGAATGGCTGATACGTCTCTTGACCACGACTGATCCATACTTAGTAGAGAGCGTATCTCCCATTGCACAAGCCTACCCTTTTGACCAAGATGACTATAGGCGTCTAGTGAGCTTCTTCGTAAACATGGATACCTATGATGAAGAAGAAGATTTACATGACTACACGGATGGCACATATGGTCTCATGTATGATGACTTTGTTTATCTCGACCACGAGGATAGGGGTTTAGCCTTAGGGTTTTCCCCCAATCTCTACAATATCCTATTCCCTTGACTCTCTAGGGGGAGTGCAAATAATTAGGTTAGGGTTCCTTATGTTTTTTTGTTGTGTTCAATAAGTGTTGGTACCTTTTCCCACTGATGTGCTTCCTAGAGGTATTCCTTGTGTTTCCTAGTGTGTACAGGAGCGTGTTGCTGTTGTTAGGATTTGGACCTTCATGGAATCTTTATCTTGACTCACTCTTCAAATCAAGCGCGACCATCAACACAAACAGGTGTTTCTTGTCCATTAGCATTGCCCCTTATCTTTTTTGCATCTATGTTTGTCTGCTTTGATTGTGATTGGTAGCATAATATTTAGTGCCTTTGTTTAGTACCAAACATTAAACTCAATGTAATTTTTTGTCACAATGTAATCACTTGTCTAGGTTTAAAAATCAAGCAGTCCGACTAAGCTAGTTTGACCAAGCTAGGTGTTAGAGATCTTCTCTTAATACCATGGGGAATGCCTTCCTAATTATCAATGGTTACTTAGGTTCTTAATCCGATTTAGGCAGCATTGTGTGAAATGTACTAGGGCTTTCTAGTGGGCTTAGTCCCTATTGACCTTTAGCTTAAGTATTATAAAGGGAGTTTACTAGTGTGATGAGCCTGGGGAGGTGTAACAGTGTTATATGACCCCCCAAAAGTTACAAATTAAAATGATGAAAACGAACAAACAAAAAAAATCAAAGTGCCACAATGTAAAATCTTAAGTTGGAAGAGAAATCTCAGCTTGATTTGGTACTTCACTCACATGTATCACCTATGGTACTAGAGCCCTAGAGGTTCCCAGTGTGGGTGCTTTTCCTTGAAAAGCCAAAAACCCAAGGCATACAAAATAAGCACACACATCAAAATTGAAACAATGTGAAAAGACTTTGGGGGGTCAAAGAAAAGGTAATCAGTCAGGCGATGATTTCATGAGAAATTCCTTTTATCGTAGCTTAACTACAAGGTCTTCTAGGTATAGCCTCTAGTTAGCCCTCGAACATGAAATACTTGGCTCTCGCGATTAAACAACTTAATTGACCAGAGAAAGTTAAGAAGCTTACCCATGGTATTAGTAGTCGATCTTTAGTGCCTTTCGACCGTTAAACTAGTGACCCCAGACTTGTTCAATTTTTTACCTTGCCAACTGTTTATGCATTTGATTATATTGCAATTTAATGTTTATTGCTGACAAATGGTTTAGAATTTTGCTACCAATCAATTTGTCTGCCTAAAACTGCATATGCTTTTTAATTGTATATGAGAATGCAATTACTGTGCCAATGTTGTTTGATTTTGCAATGACTAAAGAAGGCTAAGGACATTCATCTCAAATGCTCTTCCACCTTGACAAACGAGCTGCAACTCAATAGCTTCCGAGGATGGAATCTACATCAGGAAGGGGGGCATGTCAACCCTCACGGCTCATGGACACCCTATCACCTACGATGCACGTTGTATTATTTACTTGGTAGAGTCGGTTACCGGGCTTGTCGGTCCAATAGGAAAAGGGTAAGAGTGATCCCTGTATTAGTAGTCGATCTTTAGTGCCTTTCGACCGTTAAATTAGTGACCCCAGACTTGTTCAATTTTTTACCTTGCCAACTGTTTATGCATTTGATTATATTGCAATTTAATGTTTATTGCTGACAAATGGTTTAGAATTTTGCTACCAATCAATTTGTCTGCCTAAAACTGCATATGCTTTTTAATTGTATATGAGAATGCAATTATTGTGCCAATGTTGTTTGATTTTGCAATGACTAAAGAAGGCTAAGGACATTCATCTCAAATGCTCTTCCACCTTGACAAACGAGCTGCAACTCAATAGCTTCCGAGGATGGAATCTACATCAGGAAGGGGGGCATGTTAACCCTCACGGCTCATGGACACCCTATCACCTACGATGCACGTTGTATTATTTACTTGGTAGAGTCGGTTACCGGGCTTGTCGGTCCAATAGGAAAAGGGTAAGAGTGATCCCTGATGAGAGGCGCACTCTAACTGGAACATTCAAGGGATTAGTTGGCTAAGCATGGGCGCCCAAGTGTGAATGGGGCGAGCTCATATAAAAGTCAACTAAACCTAAAATTCACTCATTCTCTCATGTGTGCAATTGAAGAGTTCTCTTGCTCCATCTCCATCTTCTTCTTCTTCATCTCCTTGTGTGTGTGTATATGCGTGAGAGAGAGAGAGAGTGTGTGCGATTGAGCATTGCAGCGGCACGACGGTGGCGAGGCGGTTGAGTGCGGCGTAGCAACGTCTCCCTCTTCTTCGCGGCGAGGAATCCTCCACGACAGGAAGCATAGAGCGGTGAGTGACACACCAACGCCATCTTTGAGCTTACTAGTTTAGGCTTGTTGTGTGCTTGGAGCCATTTGTGGCTCGCACACAGTGTATCGGCAAGTTCCTTGCATTGACACATGCAACATACGCGCACATTAATGATTTTACAAAGGATTATGTTATGCTTGTGATGCATGAAGCTTCCCATCTTCATTGCATCACCTATGTCACAAGGAACACAAAGATTGTATTGTACCAAGTCTCTCTTGATGGGAGAATCTATAATACAAAAGCCTATTGGAGGGGGGACCAGCTCCACATAATTCCAGTCCTCAACTATTGTCAAGTTCTCTAAACTCTCCCTCTTGCAAAAGTATTGTTCATGCCAAGTTAATTAAGTATTATGGTTATGTTGCTACCGCTAATTAAGATCACCCTTTATGCTCAAAGTAGTCTCACAAAAATGCTCACTCTAATTCTCTTAATTCCGCTATTCTTACTTAAGTTTCCCAAGGTTCAATTGAGGCAACGACGGGCAAGAATCCTACGGCCCATCAAAAGTATTATGCTAAACTAGCAAAAAGATACTATGGTCCTTTTCAAATCTTGAGGCAAATCAATGAGATGGCTTATCAACTCAAGGTACCCAATCATTTGCTCATACACAATGATTTTCATGTGAGCCTACATAAGCCCTACAAAGGAGAGCCACCAAGAGAACCAATTATTGAAGACCCTCCAAAAATCGAAGACCAAGAAGAGGTGCTACAACCTGAAGCTATCCTTCGACATGAAGACAAGGTACTACGACATGGTAAGGTTATCTGATGGTATCTTATTAAGTTAAAAAATGATCCTTTTGAAGATGCTAGATGGATGCAAGGAATACAACTTAAGGATAGTATGAACCTTGTCAATGCTTACAATGCTAGATTAGAGTAAGCAAATGTACATGTTTCTTTTAAATGATCAATGTTTTTGTCTTATAAGACTAATTCTCTTTTTATTCTACACAAATTTAAGTAGTATGCATGCTTAGAATCATATTTGTGATGTTGATGTCTCTCAAAAACCAAGTAGAATTTTGTTTGTGGTGACGATGTCTCTCAAACACCAAGTAGAATTTGTCACTCTACTTGGGAGAACGAAATGGACTAAAGATCAGACATGTTTGCAACAACTACGTCTCCCAAACACCAAATGGATTAGTCATCCATCTTGAAATGATTTCGTAGGGTAAAAAGGGATCCTCTCCCCACTAAGAAACATTGACTAATGACTAAGGCTTTATCTCTTCTACCTCATAGTCGAGGACGACTATGATTTCAAGAGAGAGGCAATGTCATAAACTTTAACATCTAACCAACCCAAATGATTTTCTCATATTAAACTGATCCTTTAATGTGGGAGAAACGGGAACAAGGGTTAGAATATAGACATGTGCTTATGTATCTACCTCAACACGGGGCCAATGGGTAAAGGGGTCCAAATGAGATATTGTATGTCAAAGAGCAAGGCTAACTAGCGGAGCTTAAAGACCTTAGGGTTAACATCATTAAAGACCTCCAAAGGTTAGTGCTAAAAGTCTTTTGACCTTAGGAAAGCTAGGGTTGTGCTTGAGGTGGGAACCCGACCCAAGCTTGAGGTGCTTGTCATGCTTGCTAACTAAGGTGCTTGAGGTGCTTGTCGTGCTTGATGACTAAGGTGCTTGAGGTGCTTAATGACTAAGGTGCTAAGGTGCTCCATGACTAAGGTTCTTGAGGGATTAAGGTGTTCAAAAATTCAAAGCACATCCCTACACAAGGGGGGGCGAGCTCTCATTGTAGGAGCTAGAGAGAGAACACACACACCCTCACACAAGGCAAGCTTGGTCTAAAGCAAGCAACTAGGACACTTGTCAATTTACTCTTCATGTTGCCCTCATGGTGTGCCTAAAGCCTATTGGTTGGCCTCTCAAGGGGTCCAATGATAATTTAACTAATATAATAATTGTGTACGCATTTATCAAGTCCTCTCTCTCAAAGGTAAAAGGGTACACTTGTCCCAAGGCTAGCATGATTGCTTGATATGCACTCTGCATGTGATTGGCCAGGCTTGAAGGGGTCCAATGAGCTTCCATCATGAGCTAGAAGAGGAGTCGACCAAGGAGGCTAGGGGCTTGCTTGGGGTCCAATGAGCTAGGGGCTTACTAGGGGTCCAATGAGCTTCCATCATGAGCTAGAGGGGTCGACCAAGGAGGCTAGGGGCTTGCAGGGTATACTCTCCCTGTCTCTCTCTCTCTCTCTCTCTCTCATGGTGTGAGGTGCAAAGTGCAAGAGCTCCATCTCCTTCTCCAAGCTTGTAGAGAAGTTGAGAGCCTACACTAACACTCTTGGCTATGGAATGCAAATCTAACCAAGAGCCATGCTCCAATGCTTAATCTTTCCATCTTCTTTATCTTCATTACTATTCTATTATGCTATGCTAAGCAAGAAGAGTGACGATAAGTGAGGAACTAAATCTTTCTCCTATGAATGTTTCTTCTTCCTCTTCCTATCCTCATTCCCCGCTAGCTCTCTCCAAACTTTGAAGGTGTTTGAGGCCTTGGGAATGAGGTCGGAGATGGTCAATGCTTTTAAAAAGGATTATGTTATGCTTGTGATGCATGAAGCTTCCCATCTTCATTCCATCACCTAGGTCACAAGGAATACAAAGAAGCCTATTGGAGGGGGACCGGCTCCACATAATTCTGATCCTCAACTATTGTCAAGTTCTCTAAACTCTCTCTCTTGCAAAAGTATTGTTCACGCCAAGTTAATTAGGTATTATGGTTATGTTGCTACCCTAATTAAGTTCACCCTCTTTGTTCTCAAAGTAGCCTCACAAAAATGCTCACTCTAATTCTCTTAAGTCCGCTATCCTCAAAGTTCATAGGCCATTTCCATTACAGTTCTCAAGTTTACCCTGTCTTCACTGTAAGTAAACTGAAGAAATCACTTCACGGCTTGGAGAACATAGTTTCTCCAAAAAATTTGGTTGACTTGATAGAGCCACCAAAGATACTGCATGAACCAAAAAGGATTCTAGGGTATCGAGATAGAAAAACACTTCATAATTATACCAAAAGGTACTGGTAAAGTGGACATATTTAAACGAGGAAGCGACAACTTGGGAACGTAGTAGTGCGATTGCCAAGAGATGTCCCCATGTTGTATTTGAAGACGAAAACTCTTTATTGGGGGGGGGGTGTTAATGTCACGTAGCCTGTAATGGCATGACGAGGTCGACCGCCTTCCAACCGTAGAGCCGGGAAGGCGGGGTTTGCCCGATCGTAGAGCCCAGTGGCCGTACCAATGTGGGCAGTAGGCCACACATCTATATATGGTCGGATAATTAGGGGTAAGCCTCATTCTCTCATAGGATAAGTGGTGAGCTTACCAACCAAACCTCATTGTGGTGTAGTGTCTGTATTGGCTACCTATAGCGGCATTATTAGGATCTAACACCAATGATTTCACAACACCAAACTCAAGCAATTCCTTTGTGGCACAATGCTACGATCACCACTTCCATGACCACATCATTCTTTCATCATCACCAAAGATGAACCACATGCTAAACGTGTCATGTTTTTACGATTTTGTGATAAGGAGAAATGCTTTGGGAGTGATAGCAATTCATTTGGGTGGATTGTTTCCAAGGGTTTTTTTCCCCCCTCAGTAAAGGCTCGCCAAAAAGAAAAGAGCATCATCAACAAAGAAGCAATGAATATACAAGGAGCACAACATTTAATGGTCATTTATCTATACTATTAGAAAAGGGGGACGGATTCTGGTTCCTCCTCCCACACGTGGCATGATTTCCTTGCTTAGGCACTGAGTTCTGCAACGTCAGGGTGACACAGGGAGACCGGAGAGAGAGAGAGAGAGAGAGAGAGAGAGAGAGAGATCGACCACAGTCGCTGCCGGTTTTGCACCCTTGAATCAAATGTCTCCCAAGATAGAAGTCTTAAATGCACCGAATGACTTCTCTCTCTCTCTCTCTCTCTCTCACACACACACACACACACACACACACACACACACACACACACACACACACACACACACACACACACACACACTCAATGAGACATCTTCAAATGGTTCTACCCACTCCCAGTACTGCTTGATATGCTGCAAGTTGGGCCCAAACATCTCTCTCTCTCTCCCCTTCCTCGCAGCAAAGCCATTGGCCGACGAGCTTGCACATCTAAGCTGTAGGTTGTAGGTTGGCCCTACAGATGCTGAATGGTGGGGGTAGCAATATTGTGAAACAATAGCCCATTTGTAGCAGTGCATACCAGCAACATCGAGCAGCCAAGATGTTGCAAATGGTGGCAATCGCATGCCGTGTGCTACCACTTTCTGGGAGCCAATCGCATGTCGTGTGGTCAGCAGAAATTAACATGCAGAGTTGTGGAATTTGGCTTATACCTCTCTCCGGGCAAAGATTAATGTGCACTCTCCTGTCTCTCTGTTTTGTACTCAAGACTTTGCTACCCCGAGGCCCACCTTCATGGCCAATTTGGTATCTCTCTCTCTTTGTGTGTGTGTGTGTGTGTGTGTGTGTGTGTGTGTGTGTGTGTGTGTGTGTGTGTGTGTCGATCAGTGCCCTTAAGTTTTTCCCAATGTAGTAGGGCATGATCTTCAACCTATGGGTACTTGGTACAAGCTTGCAAGGGCAGTACGTAGCGGCCACAAGCTGGGATGTATATGGGGATGTCCAAGATGTTGAGCTATCAAAACTGGCGACAGACACAACATGGAGGGAAGTTGGAGGCAAAGCTTGAGGGATGTTGATCATGATGCCAAGTCTGTGCTCACAAGGGGCTCAAAAGCCAGAATTTGCGATGGTGCAGGCTGCAATAAGGGCTCTACCAATTAGGTAACTAGGGTCTGCCGACGCAGTGCAATTACGGGAAACCCGTCAGGTCACCGCCACCTGTACATCCGTTGAACAGGCATCTGTACATAGCCGAGCTTGGGAGGAAGCAGACTGCCCACAGCGGGAGGGCCGTCATCACGCAACAACAATAGGTTTTGTGCTTATTATGAGTGCGCAGTGCAACTGGTTGTCTCTCTATCAGACTCTCTCTCTCTCTCATGACACGCACATACATTTGTACGGACAAAGCTTGCGTAATTTCATGATGTTCCATTCTAATGGATGTAAATGTTTAAGCTCTATTTCTGTCCTTCGTTCAGTGTTGGGGGAAAATCATTTTTCCAAACATACAAAATTCCTTTCCTTGAATTTGCTAAGAGGAAATTGTAGAAAACTAGGTTACTTTTTCAGGTTTTTACACTATTTTTCTCTATTTTGGGGTGCAATTTCTCCTTTTATCCTTGCAACCAGTATTTTGGAAATTGAAAACAACACGATATTAAGCTTACACATTTTTCCCGAACACTGCCTTGCGTGCAGCTTCGCTTCTACCATCTATTTTGATATTAAGCTGAGACACATTTTTCCCGAAAATTGCGTTGAGTGCAGCTTCACTTCTACCATCTATTTCTATTCTAGGAGGGAGAGCCTTTTTCACATGCGCCACGTGGTGCTGCAAGAAACATGCTTCGAACAAGGAAGCACCATCTTGCATGAGCCAAGTTCGAAGGGCAGAGATTTCAGTCTCCACGGGAATTCGTGACCAAGAGGTTGGCATGCACAACGTGAATAGGCTAGGGAGGGGGAGTTAAAGAGCTAAAGAGCCTATCTCAATATATATATATATGTGTGTGTGTGTGTGTGTGTGTATATATGTGTGTATATATATATACATATGTGTGTATATATGTATATATATATATGTGTGTGTATATATGTATATGTGTGTATGTGTGTATATATATAGATAGGCTCTTTAGCTCTTTAACTCCCCCTCCCTAGCCTCTCTCTCTCTCTCTCTCTCTCTCTCTATATATATATATATATATATATATATATATATATATATATATATATATATATATATATATATATATATATATATATATAGAGAGAGAGAGAGAGAGAGAGAGAGAGGCTAGGGAGGGGGAGTTAAAGAGCTAAAGAGCATATATATATATATATGCTCTCTCTCTCTCTCTCTCTCTATATATATATATATATAGCCAGACCTTTTGTCTTTATTTGCTTTCGGGGGGTAAAACATTCTATACGAAAATTCCATGTTTTGAACTGACACACTTCAGGGCTAAACTGTTTCGCTATGACGATAGCATGCGTTGAGGATCTTAGGATGCTCTCTATCATTGGATATGTTTGGTCTCAAGCTTGACTAGCAACTAGTCTAAACAATATCCCCTCCCCCCCGAGACACACACACACACACACACACACACACACACACACACAAACCCCCAAAATAGGGTCTACATGTAGTTTTAATAAGACTCTCCGCTCTTTGTTTCCTCTACAACACGTGTGCACGCGCATAGTGGTTAGCTCACCTGACTCTTAAGCCAGAGGTCTCATATTCAAATTTAGGGGGGGGGGGGACTTTCGACTCAAGTTTATTGCATTTTGAATTAGGCACAAACATCCACTTCCATTGATCCCTTTGTCACCCTCCTTGAAACTTGTATTGTTAGAGGTGGTTTAGACAACACATACATGAGTAAAGTGCAGGGACTTGGATTAATCATCATTTGCCAAAAGAAAGTAGCCCGCTTTTGCGAACCCATCAAAGAACGGGCGGCCTCTTAAAGGTTGTTTGCTCAAATTTGCAGCGAGACAAGCGAACACGCATTGATCTCACTAATAACTATCTCTCCCTCTAATGCTCTACCAACTTTTCACACTACCATGTCAAAATTAAAGTCTCTTGGGTTTGCAGTTGTGCTGCGTCTTAGTTTGAGACTAGTACGACCGACCGCCTTCGACGGCCTCTCTCTCTCCCCCTCTCTCCCTCTTTATCGCGTGTAAAAGAGCTTTTTGTAATTTTGGACTTTAACCTTCAGATTACAAATTGCGACACGTGTAAAGGGCTCCTCCTTCCGCCAGATTATGTTAATAGATAGATTATAGATAGTAGATTGTTGCCGCTTATGTTGGTTAATTAAGAGTCAGGAGCTAAAAGACCTCTACGATGTTCGTGGCGTCCTTTGCTACCCCGCTCTCAATGCACATCTTACACGCTCTTCTTCTTCTCTCTTTCCGCATGCACCAACTCACCCCTGCAAATTCGCATTTCTAGCGTTGCTGCGTTGGGCCCTCTCATAAAAGTGGTACTCGGTGCAGTACAACACACGCTCTCTCTCTCTCTCTCTCTCTCTCTCTCTCTCTCTCTAGTCCCACTCTCTCAACACACACACACACACACAGAGAAAGCTTCCTCTGTTCCTGCTGGAAGCGATCCCACCCAACTGCTTGAAATGGATGTACATTTGTACACATGACAGCGAAGTTTGCCTCTTGCGCGCAGCGCACCTCTTGCTCGATCTGAAGATGGCAGGGCATCCATGACATGCATTTCTCTGCAAGTGGGTCATTGTGGGCTTGGGCTTGCGTTGTCACCATTAGATCTCTACCATGTTGCCCTGTGCGTAAGGAACACACTTGTTCATATATTTGTACAGAGTTTACTTAAAGACCCCTCCAGAGGAAGCTCTTCCAATGGCCCTCATCAGGAGGGCTTCCAAAATGAAATTTGATGTGAGAGAGGATGTAAATCATGTAGAGAAAGATGCAAATCCAACAGTGGCAGTGAAAATGTGGAAGAAAGCGAAAGAGGAATATCGACTTCTCGAATACCATGCATGCCCGGAGTACATGAAAGACAACGAGTTTATTCTCTCGTATTACAGAGTGGATTTCTCATTGCAGCAAGCTCTGTCAAGTCTCTTCAAGCTGCATAACGAAACTCTTAATATATGGACGTAAGGTTTCAGCACCCTCTAATTTGTCTGCTCACATTTGCTGTTTGGAATGCGGCTCTTCATCAGTGGATTGTGCATGCGGGTTATGGGGCATGCAATGCGCAGACATGTATGTAGCTTTTCACAGCCCATGTCAAAACGTCTGTTGGAATGCTATCATGTTCATGTAGGCATTTCTTGTGGGCTCAATGATTTATGTATGCATTGCCATCCGACACTGACTCAATGGTCCCATGTTGCACCATTGCGAAATTTTTTCGATAGACCTCCACGGATGTCTATGGTTATGTCTGTGCTCATAGATACCCTAGCATAGATAGACACTTGAAGGACAATGGTCACTTGTGCTCCAGTATCTGATGGTTGCTAGGTTTGTAGCTATTGATCATGACACTACACGGTTAGGATCATTCTCAACCATGAAATGCTGGCTGTTTAACATTGATACTCTTTCATAGTCACAAGGAAACTCCATTCCGCGGCCTTTCCGATGGGAAACTCTTTTTCCAAGGTTGCACATTTCTTGTTTCCTTCGTGCCATTTCTATGTGAAGTTTACTGCATCCAAAATATGAATGAAAGGAGCCGTTTGTTCCATTGAAAAGAGCAAGCCTTTTCCATGAGAAATAGCCGTCCCAGTCTTGTTCTGTTCCCGTTCCATGTGACTAAGCACTCTTGCAATGTGTGTGCATTGGCCATGTAGTGCTATGATGCTGGCACTCTACACTGTAGGTTTCTGGCCATGTTCCTCATGTTTTTTTGCAATCACAAGAGCACAACTGACAGCCTGTACATTTGAAATGTAAGAATTTATGCGCTGCACAAGGCACAAAACTAAAGTTGCTGTTTCCTGTCCAGGCATTTACTGGGGTTTCTTCTATTTCTTGTCTTAACAGTATTTACAGCCTACGAGCTGGGGCACCTACCAACACTTACCAGGTTGCTGCTCTTTACATTCTACACCCCCCAGGGGGGGGGGCTTACCTCAATCTTCAAGATTCTAACGGGTGGTTTGCGTGTGTAGATGTGTTCAAGGATGGGAATATAACAATTCTGAGCATTGTCTTCTGGTATGTGCACAAATCTCCAATTTTTGAACGCATGCTTTAGGATTGTCTGTGTTTTGTGATAGAGAAAATATGAGTGGTGCTACAAGTTTCTATGTTTCGATTAGTAGCTGAAAAATTGGCGGTGCATGGAATTTTTTTTCTTAATTGCTCTAACTTTGTTAATTCCCAACCCTGGGGATTCGCCAAAGAAATCGCACATGTATTATAGGGGTATATTAAATAACAAAAGGTACAATATTACACATATAAGAGGGTTTTTTTCTCGGGGGATCCACCTATAGGAAATCATCTATATAACGTGCGCTCAAAGGGTATCTAAAAAGCCCTATTACGGGAACTAGTTGTAGGTTTTTAGGAGAAAGGGGCCATTTTATTCACAAAAGTATGTGTGCGAAGAGGGCTTTTTAATATATCCTTGAAATTGACCGGATATATATATTTTTTCTGAAAGATGAAGCCCCTGGCTTTCCCACTTTCAGATCCTCAAATATAACATAACAAGTAGTTTTACCTTCTTTTAGACATGAAGATAGATGTTTCATTGCAATGTCAAGGCATTGTCAACAACAATTATTTCCTTCCATGCCGTTTGCGAATTTTATGTCCTTGATGATGAATCCCTGAGTCATCAAGACTATGTTGTGTGCATTTGTGGGGATTGCAACAAGTGTCCATTGTTACTTATGTTTGTGTGCAAGGTTGCATTCCAATTGTGTATTTATCAGACTTCCCATACCATATGATAAATGCCAGACTGGTATTCAGTACTATAAGTACTCGTTATTTATACACACACGAAGACACCTACATGTGTAGCATGCATGTATCTAGGGTTGTGTACATATGATGTATACATGCTGGGCGTATGTGTGTTTAGTATATCCATGCATGCATGTATGTATGTATACATGCATTGATATGTATGCAAGCATGCATAAGTAGACATGCACGTCTATTTGTATTCAATACCTAACGAGACTTTTGTACCGGTAGTGATTACCCATACCGCACAATGGTTTTTATGGTACCGTACTTAACTCCAAATTGTACCTATCCACCCTTTTTGTGTGTGCAGATGATAGCTTAGCATTTTTAATAATGCCATTTGTGTTTGTTCTTGTTCCTATCAGCAATCAATGAAAGAGGACGTAACGAATATGATGGCACCCATGCTGAACAGAACCACTAGGTGGCCCTGTTTTATATTCATGGGAGGATCAATGTTCTGCCTACTTGCAAGTGCAGTGTGCCACCTTTTCACTTGCCATTCGAAGCCGCTTGCAATCTTTCTGATGAGAGTAGACTACGCAGGGATTGCGACAATGATTGCAACGTCGTTCTTCCCCCCTATATATTATGTGTTTCAGTGTGAGCCGTTTTGGCAGTGGATTTATTTGGGCACAATCAGTGCAATGGGCATGATAACCCTGGGTGTTCTATTTGCACCCGCACTTCAAAGTGGAAAATACAGGCCGTTTCGAGCAATTTTGTTCATGAGCATGGGAGCTTCAGGGGTAATTCCTGCTATACATGGGGCGATGGTACATTGGAATGAGCCCATGTGCCCAAGGATGGTGGCAAATGAAGCGATGATGGCAGGATGCTATGCGGTGGGGACACTTATCTATGTAGCCCGCATACCTGAGAGGTGGAGGCCAGGCCTTTTCGATCTTGGTGGACATAGTCATAGTGTTTTTCACATGTTTGTTATTGCCGGAGCTTATGCTCATTACCGAGCTGCACTATTGTTTTTGGAATGGAGGGATACGAAGGGCTGCAATTAGCCCCTTAGAACACAGACAGAGACCATGTTATCCAGGAATTTGCAAATAGAAGAGTTAATCGAGTTTCATTGATTTGTCAGAGGTGTAACTTTCCCAATTTTTGTATCAAATCATAAATTTATGTAGCTTCTGAGTTCAGAGATTGTCAAAAATTTGTCAGGGATGTGGCTCCCATTTTTTGTATCGCGATTCACATGACATTTTTATGTATCTTCTGTTTGAGTTGTAGATTTTTCTAAAGATTGTCAGAGATGGTTACCCATGTGATGTATCCTATCACAAAGTTATGTAGCTTCCTTTTTGTATCTTTACTTGCGGTAAGTAATCTACGAAGCGCTTATGATTTGCTCACCACTTAATACCAGTGAAAGGCCAAGCTTAAGCCCTAAAGGTGAAGTACTTTGTTCTGCATGTGTGGACATTGTTGCTTAGAAGGCAAACTTTTTGTCTTTCTAAAACAAGCCTTAGTGAAGAAAGGAGTTTGGCATACACTTGATATTTGCATGTGAAGCATCGAATGATCGAAATCTTCCTTGGTATTTAAAGTTTTGAAAATGGGTCCTTTCTTTTAAATGCCTCATGGAGCTCTTTTCTTCTAGGGCCTTTTTGAGGCTCTCTTTGAAGCACGGAACTTGCTCATATCAATCCACCCTGATTTAAAGCAGGTATTAATCCATGTCTTTAGCTCGCAGTTGATAAAACTCAAACTGATGAAAGAAGAGTTACTCTCAGTCTGCCCTTCCGGTTGAGCTAATTGATCTACATATTGTCTCTTCTCTTCGGGTTGATACCTACTTTTTAATGGCTTTACACCAAGGAGATTGCACTTCCCTACACACACCCTACAGAAATGAAGCGTGTATCATGTGGAAAGTAGATCAAAGAAGGGCCTTGAGAGATTGGAAACTACCATTAAAGTTGTTAGGGTAGTTGCTTACCTTAAAACCTTATGCAGCTTGCAAATGGAAAGATTAGTGGCCAAGGAGAGCCAGCTCTATACAGTTTTTCCATATTCAGAGCATGAGGGAGGCCTTCCACATAAGGTGCATGACACTAATTTTTGAAATATTGAGCAAGCCAATATGGCCATCAATGCACTGGTCAAAAACTCCATAGCCATGGAGTAGAAATTATATTGGCAATAACACCGATAAAAAGGGTTACAGATGAACTAGTTTCAAAGGCTCAATGTTGCTGGCTAGCCTAGGATCAGGCTTGCTGTACATCATTTATCGCATTGTCATAAGCACATCTGATGATTGTCAAGCGTATTCATGGTTGATGCAAGAGGCATCTAATATGATGTTCTAGTGAATTAAATCCATGCCAAAGCATAAACTTTGTGGGTGCCAAATCTCTTCTTTATTTCAATCCATCTTCATGCCTTAATCAATGCAACAAGGCTACCCATTGTACACATTTAATTTATGCTGTGTTGTCACTTTGAAAGAGATCTCCTTTCTTTATACAAATGAAACCGTCCTCAACAATCAAATCTGCCAGAAGCTTTGCATAGAGCAAGAATATGCATGTAGACAATTCAACCACCACTTGGTCTAGAGCGATTGAACTATTTTCAAACACTCCCCAAAGGTCGTGGGTTCAATTTGAAACCTCAGAGCGGGTGAGCGCCGTAGCTTATCGGTCACACAAAACGGAGTAGGCGGAAGGGTAAAAGTCACAAAAGTGTCTGCCCTTTCGCCGAAACGATCAACCATCACTTTGTCTAGAGCGATTGAACTATTTTTAAACACTCCCCAAAGGAAAAGGTTTGTGTGTGTGAGAGAGAGGTATTGCTGCACCCGGGGGGACAGAATGAGATTATTTTCACAAGTAATGTCATTTTAGCATACTCTCCCTACACAAAAAGAGAGCCTCTAAAAGAAATGAAGCTAACATGAAAACGCTTAGAGGGCCCAAAACAAACCCCCAAAATTCCCTAATGTATGCAGGCATGTCATAAAGCTTATAGAGATGTTCAACAAATAACCTAGTTGGCTGAGGTGTTTTCACATCCTTCATAATAGATATAAATTTTGTTTTTCTAACCCCTTTAAAGAATATTCCAATGAAATCCAACGGAGGTATCTCCAACGAATGGAGCAATTCTTCAACCTTGAAGCAATCATGCTTATCAGTCTCCAAGGGGATTCACTCTATCTATATAAGGAGGGAATGACCCTTACAAGCAAATAGTTTGGAAAACCCCCTATTTGTGACTTGTAAAAGCTAATCATGACCCCCATTTTTATGCTTATACAATTTTTAACTTAAAAGAATATTATGTCCCAACTTGTTATATAAGATCTGGACTCAAGTGACCTTACATAACAACAAATCAAAGAGAGAAACCTTCTGCAATAAAAAATCGTTACAATTTTTTTTCACAATGGCACGATTTCTAAAAAGAAACAAAACATTATATGAAAATCATGCATTAGACAAGAACTCTTTTTGGAGAAACAACTTGGATTTGATATAAAGAGGTATTAGAACATATTGTATTTACATAGTTTTTTTTTAGACGTTGGAGGATAGGGATGTTGCTCACTTGGATAGCCATTCTTATGAGACACAACAATCCCCCCCCCCCCCCCCCCCCCCCCCCCCCTTCCCCTTTTAAAGTATAACCATCCTCTTTCTTATTTTTAAGTTTAAGGGGCTCATTATTGGGGGGCTACCCCTAACTTATACGGTTCTACCCTTTCAAAAAACCCTTCTCCTCTGCAGCTACATGGTACGACAAGTTTTCCATGGTGGAATCCCCGGGATTGACCTAGTGTGTCTCGCATTGCAACACAAAGTATGGATGTCAGAAAAAAAACTAAGCCAATAAAATTCTCCCCTAGCTAGTGCACAAAGTTATGGATGTCTAAAAACAAACTAGGTACAAATTTGAAACATGTATTTTGCAGAAAGAACCACAAGAAGGGTTAGAATCTATGTAAATTGTTGACCCCAAAAAATTGAAATGTAACTTTTTTATATTAAATTTTATACCCTTTTTCTGTTTGAATAAATAAAAAACTTGCAAGTTTCCTTGCATGGGGGTGATTGCATAGTCCTCCCCAATTTTAATAATATCTGGGAACGTGCCATTCTCACGGTGGCATTAAAATTTCAGTGTGTTGCTTTCACTGCATAAAATTTTCAGTGCGTTCCTTTCAATGCATTGTTAGTTTTGAGCTAAAAGTTCAAAGGCTATATCCTCTCTCTATTTTGTGTTCAATTATCAATTGTTGCAACCAATGCATAGGTAAGGCATCATGTGAAAAAAACATAGAGATTCCTTGCCACAATATTACTAGGTATACCGTGCAATCAACGCATTTTGAGTGTTAAGATTCAGGACATTTGGCCCGACACCCATGACATTGACCATACTAACATTATCTATTCCTTTGATTATATGGAACAATAAAGAGTGGTGAGGAAATTCGAATCCTCACTGAGAGCTCCACCCACATCGTACTTTGTGTCTCCTCTTCTTTTCCTTGCACTTCGCATGCACCGCGCAATCTTCAAGTGGTATTAGAGACAGAGTGAATGCCTTGCATCATTGCAACGTCGCGGCGGAGATTGTGGTGAAGCTGCAAAAATTCTAGCATTGTTTTGTAGCAAAGATTTTACTGAGTAAAAGGTCAATTTTCAGCTTGATTCATTCATCCTCATCAGAAATGCCATGATCTACAAATTTCTAGTTGAAAGTTTTTCCAAATTCTACACCGATTTTGCTATACGTTTGGTAGACTGCCTATAAGTCGATGGTAGACAACTGTTAATTTTCGTAGATCTGTTTTGACCTATAAAAACGTCCCAATTCATGCTCATTCCCACAATTTTGAACCATTTTTTTGAGATCTACAACTTTGCAGAAGGAGGTTTTTATAAATTCTGAACGGTTTGAGAGATATCGGTTGACCGACTGCGGAGTATTTTGGAAGTTGTAGATAGATATGTAGACCATATATGCATATTGTGGTGATTTAGAGTGATTTTAGAGCTAAGTTTTTGCATCCAAAGAGCTCGGATTGAGCTTGGTTGTTCTCTTGTTTTGTGAATTTATCGTTTGCTCTCTCTAGACACAACAGATCTACGAGCATGTTTCACACAATGACATCCATTACAGTTCTAGTGGGAGTTTTGGATACATATGATTTATGCGTGACTAGAAAAATTGAGAGTGCTTGTGCTCTATTGAGAGCATTTTACTCCCCACACGGAGCTAGTTTGGTGCTTTTGCTTGCATACTCATTGGTGCCTGTTTGAGTGATATTGTGGTGCGGATACTACCATTATACGTCGTTGTGGAGCCAATATTGGCTTGTTTTGGTAGTCTCAATTGTTTTTAAGACTCGATCCAAAAGAGTCCTTTCTGAGATTGTGACTAGTCATGTCTACATAGCCTTTTGCAAGGGTCATTGCATGAGTGTGAGGTGGATTAGGTTGCTCTAGAGATCCCCATTCGTGGCCTCACCATAGGATATGTATAAACGGGTATATTGTGACTAGTTGTGCCTACATAGCCTTTTGCAAGTCATCGCATGAGTGTGAGGTGGATTAGGTTTCTCTAGAGATCCCAATTCGTGGCCTCACCATAGGATATGTATAGACGTGTACATGTGCTTCAATGACAAGTTGGTAGTCGTTCGATAGTTTCTTTGAGCAGTATATGTCAGTTTATGCCCAGAGGGTACTCTTGATATTTCATGCGTTGATTTTGTCTCGAGTTTTTCTTGAGATCTTCATCTCCATACACAGAGGAGACTCTGTTGGATTTTTTCCGCTAGTCCTCTAGTTTGCCTATAGCACTCTTTTGCATTGACATTGTAGTGATTTCATTGAGTTTCTTGTTGAGATTTTGATCTCTCTACAAAGGAGACTCTGCCAAAATTTTCATAGAAATTTCACCCTAAATTCCTAGTCTCACTCTCTTGCATTTACTCTTGTTAGTCATGGCTGAAACTTTTGAGAAAGAAGAGTATTATATCAAGAAGTTTGATGGCACAAACTTCACGATATGGAAGTAGCGTATGCTTGATGTCTTGGTCAATAAGGGCCTTGTAATGCCATTGAAGAGCATAAAGAGGGTGTTTACATTGATGATGAGTAGGAGAAGCTTGATGCTCATACTATAGCGACCATTTGTCTACACCTTGGCGAGTCCATTTTCGTTACAATTATGGAAAAGACTACTTCAAAGGAATCATGGGAGTCATTATGCTTAGCTTGGGATGGTAAGAGTGCATCAAACAAAGTGTTTTTGATGAAGAAGCATATGCACTTGAATATGAAAGAGGGTAGTACTGTCAGTTCGCATTTGAACGAGTTTAATAGTGTTTTCACACAATTGACTTATAAAGGGATGAATTTTGATGATGAAATGAAAGCCATATTCTTGCTATGCTCTTTGCCTGCATCATGGGATACGTTTAGCACTGCCATTAGTAACTCTGCCCCTCATGCAAGCTTGTTTTCAGTGATGTTATTAGGGTGTTATTAGTGCTTTGATCACGAAAGAGATTCAACGTCAATCTCTTGACACTAGGGGGCATGATGATGCATATATGGCTAGTGAAATTAGCCAAAAAAACCCATTAATGGCAAAGTGGTCATAGTCACAATCGCGCTCATTCTTAGGATGGAAAAAATGCACGTAGCAAGAGTCGTGGATGTGACACGAGGACCTTTGAATGCTACCATTGTCCACAATAAGGGACACATGAAGAAAGATTGTTGTTTATTGCAAAGAGAAAAGGCTAAATCCATTTTTGTAAGTCCTGTACCTCCTAAAAGCAGTGTGAAGATAAAGGAGCTAAATGTCATTGAGTTTCCACATGTTGATATTGTTCCTGACGTGCCATAGCCGTCGAAGTACTAGCTTTCACTTCTAGAGACATTATTAGCTTCTGATGAATGCTATGCATAGAATTAGATCATTGACTCAGGTGCCAGTTTTCATATTACTCCTCACAAGCAGCGGTTCTCTAGCTATGCTTCTACAAACGGTTCAATTAAGCTAGGTGATTCTCATCCACTTGAGATATGGGTCATTGGAGATGTGGTACCAAGTTCATGCTACACAATGGTATTGAGTTCATGCTACGACGTGTTAGACATGTGCTAAAGCATACTAAAATCTTGGTGTCAGCAAGATAGCTAGATGATTTTGGATACACTAAAGTGTTTGGCAATGGTTCTTGGATAATAAAAAAAGGTAACTTGGTCATGCTCAAATGCCAAAATTTTGGCTCATTATATTCCTTGTATGTCTCTTTTGTAAAAGTGAACTCTATTTATGTAGCCGAGCTACCTTCTTCTGAGTTGTGGCATAGCCAGCTTGGTCATACGAGTCGGAAGGGAATGAAGCAATTGCAATGTTTTGGCTATATCCATGTGTTAAACTATTCTGATTCTAGTTTGTGTAAGCATTGCATATACAAGAAACAAATTAGGCTTACCACTTTGCCATTGGATAGAAAGGAATAAATTTATTTAGTGAGATTCTATTTTTGTGCTTTACGTTACTTTTTGAGCTTTTTAGAGTCATCTTCTAGAGCAAATATGTACGTTCTAAAAAATGTTCAAAACCACCGGCAAGTTCATGCACAAAAGAACAAAGGAATTATTAACACAATAAGTGTCATAAACCAACTGAACACACACACACACACACACACACACACACACACACACACACACACACATTGTTTAACATAAGAAGCACTAAAAAGCAACATTGTAAGATCAAAACCTTGAGAGCATAGTAGTTCACTAAATAGAGGGAGGGGCAAAATGGGGTTCCCTATTTTTGATGTTGAAACTTAAGGGTCTATGTAATGGGGATTGCAATACGGGGTTGACTAAGCATGAAGGCAACATCCATCAAAGTTAGTGTAGGTTGATGTATTACCATGTGCTCCTTAGGTTGTAGGCCCAAGACATGAACATACACATAATACATGTGCTTACAAGCCATTGGCTTCAACCATTTTTTGGAAATCTAGACACGTACATCTTGGCTCTCCTTTGATGTGAACATCATAACAGATACGAAACACGACATGTTCATAAAGACTTCCTCTAAGAAGGCTGCATCCATCAATGCAATTGCCTCAATCATTTTCTGTGCTTCTTTTGAGATACCATGCCTCCCCTTTGTTGCTTACAACTTGAACCTCCTTCTCCACATTGCGAGGAAACCTTGCTTCTCTTGCAATTTGGTGTGACAATACCAGACACTTGAAAACCTGCCATTGCAAGCTCTTCTCTTGAGACGTTTGTTCCCCTTGCTATGAGACAGATTGTAGGATAAATTGGTACCTCCTTCACCTACATTTTAATTTCCTCGCAAGATGAGCAGATAACGAAGAAGTGACTCAAGGTTTGAAGACGAAGCAGTTTGAGATGCAACACTTGACACAGAGGAGCCAGGGTCTCTCTCTCTTTACCCGTTCTCTCGCTGCTCACTCTCGCTCTCTCTTGCTTACGCAGTGCCTCTATTCGAATTTGTAGAAAAGTTGAACTCACAGCTTTTATCAATTTGAGTTGGTTTTCAATGTTGAACTTCAAAATAATATAAACTATTTTAAGTGACCCTTCAAATTAAGCGGTCAATCCCACACAGTGACCGTTGGCATTGACACACACAATTTTTTAGGTGGTGGATGAGTGTAATGTAAATGGCCTATGAACTTTGAGAATAGCGGAATTAACAGAATTAGAGTGAGCATTTTTGTGAGATTACTTTGAGAACTTGGAGGGTGAACTTAATTGATGGTAGCAACATAAACATAGTACTTAATTAACTTGGCATGAACAATACTTTTGCAAGAGAGAGAGTATTAGAGAACATGGCAATAGATGAGGATCGGATTTACTTGGAGCTGGTCCCCCCTCCAAAAGGCGTCTGTATTATAGATTCTTCCATCAAGAGAGACTTTGTTACAATACAATCTTTGTGTTCCTTGTGACCTTGGTGATGCTATGAAGATGGAAAGCTTCATGCATCACGAGCTTAACATAAACTTTGCAAAAAACATTAACTATCCCAAGCCTCAATCACAAGGCCTCAAACACCTTCAAAGGTGGAGAGAGCTAACGGGGAATGAGGGTAGGGAAGAGGAAGAAGAAACATTCCATAGGAGAAAGAAATAGTTTCTCACTTATCATCACTCTTCTTGCTTAGCATAGCATAATAGCATAGTAATGAAGATGAAGAATATAGCAAGCTTAAGCATTGAAGCATGGCTCTTGGTTGGATTTGCATTCCATAGCCAAGAGTGTTGGTGTAGGCTCCCCACTTCTCAACAAACTTGGAGAAGGAGATTGAGCTCTTGAATTTTGCACTCCACACAATGAGAGAATGTGTGTGTGTGTGTGTGTGTGGGAGAGTATAACCCCCCCCCCCCCCCCCCCCCCCCCCTCTCATGCTTGGTCCACATCTCTCTCTCTTGTATTATTTTATTATCTCATTTGGACATGTGTCCTCTTTTTCCTCTTTGAGAGAAAGAACTTAATTATTTATTTTTATGTATCTAAATTCTCACTGGATTCCTTTAAAACCTATCCAAAGCATTCAAACACATCATGGGGGTCACATGTGCAGGATCCTTTAAATATGTGTCTTTTATGCTTATTAAGTCATTTGGTTGAATTGAGACTTAGTCAATCAAGCATGACAAGTTCACGTCTCTTGAGAGTTATCTTTGAATTGAATACTTCAAGAACTTTAGTCTTTTAAGCATGTAAGAAACACCTCAAGCTTTTGGGTAAAGTTCCCACTAACACTTACGCATCTTATGCTTGGGTAGGATTCCCACCTCAAGGTCAGCCCTAGCTTGCCTAAGGTCAAAGGACTTTTGAACACTAACTTTTGGAGGTCTTTAATGAAGCTAACCCTACGGTCTTCAAACTCCATTAGGTACCATTGATCTTTAACATACCATCTCTCATTTGGACCCCTTTTACCCTTGGCCTCGTGTTGAGACAGATCCATAAACACATGTCTATATTCTAACCCTTGTTCCTGTTTATTCTCCCACATTAAATGATCAGTTTAATATGAGAAAAATCATTTGAGTTGATTAGATATTAGATTTTATGACATTACCTCTCTCTTGAAATCATAGTCGTCCTCGACTATGAGGTAGAAGAGATAAAGTCTTAGTCATTAGTCTACGTTTCTTAGTGGATAGAGGACCCCTTTTTACCCAGCGACATCATTCCAAAATGGATGACTAGTCCATTTGGTGCTTGGGAGACGTAGCTGCCGCAAGCATGTCTGGTCTTTAGTCCATATCATACTTTCAAAGTAGAGTGATGGATTCTACTTGGTGTTGGAGTGACGTCGTCATCACAAACATGATGCACACAATTTAAATTTATGCACAAAAGAGGATTAGTTTTATAAGACAAAAACATTGTTAATTAAGAAAGCATTTACATTTGCTTACTCTAGTGCAACATTGTAAGCATTGATAAGGTTCATACTATCCTTAAGATGTATTCTTTGCATACATCTAGCATCTTCAAATGGATAATTTTTGAACTTAATAAGATACCGTCGGATAATCTGTTGTAGCACCTCTTCTCGGTCTTCGATTTTTGGAGGGTCTTCAATAATTAATCCTAATGGTGGCTCTCCTTCGTAGGGCTTCAGTAGGCTCACATGAAAATCATTGTGTATAAGCCAATGGCTGGGCAACTTGAGTTGATAAGACATGTCATTGATTGGCTTCAAGATTTGAAAAGGACCATAGTATCTTTTTGCTAATTTAGCATAATATTTTTGATGGCCCGTAGGATTTTTGCCCGTTGTTTGCCTCAATCGAGCCTTGGGAAACTTAAGTAAGACCCAATCATTTTTTGAATGTTAATGCCCTTGTGTGCTTGTCAGCAATAACTTTTTGCCTTTGTTGAGAGATGGATATAGCCTCCTTAACCTTTTGAAAAGATTCTTGTAGGTCACGGCTATACTCATCAACAACGAAGATCTTCCCATGTACTTTAAGTAGCAAGGGACTTTTAGGTCTTTCCTCTATTATCTCAAAAGGTTCTCTTCCTATAGTAGTATGGATAATATTATTGTACGTATACTCTACAAGGGGTAAGTACTTCTCCCATTGTGATCGTTGATCTACTTCTGAAACATAAGTCTTTAGCAGATCAAGTATCGTAAGATTGTCTATCTCACTTTGGCCATCCGTTTGTGGGTGGTAGGCCGAAGATAAATTCAATCTTGTACCTAGATTTTCAAAGAGACCTTTCCAAAAATTAATGGTCATTCTAGGATCTCTATTTGACACGATAAATATTGGTAATCCATGGTGTTTAAAAATATGAGATATGAAGATGGTTTCCATTGGGTGTGCCTTAATAGTCTTTTTGACAGGAATAAAGTGTGCTTGCTTGCTAAACCTATCGACTATTGTCCATATTTCCGTATTTCCATGGATAGACTTGGGTAATCCAAAGATAAAATCCATGGATATACTCTCTTATGGTGAATTAGGGATGGGCAATGATTGGAGTAATCCAGGTTTCTTCCCTCTATCATATTTACATATCTACTCCTCGAAGAGTAGGTTGAATGCCTCTGTGCCCCGCATAGGGAGGAGCATGGGATTCATACATGTCTTTCTCACAAAGAGAGTGGGTAACACATAGCCTATTGCCATGGAGAAGATAACCATCCTTCAAGGTGAATGGTTCCTCTTTCTTTCCCAAAGCAAGGACTGACATAATGTATTTAAAGTCAGGGTCAATAGCATACTTATCTATCATAGAAGATAGCTCATTGTGAGTTGCTATAGACACAACATTAACTTTTGGTCATCGTGATAGTGCATCGGCCACTTGATTGTGCTTTCCAGGAATGTGAGCAATATGAAAATTAAATTGCGAAAGAAAATTTTCCCAGCTCATTTGTTTGTCAGAAAGCTTTGTTTGCGTCATGAAGTACTTGAGACTTTGATGGTCTATTCGTAAAATGAATGAAGTCCCCAATAAATAGTGCTTCCATGTGTCTAGGGCATGTAGAACAACAAAAAGCTTTTTCTCATAAATGCCCAAGACTTGTTCATCCGTAGTGAGTCTTCGGCTCTCATATGCTCAACAAACAATGGGGTCAAGGTGGGAGATGGTTGTAAATGTAAATGGCCTATGAACTTTGAGATCAACGGAATTAAGAGAATTAGAGTGAGCATTTTTTGTGAGATTACTTGAAAACTTGGAGGGTGAACTTAATTGATGGTAGCAACATAAACATAGTACTTAATTAACTTGGCACGAACAATACTTTTGCAAGAGAGAGAGTATTAGAGAACATGACAATAGATGAGAACCGGATTTACTCTGAGCCGGTCCCCCCTCCAAAAGGCGTTTGTATTATAGATTCTCCCATCAAGAGAGACGTTGTTACAATACAATCTTTGTGTTCCTTGTGACCTTGGTGATGATGCTATGAAGATGGAAAGCTTCATGCATCACGAGATTAACATAAACTTTGCAAAAATCATTAACTATCCCAAGCCTCAGTTCCAAGGCCTCAAACACCTTCAAAGGTGGAGAGAGCTAGCGGGGAATGAGGGTAGGGAAGAGGAAGAAAAAACATTCCATAGGAGAAAGAATAGTTCCTCACTTATCATCACTCTTCTTGCTTAGCATAGCATAATAGCATAGTAATGAAGATGAAGAATATAGCAAGCTTAAGCATTGAAGCATGGCTCTTGGTTGGATTTGCATTCCATAGCCAAGAGTGTTGGTGTAGGCTCCCCACTTCTCAACAAACTTGGAGAAGGAGATGGAGCTCTTGCATTTTGCACTTCACACAATGAGAGAACGTGTGTGTGTGTGTGTGTGTGTGTGTGTGTATGTGTGTGTGTGTGTGTGTGTGGGAGAGTATAACCCCCCCCCTCTCATGCTTGGTCCACACCTCTCTCTCTCTCTCATATTATTTTATTATTTCATTTGGACATGTGTCCTCTTTTTCCTCGTTGAGAGAAAGAAATTATTTATTTATTTTTATGTATCTAAATTCTCACTGGACCCCTTTAAAACCTATCGAAATCATTCAAACACATCATGGGAGCCACATGTGGAGGATCATTTAAATATGTTTCTTTTATGCTTATTAAGTCATTTGGTTGAATTGAATACTACAAAGACTTAGTCAATCAAGCATGGCAAGTTCATGTCTCTTGAGAGTTATCTTTGAATTGAATACTTCAAGAAATTTAGTCTTTTAAGCATGTGAGAAACACCTCAAGCTTTTGGGTAAAGTTCCCACTAACACTTAGCAAGCCAACAAGCACCTCATGCTTGGGTAAGATTCCCACCTCAAGGTCATCGCTAGCTTGCCTAAGGTCAAAGGACTTTTGAACACTAAATTTTAATGAAGCTAACCCTACGGTCTTCAAGCTCCATTAGGTAGCATTGATCTGTAACATACCATCTCTCGTTTGGATCCCATTTACCCTTGGCCCAGTGTTGAAACAGATCCATAAACACTTATCTATATTCTAACGCTTGCTCCTGTTCATTTATTTGTATTTGGAGAACTAAATGGTGTTTGAAGTTGGGGTTTGTTATTTTCTTCCATGTCAAGTTTGTGGGTTGTTGTGGGTAGATGGACATATACACACATACACACATTTACACACACACACACACACACATATAATATATGTTAATGACTTCTTTTTATTATATATAAATTTATTTATTTATCTATTTATACATATACATATATGTTTTTATATATATATATATATAAGCAAACCATGGTAAAGAGAAGAAAAATCGGTGCAATGATGTCAAAACTTAGTTCAAAAATCCTATAATTTTTTTAAAAAATCTATTATTTTTGGTTTGCTTCTTTGCAAGGAGGACACTTGATTGCTTAATAAAAGAGACATTCTCGAACATTGCTTCACCTTATATAATTCTAGTTAAACTCAACCTAATGATTTTATCATTTTCTTATTAAAGCCATCATGACCCTTTCACTTGTTTCTTTTTTTGCAAAACTTACAGACAGTGAGTGTTATATTAATATAAGGACTCACAAAACAAATTACAAGCTAAGACTTGCTCAAAGCGAGCCAGCCCATCAACAATCCAAATAACCTAGAGGCACGGCATCTTGGCTATAAAGGGAGCCACGCTATCCATAGACATCATGAAGCCAGCTACAAAGGGAGCCACCCTATCCGATACCAAGGAAACATGGAGAACATGGGAGCCACCCAATTGAATAGAGCATAGGTAATCTGGGAAGACAACAGAAGCCACCATCCGTGATGGTCTACCACCCATCTATGAATGCCCAAAGCCACCAAGAGCAAATCGAGAGCGTAAAATTTAAGAGGAGGATCAGTGAAGCAGCAAGCGTTGCAAGGGGGAGCCACCATGAAGGACCATCTGTCACATCGCCCATCATGCCCACCAAGAAGTGAAGCCTTTCAAAAAGAGAGAAAACAAATCATGCTGTCAGACCACTTGTGTCCTGGATCCAAGCCAACAAACCATCAAAGCAACCCTTGCACAACATCTGCAACAGATAGAGACCCATGGTGAGAGCACCACCCCTGCCCTCCCGAGAACATAATGGAACGACTGTCGAAGTCGGTCAAAGATATTACAGGCCTTACCTTTCAAGGATTTGCAGCACTCTGACACAAAGGGTCTAGGAACAGCAAAGAAGCCCTCGAACTTGGTAAGATTTTCCCGCTCCCCTCTTCATCCGAGCTACCATCGAGGTGAACTTCGTCCAAAGTCCAAGATTTGCATCCCTGCCAGTGACACAAAGAAGTTTCTTGCATCTCTACAGGTGGCCCCCAAGGCACTGAGATTCCAGTAGATCTGGGATTGTCCAGCCAGGGCTCCCTCCCCCTGGGGCACCCTTCTAAGTGAGAACTCTCCCCTCCTCACCCCCCATCCACAGTCACTCATACATGCCGCAAACCCTAGCCTTTTGGGACTTTTCATTTCTTAAACTCACCCTTCACTTATTCATCTGAAATGTTTTGAAAGGATTTTTATTTTTTTGAAATTGAGGGACCCTATTGGTGAGTACTAAAAAAGTATAAGTTTAATGAAGTGTTTAATTTTTTGTTCTAAACTCTTTGTGGACTACATAAATAGTCCTTAGTAAAGGGTGGGTTTTTCGGTGCATCTCTGGACCGTTGGATAAAGCTTGCCGATTAGTTTGAGCGGATGGCAAGGGTCAACCTAAGCCAACCATCCGAGCATTGCCTTTTTCAAGAATGATTGGTGTCCCTCAAAAATCTTAAAGGTCTTTCTCTCATGTCCTTTCAAATGCTATTTCCCAAAGCTGCATTCATTTGTTTAGAAATTGGCAAGTTGAAAAAGAAAAACAATTAGAGAACAAAAGGTTAAAGAATGTATTCATAGGATTTTTTTACATGATGTGAAGCATTGATTCAATAATTTTTGGCATGTTAGTACCCAAAGGGTAAAGGTCTTTCAAATCTCTTTGTAAGACAAGTGTCCCTTAGGGTTCGACACCCTGCTCAACCTCTGCGAGTTGGGGGGGCTCTTTGGGACGGGATGTAGCGTGGGATTCAGGTGTGTGCAGTGTGCTTTGGCTGGGGGTGCAAGAGATTTCCCGTGGAGAGTCCTCGGTTGCCCTCCCCATGCTCACAACTCTTCCTCCTCTACTTGTCTATAGTATTTTTGGATATTGGGAGAGGCCCGCCCTCCCACCTTCCTGTGGAGGATCCTTGGTGGCCCGGTTGTGTTGCAGTGGGTCTGCTTGAGGCTGCATCAGAGGTGGCAGTGATTGCGTGATCTATGGTGGAGCTATGTTGGTGGTTCTATTGGTTCTCTCTACGAGGTGATGGTGGTTCTCAATTTGGCTTGACCACACAGAATGGCATGAGGTTGCCATGGTCCGGTGAGCAGATTGGTGGTTCTTCTTCGTGTATGCGGTCCAGCTTGGTGCATGGTGGTGACAGTGGCAGGGTCCTGTCCATGGTGCACACCAAGGTGGTAAGTTGGTGATGGGGACTATGGGCCCCGCCCTTTCAGTGTTATATTGGTAACTTTATAGCTTTTCAATTATTTCTGGTATGCTGGTCATGGTAGGCTTTTTGGTTGATGTATTATATTTCAACTCGCTCTATTGAGTGAGTACTGCAAAAATGTGTGTGTGTGTGTGTGTATGTGTATAGAATTATGCACACTAGTATATGTGTGGAGAAAAGAGCATAATATTCATAGGAGTTTGAATTTATGATGTAGACTTTGAGAAAATCTTTTCGTCTACACGGTAAGTTTCCTCCTTATAGAAATACAAATTGGAAATACTAGTAAAAATTTTCAAATTTGTAAAATATTCAAACTATTTTCTAGTATATTTTATCGGGGTTTTTCCCCTTTATCATCCTTTGCAACAGGCTAATCTCAATTTTCAATCGGCCTAAGGCTAAGCTCAGACACACCTTTCTCAAACATTGATACAGTGAGGTATTGATAAACGATTCTCTCATTTGAGGACTTAAAAAAAAAATTCATAAAATTGTTGATTATTTTCTATGCTTATTAAATCTATCTTTTCTTATAATATGAAAAAATTATTCTTTTGTTTAATTTTTAATATGTCTTTTTATTTTACTTTTGTCTTATTTTATTTTGTTTTAAAATGCTGATGTGCACGAGGCTAATTTGTGTAGCCCCCTCAACAAATTATGGAAGAGGAACTGGACGGAAAAACGATGGGAGGGAGTCATGGAGAACATCTGGAAGCCAAGATGGCCTCATTATATGAAGATACAAGAAAGAGGCATCGGGTCCGATCGTTGCTCACGGTGCAGAATAGCCAGTGAAGACCTAACCCACCTTTTCATGGGATGCCACGCAATCAAGGGCATGGCTGGGAAAATATGCAAGTGGATTCAAAGGACATGGAAAATTAAGTTCTTCAAGAATGATCTGTTCTTTGGTAGTAATAGGATGGGAAGTCCTGCTCTTCTAGTCTGCACTCAAGTAATCAGGTACTACTTCTTGCACCATATTTGGCAAGCAAGGAACCGCCGCCTGTTTGAGGAGGATCTAGCTGTGGAAAGCTTTTGTGAAATCACGCAAGAGAGCACATTGATGATCCACATGATCGGATGCAAACAAGCCTCAGAGGACTGGTCTAGAACAATACATAACATCTTGTAATAAGTAAAGCCGAGGAGTAGGAGTGGTTTCTCTGCCAAGCAGATTACTTGTAATCCTTTGACCCTCAAGGCTCGGTCTGAGCTTGAGGATTGGTGTATATTTATGTTCTTAATACTATCCACTCACAATTGTGAGTTCTGCAAAAAAACAAAAAATGCTGATGTGCAATGTACACCATTTACCTTATTATTGGGGCCCCTTCGTAATATATAAGGCATTTGCCAGTAGGGACCTTTTATTAATTAAAAGGTATTCGTGTCCATATAAAGAGATGGTCAACTTTACATTGTATATTTGTGTTTGTTTTTTCTTTTATTTTTCTTTTCGCATTTTATTCTATTTAAAGTGTCTTATGTCTCTCTCTCTCTCTCTCTCTCTCTCTCTCTCTCTCTCTAAGTTGTATCCATCCTTCTCACATCCATGTGATACTATTGCAAAATCTATATGCTTCATCGTTGGCCATTGCTACATGTTATAAACTAGCGCATCATTCTTATTGTTATTGAGAGAATCTTTGAATTAGGAATACCTTTTAATTGTTTTGAAGCTATTAGGAATACCTTTTAATTGTAAATTTAAAAATACCTTATTATTGGGGCCCCATCGTAATATATAAGCCGTTTACGAGTAGGGACCCCTTACTAATTAAAAGATCCTTTTTATTGTAATTAAAAAAAATCTTATTTTTGGGGCCCCTTCGCAATATATATGCCATTTGCGACGAGTAGGGACCCCTTACTAATTAAAAGATCCTTTTAATAATAAATTTAAAAATACCTTATTATTGAGGCCCTTTGTAATATATAAGCCATTTGCGAGGAGGGTCCACTAGGGACCCCTTACTAATTAAAAGGTATTCCTTTTAATTGTAAATTTAAAAATACCTTATTATTGGGACCCCTTCCTAATATATAAGCCATTTGCAAGTAGGTACCCCTTACTAATTGAAAGGTCCTTTTAATTGTACATTTAAAAATACCTTATTACTGGTGTCCTTCGTAATATATAAGCCATTTGCGAGTAGGGACCCCTTACTAACTAGAAGATCCTTTTAAATGTAAATTTAAAAATACCTTATCATTGGGTCCCCTTCGTAATGTATAAGGCATTTGCGAGTAGGGTCCAACAGGGACTCCTTACTAATTAAAAGGTATTCCTAATGGAAAGATTCCCTCAACAACAACAAAAACAATATGCTAGTCTATAGCACATAGTAACGAGCAATACTATAGCGCGTAGATTTGCAACAGTATTAACTAGGAAGGATGGATACAACATTGAGAGAGAGAGAGAGAGAGAGAGAGAGAGAGAGAGAGAGGACACTTTAAAGAGAAACAAGTGAAAGGGTCACGACGGCTTTCAAAAACAATAAGAAAATGATAAAAATTGTTAGGTTGAATTAAATTGGTATCACTGTTTGGGAAAGGATTGCCTCAGCTTAGTCTCAAGCAATTGAAATCGAGACTAGCTAGTTGCAAACCATGGTAAACGGAGAAAAATCGATAAAATATGTGAGAAAATTGTTCAAAATTTTGCAAATCTCAAACTTTCTGTTAGTATTTCTGGTTTTCTTCTTTGTGAGGAGGAAACTTGATCCGCAGCCGCTTAATAAAAGAGATTTTCTCGAAAGTTAACATTGACTAAAATCAAGCTATAAGATGCAAGAAATGTAAAGCCATGTGAAATTGTGAAATGAAAGGTGAAATAAAAAGAACTGATTAATATATGTGTGTACATAGAATTTATTACAATTATGCAAGGTGAAGCTTCACTTTAGCATTCTAAAACAATAGAATGCAAAAAAAGACATATAGGTGTGTGTAAAATTTACTAAAATTATGCAAGGTGAAGCTTCACTTTAGCATTTTAAAACAATAGAATGAAAGAAAAGTAAAGACATGTAGGATGTGAAATGAAAGATAAGTCTCCATCATGCACTAAAATAATCAAAGTCTATCTAACCCAACACAACACTAAGGGTTTCTTTTAGAAAGTCAAAAAACGCTAAAGGAAAAATAAAAGAGAAGAGAAACACCTCTTTATATGAACACAAAAGGTGTTTTGACTTTTCACCTCCATATCTCTTTTGACTTTCCACTTTCATTTGTCTTTTCATTTCCTAAACTCACCCTTCACTTATACACTTAATATGTTTTAAAAGAATTTTTATTTTTTTGAGATTGGAGAGACCCAATAAAGAAAATAAAATTGAGGGAGATGACAAGAAGATACTTGAGGACATTCAGAGGTAGAGGATTGAGGAGGGGGAGGTAGACCACATGGAGGTCATGCCTCCCAATTAGGGATCTCTCTCTCTCTCTCTCTCTCTCTCTCTCTCTCCGTTGCACAGCAGAGGTAGGGATGCTTCATAAGGCATAGCCAAAGAGAATCTCTCTCTCTCTCTCTCTCTCTCTCTCTCTCTCTCTCTCTCGTCACAAAGCAGAAGTAGGGACTCTTCATAAAGCATAGGTGAATAGAATCTCTTCTTCTTCTTCCTGTCTCTCTCTCTCTCTCTCTCTCTCTCTCTCTCTCTCTCTCTCTCTCTTTCCTTGATATAGGCATAGGAGAGGAGGGCCGGGGGGGGGGGGGGGGGGGGGGGGGGGGGGGGGGGGGGAGGGGGGGACTGCTCTGTAGGTGCAAGTCCATGAATGGGTGAAAAAGCTTAGGTGCAACCTCGCAGGAAAGGCATATTTGCAAGCTTGTAGGGAAGAGTCCAAAGGTAGGGAAGGGCAACATACAGACGGAAAAAGGTTTTGGCCATAGGAGCAAGAGGTGAGGACTAGGCAATGAAGGTCGAGGGAATCTTGAAGGTATATTTCAAGTAATGTGTTTTATTTTAAGCAAGCCAGTAGGAGCTACCTTTTAAAAATAGATAATACAATTTTATCTTAAAACACAATAAAAATTCCATATGATTGTAGGCACTTACTTAAACTTAGTCCCCTTTATTTCCCTTAACTTAGCAGGCCTTTGTGCCTTCTCACCTTATTTTAAATATTTTGATTTGTAAAGAGTCTTTCTATTTAAGGACTTAACAAAGATTTATTTCATTAAATTTATGCTTAGTAAATTTATATTTTTTTATAAAGGCATTAAAATTCATTCTATCTTTTTTTATAAAGGCATAAAAATGTTCTTTTGTTTTAGTTTTTCAATGTATCTTTTAACTTTATTTCCTATTTATTTTGTTTTGTTTTCAAATAATAAAGTTTAATGTGCACTTTTCACCTTAATATTTGAGTGGGACATTTTTTGATATATAAACCATTTACAACTATGTATGTATAATGAATAAAAAAAATTATGTTTTTATTCATTTTTGTTTTGTTTTGTTTTCATTTCATTTTGTTTTCAAATGATACGTGCAATGTGCACCTTTCACCTTATTATTCAAGTGGGGCCTTTCCTAATATATAAATGATTTGTGATTATGTATGTATAATGCATAATATAATTTTATATTAAAACACAATAAAAATTCCATGTGATTGTAAGCACTTGTTTAAACTTACTTCCATAAAGAATATGTGATTATGTGTGTATAATGGATAATATAGTTTTATATTATCACAGGAGTAGGCCTACCTGCCAATTTTGCAAAGTGGTGTATTAGATAGAATTATAGGAGATGCCTTTTGTGGCTTTGAGGGGAAAAGTGGAGGTGTTGGCACTTGAGAGAGAGAGAGAGAGGGAGACAAGGGGAGAGACTAAGAGGGTGATTTTATGCTACAATTTATTTTTAGCTTTGGTGAAATTTAACCTTGTGGTAGAGCAGCTAGGGGTGCGAGGGTGGGCGCTTTTTTGCTCCTTCGTCATGATGCTATCTGACAAGCATACGATGCAGATGGCAAAGTGAGGGAGGGATTGGAGCGCGCACACACACAAAGAGAGAGAGAGAGAGAGAGAGAGAGAGAGAGAGAGAGAGAGAGAGAGATCGTTTTTCCCCTCTACCTGACCCTGCAGTAGGTAGATGCAAGCTGATCTTACAATGTCTCGTTCTCATAGCTTCTACTCCTTGCGGACATGAATAATCTCGCTCTCTCTCTCTCTCTCTCTCTCTCTCTCTCTCTCTGATTGTTGCAGGTCCTTGGCTGGCAAGACCTTCCTAAGGAGAGCAAGGAGTTGATAGGGAGCAAGGAGGAGAGGGGGCCGGTGGGCAATCACTCTGATTGGGTTGAAGAAAACACCAGGAGGAACACGAGATGGAGCAATAATAGGATCCGGACAAGGGTAGAGAACCCATGCTGGGCGCACGCAGGGGGGATGTGGATGAGCAAGCCTGACGAGTGATGCATGCGATGCAGCCTACCGGCGGGAGTGAGAGGAATGAATCTGTGTGTGTGTGTGTGTGTGTGTGTGTGTGTGTGCATGTGTGAGAAGATCATCCATTGTAACAAATCAACAGTCGAATGCAGGGGGGGAGGGCGCAAAGCTGCAAAAGGAATGCGTGTTGCACCATGCGAGGAAGAGAGAGGGGTTCTATCTGAGCACAAACGCAGAGAGGGATAGAGACGTCTGAGTGTGAGGGGAGGGATGGGGAGGTAGTGCAGGTCTGTGCAGGGTGCATGATGCAGGGGGGGAGGGCGCAAAGCTGCAAAAGGAATGCGTGTTGCACCATGTGAGGAAGAGAGAGCGGTTCTATCTGAGCGCAAACGTAGAGAGGGATAGAGACGTCTGAGTGTGAGGGGAGGGATGGGGAGGTAGTGCAGGTCTGTGCAGGGCGCATGATGCCGACGACAGCGAAGGCCTTTCATTTTTCTTTGCAATAGAAGATTCCTTGGCATCTTGAGAACTAATTAATGAGTTTGTGTGAAGTGGACCGAGTAGGAGTTATATATGCAAATCAACAGTCGAATATAGGGGGGGAAGGATGCAAAGCTCCAAAAGGAATGCGCGTTGCACCATGCGGGGAAGAGAGAGCGGTTCGATCTGAGCTCAAATGAAGAGAGGGATAGAGACGTTTGAATGCAAGGGGACGGATGGGGAGGTTGTGCAGGTCTGTGCAGGGTGCATGATGCCGATGACAGCGAAGGCCTTCCATTTTGCTTTGCAATAGAAGATTCCTTGGCATCTTGAGAACTAATTAATGAGTTTCCTGTAGAATGGACCGAGTAGGAGTTATATGTGCTTCCATGTGATTGTAGGCACTCATTTAAACTTACTTCCAAAAATCTCATCCTCCCCTTAACTTAGCAGGACTTCATGCCTCCTCACCTTGTTTCAGTAAGAACCTAAGCAAGATGCCGCTTTTTTGAAGGGAGGAAATAACAAGTAAAGTCAAAGGGAGGTCGAAAACGGTGAGCAACCAGCCAATTGGAGGTGGGAGAGTGACCTGAGGGTTGAGAAGAGAGGCTATGTCACAGAGCTAGGAGAAGGAGACTGCCTTTTTTTTTAATGTTTGCGCTCTCATTGCATGCAACAAATAGCTCATAGGTAGAGTGGCTTAGCTTGAAGATCGCTCTCTCGCTTGGAGAGGTTGTGAGATCAAGATCGCTCACTGCATGGTGCTTATTTGAGACGTGTCGAGCTTGAATTGCTAAGTTGACGTAGGATCTACAAAGATTTGATCTAATGAGAGAAGAAAGAGAGACTTTGATCCCATGATGTGAGGAATTGATAAAGGGTCCTTTCATTTGAGGAATTCAAAAACTGTCATTTCACTAAATTGTTTTATTTTCTATGCTTATTAAATCAACTTTTCTTATAAAAAAGAATTAAAATATTATGTTGTTTAAATTTTTAATGTGTTTTAATTGTAATGTTTATAAAGTTTTCACAAATTGTGAGAATTATCATTTTTTTAAAATTTTATCATATCCTATGTCTATTAGACCTACCTTTTCCTATGAAAACATTAAAATTTTCTTTTGTCTTAATTTGGCAATGGGCCCCTTTAATGTTTTTATTACATATAAAATTTTCACAAAATATAAGAATTACCAATTTTTTAATGTTATTATATCCTATGCCTATCAGACCTACCTTTTCCTATTAAAATATTAAAATTTTCTTTTATTTTAATTTGGCGATGGGTCCCTTTTGTTTATTTTACTTCCTTTTCATTTTATTTTACTTTAAAATGTCGATGTGAGCCTTTCAATTTGTTGTTTAAGTGGGGCCTTCCGTAACATAAAAACCATTTGTGATTATGTATGTATAATGGACAATAAAATTTTATATTAAAATACAAAAAAATGACATGTGATTGTAAGCACTCATTCATACCCACTCCCCATAACTCTTATCCCCCTTGATGATGGGTCTTATCTTTAGTAGGCCTTTGTGACTCTTCACCTTGTTTATGTATTGATAAGTCAATTTATACACTAAATATATTTTAAAATTAAGTTAATTTTTGCTCCTTTCTTTTTTACAAAATAAGTCAAGTTTTTTTCCTTTATTTTTTTTAAAACTTGATAAATCACACAATCAATTTTTTTTTCAAAGAATAAAGATAAAAATTGTAGACTTTCATGAAAAGAAAACTTTATCAAATCGAGAGAATGTGTTTGAATAAATAACTATATCTCATTGAGGAAATGTGTTTGAATGAATGATGTTTGGTCTTATCATGTTATCGCTTTTACACTTTGAAAGAATAATGCAATGTTTTCAATCCAAATTAGGAAGTGAATGGGGTATAGGAGGGCCTCTTTATTTGGCAATTTAAGGGAATGCTTAAAGTTTAAGTCAAGTTTGACGAAGTCTAAAAGAGAGGCAAAAAGTCATATACTCAGATTTTAAAAAAAAATCCATTTTTATAATTTGTATTTGAAAATAGTCTATTCAGTAACCCAAAAGAGAGGTGGATAAATGAATTTCAAAATGTATTTTTCCCACCCCTCTCTTCTCTCTCTAATATATAAAACACTCTCACTTAGATCTCATTGAAGGAGACACTTTTCAACCCTTCTGTCAGAAAAGCTGATTTTCCACATTCTCTCATTGTATTCTCTCTCTCTCTCTCTCTCTCTCTCTAAAACATGAGCCAATTTTCTCCCTCTTTCCCCCTCCCTTTTCTCTCTTGTCACTTCACCCTCCCAATCATTAAGGAGACATTATTTGCTACCTACTTCTGACAGAAAGTGTAGATCCTCCAAGGTTGCAAGTCTGCTCTCTCTCCCATTCTCTCTTCCTTTATTCTCTCTCTCTGTTTCTCATGCTTCTCTTACTTGAGCTCCATGTGAGAGCAATGAAAAACTCCATTACCTCTATGTGCAACAACATTTCTCTCTCTATACTCATGATCAAAGGAGATTGAGTTGCACTCCCTCTCTTTCTTCCCTCCATAACATAATCCTTTTCTCTTATCTCTGAGTACTCTCCACTTCTTCCCTTGATAGCCATACCTACTTGTAGCAGTCACCATTACATATTCTCTCTCTAATCAGCTAACACAAATGTCATTCAATCCCCTACCACTACAAGACATTACTAACAAGACATTACTCTAATTTTTTTGATTAGCTAACAAAAATGTCATTCAATCCCCTACCACTACAAGACATTACTAACAAGACAAAATGATATTAATTAAACATTGATTTGGATTAGGAGTACGCTATTGTGCAACTTGGCACATTTAATCTCAATGCTACAAATCAGCTACGAAACATTGAATGCAAGGAAATCAACTTATGGGTTGATGGACATATTTACCATGACGATCCAATGACCTATGAATCATTGGCCCTTTGTAACGTCACTGAGCTACTGTGTTTTATTGAAGATAGGAGAGACAGATTGTTTGGCTACTATTGGAGAATGTATTTTGCTTTTGTCAATGAGAAGGAAGCAATAAAACATCTCTTTGCTGCCTATTCTTAATTCAAGAGAAGTACGTGAAAGACATTCAGCAAGTTAAAGAGGAAGCCAACAAGAAGATGAAGCAATTGAACGATGAGATGGTGAAGCTTAATAAAAAATAGAGCATAAAAAATGGAGCAAGAGCACCGGCTAGACAATTATGTTTAGCTACAACACACTGCACGTAATATGCACCAGTGAATCGATAATCTCACACACGTTCCATTGGGCTATCACATTTGTAAGTGCAAGATACATGTGATGTCTATGCTATCTTCAAGCGGTGGAGCTCGAAAGAAACGTATCCATCAAACTCGGTAGGGATACAAATGCAAGCTTCTAATTTCTTACATTTTCTACAGGTTGCTATAATATTATTTCAATATGTAGGAACTTGGCTTGGATGATGACGAGAATTGATTCCATGCTCAAATGACTGGACATACTCTGCTGCAGCATATCATCAAGCCAAAAGAGTTAGTGGAGCTATTGGATGATCCATCCAATGCAGGCATTGCTAATGTTTTGCGCTAAAAGTATTTTAGTGAGCTAAAGAGCATTGTGTCGCCTCAGGAGATGATGTAGATGTGTGATAGCGCATGAATAATTTTCAAGGCCTATGAAGCTTTGTATAGAATTTTCACATTAGGTCATAGGGCAAAAGGTTTGCTTAGGTTGCTACAACACCTTACAGTGCCAGTGTTGCAGAAAGGTGTGCCAATACATTCCCTTCATAATGGGCCTTCAAGGATTTTTCTTGATTTCTTTAATTTTATTTTTGCAAATCTCACAATTGTGAGTGGATTATATTATCATAACCAAAAAACAATTTACAAATTTTGGCCATGCTCATGGGACGAACCATGACAACTACAATGGAACATAACTAAATTAGCTGACAAGGGAGCCACCCCATGGAAAGGAATGAGCCCACATCTTCACCCAAGCAAGTTAGTCAAAGCGGTGTTGAAGGTCTTGTTCCACTCATCGGATTTTTTTTGTTTCCCAATGGCGATGATTGCCCCCCTGTTTTCTTGGATTATCTCTTAGAATTTAGCTGTTGCAATGGTGTTCTTGAAGATGTGATAGTTCCTTGCCTTCCATACATGTTTAAAGTAGCAAAATCTCACTAGTTGTGTTATGATAAGCAAAGCTTGACTCTTATATACTTTCCCTCCCAAGAGGAGATCGTTCTTGTGGAATCCAATTTTCCAGGTTTTTTTCCTTACCTTCTCCATAACCCAAAGGAATCTTTGCTTGTGGGTTACATCCATCCCTAGAGGGGCTACATCCACTAGAAGAAATCTTTCCTTGTGGGTTACATCCACCCCTAGAGGGGCTCCCAAGTGCCAGAAGACCTCCCCTTTTGATACAATCTCCCCTCTCCACATAGACGGATCAAATGCATTGTTCTCAGAGAGAGATCAATCTTGACTTGTCAATGTTACACTTGGATCTTGAAGCTAAAGCATATGCTTGTACAATTTCTAGAGCCTTCCTAATGACTTGAGGGCACGCTTTGAGGACAAGCATGGAATCATCCGCAAAAGGCTTAGCTAGCAAATGGTTGTTGTTAGGTAGAGTTAGTCCTTGAATCTCCACTTTAGCAGCATTATCTTAGAGTGATGTTAATAGAGGATGGGATCCAATGGCAAACAAAAGAGGGGCAAGAGGGTAGCCCTGCTTAATGTACCCCCAATCCTTTTATTGAAAAGAAGCTTTGAATGGCTAAGATCACAAAGGGTGCTGACGAGCCGGCACATTTGGGGCCCAAAGCCAAGTGATTGCATGATGTACTCAATGAATGACCATATGATACTATCATAGGCCTTGTCTAGATTTAGTGAAAGAAACATATTCATTACCGACCACCACTGCTACGAGAATTATCATAGATGGACCTTCCCTTGATAAAACCATGCTGATGAGGTATGAGGAATTTTGTCTAGGAGGGGGGAAAGCCTTAGCGCTATGGTTTTGGCTACAATTTTATAAGCAAGTGACATCATCATTATGGGGCACCAATGCTTCAGATGGGAGTAGCAGACTTGTTTGGGGATAGCCTTAATGAGGCCCCTTGGTTAGCCATGCGTGTAACTAGGGACTTAATATTGTTTTGAAATTCCTTGAAGAATTCAATAGTCAACCCATCCCAACCAAAGGGCCTCTCTTTGCCAAGAGCTTGTAATACAAGAGAGCATTCATCCTCAATAAATGGCTTCTCTAGAAGGATGGCTTTAGAGAGGGAAATCCTTCTTCTAATGCCCCCAAGAAGAGTAGTCCTGGCAAGGTCTACCTCAGAGCAGTATTCCTTGGACTGGCCTATAATCTATCGTAGGTAGTTAAGCGTTAACTACGCCATTTCATCATGATCCTTGACCTCATTTCCATTCCCATTTGTGAGTGAGTGAACCAAACCCATATTCCTTTTGACTTTGAGGGCCCTAAAGAAGTGTGCATGATTGGCCTCCTCCAATGGGAGAAATTTTCTCTAGATAGGAAGAAGTTTCACTTCATTTGTGAGTTGTTTAAGGTTCTCCTCAAGGTACTTCTAGGGCCTGAGTCCCTCCAATGTTACTATTCACTTTTGCATTTTAAATCTTCTTACCCTTTACTTTTGCATTTTAGAATAGATGTTTTATAAAGTTTTCTCTTAAGTGAAGTAGTGAGTGACACTTGGAGGGTCTCTCCTTCCTTGAAAAATTTAAGCTGCTTCATAAATAGTATAGATATGTTTCCTTTCACATAGCATTGATAAGCGTGGTAGGACTAACTAAATTTACCAAACACATATTATAGCTCTATAAAAGTTTCTCTTGGTGATCGATCTAATGGAGGAGAGTAGCGAGAAAGACAACATGGAAGAAGAATTTCTAAATGTGCTCTCTCACAGTAATGGAAGAGCTAGTAATCCATTCTTGGCATGTGAAGGGGATTCAAACTCAGCAAAAAAGCTCCCTTTTTTGGGAGGAAGTCAAAAAAGACAAGGGTGTAAATACTGTTGGGCTATTCGAGAACATCACCTAAATGCTTCTAAAAAAAGATGGCAAATTGTAGGGACCAAACTGGTCTACTACGGAGAAGGGGTAGATGGATATAGTGGACTCTTCTCAATTTTGGACAAAGACCTTGAACTATAAGTGGTGTTCAATCAGCCCTCCGGGAGATCTGTACGAGTTAAGGTTAAATGGACAGATCAACATTTCACCATCATCGATATATATGGTCCTTGCTCAACAAAGGAAAGAGAAAGATGTGGGAATAGCTTAAGGGCTTTCATGTTGAAGGGGAGTGGATTTTGATAGGAGATTTTAATATGGTGGAGAAGAGAAGATATAGAATTGGTGGATCAAGCATGCTAGCTGGATCTGAAAGATCCAAATGGATAAGTCTCAGTGAGAAATGGGTCTTAATGGACATGTGGGAGACCAACCCATGGAGTAACACGCTTGGGCTCACATACACCAGCCTTCACTATGCCGATGGGTGCTTAGCTTGATTGATGCGATTGCTCTCATCAAGCGGATTGGCTACCCCCATGGATTGAACTGAAGGTGGTCACTTCAAAGTATTTGTCGGATCATCTACCATTAAGTATTAAATTTTAAAAAACCAAACAAGAAGATCATTGCCCCTAGGGGTCAAAGAGATTACTCTCATCTGAGGCTCATCTCTTCAAGGACTCACTCTTCAAAAGCCTCATGCACGTCAACGAGTGCTAGCTCAGTTGGTAGAGCATTAGCCCCTTGTGTCAAAGGTCTTGGGTTCAAACCCCCTTGACAACTCGTATGACATGTAACCCTTAGGGGCTGTTCCCCTAGTCCATATGATGGGATGGCCTCCTTACCCAATCGGGAAGACTCACCTTAAGAGTCGGGTTGCCTCCACCTACGGGGGTTGGGTGTGTGTGTTGTAATTTCAAAGTTGTAGGTACTTCTCCAAAAAAAAAAAAAAAAAGCCTCATGCACAAAGCTATGGGTAAGCTTCAAAAAGATGTGGAGTTAGGAAGCCCTCGGGCCTGTGATATTTTTACCAAAAATTATGCAAGAATCAATTTAAAATGAAAAGACTTTTGGAAATTGAAAATCAAAGACTTTCTACTTTACACATTTAAGTACACACAACAAAAAGACTTTTTTAAATATAAAGTCAACGGGCTTTCTACTTTACATAAAGTAATGGTCCATACAATTGACAATTGTTGATGATATTTTATTGTTTAATGAAAATCTAATTTTTAAAGATAGATTTGTCTTTGTCTTTTTTTTTATTATTGTTTAATGAAAATCTAATTTTTAAAGATAGATTTGGCTTTGTCTTTTCAAAGGGTTTTTTTAAGACAAATATTGATATCTTTTAGAAATATGTACAAGTGTATTTTTATTTTGGCCAAACTCACAATAGTGATTGAATGTATTTAAATCTCAAAGAAATTACAAAACGGCCTCAAGCTCAAGCCAAGCCTTGAAGTGCTAAAGATTACACATTTTTCCTCTCCCCGAGGCTACCAAGAACACAATAGGTGTACTATAATAACAAAATTTTACTTTTCGCAGCTTGCCATAACGGCATGGGTAGCCCTATACCAATGTATTTAGAAAACAAACGAGGGTATTTTCAAAAATTTAAAATAACTATAAAGAAACACTTCTATACTCTTTCTTAAAGTGCTCGAGCATTGGGCACCGTGTTGTTGTCCCTTGTTTCCCAATTTTTTGGTTACTATAGTGACTGCATGTATATCATGTGCATGCACATGACAGAGACATTAACAAAAACTCCAACATTGAGTGTATTTTTATGAAGAGAGGAGGGCTTGCCAGCTTACGACAAAGCTCGGCCATCCATGGGGTAGCTCTCGATGCAACTCAAGTATGTTATCGGAGAGAGAGAGAGAGAGAGAGTTGGCAAAGAAAGGAATTTCGTGGACAGTCCACCATCAGATTTAGCAGGAGTATATCTTCTTGTGTGAATCACCTTTTGAGATGGTAGGTAGAACAAATTCAACGTGTGTGTGTGTGTGTGTGTGTGTGACACACACACACACACACACACACACACACAGATAAAAGGTGCTAATTAATGAAAGGAAGATAGGGGGAGAGAGAAAGAGAGACAAAGAGATTAGAGAGAGGTTGACTCTCATGACTAATCACGTTAAAATATCCTCAATTTTTGGTAAAAGATGATAAATAGGAATTTATCATCTTTTGGTAAAAGATGATAAATAGGAATTTTTTGGGGATGAAACAATGGGCCGACTACATGCACACATAGATAGATACATAGAGGGAGAGAGAGAAGAAGCAGAAGATAAGTTCTACCTTCAATAAATCTCTCTCTCTCTCTCTCTCTCTCTCTCTCTCTCTCTCTCTCTCTCTGAGAAGACGCTAATTTGTATCACTTAAAAACAACTCTCAGAATTAATACAAATGGTGATGATTCTGAGGGCACTGAAGAAACAACCTGGAATTGTGAGACCTGAGAACAATTAGCCACATGGGCAAATTGAAAAAACCAAAAACCAAAAACCAAATGAAAAATCTCTCTTAAAGGATTGAAATTTTCCCATGGTAAGCTAAATGGAGAGAGGATGACGGCAGCCTAAAAAACATAGGCACTTCCTTTTGAGATGGTCGATAGGCCAATTTCAACACGTGCATGTGTGTGTGTGTGTGTGTGTGTGTATTTGAGAGAGAGACAGACACACACACACACACACACACACACACACACACACACACACACACACACACAGAGAGAGAGAGAGAGAGAGAGAGAGAGAGAGAGAGAGAGAGAGAGAGAGAGAAATGGATAGATAGTTCTATTATCGTCCTCGGAGGTCAAATATGACCTATGGGACCAAATGAACATGTCACGTGGTGTGAGTGGAGGTCATAAGTGACTCTCGATGCTCAAAAACGGTTGAAATGAGCGTCGCAATAGAGAGTCTACATCGTGGTTGGGAGAGGAAGGTATGTAGGGAGAGCTCATGGATAAATATATGGGGAAAAGAGGACCTAATGTGGTCAAAAGATGAGCACTCAAGTAGTGTGTGGTACTCACTCTCTCGCACTTGACAAGGGCATAAGGTGCAAAGTCGATGACACTCCTCGCCAGTGCCCCAACGTCGTGTCTCACAACGTAGAAAATGGGAGCTAAGACGAATGGAGGCAATGGTGCGGATCGCACTCAACGGGATGGGCTCAAGGATGTAGGGATGGGTTCGGTTACCTCGTTCAGAGAAGAAGAGAGATTTTTAGTTTGGGGCAACGTGTGTGGTGTAATGGCTGAAGTGAGAACCTCCGGATTTCTCCCAAGCCGTGATACATTGGCATTGTAAGAAGGCCTCATTAACTTGGGAGTCGATCAACGCATCCTTGACCAAGTGACATGCATCCCATCTTCCAAACTATTTCTTGATGTCAAGCATCCACCCCAAACTTAGTATTTTGCTCTTGCATGTCTTTTGAACCTTTTGACTTGCTTCATATGCGATTCTAGGAAGTCGATGCAAAGGACTATGTTGTGTCTTACGCATGTACTCGACAACCCTTTGCATGCCCAACACCTCAATGGGAAGCGATCCGGACTCAAGAAGTAAGAGCATGTAGGGTGTTTGTGTCTTGACTTGGAGAAATTTGGTGACAAAACGCTTTTGGACATTCTCAAACTCTTTCCAAGTAGACTTCCCGATGCTTCCACCCCACACCTGCACTCCATAAAGAAGCACCGGTGTCACCAATGTGTCAAAGAGGTACTTTTTGAGAGCCCAACACTTGATCTCTCCAGCATTGCACATGTTCTCAAATGCATAATAAGCCCTCTTTCCGGCTTCCAACCGACACATTGCACAATCCTTCCATTTATGATTGGATGGAACCTCAAGGCCAAGGTACTTGAAGTGATCTACCACTTCAAGTTGCTCATTGTTGTATACAATGCATGGATTTTCATCATTGAGGGTCTTTACAAGCATAACCTTGGTTTTGGATCCACTCACGATCAGCCCGCTATGTAGGCAAAAGCGTTCCAAGACACTCATAAGCTTTTGTGCATCTTCTAAGGTATGTGCCAAGAGCACTACATCATTGGCATAAAGCAAAAGCATGATCACCGCATTTCCGATCTTAACCTCTTTTATGCCTTCTTGCTGCATAAAATCAAGAACCATGCATTTCAATTCAACTTATCTTCCTCTTCTTCTCTCTCTCCTTCTATGTATCTATCTACATGTGCATGTAGTCGGCCCATTGTTTCATCCCAACGAAAATCCTATTTATCATCTTTTACTAGAAATTGAGGATATTTTAACGTGAGTATTTATGAGAATCAACCTCTCTCTAATCTCTTTGTCTCTCTTTCTCTCTCCCCCTATCTTCCTTTCATTTATTAGCGCCTTTTCGATCTCTCTCTCTCCCCCCCCCCCCCCCCCCCCCCCACCACACACACACACACACACAACCTCTCTCTACTCTCTTCTTCTCATTGACTAGTGCCCCTTTAATATCTCTCTCTCTCTCTCTCTCTCTCTCTCTCTCAATGACATGAGGCTAATTTGTATTACCTAAAAGAAACTCTAATACAAATGGTGATGATTCCGAGGGCACTGAAGAAACAACCTGGAACTGTGAGACCTGAGTACAAGTAGACAAATGGGCAAATTGGGAAAACCAAAAACCAAATGATAAATCTCTCTTAAAGGTTTAAAATTTTTCCATGGTAAGCTAAATGGAGAGAGGATGATAGTAGCCTCAAAAAGATAGGCACTTCCATCAAGAGCACACTCTGCAAACTCTCTCCTCTCTCTCTCTCTCTCACTCACACACACACACACACACACACACACACACACACACACATCCATGAGAAGAATTTCTAATGTATGTGCATATACAATCCTATATATATATATGATATGTATGTATATATATATTATATACATAAACATGTGTGTGTGTGTGTGTGTGTGTCTGAGAGAGAGAGAGAGAGAGAGAGAGAGAGAGAGAGAGAGAGAGAGAGAGAGAGAGAGAGAGGGGGGGGGGGGACAGAGAAAAAGAGATATGTATACACGCACACAGACAGATGAGAAAAATCTAATGTAGGAAAAAACCCAAGGGGTCTTAGAGATCAATCTGACAAGTCAAACTCAAGATTTGTTACTCAAAGAGAGAGAGAGAGAGAGAGAGAGAGAGAGAGAGAGAGAGAGAGAGAGGGTGTTAAGAAATAGTACATATCTAAATAGATATTTGAGTAGCTTACTTAATGGAGAGCTACAAATTTTCATATATATATATATATATATATATATATATATATATATATATATATAGAGAGAGAGAGAGAGAGAGAGAGAGAGAGAGAGAGAGAGAGCACGATATACATGGTTCATCCAATGTGGGATACATCCACGGGAAAGCACCCACTCAAAGGCTTTAGTACTTCAAACAAGAAGTAGGTTACAAAGGGATTATACCATTAATAGAGCTTCCGCCTTGCTTCACACTTAACACCTCACACCCACCTTGTTGCATCAACTTCACACCCCAAAATGTGTGCAGAAATGGCCTCCTTTTATAGGCCAAAAGGGCTGCCCTCTCTCATGAGAGGCAGCCGTGTGTAGCCGCCCTTGTGTAGACAAGTCCAAATGGACTCTCCAATCCGCCCATGTGTGGCCGCCCTTGAGAAGATAAGTCCGCCTTTGAAATCGGCCACCGGCCCCACCCGCCATTAACTTCTAACCACCAGTCTTTGACTGCCGATCATTGACTACCGCCCACCGGTCAAATGATCAGCTATTTTCCAACAACTTTTCGACCATCGTCTGGACATAATATCCCGGCAAAAACGCATATTCCAGCGTCGCCGTGAAAATTTTGGTTTTCGACGAGTGATTTTTCTTCACGCAGAATTGCTTCTCCTCATAATGGGGGCCTTAAAAATGTGTGTTTTTAATACAAAAAATTACAAGGGGTAAATCATGCTCCATATTGAACAATCTCCCACTTGGAGACTGATCTCCAAACCAAACCTGTGACTGCTTTCCATCCTGGCTTGTTATCCTTGAATGCCAATTGAAGATGAGCAAATGCTCAACTTCTCCTTGTCGACCACCTTTGTAAACATGTCTGTTGGATTTTCACTTGTATGCACCTTTCCTATCTTTAGTTGTACCTCTTCCATGTTGGAATTAGGGTTGCAGATAAACACACACAGCTTGGAGAAGACGAAGGAAGCTCAAGGCACACAATAGAGAGTGTGTTACTTAGTATGCAATGGCAAGATAGATAGACCTAGAGTGATGAGCGTATATACAATGCTCGGGGGGAAAAACCTCCTAAAGAGCGAAAAAATGCCCCGGCAGTCCTAGTGTGTCCACATACATCACTACCACATGTATATGGTAAAAACCCCCCCTGGAGTGATGCGGTGAACGAGAGTTGGCACATGAGTAAAGGGAAGTTCCATGCCCTGAGGACATGATCTGTCCACAAAGGGGAGTAAGCCCAAAGCTTTGCAAAAAGCTTCAAGCTTCTCACGAGACAATGCCTTTGTGAAAAGATCTGCAAGGTTGTCCTGTGTTGGCACATAAGCCAAGTTGATCTCTCTTGCTGAGAGCCTCTCCCTGACATAGTGGTAATGCACCTCAATGTGCTTTGTACGAGCATGAAAAACTGGGTTCCTCGCAACTGCCAATGCGCTCTGGCTGTCAGTTGGCAGTGTCCTGTCCGACATCCAAATCAGCCATAAGGCGTCTGAGCCATACACACTCAACCGTACCTGTGAATACTGCCCCTATAATCAGCCTCACAACTCGAAGTGGCCACAATAGGTTGCTTCTTGCTCAACCATGATATACATGGACTGCAAGCTTGAAACAAAAACCACTTGTGGACACTCGCATGTTAAAACAACCAGCCCAATCTGAGTCCGAAAAAGCATGTAAGTATGGCGGCAATGATCCCCCCTTGGGATAAAACAAGCCAAGATGTAAAGTGCCACTAAGGTAGCGGAAAATCCTCTTGACAGCCTGCCAATGCTTAGACCCTAGGCTATGCATAAATCTGCTGACCTGTGAGACTGCAAACTGAATATCTGTCCTCGTGTTGCATACATAAATGAGGCAGCCAATAGCAGTTTGGTAAAGAGTGACATTAGTAGGATTGCCAGCATCAAGTAGACTCAACTTCAAACCTGTTTCCATGGGAGTGGTAATAGGTTTGCAATCCTCAAGTCCAAACTTACATAGCAATGTCTCTATGTAACTTTTCTGACACAAGGCAATACCACCATCACACTGCTTAAACTGTATACCCAAGTAATGATGCAACAGCCCCAAATCTTTCATCTTGAAAGTAGCATTCAAATCAGCCTTAAATTCAGAAACATGTCTCTCATTTGGTCCAGTGATAGCAAATCATCGACATAAAGAACCACAATGAGAAGTACATCACCCTCACGCTTTACATACAATGTGCTTTCTGTTGGACTATTACGAAAGCCTCGTTTAACCAAGTGAGTGTCATCTTTCTCATACCAAGCACGAGGAGATTGCTTCAACCCATACAAATCCTTCTTACATCTGCACACTTTGTCCTCTTGACCTTTTATGACAAACTGCGAGGTTGCGTTACATAAACTTCCTCAAATATTTCACCATTCAAGAAAGTAGTAACAATGTCTGATTGATGTACATCCCAACCAAAATGAGTTGCCAATGCACATAGAAAATGCACAATAGTCATACGACAAGTGGGAGCAAAAGTCTCTTCATAATCTATGCCTTTTTGCTGTGCATAACCCTTTGCAACAAGTCGATCCTTATGGCGATCGATCTCACCATCTGGCTTGCATTTCAGCTTGTAAAACCACTTTGTACCAATGGCCTTTTTGCCAGGAGGCAAATCACATAAAGTCCATGTGTCATTTTCTATAAGTGCATCATATTTTGATTGCATGGCAGCCATCCAATTTTCTGAATTCTATGCTTCATCCAAAGATAGAGGCTCCTCAACATCATGTAAGCTAGACACAGCCAAAGCATAACAATCTGATGCATAAGATGCATGGCGAGAGCCTGAACAAGTACGACTAGACAAACGTGCATCCAATTTACTGTCACGCAAAGTGTGCACTAGCCATTTTGGCATACCTCTAGCCTGCTCATTTTCAGCCCTTTCCTCATCAAGTACATCATGTACATCTGCACCAGTAATAGGATGATCTGTAACATTTTCAGAAACCCCCATAGGCTGTACATTTGCCTCATTGGATCTTACATTGTATTTCCACCACTGAAAAGAGGCAACAAAGTGTCATAAATGTCTTGTGAGTTTACATTATTGTCTCTAGTACATGACAGCAAGGGATGAACAGAATCTTCCACAAACACTACATCCCGTGAAACCAGAATACGCTTTGTTTGCGGATGATATAACCTATAACCTTTGCTTTCAGCACTATAACAAACAAAAATACATTTGACAACCTTATCATCCAATTTTCTACGCTGTGTTTGTGGCACCAAAGCATATGACAAACAGCCAAAAACACGCATGTGCTCAATAGAAGGCTTTGTATCATGCTACTCTTCATATGGATTTATAGACTGCAAAGCTTTCGTAGGACACCTGTGAAGTACATAAGTGGCACACATGATGGCCTCAAGCCAAAAAGAATGTGGCAAAGCTTGACTTTTGACCATACATCGTGCCATTTTTGTCAGTGACCTGTTTTTCCTCTCAGCAACACCATTTTGCTGAGGTGTATAAGGCACTGTACATTGGTGTTTTATCCCATGACTAGCCAGAAATGCATTAAATTCATGAGACATATACTCCCTCCCTTGATCGGAATGGAGGGTGCCCATAGTACATTTCGAGACATTTTCAGCCATAGCCAGAAATTGTTTGAAGCACATAAAAACTTCGGACTTCGCTTTAAGCGGAAATACCCATGCATGCTTGGAGTAATCATTAATGAAAGTCACGAAGTAAAGGTAATTGCCCAAGGACGGAGTTTGCATGGGGCCACAAACATCACTATGCACAAGCTGCAACCTGCATGTGGCCCGAACTGAACCATCGTTTGGAAACTTGGAATGCTGCATCTTACCCAAAATACAGCCTTCACAAACATGTTTGATAGGTGCTTCAAGAGGCGGCAAAGAAGCAACCATATCAAATTTCTGCAAATGTAGCAAACTTGCAAAATTCAGATGACGAAAACGTGCATGCCAAAGCTTTGCATTTGAAATAGCCCTTGAATTTGCAACAACATTTGCAAAATTTTGTCCACACTCGTCATACAAAGTGAGCTTATACAGCCCACGGCACGAAAGGCCGATACAGACAAGAGATTCTTCTTGATCCCAGGTACATAAAGTGCATCAACAAGTGTGAAGGAACTGCCATTTGCAGCAGTAAGCACAATCTTTCCAACTCCTTAAACCGGATAAGAGGCATTGTTGGCACAAGTGACTGAATTCCCATGAGGGACAGACTCGAGAGAGGTAAATAATTCACGATGTGAGGTAATGTGATTTGTAGCACCACTGTCAAAATACCACACATGTGAATTTGTAGCAACTGACAAGCATGCATCATGGACAACAGGATTGTAAGTGCACTCTATGCTAAAATCCCATTCTGCATCAACATCAACAACACAGTCTCCTTTCACAGAAGACTCAACAATGGATGCATTTGTAGTGGAACCAGGATTTGCAGTGGAACCACCCTCTTTCTTCTTAGCCTCTTTGGCCTTCAACTTAGGACACGACTTGATCAAGTGATCATTAGCTTTACAATAATGGCAATGCATCTTCTTTTTGCCCTTATCACCAGAATTTCCAGACAAATTGCTGCCAGCAGAAGCATTAAGAACAAAAAGTTTTTCCACTCGCAGCAGAACCAGAAGAATTGCTATTACCACCTTTTCTTTGAGAAGCAATAAAAGCCTTTTCAATTGCATGCTGCCTAATTCTGTTTTTTTTGGAAAGTGACTCTTGCAACAGCAATGTGCATAATGCATCAAACTTGACAACATTAGGATTTCCTTGGGTCATCAATCTCCAAGTACTAGCAAAAGTCTGGTAGGAATCTGGTAAGGCATTAAGAACAACCTGCACAAGGGATCTATCTGAAATGACTTCACCTACAGAAATAAGTTGCTCATTGATATCCTTGACACCAGCAAGAAAAGTGTCTATATCATCTTCCTCATGCATAATCTTCGACTCCAACTCTTTACGCAACAAAGCAATTATAGCCTCATTGCGGCTTGCATAAAGACCTGTTAGAATATCCCAAGCCTGTTTTGCAGATTTTGCTGAGCAAATGTGAGGAACAATGGTGCGCTTCACAAAAAACACAATCAATGCATGAGCCTGCGCATCCTTTACATCCCGACGAGCTTGTTCTACTGTAGGCAAAACAACTCTAATAGCAGCAATCCTTGCAGCAAGACCTGCAACATCCTCAACATCACGTACATCCTTAGAACCAGGACGTACATCAATGCCCTACACAATGTTCCAGATGCCCTTTGACACAAGAACATGTTGCATTATATAAGCCCACATAGGGTAGTTGTCCCCATCCAACCTATCCTCAACAGCAAACATCTTTAACACATCTGTGTTGTTGTCAGCCATGGTAAATGCTGCACTTGATGTGAAAACTACCCAAAAATAGGAGAAACGGAGCGGGAACAACACGTGCTATATAGCACAAACCATAGAAGACTATGAGGCATCTGTTATGCAGAAAACAGCACTGACAAAAATTCTGCACAAAATGAAAAAATAGCTTGTGCAGTATTGCCTATAGTGGTAACGTAGGCCGAAATGAGCCCGAATCAGAATCAGAAATCTGAGCAAAACTTTTTGTCGACCTGTGAACGCTTGCCAAAGCTCACTGAAATCGGAGAAAGTGAGCAGGCGTGTGCTAGAGCAGTTGGCGACTAAGCCCGGGAGGATGCAACCTGCTTTGATACCAATTTTTGGAATTAGGGTTGCAGAGAAACACACACAACTTGGAGAAGACGAACGAAGCTCAAGGCACACAATAGAGAGTGTGTTACTTAGTATGCAATGGAAAGATAGATAGCCCTAGAGTGATGGGCGTATATACAATTCTCGAGGGAAAAAAGCTCCTAAAGAGGGAAAAAATGTCCCGACGGTCCTAGTGTGTTCACACACATCACTACCACATGTATATGGTAACATTCCAAAAGTGTGCGTATGAAGTGATATCTCACCTCAATGTGCTTTGTCCTTAAATGAAAGGCTGAGTTCTTTGCAAGATGGATAGCGCTTGGCTATCATTGTACAAGACACAATTGTCTTGTTTGAATCCAAGGTCTTTGAAGAATCTGTGTAGCCACATAATTTTTTTGGTTTCCTCTATCATTGCCACATACTCTGCTTCCGTGGTAGAAAGTGAGACCACTTTTTGTAGCTTTGAATCCCAGCTTACTACTGTGTTCCAACCGTGAAGACATAGCCAACAATGCTCCTTTGAGTATCTTTGTCAATTGCCATATTTGCATCAGCATACCTTTGAAGAAAAATATCAGTTCCTCAAAAATACATAGCATTTGTTGTTGTCCCTTTCAGATACATAAGTATCCACTTCACAGCTTTCCAGTGCTCTTTACCTGGGTTTTCCATGATCCTACTTACAACTCCCACTGCATGTGCAATGTCTGGCCTTGTCCAGACCATAACATACATAAGAGAACCTAGCGCTACAACATATGTAACTTTAGGGACATGTATCCTTGGTTGGTTTAAAAGTGACCAGCCAAAGGTGTAGAAACCGTTTTTGCATTTTGCATTGCAAACCTTTCTAATACCTTTTTGATGTAATCCTCTTGAGATAGCTTTATTGTCTTCTTTGTCCTGTCCCTTGATATCTTCATACCAAGTATCCTCTTTGGATGACCTAAATCTTTTATTGAAAAAGATTTAGACAACCCCTCTTTTAGGTCTTTGATGTCCACCATGTTAGAAACTTGCAATCAACATGTCATCAACATACAACATCAGGATGATGAATTTCCCATCTCCCAGATTCTTTGTGTAGACGCAGTGGTGTGAGTTGCATCTTGTGAATCAATGATTATACATCCATCGATTGAACTTCAAGTACCACTATCTTGATGCTTGCTTTAAACCATGCAAGCTCTTCTTTAATCTGCAAACCATTTTCTCCTTACCTTTTACTTCATACCCCTTTGGTTAAAGCATGTAAGTTTCCTCCTCTAAGTCATCATAAGGGAATGCCGTAATTACATCCATTTTCTCAAGATTTAAATCATGAGCAACCACAAGGCTTAAGACAAGCCTAATTGAGTTCATTTTTACAACAGGAGAAAATCTTTCATTGAAGTCAATATCTTTCTTTTGAAAAAACCCTTTTACCACAAGCCCAGACTTGTACCTTTTCTTCCCACATTCTTCTTCCTTCAGCTTGTACACCCATTTGTTTTCAAGTGCTTGCTTATCTTTATGCAACTCAATCAAATCCCATGTTTAGTTGAGATGTAATGAGTCCATCTCCACTTGCATGCTCTTTATCCATTCTTCTTTGGATTTGTGGTGCATAGATTCCTCGTATAATTCCGGCTCTCCACAATCTGAGATCAAGAGATAGTTGAAGGAAAGAATAAACCATTATGGAGGTCTACTTGCTCTTGTAGATCTTTGGGGAATAGGTTGAAGTTCCTCATTTGGTTGACGTTGTTGTACGTTGTCACCATTTGCACTCCTTCAGTCTTCCCCGTCCTCAAGCTCCATGTACTCATCACCTATTTCTTTTGTTTGTTTTATTTCGGGGTAATCTTTGTATATATATTTTTGGTTATATATTACATCCCTGCTCTTTAATATTTTACCATCTTTAGGATTCTATAGGCAATACCCAAAGTCACTGTTAAGGCGGTTACGCCGCTAGCGGAAGCTAAATAGCGAGAACTCAACCAACAATAGAATTTGTCAGACGAGGACGGAGCTTGACCCACAGGCGCATGGAAACAACTAGGTGGGTGTCAAATCACCTACTCGACCTTCTAATGACAATCACTACTAAGGAAATCAAATCTAAGTTCTAAAATACGCAAGTGATTGAAATCCGTACTACGAACGAATGCTATACGAAACAGGATCTAGAATCATTGAATCGATCTCAAACTCAAGGGAAAGTCTATACACTAGGTAAGAACAACACCCTAAAGACTTGAACTGCAAAATCAATCTATAACCACTCCGTGCGGTAAACGCGTATGAAGACAGGCCGAAAAATACAGGTAACCGAAACTTGACCCCGATGGTACTAATGTGTAGCTCTACTCGTTGTGGTTCTATAGATATGCTGCACGCTCTATTCCGACACACGAGTTGGAAGAAAACTCACACCGAAGCTCGTAGGAACTTACCACACGTAGAAGCCGATAGCGCGCACTCTTGGTATCTGTGCGTAGCTCTCACCGTTGCTAACACAATGGCGGTGTCGCTTCTCCAATGGCGGTCCCGTAGCTCGCGTAGCAAGGAGATAAGACCCTCTCTCTCTCTCTCTCTCTCTCTCTCTCTTAGACACAGTCACGGCGCTCAAAAAACTCACTTTGATTAATAATCTGCTCTCCTTTAGGTTACAAAAACTTTGGCTTATATACCTCAGCCTTGGAGGTGAGAACATCTCTAACTAATTACATCAGCAAGTGAAATTACTTCGGGATTACAAGCTGGAAACTCAATTGAGTCCCGTTACTTAATGAATGGCTCAAATCAAAATTAATGTCGGAAAGACATTTATTACAATCAATGGTTACAAAATGATGAGTGTGAGAAAAAATGTGGGTGTGATCCTCTGCTGGCTCAACACTCTCCCCCTCCGCGTTCATGTCGTCCCTGACATGAATTTTATGCTTGGTCAATAAATTCCTGTCGTCTTGAGCATCTGCAAATGTGATTCATATCGTAGGTTGCCGATGGTCAAGGTTGGGCCGAATATTTTGCTTTCGTGGGTGAAAAAGCCGGTGTAGAAAGCTTCTTCGAATGTTTGCATGTGGAAGCTAGGCAAAAACATAATCCTTTGGTATAGGAGGTGTAACACTTTTGGAGAAGGCTGCAATGAAAGATCGTACATCATATCAGTCACCGTGTCGGCCGTCGATAGTAGACTCGAGGTCGTGGCTTTATCTGGCGCGAACACTTCAATGCAAGCTAAGAGAGTCCTGCAGATTTTCTTGAGCATCTGACATGAAAGGTCAGGAGAGCCAGTAAAGAGCTTGATGGTGCCCGTTAGGGTTTTCACCATGTAGGCTTTACCTATTCTCTCTCCTGCCTTTGGTCTTGGCATCCTGGGATAATTAAGCCAATTTGGCTTCTTTTCTGCAATCCTGCCATGCTCTTTCTAGTTTCTGACTCTTGGCACCGGGCAGAAGGTTGCATCCTCTCGAATCTCCTTTGGTGCCTCCACCAAGTAGATGAGGTAGGCTGGGTATTTGTTCAACCAACCTTTCCTCCATCTAGGTTGTGAATCTACTATCTTCTTTGATTGTTCCTCCTTTGTGATGTCGCCTTCGTAAAGAGCGACATACTGCTCCTCCTCTATTCTCTTTTTCGTCTTTAGCACTTCAAAGTTCATCAAAGGGAAAGGCAGGCTGGGTTGCATCCACTGTTCATGGAGCACTTTTGTGTCTAGTCCCTGAAGTCTAATGGAGATTAGGAGTCTCCTCTCCCATTCCATTTCCGCCTTGGCACTCTCCTCTGCTGACTTTTCTATTTGGTCATGGAGCCTTTGTTCTTCTTCTTCAGAGATTCTTGAAGTCGAGGCCACCTCTTGAGCTGGGGCTAGATCTTCAATTGTGGTTGCCTCTCCACTTTCTGGTAGCTCTATGGCTGCTCCACCTGATTCTTCTTGTGGTGTCTCTGTCTCTCTTCTTCGTTGCTCTTGTAGATCTTGGAGCTGTTTGCGGAGGGCCTCATTCTCTGTCTGTAGTGTTTGATTTTCTAATGTGAGCCTCTCCTCTGCGGCCAATGATCCCTCCGCAATGTGCAACCTTTGCACTTGCTCTAATCTTAGCTCTCTTTGTAAGCTTCGGACCTAGTCTTCCAAAACTGGTACGATAGCTCCCTCTTGTTTGGTTCCTGCTCGGCTAGCTCTAGGGGTAGACCTGAGTCTAGTGGTTGTTCTTTCTTGGAGCTCGACTCTTTCCCTTAGCTCAATGAGCTCATCCTTAGCCGCCTCCAACTCATCCTCTATCCGCTCCCTTGCTTCCTGTGCACTTGTTACTTCTCTTGAAGCCTCGGCTAGCTGGAGTACCAAGCTGTCTCTCTCGTTTTCCGCGTCATAGAGTGATGCTTTATGACTTTCAGATTCAGTCATAGCATTCTCTAAATTTCTCTGCAACTCTGCTTCCCTTTGTTTGGCTGTCTCAATCTCTACTTCCTTTGCCTTGGACCTTTCTTTTATCTTGCTGAGCAGTTCATGCACCATGTGCATGTCTTTTTCATCATCATCTGTCAACTCTAAAGCTCTTTCCGCCACCACCTCCACTGGCTTTGGCTCTTCTAGTACTTTCGGTTCATCCAGTTTCTCTTCACTTTCCTTTTTACTCTTTGTCTTTTTCTCCGTCCCTCTCCGTTCATCTTGTTTTTGTAGGGTGATCCCATAAACTGCCTCAAGGGCCTCTTCTTCGGTGTATCCTATCTCTACCAGATCCTCATAATCATTTCTCTTTTGCTGAACTGGATCTATCTTCTTTTCTTTGGTCTCGGCTTCTGGCTTTTCCAAAACATCTGTGTCCACCTCTACTGTGGTCTCTTCCGCAATTTTTTCCGTCTTCTTCGAGCTTGGTACATCAGTCATAGAGGGATGTTTGTCCTCAGCTTCCTTGGCTTTCCCCTTGTCGGCTTGCCCATCTTTCTCTTGAGGCTTAGTAGACTCATCTACTTTCCTTTTCCCCTTGTCGTCTTTTTTCAGCTCAGCTTTTAATTGCTGTACCTCCTCTTCAGTGTATGGCTCGACAGGTTGCTGCTCCAAAATAGCCTCTGACTCCTCATAAGGTTTAATATATTGATCGTATTGATCAATGTGTGGCCTGGCCGAGCTAGTTCCCACTTTAGTGGGGTCTGGCACCCACTTTTCTTCAAAGTCACCCTTTAGAGCTCTTTCCGCTCTAAACTGCTCCACTAATCTTTCCATCCTTGCCGCTTTCTGACTTTTGGTTTGCTTGGGAGCAACCTTCTTCTTTACTTTCTTCTTAAGTGGCTCGTCCACATCCTCTTCAGGTTCTGAAACTACTTCTAGTTTCCGGCGTGCTCTTGTGGATGCCCTCTTGGATACTTCGGGCTGTTCTTCCTCCTCGTCAGCTTCTCTAAGCCACTCATTCTGGGAGGGAGCCTTTGGCCACTGATCTCTAGCTCCAATAGCTTCATAGGCTATTCTTGTCAGAATTTCCGCTCCTCCTATGTATTTTGGCTTCTCGTTGTGCATGGCAATTACTTGCTCGTGGATGTGTTGAGCGTAATTCATCTCTTTTGGCATATTGCTCTTTAATGCCCATGTGATGGTGGTCGCAATGGCATGGGGTGGTGTCGTATACTTTTGCGGTCTTTTACTGCAAACATGAAGAAATTGGTTGTACAGTCGGCAAAGGGTTTCCGCTCTTGGGTCCGCCATATCTCCATAGGTCGCATTCTGTTTCTTGGGCCCATAGACCTCTATGGCCTCTCTTCTTTCCCTGACCGAGCTCCCTTTGTTGTGCAGCTTCAATGCGTCTGCAATTAGCTGTGGAGTGATATGTACTTCTACCTTCTCTCCATCCATGGCTGTCAATGTGGCTTTTCCATCCTTCTGAATGGATGTTGCCAACTCGTACACTCTTCTTGTATCCACACCTGATGGTCTCGAGGTGAAGAAATTGTGCAAGTCTGCCCTTTCCAGGTACCTGCTGATGTCTTCTAACCTGCTATAATCTACCAATTCCTCTGGGATCATCGGTACATCCACCGCTTGCCCTTGAGGATCTCTGAAAGTCCCCTAGTAGATCTCTATTCCCTCTTTCTCCAATACTGCTTCCTCCACCCAAGTTTTGGTTGGCTTGAGGGTTTCTGCTGGAATGTCAAAGGGTCCCGCTTCTGCAATAGCATCTTTGATTGTCGGTCTTTTTCTCTTCGTTGCCGATGACTTGGTGGAATCCATGGATCCTGTAACTCCAATTTCAGAAGTTAGCGTCTTTTTAGTACTGAAAGCCGAAGTGAAGCTTTTAACTATCCAAATGACTTGAAAATTGAAACATGAGCTATTCAGGGCCTAAGGATGCAAGGTAGGTGAAAAAATATGCAAAATGGGCTCAAAATCATGCTGGAGACATACGCGTATGATGTCTTTTGTGTCAAAATGACTTCATATTGGTTGTGCTTGTAGCTGATAGTGTATACATGATTATCATATGCTTGGATTTGAGTTTGGATCCCATTTGGTCAAGTTTTGGCCAATTTAGTCCAGTTCCGGCTCTTTGCAAAATTTTGAAAGGGAATTGGATTTTATGATCCAAACTGGATAAAACTTGGTGGTTCACTTTCAAATGGCATGTAGATCACTTCTGTTTGGTGGTTGAAGCCCTGAGGTGCCAAAATCACATAGTGAGACATCATACGCGTATGATGTCTTTTAGTGTATTTTTGGACCAAATTTCTCTATAAGCTTGGATTTGGCTTTAGATAGGCTTATTTAGTGGATTTATGAAGTTTGGATAGATTTTGGGCTAAAAATGGCTCTGGAGACATCATACGCGTATGATGTCTTTTTCATCAATTTTGCATGGGATTGGTTCTGTGGACTCCCCATGTACTAGTGAAGGACTGTCTCTACTCAAATCTTGGTTTGGACTTGAGTATGTTGGATTTGGGCCAAAAATAGGCTTTAGGTGAAGGATTTTCCCTCAATTGGGCTAATGGGGTGATCCTCTTGACCAAATGGTTCCAAATTTCATATGTAGCATGTATTAGATATATATAATGGATGTATGATGACAAATGAGCAGTTTTGGCTCTGTAAGTGCAAATAGACATTATACGCGTATGATGTCTTTTGTGTCAAAATGGTGCTTTTTGGTTCCAGATAGCTTGTAGATGTGTTTAACAACAATCCTACAAAGTTTCAATGAGTTTGGAGTTATTTTGACAAAATTAGGACCAAAAATCAATTTTATGGCCTACTTTGCGTCTTTTTGGTTTTCCTTGGGTTTTCTAACTCCAATTCTCATGATACTTGGTTCATAGGATGTGATTAACATGTGGAATGAGGCTATGCACTCAAATGTTGAAATGGATGTGAAATTCATGCTGTGAGACATCATACGCGTATGATGTCTTTTCTTGAAATGTTGGTCCTTTTGTGCAAAGAATGCTTTGTGCTAGTGCCCTAAGCCCTGCTAACTAGTTTTCAACTTAAGAAGTCATCAGTTTAGCTAAAAAGCCCCCTTATAGGCATTTCAGTCTCCGAAGTCGTCTTTTTGCCTTGGAGTTGAATTTCTTCAACTTTTCTTCTCGAGAGTTGCATTTCCAGCTCATTGGATATGTTGTGAAGCCATCTATTTGGTTGAAGTTGACTTTGGCTCCCCGTTCTCCATCTTTCTCCTTTTGGTTGCCCGAAAGCGTCTTTTTCGCCATCGGTAAGTGAATCAGCTTTCTTTTGGGTTTTGCTTGCAAACATAAGTCATCGATAGTTACTTGAAGCTGCTTGTGAAGTTTCATTTCATTCGGTCGTCAATTTCAGCCGTTATGCCAAAATGACGCTTTGTGTGTCCGCAACCAAATCGGTTGTTCTGACCTACTTTTTGTGATTCAAACTTGGGGATATTCTATGGTTGCATTGTCCTTGATGTGGTTGAACTTCCTGTGAAGTTTCGTGTTGTTTCGATAACTTTTTCCTGTTTGCCTCTTGCAGGCTCTGTCGACCTAGGGTTTTTCCAGTCGTTCTTTCTCGAGCTTTGAGTATTAGAAACCCATCTTCTATACTAGGGTAACCCACCTATAAGTTCTTGCAAGGTTTGGTTATGCGGTTGTGCCACTACCTAGCATTCTACCGCATTCCCCGTCTGCTCTTGTTTCTTGTTTTTGCTCAGTTTTCGCGACAAAAGTTAATGATAAGCATCAAAAGCTTATGGCAACGAGTCTACCTCTCATGTCTGGTGTCCTCTGAGCTCTCGTAGAAGTCGTAGAAGGCTGTAGAAGGTTGGATGCTCCTGTGTGCTCTTTGCTCTCTCCAAGTGGGTAATAGTGCAAATGAGCCTGTAAGTGAAGTAAAAAATACTTAACTTTGGACTTCCTGGATCACTTGTTACCAAATTTGACATGTGCTCCTATCTCGTCGTGAAATGCAGTTTAGGATTTGAAATTTCTCAATTTGGACTCCGTTTGACCTGTTTTCTTAGAATTCCGTCCACTTGCCAAAATTCTGCCGTTTTGGACTTTCCGCAACTTTTTCAGAATTGTACCCAATTTTTACCATGGGTTGCCCTTGTCATTAGGACCATCACCGTCTATTCTTTTCTTTTTTCCAATCTCATTTCACCTGCTTTTTTATTTTTCTTTTACTTTTATTAAGAAAATCATAAAAAATAAAGGAAAATAGCAAATTGAAGCCAAAAAATTCCAAACATACACAATAAATAGCTGGTAACCCTGTGTTTATGAATATACACTTATTTGTGATTTTTGGACTTGGATTACCACTTTTTTTCACTTTTTAGCTCCAAAAATACTCTTATTTAGTGATATTTACACGTCTAGAGACCCAAATTCATCATTTGATCTCTTCTTGTTGCAAAACAAGGTATATAAGGGCATAAATATTATCAATATCCGCAATCAAACATAAAAATTGCAAAATCATGTAAGACACTGCCCTTGTAATATAATTTTTGTTTTTCTTTGTTTTTGTCGCTTGTAGCTGCTTTGTAGCTCCTGTATACCTGTATACCTCCCCCCCTCCTAGTCTGAGTCCTCCCGGACGACTATGAAGTGTCTTTGGGCGAAGCATTGTAGTTGTTTTGGTCATAAGTTCCCAATGCAATTGTAGAGCGATGATACAACACTCTTTCCAATAAAGCTGCTCTTTGTTTGATTGAAGGATTGGTGGTCGGGTTTTGGGTTGGTTTTGGCACTTCGGTAGTAGAATCAGTAGATGGATTCTTCTTTACCTTATTGTGCTTTTTCACAATCCAAATCTGCTTCCGCTTCGCTTGTTCTTGCCACAAACTCTTTGCGACCCAAACCTGCTTCGTTCTTTGTGTTGATTTCCTCGCCTTGAAATACCTAGGAGTTTCCGTGGATTGTATTGAAGGGAGTTCCTGTTTACAAATCCTTGGGATCCAAATTTGCTTGCTATAGCTTTGTGCCGTCATGAACTTCTTTGGAATCCAGATCTGTTTCACTGTCCTTGATTGTCTGGAATCACTCTGTTGTCTGGTATTGAAGACTCTGTTTTCCACCTTTGTGTTCTCTGGCACAACCTTTTTTGGTCTCCATACCAACTTTGTCTCCGTTTTTTCCCAAGGTTGAGCTGTTATATTATTGCTTGTCTTCCTTATCCAATGTTGAGAGTTCCTCGTCGAAGAGCAATCCAGTTGTATAGAAACTTTTGGTTGCCATTGCTTCTTCTTTTTCTCTGGTTGTTGTTTACCTTTGTTCTTGGATTCTTCCTTTGGAGTTGGCTCTGCTCCTTTGGTGAACTTAACTGATTGACTTTCACCTTCGTATTTGATAAGCACTGATTTAGAACTCCAGTCAATCATTGCATTGTATTGCTTCTGCCATGGTTGTCCTAGCAATAATGGATGTTGTGTAGCTTGGTCTTCAACCACGTAAAACATATGAGGATACACATACTGTTTAATCTGTATATGTAAAACTGTGCATCCGACAGTTTTGATTGAATTCTCAGAGTAACTCTTTAACTCTTTCTTGGCAGTTTGTAATTTAATGGCATTTGTCAATTGTCTATACAAACTGAGTGAAAGTAGGTTAGTTTGAGCTCTTGAATCCAATAGTGCTCTGGCTTTGATTTGGTTGGTTCCTACTTTGCATTCAATGATGGGTTCTTCTTTGTCATTATCCATTTTTGTTATACTGACTATGTTTATTCGTATTGCTCCTTCATTGCGCTGTTTTTGACGCAGTAGTCTTCTTTTCTCCATTCTTTCCTTCGCCTCGGCTTGCGCTTTCTCCACAATCTTTTTCTTTTTCTGGACACGCAGCTTTTCTTGATGTATTTTGAGAAGCATGTCTTGGGTTAGCGGCAAAAGATACTTTTTCACTCTGCATCCACTAATCCAATTGGGTATTTCTTCTTCGTCTAATGTAGCAAGCTTGACGGCTCCACTTGGTGATAGATCTTTAATCACCAGAGGTCCCATCCGTCGCTTTTTAAGCTTCTTAGCATGTTGTTTCAGAGTGTAAACTAGGACATAGTCCCCAACCTTAAACTCTTTAGTCCGCACATGCTTATCAAAAAATTCCTTTTGTCGCCTTTTTTGAGCGTAGATAGAAGCTACTGCTTTTAGGCGAAGCTCGTCTAGCTTTTCCAGGTCACCTATTCTATCAGAAAGCTCGTGCCCTGTCCACTCTAGATCCTTAGCCACCCTTAAGGTTGAAATCAAGAATTCTATTGGTAAGATAGCATTTAGCCCAAAAACCATGTTATATGGGGTCGTTCCTATTGATGTTTTATATGCTACCCTATATGCCCATAATGTTGAATGCAACTTCTGGTCCTAGTCAGTTCTCGACTCAGATACAATCTTCGTAAGGACCGTGCATATGGTTTTGTTTGTTGCTTCAGCTTGTCCGTTTGCTTGTGGATGATACGGGGCTGATTTCCTATGGATTACCATGAATTCATCTAGAAGGATATCTATCACTTCATTTATAAAATGTGTGCCTCGATCACTCACAATTTCTATTGGCAATCCATATCGTACAAAGACGTATTCATATAGAAATTGTGTTGTGGTCCTGGCATCTGCTTTTTGAGTTGCCTTTGCTTCGACCCACTTTGTTAGATAGTCTGTAGCCACAACGATGTATTGTGCATGAGTCTTATATGCAGGAGGTGAAATGGGTCCGACATAATCAATCCCCCATTTTGCAAAAGCTCTTGCCCCCATCATCGGTCTAAGCGACATATCATCTCTTTTAAGTGGTACTTTGGTCCGCTGACAGTCATCACACCGTTTAACGTATTCCTCAGCGTCCATATGTAATGTTGGCCACCATATTCCTGCGGCTAAGACAAGTTTTGCTGTCTTATCACCTGAGAAATGGCCTCCACCTACTCCTCCATGAGCTTGCTCCAGGATTATCACATACTCAGACTCTGATGCGCAAATCCTAAGCTGGTTGTCTTTACCTCTCTTATAGAGTTGATCTCCTATTAAAGCGTAATCTCTAGCTTCTGTCTCTACAGATTCTGACGAGCTTTTGACGTTCCTTCTGGGAAAGTTCTATTTGTGAGATATTCAACAATATACTGACTCCATTCCGGAGCGATCATTATCTGATATAATGTCGAATACTCTGCTGGCGGTTTTGATGAACATACAATACATACAGTGACATATTCATGTACGCTTTCTTTCATTCCTGGCCAATAGACTCCCAATTGTAACAAATTCCTATATGTGTTCCTTCTTGAACAATGAAATGCACATTCCTGAACATGTGCTTCGCACAGATATATATTATATTCCTCAGGATTGATGCATAGTCGTAAAACATGATCATTTCCCAATTGATACAACCTTCCTGCAACCAATTGAAGATTCTTGGATTGCTGAATAGCAATATGTTTCTGGTTGTATTCTCTTCTATCAAACTCTCCTCCATAGGTTAATAGGCTAGCCGAGGCATATCCACTATAACTTTTATCTTCTCTAAATCCGTGGATATTCCATTTTGTGAGACAATATGTCCCAGAATTCTTCCCTGTCGGACCATAAACACACATTTCTCAGGATTGAGACAAATGCGATATGTCCTACATTTCTCAAATACTTTTCTTAGGTGTTCTAGATGCTCATCTCTCAGAAGAGAATGTACACATAAGTCATCCATGTATATTTCTAGAAACAACCTTAAGTATTCTTTGAAAGCATGCGTCATCAGCCTCTGGAAGGTTGCGTGAGCATTGATTAGAGCAAAAGGCATAACCCGATAAGCATAAATTCCCCACTCCGTTGCAAAAGTTGTTTTATGTTGATCTGCCGGTGCTATGGCTAGCTGGTTATATCCTGAAAAACCATCAAGAAAGGAGTATGTTGTTTTCCCTGATACACGCTCTAGAACATGATCAGTTATCAGCAGGGGATAATTGTCCCTGATTGTTGCAACATTCACTTTCTTTAAGTTGACACACACTCGGAGTTTTCCGTTCTTCTTGGGTACCACCACAATTGGAGATACCCAATCGGTGTGTTCAATCTCGTATATGAATTCAGCTTCCATTAGCTTATCTATCTCTTCTTTGATTCGCTTAGCAAACGTATCATTATATGTGTATGGTCTCTGTCTGCTAGGCTTTGCATCTTGTTTTAGTGGGATTGTATGTTGGCATATCGATGGGTCAAGTCCCTTTAAGTCCTTATAAGACCATGCAAACACATCCCTGTACTCTCTGAGAAGACTCAAAAGTCTCTCTTCCTTGCCTGGAGACAAATCTGTGGCTATGTACACGGGTCTAGGTGTCTCACCTGGAGCTGCTAAATCAACTTTTTTTACATCCTCCGGTCCGTCATAAGATTCGTTCGCCTTTCTCTCTCGAATAGGTTGGGTTAATACAACCTTCCTATCCTCTATTGTGAATTTCCTGTAGTGAGAGGGAACATCCATGTTTTCCTTGATTTTGGCGTTTTCGTCCTCTCCACTCTCAATTTCTGTCGTCCAAATTTCTTTCAGAGTTTTCTTGAGATCTCTGTACTTGTTTCTACGTTCTAACTTGGACTCCGTGTGTTCTCTGTTGCGCTTGTTCTTTTCTGATTTTTCTGTTTCAGTTTTCGTTTCATTCCTTTGAACTTGATTTCTTGAGCTTCTTTTGTCTTTTCGTAAGCTCTTTTGATCATTGCCTCTCATTCTTCCAGAAATCTTGTCCTTAACACAATCTTCCGCCCTTACTAGCATTAGGAATTGATTTTTTCCTCTTATTCTAGGCATCGGATTGGTTCTAACCCCCTTTGTTTTTCTCTTTGCTCTATAGTGTTTCTGGCGTTGTTTAGTTTGGTTCGAAAAATCATAAAATCGGACATCCGTTATAGTTTCTTCGTTTCCGCTTGAATTGTCCGTTGACTCGTTGTCTGCTTCATTTCCCCACTCTGGATGATCGGGAATGTCGTGAAACACCTCTTCTTCATCTTCCTTTTCTAGTGTATCGTTCTTTTCAGTTTCTTTTTCGAGTATAGTTCTCAACATGAAGTACGGAACCACGCCGTACCCGTCCTTGTCGCAAAATTTCGTTGTGGGACGATCCGGAATTGCACAAACATCTAGGGTTGCTAGAATGTGTGTCCATTCTAATGGTTCAAGCGTGTCCTCTAGAAAGGGTTCTCCTATATAAGTTTCGTCTTCGATAGCCCTTTTCTAAAACATATTTTTCTCGCCTCAGACTTCCACATTTCGAGGCTCCACACATCTATAACTCCTTGGGCTTACCTAACCAAGCTGGAAATTCGGATCCCGCCAAAGTAGCTGAATCAAACTCCTCTACCGGTGTTCGGTTCACATTTTTGTGGACAACCCAGGTAAAGAGCACTAGCAAGTTGTGAAGTGGATACTTAGGCATTTGAAAGGGACAACAACAAATACTTTGGAGGAATTGATAGTTTGCTTCAAGGGTATGATGATGCAGATATGGAAGGTCACAAAGATACTTGAAGGAGCACTATTGGCTATATATTTCACAGTTGGAGGCATAGCAGTAAGCTAGGCTTCAAAGCTGCAAAAAGTGGTGTCACTTTCTACCACGGAAGCATAGTATGTGGCAACGATTGCGGCAAGCAAGCAAATTTTGTGGCTACACAGATTCTTAGAAGTGCTCGGATTCAAACAAGACAATTGTGTCTTGTATAGTGATAGCCAAAGTGCTATCCATGTTGCAAATAACTCAGCCTTTCATTCAAGGACAAAGCACATTGAGGTGAGATATCACTTCAAACACACACTTTTGGAAGAGGGGCAACTAAAGCTAAGAAAGGTGCATACAAGTGAAAATCCGGCAGACATATTTACAAAGGTGTTCAACAAGGAGAAGTTGAGATTCCACTCATCTTCAACCAACATTCAAGAATAAGAAGCAAGGATGGAAAGCAGTCACAGGTTTGGTTTGGAGATCAGTCTCCAAGTGGGAGATTGTTAATTATGGAGCCCGATTTACCCCTTGTAATTTTTTATATTAAAAATGCACATTTGCAAGGCCTCCATTATAAGGAGAAGCCATTGTGCGTGAAGAAAAATCACTCACCGGAAACCAAAATTTTCATGGCCATGACAGAATATTCCTTTTCATCGAGATATTATGGCCGAAAGCCAAAAAGTGGTCAAAAAACGGCCAGTTGTTTGGCAAGTGGCCGGTAGTGAATGGCCTTCTCAAGGATGGCTACACATGGCTGCCTCTCATGAGAGAGGGAAGGCCTTTTGGCCTATAAAAGGAGGCATTTTCTACACACATTTTGGGGTGTGAAGTTGATGCAACAAGGTGGGTGGTGGTGAGAGTGAAACAAGGCGGGAGCTCTATTAAGGGTATCATCCCTTTGTAACCTACTTCTTGTTTGAAGTACTAAAGCCATTGAGTGGCCGCTTTCCCATGGATGTAGCCCACATTGAGTGAACCGCGTATATCGTGCTCTCTCTCTCTCTCTATCTCTCTCTCTCTCTCTATCTACTCTATAACCTCTTGTGTGAAAATCTATCTCTCTCGATTATGTAAGCTACTCAAATATCGTTTTACCTACCTCCTATTTCTAACAACTGGTATCAAAGCAAGGTTTGCACGTAGCTAAAGTATCTCAAGGAAAGGATTTCTTGAATTGAGTGGGAGTAATGGCGGAGGAAGGGAAGCTCAAGATTGAGAAGTTCAATGGCAAAAACTACCAACATTGGAAGATGCATATTAAAGACTATCTCTACCAGAAGGACCTTTATTTGTTACAAGGAGGTATTGCAAAGAATCCCACAACAATGGTAGATAAAGTATGGATTGTCCTTGACTGAAAGCATTAGGAACAATCCGGCTAAGCTTGGCTTCAACGGTGGCCTTCAACGTTTCAAAGATGAAGACCACAAAGGACTTGATGAAGTCACTTGACGACCTCTACAAGAAACCATCGGCATCCAATAAGTCATTTCTCATAAAGTGCTTGGTCAATCTAAAGATGGCAAAGAATGGTTTAGCTGCAGAGTACACCTAAATGACTTTAACACCAACATATGTCAGCTTAGATTGATGAAAATCAATTTCAATGATGAAGTGCAATCTCTCCTTATACTATCATCTCCGCTGAATAGTTGGGACAGTCGTGTGATGGTTGTAAGTAATCCTATCTCTAGAACAAATACTCTTACATTTGATGGCGTTTTTTGTGTTCTCCTAAGCAAGGAAATGTGAAGGAGAAGCACATGAGAATCACCAAGTGCTGCAATGTCAGTGGAAACAAGAGGAATGCCTAAGGAGAGGTTCAAAAAACAAAAGGGTCGTGATCGCTCAAGGCGAAGCAAGTCACGCACAAAGTCAGTTCTTGAATGTTGGAACTATGGCAAGAAGGGACACGTCAAGAAGGATTTCTGGTCCAAGAAGAAGAAGGAGTCAGAGTCTCAAGACAACAAGCCAACATCAGAGGCCAATCTGGCAGGTAAAGTAGAGCAAGATGCTCTAATTCTCTCATTAGACAATGTGTTTAATTTTTGGATAGTAGATTTTGGGGCTTCATTCCATGCGACACCACATAAGCAACATTTTCAAGATTACACCAAAGGTACTTGGGAGATGATGAAGCTTGTGAAATTGTCAGCAAAGGTACAGTTTGTGTCAAAACTGCTAATGGAAATGAATGGAAGCTTAAAAGATGTTACGCATGTTCCTTCTCTTTGTAAGAATTTGATCTCTACAGGACGATTGGATGATGAAGGTCACAACATTGCATTTGGAAAAAAATGGTGGAAGATCTCAAAGGGATCTTTGGTGGTTGCAAAAGGAGAAACGGTTGGTACACTTTACTTGTGTACTATCATCTCGCAATCTTCAACTTGTGCAAAACTATAGAAGTCAACAGTGCGGTGTGGCACTAGCAGCTTGGGCATATGAGTGCCAAAGGAATGCAAATCCTTCAAACAAAGAAGCTTCTACCACGTATGAAAGAAGTGGACTTACAATTCTGTGAAGATTGTGTTTATAGTAAACAAAAAAGAATATAATTTCAAAAATCAAGAAATGAAAAAAAAAACTTGAGTTGGTTCATTCGATGTTTGGGGTCCTGCAAATACGCCATCACTTGGTGGCTCAGTGTACTATGTAACATTCATAGATGATGCGACTAGGAAAACATGGGTTTATGTAATGAAGAATAAAACCGATGTGTTTTTCATATTTCAAAGGTGGAAAGCCTTTGTGAAGAATGAAACAGGTACCAAGGTTAAATGCCTCAAATCTAACAATGGAGGAGAATAGTGCAGCCAGCTTTTGTGCTAGCAATGTCATTTGGAGGCAAAAGACAACCCCAATGGGATTTCAAGAAGCTTGAACAAGCACAAAGCATGCGGCTACATGTAGGCCTACCGCTTGAGCTTTGGGCGGAAGCATTAAGTACATCTGTGTACTTAATCAACCGGTCACCCTCAACGGCATTGGATTTGGGATTTCCAGAGGAGGCGTAGGTAGATAAACCGGTGAACTATTTATTTATCAAAGTGTTTGGGTGGGAGGCTTCATGCACATAGATAGAAGCCTAAGGTCAAAGCTAGATGCAAAGTCTGAAAAGTGTTTCTTCATCGGCTATGGAGAAGGTGACTGTTGAGCCAGCAAAGGATCACACCCACATTTTTGCTCACACTCATCATTTTGTAACCATTGATTGTAATAAATGTCTTTCCGACATTAATTTTGATTTGAGCCATTCATTAAGTAACGGGACCCAATTGAGTTTCCAGCTTGTAATCCCGAAGTAATTTCACTTGCTGATGTAATTAGTTAGAGATGTTCTCACCTCCAAGGCTGAGGTATATAAGCCAAAGTTTTTGTAACCTAAAGGAGAGCAGATTATTAATCAAAGTGAGTTTTTTGAGCACCGTGACTGTGTCTGAGAGAGAGAGAGAGAGAGAGAGAGTGAGAGTCTTATCTACTTGCTACGCAAGCTACGGAGCCGCCATTGGAGAAGCGACACCGCCATTGTGTTAGCAACGGCGAGAGCTACACACAGATACCAAGAGTGCGCGCTATCGGCTTCTATGTGTGGTAAGTTCCTACGAGCTTCGGTGTGAGTTTTCTTCCAACTCGTGTGTCGGAATGGAGCGTGCAGCATATCTATAGAACCACAACGAGTAGAGCTACACATTAGTACCATCGGGGTCAAGTTTAGATCACCTGTATTTTTCGGCCTGTCTTCATACGCGTTTACCGCACGGAGTGGTTATAGATTGATTTTGTAGTTCAAGTCTTTAGGGTGTTGTTCTTACCTAGTGTATAGACTTCCCCTTGAGTTTGAGATCGATTCAATGATTCTAGATCCTGTTTCGTATAGCATTCGTTCGTAGTACGGATTTCAGTCACTTGCGTATTTTAGAACTTAGATTTGATTTCCTTAGTAGTGATTGTCATTAGAAGGTCGAGTAGGTGATTTGACACCCACCTAGTTGTTTCCATGCGCCTGCGGGTCAAGCTCCGTCCTCATCTGACAAATTCTGTTGTTGGTTGAGTTCTCGCTATTTAGCTTCCGCTAGCGGCGTAACCGCCTTAACATTTGGTGCCGCTGCCGGGGACGAGAGCCCTAAGTAGGTGACCTTAGACTAATCCTACGAGGTGAGTCGTATAAACTACTTTGTATAGTTTAGTTAGAAAAGATCTAGGAGTGGTGGACTCCGAAGATCTCGAGAGATACTAGGAAGTGGGGTATTCCTGGGTCTTCTGTGTTGACAGTATTTTTTATTTTAGCTTAGATTTGTTTGTTGTTTTGTTGGTGTTGAGTAGTTATTGATAGAAGAAGAATTTGCTAGTCCGTGAGTGGCAGTGGATCTCTTTAAAATCACAATTACCAAACCCATTTTATGATTAGGAATAGCTTAGGTAGGACTTCATTTGATCCTGATCTAGAGCTAGTAATCATTGGAGTATTTGCTTGATATGGGTGATTGCATGTTAGATCACTAAACCGTCGAGTTAGTAGTGAAACTTGCAATAAACAAAAGTCAGAGAAATTTTCTGTGTATCTGGGAGTTGCTGAGCACTTGAGAAAGCTTTAGGAAGGATTCTGTGCCAAAAAACTGGAAATCTGCAACTTTAGACATCATACGCGTATGATGTCTAAATGACCAAACAGAGACCAAAACAAAAATTTTGACTTTACCAGAGTGTTCAAAAGGGGGGTTATACCCTAAGTTCAACTTTAAACAAGAGCATTAACACTCAAAGAAACCCAAAAAGACAAGTCGGAGTCCAAGAAACGCAAAGAATAGGAAATTTTGGATTCAGATCTTGTTTTTACATTCAAACCTGACAAAAACACTTGAAACTCAATTATAAACATTGGAGAAGGCTTAAAACCAAGAATAGTCAAAATCTGGGACAAAAGACATCATACGCGTATAATGTCTTTTAGCACATCCACTGCTTATTTTTTATATCTGACCTGACAAGATTGTTACAAACACAGTAGAAAGCATAAATATCAAGTCTTGACCCAAATTGATGAAAAAGACATCATACGCGTATGATGTTTTTAACCTAATTTTGGACATATTTTGATACTTTGCCAACACAGATCCATTGTAATAGCTGTCTAGAGGTTATATTTCAAGTTTCATCCCATTTGGATCATAATTGACCCAAAACAAGTCAAAAGCGAAAAATTGCCAAGAAAAGCCTAAATTAGCCATAACTTGCTCAAACAGAGTTCAAACTGAATTTTGTGAGTGGACAGAGCATAAGGGGGGTACTGAGAGTGAGCATAACCAAAATAGTCCAAATCTGTGAAAAAAAGACATCATACACGTATAATGTCTTTTTCAGCATAACTGCAACAAAATTCTCACTTGATGAAACAGTAGTTGTCCAACTGACAAGATTAAACAATTGACCAAGTATTAATCAGTTTGGATCAATTATGACCACAAAAACTTGGGAAAACAAATTGCCGAGACGGAAAAGTTAAAGTCCTTTAGGGGAATTGATGAATTTGAGATTGGGCAGGAATCTCCAGAATAACCAACCAAAACAAGGGGAACAAGCAAGTGTCATATTAACCGAGGGAAGTGTAAACCAAAGGTTGGTGCAACCATTAGAGCCGATCTTTGAAGAAAGTGTTTCTGATACTTCTTCGGAGAGATCTTACGAGATTTTCACCGAACACTTGGAACACTTGAACCTGAACAACAGAGAAAATATGGCAGCAGGATCATCAAACCCTTCCGCCACAATGAAGCTATTGTTCATAAAATACCAGTATGACAATGAGCAAGGTGCCAAGATCTACAAAGATGGAATGGACCGCTATTGTGTAAAGATAGAAGATAGACCTAGTGAGTTCAAGGACTTAGTGCCTGTGAGCTATAGCGGAGATAGATATCTAGATGACGAGGGTACCATGTACTTGGTAGTCCTAAACCCTAACATTGTGGACAAGTGGGGATTGATGGGCACCAAAGCCAAAGTAGATGAAGAACTTGAGGAGAAAGCACCAATAATGAACTTCCCTGATGTGAGGTTAAGAAGAGAGAATGAAACTACAAGGATCAACACTGATAACATCTATGTGGGGCTATACAAATATAATAATGGGGAGCAAGATCTCTATTATAGATGTGAAGAACCCTACACCGGAGAGTTGACATACCAAAAAAGACTTTATGTCTTTACCTACACAGAGGGATCGGAAGTGAAAATTTCCGCTTACGACAAGTATGGGAGGCAATACTCAACAATGGGCAAGAAACAATTAGAAGGATATACATACTTTGGGGGACCACTACATCAGTATTATGTTACTTCTAGCTCACAAAGACCAGCACCAACAAATGGAGTGCAAAACCCAATGACAACAGGAGGACAAAGAACTCAGGCTACTGACTCTTTCAGTCAACCTCAGTACTCGAAGCCCGGACCAATGGGATCATTACATTCCAGAGAGTCAATGGATACGAATCGAGGTAGTGCAGTTCCAATCCCCACGTATACCACTCCAGGTCTAAGGTTCGAAGCGGAACCATCACATTTACCTCCTAGTAGTAGACTCAGGGCAGGGGAACCGACAAGGGTAACCCATGAAGTCCATGATGCTAGAGAAAGCTTTAGCAGGGACACAGGAGCAATGAGATTGGTAGCAGACCATAGACGTATGAGACCATCTCAAGTAGCCAAGTGTATGCCAAAGAAGTATGGTGGTTCAGGAGATCCGTATGCACATGTGTCACTCTTTAAGCAAGTCTTAAGAGCTGAGCAGATAACAGATTTCCATACACAATACGAGGGATTTGGTCTTACTCTAGAAGGTACGGCATTGACATGTTTTCAACCACTGAACAGAGGGGGATTCCATGACATTGACCATTTAGATATGCACCAACCTTAGAGAATCAGGAAGAACAAGCCTTAGTGCCTGTTCAAGCCTATTATGAAGAATCTGGTGCACACATGTCTCCAACTGTGTATTACCCACCAGAAGAACCCAAACAACCAGAACCATGCCAAATGTAGAGCAAATGATAGAAGATGCTCTAAAAAGGATGGCACCATACCAAAAAACCATTGCAAAACCACTGAAATGGTGTGCTATTGAACAAAAATGGACAAACCATCCAACAGAGGAGTGCTATTACAACAAAGGGTATGTAAGGGAGCGTCAGTATGCACCTCCTGATCAATTAGCACCACCTCAGGTACATCCAGTACCTCGATACCCAACGGAAAATGTACCAGGATCTATGGGGATAGAAAGACCGCAACCGGTATTTGGACAACAACCACCTTTACCAGGAGCAAGACCAGTGGGCATTAGATATGCACCAACCTTAGAGAATCAGGAAGAACAAGCCTTAGTGCCTGTTCAAGCCTATAATGAAGAATCTGGTGCACACATGTCTCCAACTGTGTATTACCCACCAGAAGAACCCAAACAACCAGAACCATGGGGCATGATTGGGAATGTTGGAACACCAACAGTTACAAGTGCTTCTGATGAAGAGAGATACAATTTGGACGCAAGAACATTGATGTTCATAGCTCATGGAGGGTTAACAGGACAAAGACCATCCTATCCACAAAGGACGAATCAAGTGGGACCAAGACTAGCACTAGGACCCTGTTACAAGTGTGGAGGTGACCATCTGATGAATGTTTGTCCACATACGAAAATCATTAGAATTAACGCTTATTGCACTGAGTGTGGGGTTACTCACTTCATTGAGGATTGTTCAAAGAATCCAAACAAAGTGCAAAAGACGACATTGAATATGCTAGAAACTATTCCTACCAGCAGTGGGTCTGAAAATGAAACTCTGATACCAACGCAAGTTGTTACTAGAGCTCAAGCTAAGAAAACCACTAGAGAACCTGAGAATGGAAAGTTAGCGACTGAAGTGGTTAGTCAAGGACCGCGGAGTCAGAGAAACACATGGAAAGCTAGAAAAGCACGCATGAAGTTGAGAAAAGAACGTGAAGACGCTATTCTAGCTGAGGAACTAAAGCGAACTAAAGATAGATTAGAAAAACTTGAGAGTCAAAACGGGAAACGAGAGATGAGTCCGGAAAGAACGAAACAAAAGAGTGTCAAAGAAACAACGAGCTTAAGCTCAGGGGGATCAGTGCTAGTCGACAAAGTACACGAACCATTGGACGCACTGATGAGAGCTTACGAAGCTAGGTTAAAGAACAACCAAACACAAGAATAGAGGTGGATGACATACCCAAACGCGGAATTGGAAAAGCAGAGACTTGAAATGTGCCAGAGAATGATCGAGACTGCACAAGCCTTATTAGAACCACCAAGAGAAACAATGAATTGTGGAATGGAAAACCAAATTCAGCAAGAGACTATCATTTCACGGGTAGCTGAAAAGACTCCCAGTGCACAAAAGCCTGAAAATACACACAAGGATGACCGCATAGTATTGAACACAACCAATCAGGAGATAGAGAGTTTTCATCCAGTCATACAGAGGTCTTACGGAAGAGATGAGGATTACAATGAATTTTGGAAACAAGTGAGAGAGGCAAACTTTGCAAACGAGCTAAGTTGCCAAGCTAATCAGACAAATTGGGAAAAGGACATCAGGAATCCTCCCATAGTGGAATTTGAGGCAGGATCTCAAGTGGACTTGGATCTGCAATTTTACTGGGGAGATGGGGGCTCTGTTAGAACAATGGAGAGAAAACCTCATTCACTGAATACCTTACCTTCATACTTAGGAGAGTATGAAGCAAAATCCGAGATTAGAGCACTTCCCTCACGAAGAATCTCATCAGAAAAAGTCATGGACTCGCAAGGATTGATAGAGATCTTGTCAACACCAGTGACATGCACTATCACTCTAGCTGAGCTTTTGAGGCTAAGACCACATATGTGGACCACTGTAGGAAAATGCTTGGAGACATTTGGGATAAAAGACCCAACATTGAGACTGCAAGAGGGTATACAAGAGCTGAGCAAACCACAAAAGAACGCTAAGCTTGTACCCTTAAACAAGGTCGGAGAGTATTGCGAAGGTGAAGAGGGGAATACAACCTTACCAGTTGAATTCCAAGGAGTGAACACGATGGCAATACTTGATAGTGGAGCTGGGGTAGCCATTGCTACAAAAGAAATCTGGAAAAAATGGGGGAAACCAGCAATAAGTAAGACTAGGTTGAAACTCCAATTAGCAGATGGACACATGGAGAAACCTATGGGGTTATTAGAGAAAGTCGTAGTAACTTCTTGCGGCATTGAATACGAACATACTTTTGCTATTGTCGATTTTGGCAAGGAGAATAACTATGATATCATACTGGGAAGACCATTCATGAGACAGTTGAAAATGGTCCAGGATTGGGGCTACGATCACATATACCTCAGAAATATAGAAACCACTACACGTGTGAACCAGAGTGTGTGTGGCCAAGAAAGGGTCACCTAAACCGCACGCGGTCGTCGCGTGAGTGACTGGGGGGCTACACTAAAATTTGGACCGGGATCGGGATCATTTCCCCAAGCCCAAGCCCAAGCCCAGGCCTCAGTCCTCAGTCCTATGATATGTACTAGACTCACTCTTATATATATACCCTACCCCCTCAAGAGGGAATGAGAGCATGTGGGGCAAGTCCTCCACTCTCCTCCCTTATCTTCCCACTTGCACCCTTAGACTTTCTAATTTGGGCCTAGTTCCCTACTAGAAATTGACGGTTTTAGGAATTCCGAGGGCATAAAGTGACCAAACGGAGGGCTGTAAAGCACGGCACGTCCCTCTAACCGAGACGCTCGTTTTGAGCTATCATACGTTCTATTCTATAGCTGGGTTAGAAAAAAAGGACCAAAAAATCAAAAAAAAAAAGAAGAAAAGACTTGGGTTGCAAAACACCCAAAAATACTAGGTGAGCAGCCTTCACGGGCACTCACTGACACTTCTAGGGGATCCAAGTCATATGAACCTACGCTCTGGACGAGTGTTAGAGCACGAGCATATTGGTAGTGCCTCCATTTACGCGGGCACCCATTATTCCTCCACCCTAGGTTCTGGACCTTCGGCCGGGACTCAAGGTAGCGTGACCCAAGATCCTCATATCGCGTCTAATGATTCTTCCTCTGACTACGAATTCATGGAGGGGTATCCTACACCGAACCCTGATAGTTCAAGTCAAGACATGCATGCCATGGGCCCGCGGCTCGGGTTTAGCGTGTTTAGCCGCTTAAAAGAGACCCTTAGTAGAGCTACTGGCTCCGAACATGAGGTTAATGAAATAAATGAAGGGAGTGGGGAAGTAAATTCGCCATTCATGCCTAAAATAGAGCCTATGCTTCTTGAGAGTGTGCATGTGAATGTTCCATCCACTGCACCTCCTGATCCTTTAGGACTATCTCCCTCTGAGGTTTTACTACCCGATGGTAGGAGTCTTGCCGAAGTACAAGAGATCGAAAGCTATATGCAAGCAACAAGGGAGAGGGAAATTGAGAACCTACGAAGGCTAGAACAAAGTCGTGCCCCGAAAGCAAAGGATCCTATGACAACAATCATGACAGCCGAGCAACCGAGTGCTCCCAAGGTAGCAGTCACGGAGGGGCAAGCGATGGGGAGCAATAATGCTTCCACTTCGAGGGAAACCTCCAGCATGCCAGGCCTAGATGGGATATTCCTAAACGAAAATTGGGAGTATGACCTACAAGAAGAAGCTTTAACTGATTGGTACACAGAACACACCTATCATGTGGGTTGGTTAGATGTTCTCCAATCCACATCAGGTGCTACTAGCATAGATGAGCAACAACATAAATTCTGTGATGTCCTCCATAGGATTGTCGAGTTAGAAAGACAGAACACAGGGATCAACATGCCTTCAACAGGCCTAATGAGATTCTTGGATACGAGAAAGGCCAACCAACCAACCCTATCACAAATGGATACTCCCTCAGTGATCCCCATCGATCCTCCATATGTTGTTTCGCCAGGAGCCTCAGTACAATCTGAGCCCACAAGTGGCAGCTTTACCTTCCCAGATCTAGCTCATCTTTCTCTTAATGACACTACGGCTACCATGCATATCCCAGTGGTGAGCATGACAAGAAGTACACCATGGAGTTCATTTGTTAACACTGCGCCGATGCCTAGTAGCACAGTGCCCCCAACTATACCTACATGTATGTATCAATCATGTGAACCTGTCGTACCTCAGCCTCATGTAGCTCCTACACCTCCGATTATTCCAAGAGCTTACAATCCACAATGGAATTATCCAAGCTCTTATACAAGTGGAGCCATGCCATTTAATAATAACATGCCATATCAAGCACCCCCTATGCCTAGGGCCACGCTTGTAAACTTTGGACCACCGTCTGGTACACCACCATACGAAATATGGGACCCAAGAGCCGCGCGTATGCCAAGGCCAAGGCCAACTCCCATCTCACATGTGGTTCCAGGAGCACATACACCCATTATACCTGCTCAAATAGGAGATTTGGAAGCATTTGCTCAAACTATCGGTCGCTCTATTGCGGAAAACATGCGTAGTGCACCTGATAGAGAGCCTAGGAGCAAGGCAGTTTAAGTAGTTAAGCTCACACAGAAATTCAGTGGAGACGGAGATGCTAGAAAGCATATGGAAGTCTTTGAACATGTGTGCGATTCCTTGGAAGAGCACAATGAGCTACATAAGTGTAAGGCAGGAGATTGGTATAGAACCTTAAGAGTAGAAGAGAAAACGATCTACTCTACTCTTAGGAGACTGTTCTTAAAAGAATACATACGAGAGGGAGTACTTTGGGGTGTAGCCTCTCAGCTCCAGAAAGCCCAACGAGAAGAAGGTGAATCCGTGAGAGACTTCATTAGTCGCCTAAAGAATTTGAATTCTCGATGCAATCCAAACGAGCGATTCAACAACAACCAATTGCTCGATAGATTCATTAGGGGACTACGACATGAAAGTATCTATAATGGCCTAGTCATTAGAGGTATCACTACTTGGGAAGTAGTCACCATGAATGCAATCCAATTGGAGGATAATTTAATGATTGCAGGAGAAAGAGTGTCTGCCGAGCCGAAGTCTAGTAGCTCACAAGCGTCAGGGCATGAGCCAATGAAGATAAAGCCAATCGTGAAAGAGCAAACGATATCTGAGATGACTTTGGCAGATCTCACCAAGGCCATCCAAGAAAGCCTTAGGGGTAATCGTGCTCCACAAAACACTCATATGTATCCAAGAAGGGAGCAGCAATGGTGCTCAATGTGCTTGGGCCCACATACTACGAGTGAATGCCCTACTTTTAGAGTAAAGTTTAACGGGACTTGTAACGCGTGTGGTAGGTATGGCCATCAAGCGAAGGATTGCCTAATGCTTAAATGCATCATGGAAAATAGACCGCCTATAGCTTGGGCAGACTCACCTCGAGTTCCTGCATTGATGCCTACCCCACCCATGGAGCAACAATTGCCATTACAGCACATGGTCCCTAGAACCCAAAATGTGGTCCAAACCACACCGTTGCCACCTCCACTGCTAGGACCGCAACCCCCTCATCCAAGAGTTACACCTATGAACCAAATAGGTTGCGAGTCATCTAGTACTTATGTAGATTGCGAAGAGGACATAGACTCTAGTATCACCTATGGAGTCGACATGCTTGAGGAGTGTCCCATGTACTATATGGAAGACCATTGGGGACAAATCAAACCGGTATATCAAGCTACTGCGCTAGCAGCAAGAGGCCAAAACATTAATAGTTTTGCGAGGAGACCACCTCTTCAGTGCTACGAATGTGGTGGACCACATCGAGTAGCTGAGTGCCCCATTAGAATGCAAAAGAATGCTGCACTAATGCACACAAGTCAAGGGAGTGCATTGGCAATGCCAATACTCACTTGTAATCGTTGTGGCATAGATCATTTGATCGCACAGTGTCCTAACAATCCAAACGCACCGAAAATCACACCATTGAACATAATAGAGATTGTTGATGGGACACCACCAACTATAAACATAGCACCAATGAATGCACTCACACGGTCGATGCTCCAAAAGCAAAATTACATCCTCGAAGAGAGAGATGCTGCATCCATTGGCCGAGCGAGAAAGAAGAAAACACGAAGAAAGAAATCCCTTAATGCTTCTAGCTCAAAACCTAGTTCAAAGATTAACATAGGGACAGGAGAGGATCCCGTGTATACGAATGACCCTGAGGATGACTCAGATTCACGAGGAGGATCACGAGAGGGAATTACGACGAACACCAAAAGAGTATTCAAAGTTAAACCACCCAGTTGCGAACCCCCAAGATAAGCCACGAGAGACAAAAAATGAGGATTGCAAGAGAAAGATTGGAACCTATCCAAACCCAACAGTGGAAATTAAACAAGTCCAACAACTGAGGGGTTTGGTGGAAGAAACTCAACGAACATTAGAACCTGAACCCAAACATATCCAGATGTCGGACACAGTGTTTCCCACACAAGTTCAACCTCACAAGAACTACAGGCCGTTAGCTATACCCAGTATCATTCGGGAAGAGAGTGAGGGTAGGACATCTGAAAGTGGACACACACCTTTCCTACTAGAGAGAATGTTTGGTGAGGGAATGCCCAGCCCCCTTGAGGAAGTGGAGATTCCATCTTCACCATTCTCTTGTCAGGGTCCTACGTCCCACAAGATGCCATTAAATTTTGCCAAATTGATGGATTTCATGTCTTCAGAAGTTAGAACCACCATCATGTCCAAACTATATAAAGACCCCGAGCTAGTCTCAGCTCTTCGAGCCTTCCTCAATGGAGAATTACAGGCCGGATTACCACAGTTTGCACATATGAACAAACCTGACTCGGTAATGAATGATGAGGAACATTTAGTGTTAAGGCGGTTACGCCGCTAGCGGAAGCTAAATAGCGAGAACTCAACCAACAACAGAATTTGTCAGACGAGGACGAAGCTTGACCCGCAGGCGCATGGAAACAACTAGGTGGGTGTCAAATCACCTACTTGACCTTCTAATGACAATCACTACTAAGGAAATCAAATCTAAGTTCTAAAATACGCAAGTGACTGAAATCCGTACTACGAACGAATGCTATACGAAACAGGATCTAGAATCATTGAATCGATCTCAAACTCAAGGGGAAGTCTATACACTAGGTAAGAACAACACCCTAAAGACTTGAACTGCAAAATCAACCTATAACCACTCCGTGCGGTAAACGCGTATGAAGACAGGCCGAAAAATACAGGTAACCGAAACTTGACCCCGATGGTACTAATGTGTAGCTCTACTCGTTGTGGTTCTATAGATATGCTGCACGCTCTATTCCGACACATGAGTTGGAAGAAAACTCACACCGAAGCTCGTAGGAACTTACCACACGTAGAAGCCGATAGCGCGCACTCTTGGTATCTGTGCGTAGCTCTCACCGTTGCTAACACAATGGCGGTGTCGCTTCTCCAATGGCGGTCCCGTAGCTCGCGTAGCAAGGAGATAAGACCCTCTCTCTCTCTCTCTCTCTCTCTCTCTCTCTCTCTCTCTCTCTCTCTCTCTTAGACACAGTCACGGCGCTCAAAAACTCACTTTGATTAAATTGAATCCTCCCTTAGGTTACAAAACTTTGGCTTATATACCTCAGCCTTGGAGGTGAGAACATCTCTAATTATTTACATTAACAGGTGAAATTACCTCGGGATTACAAGCTGGAAACTCAATTGAGTCCCGTTACTTAATGAATGGCTCAAATCAAAATTAATGTCGGAATGACATTTATTACAATCAATGGTTACAAAATGATGGGTGTGAGCAAAAATGTGGGTGTGATCCTCTGCTGGCTCAACACTCTCCCCCTCCGCGTTCATGTCGTCCCTGACATGACTTTTAGGCTTGGTCAATAGAGTCCTGTCGTCTTGAGCATCTGCAAATGTGATACGTAGCGTAGGTTGCCGATGGTCAAGGTTGGGCCGAATATTTTGCTTTCGTGGGTGAAAAAGCCGGTGTAGAAAGCTTCTTCGAATGTTTGCATGTGGAAGCTAGGCAAAAACATAATTCTTTGGTATAAGAGATGTAACACCTTTGGTGATGGCTGCAATGAAAGATCATACATCATATCCGTCACTGTGTCGGCCGTCGATAGTAGACTCGAGGTCGTGGCTTTATCTGGCGCGAACACTTCAATGCATGCTAAGAGAGTCCTGCAGATTTTCTTTAGCATCTGACACGAAAGGTCAGGAGAGCCAGTAAAGAGTTTGATGGTGCCCGTTAGGGTTTTCACCATGTAGGCTTTACCTATTCTCTCTCCTGCCTTTGGTCCTGGCATCCTTGGGTAATTAAGCCAATTTGGCTTCTTTTCTGCAATCCTGCCATGCTCTTTCCAGCTTCTGACTCTTGGCACCGGGCAGAAGGTTGCATCCTCCCGAATCTCCTTTGGAGCCTCTACCAAGTAGATGAGGTAGGCTGGGTATTTGTTCAGCCAACCTTTCCTCCATCTAGGTTGAGAATCTACAATCTTCTTTGATTGTTCATCCTTTGTGATGTCGCCTTCGTAAAGAGCGACATACTGCTCCTCCTCTATTCTCTTATTCGTCTTTATCACTTCAAATTTCATCAGAGGGAAAGGCAGGCTGGGGTGCATCCACTCTTCATGGAGCACTTTTGTGTCTAAACCTTGAAGTCTAATGGAGATGAGGAGTCTCCTTTCCCATTCCATTTCCGCCTTGGCACTTTCCTCTGTTGACTTTTCTATTTGGTCCTGGAGCCTTTGTTCTTCTTCTTCAGAGATTCCTGAAGTCGAGGCCACTTCTTGAACTGGGGCTGGATCTTCAATTGTGGTTGCCTCTCCAGTTTCAAGTAGCTCTATGGCTGCTCCCCCTGCTTCTTCTTGTGGTGGCTCTGTTTCTCTTCTTTGTTGCTCTTGAAGGTCTTGGAGCTGTTTGCGGAGGGCCTCATTTTCTGTCCTTAGTGTTTGGTTTTCTGATGTGAGCCTCTCCTCTGCAGCCAATGATCCCTCCGCCATGTGCAATCTTTGCACTTGCTCTAACCTTAGCTCTCTTTGCAAACTTCTGACCTGATCTTCCAGAGCTGGTACGAGGGCTCCCTCTTGTTCTGTTCCTGCTCTGCTAGCTCTAGGGGTGGTCCTGAGTCTCGTGATTGTCCTTTCTTGAAGTTCGACTCTTTCCCTTAGCTCAATGAGCTCATCCTTGGCTGCCTCCAGCTCGTCCATTTTCTCTTTACTCTCCATTGTACCCTTTGTCTTTTCCTTTGTCCCTTTCCGATCATCTTGTTTCCGTAGGGATATCCCATAAACTGCCTCCAGGGCCTCTTCTTCACTGTATCCGATCGCTACTAGATCCTCATAATCATCTTTCTTTTGTTGAACTGGATCTATCTCCTTTTCCTTGGTCCCGGCCTCCGGCTTTTCCATAACTTCTGTTTCTATTTCTATTGTGGTCTCCTCCACAATAATTTCCATCTTCTTCGGGCTTGGTACAACAGTAAAAGAGGGCTGATTTTCCTCAGTCATCTTGGCTTTCCCTTTGTTTGCTTGCTCGTCTTTCTCTTGAGGTTCAGTAGACTCATCCACTTTCTTCTTCCCCTTGTCGTCCTTTTGCAGCTCAGCTTTTAAAAGCTGTACTTCCTCCTCAGTATAAGGCTCGACAGGTTGCTGCTCCAGTATGGCCTCCGACTCTTCATAAGCTCTAATATATTGATCATATTGATCAACATGTGGCCTGGCTGAGCTGGTTCCGACTTTACTGGGGTCCGGCACCCACATTTCTTCAAAGTCCCCCTTTAGAGCTCTTTCCGCTCTAAACTGCTCCACCAGCCTTTCCATTCTTGCGGCTTTTTGACTTTTGGTTTGCTTGGGATCAGCCTTCTTCTTCACTTTCTTCTTGAGCGGCTTGTCCACAGTCTCTTCAGGTTCTGAAACTATTTCTAGTTTTCGGCGTGCTCTTGTGGACGCCCTCTTGGATACTTCTTGCTGTTCTTCCTCCTCATCGGCTTCTCTAAGCCACTCATTCTGGGAGGGAACCTGTGGCCCTTGATCTCTGGCTCCAATAGCTTCATAAGCTATTCTTGTTAGGATTTCTCCTCCTCCTATGTACTTTGGCTTCTGGTTGTGCATGGCGATTACTTGCTCGTGGATGTATTGAGCATAATTCACCTCTTTTGGCACGTTGCTCTTCAGTGCCCATGTGATGGTTGTCGCAATGGCATGGGGTGGTGTAGTATACTTCTGCGGTCTTTTACTGCACACATGGAAAAACTGGTTGTATAATCGGCAAAGGGTTGCCGCTCGTTGATCTGCCATATCTCCGTAGGTTGTATTTTGTTTCTTTGATCCATAGACCTCTATGGCCTCCCTTCTTTCTCTGACAGAACTCCCTTTGTTGTGCAGCTTCAATGCATCTGCAATGAGCTGTGGAGTGATCTGTACTTCAACTGTTTCTCCATCCATGGCTGTCAACGTGGCTTTCCCATCCTTCTGAATGGATGTTGCCAACTCATACACTCTTCTTGTGTCTACACCTGATGGTCTCGAGGTGAAGAACCTGTGTAAGTCAGCCTTTTCCAGGTATCTGCTGATGTTCTCTGATATGCTATAATCCACTAATTCTCGTGGGATCATAGGTACATCGACCGATTGCCCCTGAGGATCTCTGAAAGTCCCCTGGTAGATCTTTATTCCCTCTTTTTCTAGTACTGCTTCCTCCACCCAAGTCTTGGTTGGCTTGAGGGTTTCTGTTGGAATATCAAAAGGTTCTGCTTCTGCAAGAGCATCCTTGATGGTTGGTCTTTTTCTCTTAGTTGCCGATGACTTAGCGGAATCCATGGATCCTGTAACTCCAATTACAGAAGTTAGCGTCTTTTTAGTACTGAAAGCCGAAATGAAGCTTTTAACTATTCAAATGACTTGAAAATTGAAACATGAGCTATTCAGGGCCTAAGGATGCAATGTAGGTGAAAAACTATGCAAACTGGGCTCAAAAACATGCTTGAGACATCATACGCGTATGATGTCTTTTGTGTCAGAATGACTTCATATTGGTTGTGCTTGTAGCTGATAGTGTATACATGAGTGTCATATGCTTGGATTTGAGTTTGGATCCCATTTGGTCAAGTTTTGGCCAGTTTAGTCCAATTCAGGCTCTTGGCAAAATTTTGAAAGGGAAATGGATTTTATGATCCAAATTGGATAAAACTTGGTGGATTACTTTCAAATGGCATGTAGAACACTTCTGTTTGGTGGTTGAAGCCCTGAGGTGCCAAAATCACATAGTGAGACATCATACGCGTATGATGTCTTTTAGTGCATTTTTGGACCAATTTTCTCTATAAGCTTGGTTTTGGCTTTAGATAGGCTTATTCAGTGGATTTATCAAGTTTGGATAGAATTTGGACTAAAAATGGCTCTGGAGACATCATACGCGTATGATGTCTTTTTCATCAATTTTTCATGGGATTGGTTCTGTGGACTCTCCATGTGCTAGTGAAGGACTGTTTATACTCAAATCTTGGTTTGGACTTGAATATGTTGGATTTGGGACAAAAATAGGCTTTGTATGAAGGATTTTCTCTTAATTGGACTAATGGGGTGATCCACTTGACCAAATGGTTCCAAACCTCATATGTAGCATGTATTAGATATATATAATGGATGTATGATGACAAATGAGCATTTTTGGCTCTGTAAGTGCAAATAGACATCATACGTGTATGATGTCTTTTGTGTCAAAATGGTGCTTTTTGGTTCCAGATAGCTTGTAGATGTGTTAATCAACAATCCTACAAAGTTTTAATGAGTTTGGAGTTATTTTGACAAAATTAGGACCAAAAATCAATTTTATGGCCTACTTTGCGTCTTTTTGGTTTTCCTTGGGTTTTCTAACTCCAATTCTCATGATACTTGGTTCATAGGATGTGATTAACATGTGGAATGAGGCTATGCACTCAAATGTTGAAATGAATGTGAAAATCATGCTGTGAGACATCATACGCGTATGATGTCTTTTCTTGAAATGTTGGTCTTTTTGTGCAAAGAATGCTTTGTGCTAGTGCCCTAAGCCCTGCTAACTAGTTTTCAACTTAAAAAGTCATCAGTTTAGCTAAAAAGCCCCCTTATAGGCATTTCAGTCTCCGAAGTCGTCTTTTTGCCTTGGAGTTGAATTTCTTCAACTTTTCTTCTTGAGAGTTGCATTTCCAGCTCATTGGATATGTTGCGAAGCCATCCAGTTGGTTGGACTTGACTTTGGCTCCCCGTTCTCCATCTTTATCCATTTGGTTGCTCGAAAGCGTCTTTTTCACCATCGGTAAGTGAATCAGCTTTCTTTTGGGTTTTGCTTGCAAACATAAGTCATCCATGTATAGTTGAAACTGCTTGTGAAGTTTCATGTCATTTGGTCGTCAATTTTAGCCGTTATGCCAAAATGACGCTTTGTGTGTCCACAGCCGAATCGGTTGTTCCGACCTACTTTTGGTGATCCAAACCCGGAGATACTCCATGGTTGCATTTCCCTCGATGTTGTTAAGCTTCCTGAGAAGTTTTGTGTCGTTCCGACAACTTTTTTCTGTTTGCCTCTTGCAGGCTCTGTTGACCTAGGGTTTTTCCAGTCGTTCTTTCTCGAGCTTTGAGTGTTAGAAACTCATCTCCTATACTAGGGTAACCCACCTCTAAGTTCTTGCAAGGTTTGGTTAGGCAGTTGTGCCCCTACCTAGCGTTCTTCCCCATTCCCCGTCTGCTCTTGTTTCTTGGTTTTGGTGAGTTTTCGCGACAAAAGTTAACGATAAGCATCAAAAGCTTATGGCAACGAGTCTACCTCTCATGTCTGGTGTCCTCTGAGCTCTCGTAGCAGTCGTAGAAGGCGGTAGAAGGTCGGATGCTCCTGTGTGCTCTTTGCTCTCTCCAAGAAGGTAATAGTGGAAATGAGCTTGATAGTGAAGTGAAAAATACTTAACTTCGGGCTTCCCGGATCACTTGTTACCAAATTTGACATGTGCTCCTATCTCGTCGTGAAATGCACTTTAGGATTTGAAATTTCTCAATTTGGACTCCATTTGACCTGTTTCTGAGAAATCTGTCCACTTTGCCAAAATTCTGTCATTTCGGGCTTTCCGCAACTTTTTCAGAATTGTACCCCATTTTTACCATGGGTTGCCCTTGTCATTAGGATCATCACCGTCTATTCTTTTCTTTTTTCCGATCTCATTTCACCTGCTTTTTTATTTTTCTTTTACTTTTATTAAGAAAATCATAAAAAATAAAGGAAAATAGCAAATTGAAGCCAAAAAATTCCAAACATACACGATAAATAGCTGGTAACCCTGTGTATATGAATATACACTTCTTTGTGATTTTTGGACTTGGATTACCACTTTTTTCCACTTTTTAGCTCCAAAAACACTCTTATTTAGTGATATTTACACATCTAGAGACCCAAATTCATCATCTGATCTCTTCTTTGTTGCAAAACAAGGTATATAAGGGCATAAATATTATCAATATCCGCAATCAAACATAAAAAATTGCAAAATCATGTAAGACACTGCCCTTGTAATATAATTTTTGTTTTTCTTTGTTTTTTTTTCTGCTTGTAGCTGCTTTGTAGCTCCTGTATACCTCCCCCCTCCGAGTCTGAGTCCTCCCGGACGACTATGAAGTGTCTGTGGGTGAAGCATTGTAGTTGTTTTGGTCATAAGTTCCCAATGTAATTGTAGAGCGATGATACAACAGTCTTTCCAATAAAGCTGCTCTTTGTTTGATTGAAGGATTGGTGGTCGGGTTTTGGGTTGGTTTTGGCACTTCAGTAGTAGAATCAGTAGATGGATTCTTCGTTACCTTGTTGTCTTTTTTTACAATCCAAATCTGCTTCCGCTTTGCTTGTGCTTGCCACAAACTCTTTGCGACCCAAACCTGCTTTGTTCTGTGTGTTGATTTCCTTCGCCTTGAAATACCTAGGAGTTTCCGTTGATTGTATTGAAAGGAGTTCCTTTTACAAATCTTTGGGATCCAAATTTGCTTGCTATAGCTTTGTGCCGTCATGAACTTCTTTGGAATCCAGATCTGTTTCACTGTCCTTGATTGTCGGGGATCACTCTGTTGTCTGGTATTGAAGACTCTGTTTGTGTTTTCTGGCACAGCCTTTTTTGGTCTCCATACCAATGTTGACTCCGTTTTATCCCAAGGTTGAGCTGTTATATTATTGCTTGTCTTCCTTATCCAATGTTGAGAGTTCCTCGTCGACGAGCAATCCAGTTGTGTAGAAACTTTTGGTTGCCATTGCTTCTTCTTTTCTCTGTTTGTTGTTTGACCTTGTCCGTGGATTCTTCCTTTGGAGTTGGCTCTGCTCCTTTGGTGAACTTAACTGATTGACTTTCACCTTCGTATTTGATAAGCACTGATTTAGAACTCCAGTCAATCATTGCATTGTATTGCTTCTGCCATGGTTGTCCTAGCAATAATGGATGTTGTGTAGCTTGGTCTTCAACCACGTAAAACATATGAGGATACACATATTGGTTAATCTGTATATGTAAAACTGTGCATCCGACAGTTTTGATTGAATTCTCAGAGTAACTCTTTAACTCTTGCTTGGCAGTTTGTAGTTTAGTGTCATTTGTCAATTGTCTATACAAACTGAGTGAAAGTAGGTTAGCTTGAGCTCCTGAATCCAATAGTGCTCTGGCTTTGATTTGGTTGGTTCCTACTTTGCATTCAATGATAGGTTCTTCTTTGTCATTATCCATTTTTGTTATACTGACTGCGTTTATTCGTATTGCTCCTTCATTGCGCTGTTTCTGACGCAGTAGTCTTCTTTTCTCCATTCTTTCCTTCGCCTCGGCTTGCGCTTCCTCCTCAATCTTTTTCTTTTTCTGGACACGTAGTTTTTCTTGATGTATTTTGAGAAGCATGTCTTGTGTTAGCGGCAACAGATACTTTTTCACTCTGCATCCACTAATCCAATTGGGCATTTCTTCTCCGTCTAATGTAGCAAGCTTGACGGCTCCACTTGGTGATAGATCTTTAATCACCAGAGGTCCCATCCCTCGCTTTTTAAGCTTTTTAGCATGCTGTTTCAGAGTGTAAACTAGGACATAGTCCCCAACTTTAAACTCTTTAGTCCGCACATGCTTATCAAAAAATTCCTTTTGTCGCCTTTTTTGAGCGTAGATGGAAGCTACTGCTTTTAGGCGAAGCTCATCTAGCTTTTCCAGGTCATCTATTCTATCAGAGAGCTCGTGCCCTGTCCACTCTAGATCCTTAGCCACCCTTAAGGTTGAAATCAAGAATTCTATTGGCAAGATAGCATTTAGCCCAAAAACCATGTTATATGGGGTCGTTCCTATTGATGTTTTATATGCTACCCTATATGCCCATAATGTTGAATGCAACTTCTGGTCCCAGTCAGTTCTCGACTCAGATACAATCTTCGTGAGGACCGTGCATATGGTTTTGTTTGTTGCTTCAGCTTGTCCGTTTGCTTGTGGATGATACGGGGCTGATTTCCTATGGATTACCATGAATTCATCTAGAAGGATCTCTATCACTTCATTTATGAAATGTGTGCCTCGATCACTCACAATTTCTATTGGCAATCCATATCGTACAAAGACGTATTCATACAGAAATTGTGCCGTGGTCCTGGCATCTGCTTTTTGAGTTGCCTTTGCTTCGACCCACTTTGTTAGATAGTCTGTAGCCACAACGATGTATTGTGCATGAGTCTTATATGCAGGAGGTGAAATGGGTCCGACATAATCAATCCCCCATTTTGCAAAAGCTCTTGCCCCCATCATTGGTCTAAGCGGCATATCATCTCTTTTAAGTGGTACTTTGGTCCGCTGACAGTCATCACACCGTTTAACGTATTCCTCAGCGTCCATATGTAATGTTGGCCACCATATTCCTGCGGCTAAGACAAGTTTTGCTGTCTTATCACCTGAGAAATGGCCTCCACCTACTCCTCCATGAGCTTGCTCCAGGATTATCACATACTCAGACTCTGATGCGCAAATCCTAAGCTGGTTGTCTTTACCTCTCTTATAGAGTTGATCTCCTATTAAAGCGTAATCTCTAGCTTCTGTCTCTACAGATTTCTGACGAGCTTTTGACGTTCCTTCTGGGAAAGTTCTATTTGTGAGATATTCAACAATATACTGACTCCATTCTGGAGCGATCATTATCTGATATAATGTTGAATACTCGGCTGGCGGTTTTGATGAACATACAATACATACTGTGACATATTCATGTACGCTTTCTTTCATTCCTGGCCAATAGACTCCCAATTGTAACAAATTCCTATATGTGTTCCTTCTTGAACAATGAAATGCACATTCCTGAACATGTGCTTCGCACAGATATATATTATATTCCTCAGGATTGATGCATAGTCGTAAAACATGATCATTTCCCAATTGATACAACCTTCCTGCAATCAATTGAAGATTCTTGGATTGCTGAATAGCAATATGTTTCAGGTTGTATTCTCTTCTATCGAACTCTCCTCCATAGGTTAATAGGTCAACGACATTTTGAGACCACTTAGGTATCATTTCTATGTTGAACAAGTACGCGTCTGGCATGTCGTCATCTACTCCTATAGGGTCTTCTCCATTCGTCAATCGCGAAAGATGATCAGCTCTAAGATGTGTTTTTCCTTTCTTTACTACTACCGTGAAGTCGAATTCCAGTAAGATAATGAACCATCTCACTATTCTCCCGGTATTGCATGGTTTATTCACTAGGTAGAGCAAGGCTTGGTGATCCGTAAAAAACACAAACTTGTTGGCTAGAAGATAATGCCGAAATTTCTTCACAGCATATATCATTCCTAATCCCTCTCGCTCTGTTGTGGTGTAATTCTTCTCTGCATGGTTGAGCTGTCGACTGGCGTAACAGATAGGAAAATCCATGTTTCCTTCTTCTGGCTGAGCCAGAATGCATCCTATTGCATATGCAGAAGCATCTATGTGCACATGGAATATCTTCTCCCAATCTGGTGATTTCAAGACTGGAGCAGTAATGAGTGCCTCTTTCAATTTCTTGAATGATTCCTCACACTCCTCTGTCCATTCAAAGTTCACTATTAGCCTGTAAAGTGGTTGGCCTATTATAGCGTACATGTAAATGAATCGTCTATAATATCCGCAATGTCCCATAAAGCTCTGTACTTGTTTCGCATTGGTTGGTCTAGGCATATCCACTATAACTTTTATCTTCTCTAAATCCGTGGATATTCCGTTTTGTGAGACAATATGTCCCAGAATTCTGCCCTGTCGGACCATAAACACACATTTCTCAGGATTGAGACAAATGCGATATGTCCTACATTTCTCAAATACTTTTCTTAGGTGTTCTAGATGCTCATCTCTCAGTAGAGAATGTACACATAAGTCATCCATGTATATTTCGAGAAACAGCCTTAAGTATTCTTTGAAAGCATGCGTCATCAGCCTCTGGAAGGTTGCGGGAGCATTGGTTAGACCAAAAGGCATAACCCGATAAGCATAAATTCCCCACTCCGTTGCAAAAGCTGTTTTATGTTGATCTTCCAGTGCTATGGCTAGCTGGTTATATCCTGAAAAACCATCAAGAAAGGAGTATGCTGTTTTCCCTGATACACGCTCTAGAACATGATCAGTTATCGGCAGGGGATAATTGTCCCTGATTGTTGCAGCATTCACTTTCTTTAAGTTGACACACACTCGGAGTTTTCCGTTCTTCTTAGGTACTACCACAATCGGAGATACCCAATCAGTGTGTTCAATCTCGTATATGAATTCAGCTTCCATTAGCTTATCTATCTCTTCCTTGATTCGCTTAGCAAAAGTATCATTATATGTGTATGGTCTCTGTCTGCTAGGCTTTGCGTCTTGTTTCAGTGGGATTGAGTGTTGGCATATCGATGGGTCAACTCCCTTTAAGTCCTTATAAGACCATGCAAACACATCCCTATACTCTCTGAGAAGACTCAAAAGTCTCTCTTCCTCGCTTGGAGACAAATCTGTGGCTATGTACACCGGTCTAGGCGTCTCACCTGGAGCTGCTAAATCAACTTTTTTTGCATCCTCCGGTCCGTCATAAGATTCGTTCTCCTTCCTCTCTCGAATAGGTGGGGTTAATATCACCTTCCTATCCTCTATTGTGAATTTCCTATAGTGAGAGGGAACATCCATGTTTTCCTTGATTTTGACGTTTTCGTCCTCTCCACTCTCAATTTCTGTCGTCCAAACTTCCTTCAGAGTTTTCTTGAGCTCTCTGTACTTGTTTCTACGTTCTAACTTGGACTCCGTGTATTCTCTGTTGCGCTTGTTCTTTTCTGATTTTTCTGTTTCAGTTTTCGTTCCATTATTTTGAACTTGATTTCTTGAGCCTCTTTTGTCTTTTCGTAAGCTCTTTTGATCACTGCCTCTCATTCTTTCAGAAATCTTATCCTTAACACAATCTTCAGCCTTTACTAGCATTAGGAATTGATTTTTTCCTCTTATTCTAGGCATCGGATTGGTTCTAACCCCTTTTGTTTTTTTCTTTGCTCTATAGTGTTTCTGGCGTTGTTTAGTTTGGTTCGGAAAATCATAAAATCGGACATCCGTTATAGTTTCTTCGTTTCCGCTTGAATTGTCCGTTGACTCGTTGTCTGCTTCATTTCCCCACTCTGGATGATTGGGAATGTCGTGAAACACCTCTTCTTCATCTTCTTTTCCAGTGTATCGTTCTTTTCAGTTTCTTTTTCGAGTACAGTTCTCAACATGAAATACGGAACCACGTCGTACCCGTCCTTGTCGCAAAATTTCGTTGTGGGACCATCCGGAATTGCACAAACATCTAGGGTTGCTAGAATGTGTGTCCATTCTAATGGTTCAAACGTGTCCTCTGGAAAGGGTTCTCCTACATAAGTTTCGTCTTCGATAGCCCTTTCTAAAACACATTCTTCTCGTTTCAGACTTCCACATTTCGAAGCTCCACACATCCATAACTCCTTGGGTTTACCTAACCAAGCTGGAAATTCGGATCCCGCCAAAGTAGCTGAATCAAACTCCTCTACCGGTGTTCGGTTCACATCTTTGTAGCTATGGTCTTTCAGGTTCACACGTGTAGTGGTTTCCATATTTCTCAAGTATATGTGATCGTAGCCCCAATCTTGGACCATTTTCAACTGTCTCATGAATGGTCTTCCCAGTATGATATCATAGTTATTCTCCTTGCCAAAATCGACAATAGCAAAAGTATGTTCGTATTCAATGCCGCAAGAAGTCACTACAACTTTCTCTAATAACCCCATAGGTTTCTCCATGTGTCCATCTGCTAATTGGAGTTTCAACCTAGTCTTCCTTATTGCTGGTTTCCCCCATTTTTTCCAGATTTCTTTTGTAGCAATGGCTACCCCAGCTCCGCTGTCTAGTATTGCCATTGTGTTCACTCCTTGGAATTCAACTGGTAAGGTTGTATTCCCCTCTTCACCTTCGCAATACTCTCCGACCTTGTTTAAGGGTACAGGCTTAGCGTTCTTTTGTGGCTTGCTCAGCTCCTCAATGCTCTCTTGCAATCTCGATGTTGGATCTTTTATCCCGAATTTCTCCAAGCATTTTCCTACAGTGGTCCACATATGTGGTCTTAGCCTCAAAAGCTCAGCTAGAGTGATAGTGCATGTCACTGGTGTTGACAAAATCTCTATCAATCCTTGCGAGTCCATGACTTTTTCTGATGAGATTTTTCGTGAGGGAAGTGCTCTAATCTCGGATTTTGCTTCATACTCTCCTAAGTATGAAGGTAAGGTTTTCAGTGAATGAGGTTTGCTCTCCATTGTTCTAACAGAGCCCCCATCTCCCCAGTAAGATTGCAGATCCAAGTCCACTTGAGATCCTGCCTCAAATTCCACTATGGGAGGATTCCTGATGTCCTTTTCCCAATTTGTCTGATTAGCTTGGCAACTTAGCTCGTTTGCAAAGTTTGCCTCTCTCACTTGTTTCCAAAATTCATTGTAATCCTCATCTCTTTCATAACTCCTCTGTATGACTGGATGAAAACTCTCTATCTCCTGATCGGTTGTGTTCAATACTATGCGGTCATCCTTTTGTGTATTTTCAGGCTTTTGTGCACTGGGAGTCTTTTCAGCTACCCGTGAAACGATAGTCTCTTGCTGAATTGGGTTTTCCTTTCCACAATTCATTGTTTCTTTTGGTGGTTCTAATAAGGCTTGTGCAGTCTCGATCATTCTCTGGCACATTTCAAGTCTCTGCTTTTCCAATTCCGCGTTTGGGTATGTCATCCACCTCTGTTCTTGTGTTTGGTTGTTCTTTAACCTAGCTTCGTAAGCTCTCATCAGTGCGTCCAATGGTTCGTGTACTTGTCGACTAGCACTGATCCCCCGGAGCTTAAGCTCGTTGTTTCTTTGATACTCTTTTGTTTCGTTCTTTCCGGGCTCATCTCTCGTTTCCCGTTTTGACTCTCAAGTTTTTCTAATCTATCTTTAGTTTGCTTTAGTTCCTCAGCTAGAATAGCGTCTTCACGTTCTTTTCTCAACTTCATGCGTGCTTTTCTAGCTTTCCATGTGTTTTTCTGACTCCGCGGTCCTTGACTAACCACTTCAGTCGCTAACTTTCCATTCTCAGGTTCTCTAGTGGTTTTCTTAGCTTGAGCTCTAGTAACAACTTGCGTTGGTATCAGAGTTTCATTTTCAGACCCACTGCTGGTAGGAATAGTTTCTAGCATATTCAATGTCGTCTTTTGCACTTTGTTTGGATTCTTTGAACAATCCTCAATGAAGTGAGTAACCCCACACTCAGTGCAATAAGCGTTAATTCTAATGATTTCCGTATGTGGGCAAACATTCATCAGATGGTCACCTCCACACTTGTAACAAGGTCCTAGTGCTGGTCTTGGTCCCATTTGATTCGTCCTTTGTGGATAGGATGGTCTCTGTCCTGCTAACCCTCCATGAGCTATGAACATCAAGGTTCTTGCATCCATATTGTATCTCTCTTCATCAGAAGCACTTGTAATGTTGGTATTCCAACATTCCCCATCATGCCCCATGGTTCTGGTTGTTTTGGTTCTTCTGGTGGGTAATACACTGTTGGAGACATGTGTGCACCCGATTCTTCATAATAGGCTTGAACAGGCACTAAGGCTTGTTCTTCCTGATTCTCTAAGGTTGGTGCATATCTAATGCCCACTGGTCTTGCTCCTGGTAAAGGTGGTTGTTGTCCCAATACCAGTTGAGGTCTTTCTATCCCCATAGGTCCTGGTACATTTCCCGTTGGGTATCAAGGTACTGGATGTATCTGAGGTGGTGCTAATTGAGCAGGAGGTGCATACTGGCGCTCCCTTACATACCCTTTGTTGTAATAACACTCCTCTGTCGGATGATTTGTCCATTTTTGCTCAATCGCACACCATTTCAGTGGTTTTGGCAATGGTTTTTGGTATGGTGCCATCCTTTTTAGAGCATCTTCTATCATTTGCTCTACATTTGGCATGGTTGTTGTTTGAACATTCTTTTTAGTGGTAGTCTCGCTCGCTACGGAGGAGGAGCTACTGGATGCAAAATCTGTATCCGCTGACACCTCTCCATAAACCGTACAGTTATCCACTAAGTACAATGCCTCTCTCGTTACTTGCTCGAAACTTGTACAAGCTTTCAAGTGCAAGTCCTTCTTGAGAGTGTCGTTCCTCAGTCCCTCAATAAAGAGAACAGATAGTCTGTCATCTTGTGGTCGTTCACGTACTGGACATCTCTCAATGTATTGTTTGAAGCGAAGTGAAGCTTCCTTCACTTTTTCGTGTTCTCTCTGTTTAAAAGCATATATTTGTGAGACCGTATTGTGCTTAATCCCTCGTTTTGAGAATTCCTCAGTAAACTCTCTTAGCAAATGGTCAATGTCATGGAATCCCCCTATGTTCATTGGTTGAAACCATGTCAATGCAGTACCTTCTAGAGTAAGACCAAATCCCTCGTATTGTGTATGGAAATCTGTTATCTGCTCAGCTCTTAAGACTTGCTTAAAGAGTGACACATGTGCATACGGATCTCCTGAACCACCATACTTCTTTGGCATACACTTGGCTACTTGAGATGGTCTCATACGTCTATGATCTGCTACCAATCTCATTGCTCCTGTGTCTCGGCTAAAGCTTTCTCTAGCATCATGGACTTCATGGGTTACCCTTGTCGGTTCCCCCGCCCTGAATCTACTACTAGGAGGTAAATGTGATGGTTCCGCTTCAAACCTTGGACCTTGCGTGGTATAGGTGGGGATTCGAACAGCACTACCTCGATTCGTCTCCATTGACTCTCTGGAATGTAATGATTCCATTGGTCCGAGCTTCGAGTCCCAAGGTTGACTGAAAGAGTCAGCAACCTGAGTTCTTTGTCCTCCTGTTGTCATTGAGTTTCGCACTCCATTTGTTGGTGCTGGTCTATGTGAGCTAGAAGTAACATAATACTGATGTAGTGGTCCCCCAAAGTATGTATATCCTTCTAATTCTTTCTTGCCCATTGTTGAGTATTGCCTGCCATACTTATCGTAAGCGGCAATTTTCACTTCCGATCCCTCTGTGTAGGTAAAGACATAAAGTTTTTTTTGGTCTGTCAACTCTCCGGTGTAGGGTTCTTCACATCTATAATAGAGATCTTGCTCCCCATTATTATATTTGTACAGCCCCACATAGATGTTATCAGTGTTGATCCTTGTAGTTTCATTCTCTCTTCTTAACCTCGCATTAGGGAAGTTCATTATTGGTGCTTTCTCCTCGAGTTCTTCATCTATTTTGGTTTTGGTGCCCATCAATCCCCACTTGTCCACAATGTTAGGGTTTAGGACTACCAAGTACATGGTACCCTCGTCATCTAGATATCTATCTCCGCTATAGCTCACAGGCACTAAGTCCTTGAACTCACTAGGTCTATCTTCTATCTTTACACAATAGCGGTCCATTCCATCTTTGTAGATCTTGGCACCTTGTTCATTGTCGTACTGGTATTTTATGAACAATAGCTTCATGGTGGCGGAAGGGTTTGATGATCCCGCTACCATATTTTCTCTGTTGTTCAAGTTCAAGTGTTCGGTGAAAATCTCGTAAGACCTCTCCGAAGAAGTATCAGAAACACTTCCTTCAAAGATCGGCTCTAATGGTTGCACCCAACTTTGGTTTACACTTCCCTCGGTTGATATGACACTTGCTGGTTCCCCTTGTTTTGGTTGATTTTTCCGGAGATTCCTGCCCGATCTCAAATTCATCAATTCCCCTAAAGGACTGTAACTTTTCCGTCTCGGCAATTTGTTTTCCCCAAGTTTTTGTGGTCAGAATTGATCCAAACTGACTGATACTTGGTCAATTGTTTAATCTTGTCAGTTGGACAACTTCTGTTTCATCAAGTGAGAATTTTGTTACTGTTATGCTGAAAAAGACATTATACGTGTATGATGTCTTTTTTCACAGATTTTGACTATTTTGGTTATGCTCACTCTCAGTGGCCCCTTTATGCTCTGTTCACTCACAAAATTCAGTTTGAACTCTGTTTGAGCAAGTTATGGCTAATTTAGGCTTTTCTTGGCAATTTTCCGCTTTTGACTTGTTTTTTGGGTCAATTGTGATCCAAATGGGATGAAACTTGAAATATAACCTCTAGACAGCTATTACAATGGATCTGTGTTAGCAAAGTATCAAAATATGTCCAAAATTAGGTCAAAGACATCATACGCGTATGATGTCTTTTTCATCAATTTGGGTCCAAACTTGATATTTATGCTTCCTACAGTGCCTGTAACAATCTTGTCAGGTCAGATATCAAAAATAAGCAGTGGAAGTGCCAAAAGACATTATACGCGTATGATGTCTTTTGTCCCAGATTTTGACTATTTTTGGTTTTAAGCCTTCTCCAATGTTTATAATTGAGTTTCAAGTGTTTTTGTCAGGTTTGAATGTAAAAACAAGATTTGAATCCAAAATTTCCTATTCTTTGCGTTTCTTGGACTCCGACTTGTCTTTTTTGGGTTTCTTTGAGAGTTAATGTTTTTGTTTTAAGTTGATCTTAGGGTAAAACCCCCCTTCTAAACACTCTGGCAATGTCAAATTTTCAATTTTAGTCTCTGTTTAGGTCCTAAGACATCATACGCGTATGATGTCTAAAGTTGCAGATTTCCAGTTTTTCAGCACAGAACTCTTCCAATAGCTCTTTTAAGTGCTCAGCAACAATCAGTTACACAGAAAATTTTTCTGAACTTTGTTTATTGCATATTTCACTACCAAAGAGACTTTTTCAGTGATCTAACATGCAATCAAACACATCAAGCGAATAGAACACCAATTGATAGCTCTAGATCAGGATCAAATCAGGCCCTACCTAAGCTGCTTCTAATCATAAAATGGATTTTTTGCAATTGAAAATATAAAGAGATTTACTACCACACAAGGAGTAGCAAATGCTTTTTATGTCAACAACCACTTAAACACCATCAAAAAACAATCTAATCTAAGCTAGACTAAAAATACTGTCAACGCGGAAGACCCAGGAATACCCCACTTCCTAGTATCTCTCGAGACCTTCGGAGTCCACCACTCCTAGATCTTTTCTAACTAAAGTACACAAAGTAGTTTATACGACTCACCTCGTAGGATTAGTCTAAGGTCACCTACTTAGGGCTCTCGTCCCCGGCAGCGGCGCCAAATGTTAAGGCGGTTACGCCGCTAGCGGAAGCTAAATAGCGAGAACTCAACCAACAACAGAATTTGTCAGACGAGGACGAAGCTTGACCCGCAGGCGCATGGAAACAACTAGGTGGGTGTCAAATCACCTACTCGACCTTCTAATGACAATCACTACTAAGGAAATCAAATCTAAGTTCTAAAATACGCAAGTGACTGAAATCCGTACTACGAACGAATGCTATACGAAACAGGATCTAGAATCATTGAATCGATCTCAAACTCAAGGGGAAGTCTATACACTAGGTAAGAACAACACCCTAAAGACTTGAACTGCAAAATCAACCTATAACCACTCCGTGCGGTAAACGCGTATGAAGACAGGCCGAAAAATACAGGTGACCGAAACTTGACCCCGATGGTACTAATGTGTAGCTCTACTCGTTGTGGTTCTATAGATATGCTGCACGCTCTATTCCGACACACGAGTTGGAAGAAAACTCACACTGAAGCTCGTAGGAACTTACCACACGTAGAAGCCGATAGCGCGCACTCTTGGTATCTGTGCGTAGCTCTCACCGTTGCTAACACAATGGCAGTGTCGCTTTTCCAATGGCGGTCTCGTAGCTCGCGTAGCAAGGAGATAAGACCCTCTCTCTCTCTCTCTCTCTCAGACACAGTCACGGCGCTCAAAAACTCACTTTGATTAAATTGAATCCTCCCTTAGGTTACAAAACTTTGGCTTATATACCTCAGCCTTGGAGGTGAGAACATCTCTAATTATTTACATTAACATGTGAAATTACCTCGGGATTACAAGCTGGAAACTCAATTGAGTCCCGTTACTTAATGAATGGCTCAAATCAAAATTAATGTCGGAAAGACATTTATTACAATCAATGGTTACAAAATGATGGGTGTGAGCAACAATGTGGGTGTGATCCTCTGCTGGCTCAACATTTAGCACCACCATCTGACCTAGCGGGACATGAATCTGTAATTGAAGTACCCGTTAACAAGTTGGGGCAATACTTTGAAGGTGATGAATCTAATGCTACTCTACCAATCACTACTAAAGGATTAACTGTAAAGGGGGTCCTTGACGGTGGTGCGGGAGTCAGCATGGTGACAAAGAGTTGTTGGGAGTCTATGGGGCGACCTCACCTTGAAGCCACAAGCGTAGTGGTAAAAATGGCTAATGGATCTATTGTTACGCCTATTGGAATGCTAAAGGATCTCAGGATCAAAGTCTTGGGACACAAGGTAAGGCAGACTTTCATTGTTATGGATTTTTCCAAGCATCCTATGTCATTTGAGATGGTCTTAGGGCGTCCATTCATGAGGGAAGCAAAAATGGTGCATGACTGGTCCAAAAACCACGTCTACTTATAGTTCCAAGACTCTGTCATTCGAGTTAATCTTTTAAGTGGTCGAACGCATCCTCTAGGAAATAAATTCATCATTGATAATCGATCAGACACAACAATTCACTCAGCTCCATTACAGTATTGTTACACGTGTAATGAAAACACGGATATTGGGGAGAACTCTCCTTATATGGATATCCTACCCGGAATGGCTGAGTCAGACAATGTCGATTGGGTACACCTAGCGGCAACTATAGATACATGGGGAGCTAGAGGAACAACCTGGGTAACACCAGATGGGGAAGAGATACCACACATTGCACCAGTAAACATGTTAGGTGTAGCGCATGTAACATCCGATGATAAGAAAGAGGCACACCTACCTGAGAGTGAAACCGATGATTCCTCAAAGGCTTCAGGCCAATACACATCAGAAATGAAATCTCAGGGAGAAATGGATTCAGAACCTGAAGAAACATCGAGTGAACCAAGTATAGAAACTGAACACTCAAGGCCTAGTACGACCATCTATAGTAATTTATATGAGAGTGAAGAAGATACAAGCGAAGACCTATCAGGCGAGTCGAGTTCAAACATTTACCAAAATCAAAACCTTAACAAGAAACAAAGGTCATATAAGAGACGACGATATCGAGCAAATGTGAGAGCTAGGATAAACAAGGAAAGATCTATTGCAGAATGGCTTAGCTATCTAGGGGCATGTGATGCTCATCGAAAGCTAGTAGACAATTGGGGTGAACATCTCCAGAGTGTCCTGTGGTGCAGCCCGCGACCCATTGACCTCGCTCAATTGGAGGTTACAGAGCCGAAATTGAGTCGAACTATAAGAAGACGTCAAATCCGAGAGTTAGCACAACAACAAAAGGAGGCAGAAATAAAAGAAAGGTCTCCGTCAGGACAAGAGCCCGTTGACTTACATACGGCTCCTGAACATTTTAAATCTTATACCACGGGAGAGCGAAAGGTTGTGTATGCCAAAGCCCAACGAATACCTACCAATGGAAGCAGTGGAGTCTATGATGGTCCAACGGTAGTTAAAGAGATAGAATTAGCAGAACCAGGTGAGGAGTCTAAACCAGTCTTTATTGCTCAAGACCTTACCGAAACTGAAGAGCCTGTACTTAAGGAGCTCCTCAAGGAATACAAGGATATCTTTGCTTGGACATATCATGACATGAAGGGCGTTCCACCTTCTGTGGTGCAACATACAATTCCCATGATCAACACTTCTAAACCCGTCCAGCAACGACCCTATCCAATGAATCCTAAGTACACCAAAATTGTACAAGAGGAGATTGAAAAACTTATCGAATGTGGATTCATATACCCTATTGAGCACTCAGAATGGGTTTCTCCAATAGTCATTGTGCCAAAAAAGAATGGTAAACTAAGAGTGTGCGTGGACCTCAAGAAAGTTAATGCAGCTACTAGGAGAGATCATTATCCCTTGCCATATTCAGAACATGTGCTTGAAAGAGTTGCGCGCAAGGAAGCTTATAGCTTTTTAGATGGGTACTCTGGTTACAATCAAATCACAATTGCATTAGAGGACCAATCTAAAACTGATTTTATCACAGAGTTTGGAGTGTTTGCATTTCGTGTTATGGCTTTTGGCTTAACAAATGCCCCTGCTACATTCCAACGATTAATAAACACTGCGTTTAAAGAATTTCTAAGGGAGTTTTGTGAAGCTTTCCTAGACGACCTTTGTGTTTATTCTTCTTGGGAGAAGCATTTGTTATATCTACGAAAAATATTTGAAAGGTGCAGATTTTATCGCATCTCATTGAACCCTTTCAAATGCCAATTTTGGGTTAAGCATGGAGTCATTCTAGGGCATATAGTGTCCAAGAACGGGATATCCACAGATGAGAGTAAGATTAAAGCCATTGCCGATTTGCCACCATCTACAAACTATAAAGGAGTTCAAAGATTTATGGGCCATGTTGGTTATTATTGAAGGTTTATTTTAAACTTTGCCGAGATAGCGCGTCCATTGTACAAGCTTCTTATCGAGTTTCACTGGACGGAAGAATTTCATCAATCTTATGAGTTATTAAAGAAGGCCCTAACAAGTGCTGCAATCCTGCGAACACCTGATTGGAATGTACCTTTTCATGTGCATCTTGATGCATCAAATTTTGCTATTGGGTGTGTTCTAACTCAACCAGGAGAACATAAATTGGACTACCCTATTAGCTTTGCAAGTCGCCAATTAAATGATGCCGAGATGAACTACACTACTACAGAGCGCGAAGGTCTAGCTATGATTTACGAAGTAAAAAAGTTTCGCTATTACCTTCTTGCTACCAAGTTTGTGTTTTATGTTGATTATCAAGCATTTCTATATTTGGTAAACAAGCCGTGTTCCACAGGTCAAATTACACGATGGTTGTTAATTCTTCTTGAGTTTGACTTCACCGTTGTTGTGAGGCTTGGGAGGAAACATGTCATGGTGGATCATTTATCTCGTATCCCTAATGGCGAAGCTCCTACGGGGGTTGATGATGAATTGCCTGATACTCCTTTGTTCATTGTTGAGACAATGCCTGAATGGAGTGAAAAGATTGTTAACTTCTTAGTTAATGGTTTTCCACCCAAAGAACTGCGAAAAGATATAGCTCGAAAATTAATCAAGGAATGCGAACCCTATTGCTTACTGGCTGGAACTCTCTATAAGAGAGGAAAAGATGATGTTCTTAGACGCTGTGCCCGCGAGGATGAGTATTTATATATTCTACAAGAGGCACACATGGGCGTAGCTGGTGGTCACTTTTCAGGAAAGTTGACTGCCCGAAAGATCTTACAGTCAGGCTATTGGAAACCCACTCTATTTAAGGATGCATCACTTTTTGCAAAGGAATGTGATGAATGCCAACGCTTCAAGAAGTCACAAAGAAGTGATAGGATGCCTCTACATCCCATCAAGGTAACCCAACCATTTGAAAAGTGGGGCTTAGACTTTGTAGGACCGATTAGTCCAGCTGCACGTAACACGCAATCACGATATATCATTGTGGCTACCGACTATGTAACCAAATGGGCTGAAGCAAAAGCAACACGAAAGGCGGATGCAAAAACAACAGCTAAGTTCCTCTTTGAGAACATTATCACACGTTTTGGATGCCCCTTTGAACTTGTGAGTGACAATGGAACTCATTTTATAAATGAAGTAATAAATCACATCAAACTTCATGATATCTCACCACAAGTCTACACCCTATAATCCCCAAGCAAATGGCCAAGCTGAGAGTACCAACAAAACTCTCATCTCCATTTTGACAAAGACAGTTGAGGCTCATCGCACTGATTGTGACCTAAAGCTTACATCAGCTTTATGGGCTTATCGTACTGCGTATAAAGTTGCTATTAATTGCACACCGTTTAAGATGGTGTATGGCCAAGAAGCAGTTATGCCATGGGAGTTTTTCATTCCTAGTCTTCGAGTAGCTTCTCAAGAAGATTGGGATGGTAACCCCTTAGTGGAGCGATTATATATCCTGGAAAGGCTAGATGAAGAGAGGCAATTAGCTGTGCGAAATGCTCTAGTGGAGAAGGATAGGAGAAAGAAGTGGTTTGATAGCCATTTAAAGGATAAAGACATCAAGGTTGGTGATAAAGTTCTTATGTACGGGGTACGTAATGAAAAGAAGAAATTGAAATACGCTGGTAAGGGACCATATCGAGTGTGTGAAATTACCCCGCAAGGTACCATTCTTGTGGAGACTCTAGATGGAGTTGAAACCATTGGATTCCTTAATGGGAGTAAATTCAAAAGATATTATGATCCTCTAAGCCAGGAAGAGTTGCAAGCCATCCATCAAAAGAAGGATGCCAAGGAACAAGCAGAGCTTAAAAAAATCCAAGCAAGAGTTGAGGCTCGAGAACAACAACAACGTCTTAGACGCCAACGAGAGGCTAATCTGGGAATCACGCAAGCATTTTTCGAGGATACAATGATGACTCATTAGAATCTGAGCCACCCCTACGATACCCAATTGAGCTAAATAGCCCCTATGGGAAAGTACTATACAATGCCTTATTAGATACGGGAGCTAAACACAATTTGTTATCCTATGGAGTTTGGTGTCAATTAGGAAAACCGACCCTATCCCCGAGTACGATGCAAGTCAAGGGCATTAATAAAAAGAAAACTGCTATTCTTGGAGTCCTTCAGACCCCTGTTGTCTATGACAATGGAAGCATAGTGCAGAGGTTTCTAGTCATGCCCGCGGGAGCTATGGAAGGCAACGTAAACCTGGGACGCACGTGGATATTGGCAACCAAATGCACTATTGATTGGGATACTGGTAGTGTCACGACGCGACCACCGACTCTTACCCCTATCATTCAAGCAAAGTCACCTACATTGCAAACTCTAGCAAAGTTGAAGGATAGCCAACATTCACAAGCCAAGGTGGTTAACTCGTCTTTGCCGGCTACCCATGAACCTAGCACTTCAACACTTGTAGTTGCAGCAAGCAGTAATATTGCAAGTACTCAACCTGCACGACCTAAGAGTACATATCAATGGGTCCCCAAGGCCTTACTTCCAACTACCTCAACCCTCCCATCCATTCCAAGAAAAAATTTCCCCGGAAAACCAAGAGCGCGCCCTAGGAGAGTCAAGACCAAATCACGATGGATTCCAAAACAACTATTAGAATCCCAAGGCTACTATGATGGAAATGAGAAAATCTGGGTACCTAAACGTAAAATGTGTCCTTCCCTATCGACAACAAACCCATATGAGTCAAACAATGTAACGCTAAAGCCAATGGCAGACCGTGGGAAGGGAAAGATCACAGCATGCTACACACCTAGTCCGGAGCTAGTTTGGGCTCCAAGGCAAAACCAATTTATTCCACCTAGCTCAGAAAGGGGGGAGTTCCATGAAGCTTCTAGCTCCTCATGTAATACATCCATAGAGGTAAAAGCTTCTACACAGCCTCCATATATAGTAGTGGACCTCCATGAAGCTACAAAAGAATCCACACCTCCCAGTGTTCAAGAATCACCTGATGAACCACTTCAAGTTCGATCCTGGGAGAGTACCTTACCACCCTTACAACTCGACGAGGCACCTAGGGTAGTAGAAAACTACTGGCAAAAATCCTCACCTATTACCAACTGGAACAATTGGTTTCAAAGGGTGACGAAATCATTTCAAACGGTATGATCTACCCAAGGAAGGGGGGAGTGTTTGTGGACATCCATTATTCACTTGCTTCCCTCTCAACCTTTCTCCCTGACCTCTTAATCTCCAATCTTAGGGAATGTATATATAGAGCCTTATACTCACAAAAACAAGATAAAAAAGTAAAAGAGCAAGGGCCATAACACAAATCATAAAAACAAATTATGCACAAAAACACGACCCTTGTAATATTTGCACTCTAACCATCATCTATTTGCGTGTACAGATATGGCTAGTACGCTAGAGTCATCCACTCCTGCCTTGGGTGAGAGGTACCCTCGTTACTTTTCACAAATATTTCACATGGTCTTTCCAGTGCTTGCATGTGAATGGGATTTGATAGGTATGCTAGCATGTGAGAGGAATTTTGAGGAGTTAGAATGGCTGATACGTCTCTTGACCACGTCTGATCCATTCTTAGTAGAGAGCGTTTCTCCCATTGCACAAGCCTACCCTTTTGACCAAGATGACTATAGGCGTCTAGTGACCTTCTTAGTAAACATGGGCACCTATGATGAAGAAGAAAATTTACAGGACTACACGGATGGCACATATGGTCTCATGGATGATGACTTTGCTTATCTCGACGACGAGGATAGGGGTTTTGCATCTATGATTGTCTGCTTTAATTGTGATTGGTAGCCTAATAGTCACCGCATTTGCTTAGTATCAAACATTTAATTCAATGTAATTTTTTGTCATAATCACTTGTCTAGGTTTAAAAATCAAGCAGTCCGACTAAGCTAGTTTGACCAAGTTAGGTGTTAGAGATCTTCTCTTAATACCATGGGGAATGCCTTCCTAATAATCAATGGTTACTTAGGTTCTTAATCCGATTTAGGCAGCATTGTGTGAAATGTACTAGGGCTTTCTAGTGGGCTTGACCCTATTGACCTTTCACTTAAGTATTATAAAGGGAGTTTACTAGTGTCATGAGCCTGGGGAGGTGTATCAGTGTTATATGACCCCCCAAAGTTACAAAATTAAAATGCTGAAAATGAACAAACAAAAAATCAAAGTGCCACACTGTAAAATCTTAAGCTGGAAGAGAAATCTCAGCTTGATTTGGTACTTCACTCACATGTATTGCCTATGGTACTAGAGCCCTAGAGGTTCCCAGTGTGGGCGCTTTTCCTTGAAAAGCAAAAAACCCAAGGCATACAAAATAAGCACACACATCAAATTGAATCACTGTGAAAACACTTTGGGGGGTCAAAGAAAAGGTAATCAGTCAGGCGATGATTTCATGAGAAATTCCTTTTATCGTAGATTAACTACAAGGTCCTCTAGGTATAGCCTCTAGTCAGCCCTCGAACATGAAATACTTGGCTCTCGCGATTAAACAACTTAATTGACCAGAGAAAATTAAGAAGCTTACCCATGGTATTAATAGTCGATCTCTAGTGCCTTTCGACCGTTAAATTAGCGACCCCAGACTTGTTTAATTTTTTACCTTTACATCTGTTTATGCATTTGATTACATTGCAATTTAATGCTTATTGCTGACAAATTGTTTAAAATTCTGTTACCAATCAATTGTCTGCCTAAAATTGCATATGCTTTTTAATCGCTTATGAAAATGCAATTACTGTGCAATGTTGTTTGATTTTGCAGTGACTAATGAAGGCTAAGGACATTCATCTCAAATGCTCTTCCACCTCGACCAACGAGCTTCAACTCAATAGCTTCCGAGGATGGAATCTACATCAGGAAGGGGGGCATGTTAACCCTCACGGCTCACGGACACCCTGTCACCTACGAGACGGACGTTGTAACCTACGGTGGACATTGTATTATTTATTTGGTAGAGTCAGGTACCGGGCTTGTTGGTCCAATAGGAAAAGGGTAAGAGTGATCGCCGATGAGAGGCGCACTCTAACTGGGACATTCAAGGGATTAGTTGGCTAAGCATGGGCGCCCAAGTGTGAATGGGGTGAGCTCATATAAAAGCCAACTAAACCTAAAATTCACTCATTCTCTCATTTGTGCAATAGAAGAGTGCTCTTGCTCCATCTCCATCTCCATCTCCATCTTCTTCTTCTTCACCTCCTGTGTGTGTGTGTGTGTGTGTGTGTGTGTGTGTGTGTGTGTGTGTGTGTGTGTGTGTGTGTGTGAGAGAGAGAGAGAGAGAGAGAGAGAGGGAGAGAGAGAGAGAGAGAGAGAGAGAGAGAGCGATCGAGCATTGCGGCGGTACGACGGCGGTGAAGCGGTTGAGCGCGACGTAGCGGCGTCTCTTTCTTCTTCGCGGCGAGGAATCCTCCACGGCAGGAGCATAGAGCGGGGAGTGACACACCATTGCCCTCTTTTGAGCTTACTAGTTAAGCTAGTTGTGTGCTTGGAGCCGTCTATGGCTCGCACACAGTGTTAGGCAAAGCCCTTGCTTCGACAGTGCGGCAAGGAGCGCACATTCACCTGCTCAAGGAGTGCCCAACTATAAGTGGGCTGGCAAGGAAGACGTGCAAATGGGTTCAAAAGACCTGGAATATTGGTTTCTTCCAGAACGACCTGATCTTTGGAGGGATAGGGATGAAAAGCCAAGTGTTACTAATTTGCATGCAAATTGTTAGATTCTGTTACTTCAAGCAATTATGGAGGGCCAGGAACTATCGGGTCTTCAAGAATAGTCTCTCTTGTGCCAATCTCTTGGAGATCAACAAAGAAAAAAAGGAATTGATAGTCTCATTCGATAAAAGAAAGGACCCACATGAATGGCTTTGGGCCATTTAGGTTGTTCTGATAGGCTAGAGGTTTCCTGAGTCTACGGCACCTTTGGCTTTTGGTTGTACTTTGAACTCTCATGTATCTAATGATAATGTGGATGCCCTAGCTCGGGTTGTGATCAGGGCTTACCTTGTAGTTTTTTGATATCTTTAATATAACAATCACTCACTTTTGTGAGTTTTGAAAAAAAAAATGTATGTTTGTTTGTAAATGGATCCTTTTATTTAAGGACCTCATGACTTCCTTTTCAACTTTTTTTGTTAAAATGACCACATGCACTAAGAGGCGTAGCTCAACTGTCGAGACCTTCATGATGTAATCCCAAGATTGAGGCTGTAAAGCTCACAAGTTATGTTCTCTTGGGTGTATCCTCCTTTCCCATGGGGGAGGTTGTTCCCACGGTTTCCCCTTGACATTGTAATGTATAGCAATGTGCATTTGTATAAAGTTTCTCCCTACTATCTTCCTCACATGCAAATGATAAAATTATAATAATAACAAGTGATAAAATACTAGGCTTTTCCATAAGTTCTCAAATGATTTTCCGAGAGAGAGAGAGAGAGAGAGAGAGAGAGAGAGAGAGAGAGAGAGAGAGAGAGAGAGAAAGCGCTACACATCCCTAAGCTAAAGACCCTCTTTAAAAGCACTACATCCTTAAGAATTTTTTTTGACCATAAGCTTAGGGAATTAAATTAGAAAAGCATCCCTAAGCATTAGAGCCCTATTCTCTAGACCCCACTTTAAAACTCTACATCCCTTAGCTCTAAAGTCTTGAGCAATAGACCCCCCTTTCAAAAGTTCTACCTTTACACATGAAACTCAGAAAAGCCAAAGGGTAGGGACAGGCCGCGAGAGGGTGTAAGAAGCTGCTTGTTACTAGGGCATACCTATTTAAAAACCCTATGTTTAGGAGGCTTACCAAGAAAGCTTTGAGCAAAGTCAATAAAGATATAAATCTAGAAAAACCTAAAGCTTGGGACCTCTTTGCTCGGAGTATACAAAAATCGATAGAAAAGCTTGGACCCTTGGATGAAAAAGGCACGAGAAGAGCATTGGAAGCAGATCAAAGAGGAGGTTTCTCGTCTTGCTTCCAAAAAGGCTGTTGGGATGGCCTCCAAAGAAGAACACAACAGGTGGCTCAAGGCTAAAGCCAACCTAGCCGAGCAGTAGCTTGAGGAGTTCAAGAGGGAAAGATTTAAATGAAGGGAGACCTTCCTTCATCCAGAGGCCACTAATCAAGCTCACTGTTTAAGGGCCTTGAAAATCAAGAAAAGCCGCAATCCCTCACATATGGAAATTGGAATGCTAGCAAGAATAAGACCAATGGCTAGGATGATGCTTGATCATCCAAGCTAAATCATTGGCTAAATGGAGATCCACTCTCAAGAAGTGGATGAAGCTAGAGCGACCTTGCTCAAGACTGTCAATAGAAAAATTCCTCAACCTGAAGCCAATCGTCTTGAGATGGCCTTTTCTAAAGACGACTGTTCGCTTGTGTTGCAAGCTTTTGGCAAGAGAAGTCCTCTAGCTGGGATGGTATGAGCACTAAATTCTTTAGAGAATTTTGGGATTATCTCAAGGTCCTAACCATGCGGTTGGCTAACCAAGCCATTACCCTGGATACTAGTGTGAAGAGAGGGCTTATCAAATCCATCCCCAAACAGGTCTACTTCTCTCAACTTAAGAATTGGTGCCCTATTATGATGATGTTAGTAGCTAAAAAAATTATTTCCAAGGCTGTAGCCCTCAGACTAGCCCCCCTATTGAACAAGATCATCTCTCCCCATTGGCATGAGTTCATTGAGGAAGATTTATTTATGACAACATCTTGGCAGTGATGGTGGGCATCAAATACGCATCCTTCACCAAGAAAGAGTGCATTTTGCTATGACTAGACCTTGATAAGGCTTATGAAAGAATAACATGGTCATATATAGAAGGTGTCATGGAAGCTCTTGGCTTTGGGCCTCGCTTGTGTCACCTCATTCACACACTTGGGGCTGGCAACCAATCAGAGCTCCTGTTTAATGACAAAATTCTGGGCTCCTTTGAGGTCAAAAGGTCTATTAAGCAAGGATACCCCTTGGTACCCTTGCTTTTTGCCATCAGATTGCATCCTCTCATCATGATGCTCAAAGCAAGTGCTACATGAGGGGAGTTACAAGAAGGCATGACTTTACCGGGCAATGACCAAGACCTGGAAAAATTGTTTGCAGATGATTCACTCCTCTTATTGAAGGCATGCCCCCAGGTTTCCAGAAAAGCTATGGAGATTGTTCAAACATTTTCCGTGGCCTCGGATTCCAAGTGTAATATTGAGAAGTCAAGGCTAGTCTCCCTGTCGAAAAATGACTCCTTCGATCCTCGGTGATTGGTTAGGTGAGATTGTCTCAAAAGGGAATATCTTTAGGCACCTTGGGGCCCCCTTGGGGTGGATGTAATTCACAAGCAAAGATTTCATTGGGTCTTTGAAAAAGTCAGAAGAAAAATGAGAAGGTGGGAGTATGCCCTTCTCCTATTCCCGAGCCGGATTAAAGCGATAAATTCATTTATGCTCCCCTATATTACCTTCACTAGCCCACTTCTCAAGATGGCTAAGTGTCACTGTAAATATTTATTCAAACCAGTAAAAATATTTCTATGGAAAAACAACACAAAATAATCCACACCATGGCAGTGGGCCAGATGGGAGTCAGTCACTCGACTAGTGGACCAAGGAGGTCTCAAAATTCTTAACCCAGTTGCCCATGCTAAGGCCCGTTGCGCCAAATTTGTGGTCTCATTTTCTGAATAGGACTAATCTTGGGCTATCATGATCAAAGATATGCTAGATGTAGCTAAGCTTGGTTCAAAAGGGGGTAAGTGGAAAGGAGTAGAGTTTCAAGAAAAACTCTTAGCCCCGACATGGTCTAGCCTAAGTCCGAGGGACATCTTAGGGAACTGGTAAGAAAGTGAAAAAGAGTAGCTATGGATTTGGAGTAGGGGGAAGAAACCACGTAATTCAAGAAATCCATCTTGTATTGGTCCCCTATTGGTTAAAAACTACCAAAAACGTGAATAGTAAGAGGCTGAATCGACTAGCTCACTTCTGGGACGCTAATAGTAAGAGCCGAAAAACCATTGAACTTCTTGCAACCCAATATCAACTCAATGGCTTTGAGATATGGTTAGTCAACAGAGTGATAAAAGATCTTGAAAATGTTGTAATGCCAATTTGTGAATCCGGGTTTGAGTGGAATGCCTGGAGATGGCCAAGAAGTAGTCTTTTTTGGAAACCCCATTCTAAAGGCATATATCATGCATTTATACACAAGAATAATTATTCTAACCCCCTCAACAAATTATGGATGAGACAATGGTTGGAAGAACGGTGGGAGGAAGTCGTGGAGTACATTTGGAAGCCAAAGTGGCCGCAGTTTATGAAGATTTTTTAATGGAAGGTGATGTGGGGTGCTCTACACGGGCGTAAAGATCCAAGAGAGAGGAATTGGGTCAGATCAATGCCTGGGGTGCAAATTAGCTAGTGAGGATTTGGCCCACCTATTCATGGAATGCCATGCTATCAGAGGCTTAGCAAGGAAAATCTACAAATGGGTCCAAAGGACATGGTATATCAGATTCTTCAAGATTGATTTGTTCCTTGGTGGCAAGAAGTTGGGAAGTTATGATCTTCTCATATGCACTCACATCATGTATGGTAGGCGAGAAACTGTGGTGTGCTTGAAGGAGATCTTGGTGTGGCAAGCTTTTCAGACAGTATACAAGAAAGCAGAGTGGTGATCTATACATTGGGACGCAAGCAAGACTCAGAAGATTGGTATAGAGCTACTCATGCCATGCTGTCAACCTATGATAAGTAAAGCCTAGAACTATAGTTCACCTACTTTGTTAAGCCGGTGATTGGTAAGCCTTGTTGAGAGGCGGTAGACATCCAACGTGTAGCCTTCAACACCTCAAGGCTCGGCCTAAGCTTGATGTTGTTTCAAAGAGGTGAAGGCTACAAAGGTTTGATAAATAATGGGTAAAATATCTAACTTTTTTTATTCACCTCTATATTTTTAGGTGTTTAGGAACATGTTGTGTGTGTGTGTGTGTGTGTGTGTGTGTGTGTGTGTGTGTGTGTGTGTGTGTGTGTGAGAGAGAGAGAGAGAGAGAGAGAGAGAGAGAGAGAGAGAGAGAGAGAGAGAACGCAAGTTGTACACGCCTTATATGAATATTACTTATAGGTTAGGAACACACAAATTTGATCAATTTTCCACATGCTCATATGGTTCAATTAGTTTTCACAAAGTAGAGATACGAGCAACAGAAGAGAGGAAGTCCTCTATCCATCATTTACGTGGTTATAAGGGTCATATGCCACAAGCTACGTCAATAAATCTAGGATTCTAATGAAACTGATTCCTAACATCGAGATGAAATCCCATTGATATATTTAGAATCCATAAACAACGCCTTTTTTCCCACGTTTAAGAGACACCGCCGCCATCCATAAACCATAAATATGATATGAGACTTAGTCTAAACTAACTAGTAATCTTGTGGGTATGTAGATTTGGAACATTTCGACTCTTGGCACAATGAGTCTCTAATTTCACTTCTCTTAATAAGAGAGAGTGGAGAGTTTCTTGACTAATCAAGACCACCCATCTTTGACTGGCAACCTGAGCCAGCCCCCACTTTCCACCCCACACTCACACTTTTTAGCTTGTTTTCTAATTACTACTACACTGCTCCACATACACAAACAATATTCTTTTCTTAATTCCAAGCACAGATTCTTTCATCCAACCTTCAATCATCACCAAAACATTTCTTTCTCAAACATGTTCTAATGAAGAAAATCCTATAATTCAACAAAAATGAATCTTTCAGTTATTCTTAAGAGTTTTCCGCTACCCGCGGACTTTCTCTGTCTAACCAACAGAGCCTTTGCAAAGGATTTACTTATTCACTAACCGGGAAATGCGCATACTTTCCCAATTGCTAACCGCGAAGGAGCATCTCGCTAACCGCAAGGCATCCTGCTAACCGCAAGGTATCTTGCTAACCGCAAGGTATCTTGCTAACCGCAAGTGACAAAAAGAGAGCTGATAACCTCGCTTATTCTCCGCTAACCGCGGAATCACCTCGCTAACCTCGAGTTCCATCTAGAAACAAGATATTCTTTCAGCAATCGTTTTCTTTAAGTGATTTCTCAAACATGATTAACTAACTTCTAATATCAAACAGAGATAGTAACCATAAATCAAACAAGTCTTTCTCTACTCTATGAAATCGTATGCTTGTTTCTTGTGATATAATCACGTTTTTTGGACAGTTCAAGGGAATTCTTAGGCTTGACTTACCGGTCATCATATATAATGATGCAGAATTATAAATTCATCTTATCGGATTAGCAACACGTTCGACTACCTCTCATGGTTGAGGTTGGACAGTTTCGACTTCTTCCGTAATCAATACCTCCACATGAGCAACATTTGGAGTAGTTGATGCCTTCCTCTGCACCTTTCTTGGAGGTGGAACGACATGAGTGTCCTTCGAGATTCGAGTCATTCGCTTTGGGGCCATCGTAACGCGAAAGAGGGCAAAGTAAGAAAGAGAACTCAAGAATTTGAGGGGCAACACGATGATGGTAGAGAAAAAAGTTGGAGATGGAGACGGCTTGAGGGTAAGAGCCTGAGGGAGAGAGGTTGAGGAAGAGAAGGTAACTCCAACGTCAAGGCAAGAGAGCTTCCGCTTCTGAGAGTGTGTGTTCTCAAAGTGAATGGAGAGGGGTCTTTATATAGGCTCTCAATGCCTGCTAAGAATAGAGGGAAGCAAGGAGAGATAAGCTCGCGCATGTTCGTGGCTGTTAATTTTTTTTCTTTTTTGTTTTTGATTTTTTTTTTTGCGGACACGGATTTCGATGCACGATTTGAAACCTTTTAGATGAAGCTTGGCTTCCAAAAAAAGAGCTCTAAACTAAGCTCCTCCTCTCTTTCTTTCCTAAAAGTACTCCTCCTACTCCTTCTCCTCTAAAATTACTCTTCCTTTCCAAAAGAGTCAACTCTTATCTTTAGATACAATCTTGAGGCTTAAGTTTCCCATCAACCTTATTGTTTTCAAGTGAATATCATAATTAATAGTTCTAAAGTATGATTTTTGATCCAATCGCTCCATTAATATGCTCTTTGACTTAATAAAATGCAAACCTCAAATATTTACAAAGCGAATGAAATATTTTTATTAAAAAATATTGGGTACATTACAATCTCCCCAACGTAAGGATTCGAGATGTCCTCATCTCGAGAAAAAGTGAGGATAGTCCTTCTTTAAGGTGACTTCATCTTCCCATGTTGCATCTTCTTCAGGATACTCTTGCCACTGAACAAGGTGTCCTCTGAGAACTCAATTTAGAAGAATCTTCTCTCGAGACTCTAAAATTCTAGAAGATTGGAGTTCCAAGATGTTTTGAGTAGGCATGACAATTTGTTCATCATTGAGGAGTTGATCATCACTAGAAATATAGGGTTTTAATAAGCTTACATGAAATACATCATGGATTTTGATGTGAGCTGGAAACTTCAACTTGTAAGCTTGGGTTCCTATACACTTGATCACTTCGTAAGGGCCACAATAACGTGGACTAAGCTTCTTGTACTTTCCAAGTGATAAAGTACTCCTCTTTGGATGAATCCAAAGAAAAACCTTGTCACCTTCTTTAAATCTTCTTTCGGATTACTATTTACATACTTCTTTTGACAATCGTGAGCTGCCTGAATATCCTTTTGGATGGCTTTTGTTTGATTTTCTATTTCTTCCAGGATCTTCTTAGATGCTTGAACTCTCATGGTAGGGTCAGAAAAGTTGAGTGAAGAGACACATTCTTGACCATGTAAGGCACAAAATGGGGTCATAACAATGCTTTGATGGTGAGAAGCATAGTAAAGGTAAAAATTGAATCCATCGCTTAGGTTCTATTGCAATAAGCTTTAAGAATATCTTTGATGACTTGGTTGATTCGTCCTGTTTGACCATCTGATTGAGGATGGTATGCGGTACTAAAGTTTAACTCTGTCCCAATTGCCTTAGAGAGTGAGGTCCAAAAGTTTAAAGTGAACTTCACATCTTGATCGCTTACAATCCGTTTGGGCAATCCATGCAATCTAAAAATGTCTTTAACAAATAGTCATGCAATATCAGAGGTGGTAAAGGTTGTTATGACCGGTATGAGATGTGCAACCTTCGTGAGTAGGTCAACAACTACCATGAGTGAATTATATCCTCCTTATACCGTAGGTAATCCAATGACAAAGTCCATACTTATACACTCCCACTTCATTTGGGGAATGTCCAATGGTTGAAGTTTACCGGGAAGTTTAACTCTCTCAGCTTTAATCCTTTGGCATGTCAAGCATTGACAAACATAGCATAGAACATCTGCCTTTTGCCCAGTCCAATAGAAACTTTTTCGTACGGCATTGAGAGTCTTTGCATATCTTAGGTGTCCTGAAGTAGGGCTATCATGGGCCTCAAATAAGATATCCTTTTTTAAGTTAGGTTCCTTTGTACACATAACCTATCTCTATAGTAGAGACAAGGTCCATCATGTGAGAAGTGTACATTGAAGGTATATTCTTTGAATCCCCAGATCAAACAAGGTTAAGCTGTCTTTGATAATTAAGATCAGATGATGCAACTTCCTTAATCTTTTCAATGATTGGGTTGCTGGGTATAGATATGAAGCTCAAAAAAGGTTTTTGACTGACTGAATCTGCAACCGTGTTTTCTTTTCCAAGACGATAGATAATGTCAAAGTCAAATTCTTGCAAAAGTTCTACCCATCGTCTTTGCCACATATTTAAAGTTGCTTGGGTGAAAATCCATTTTAAGCTCTTATGGTCGTTTATGAGTCAAAACTTCCTTCCCAATAAGTAGTGTCTCCATATCTTCAGAGCGTGAATGACTGCCAATAGTTCAAGGTCATGGGAGGGATAGTTCTTTTCATGAACCTTAAGCTTACGTAAGGTGAAAGCTATTGGTCTACCTTCTTGAACTAATACTCCTCCAACTGCTATTCCACTCGCATCAGTAACGACTTTAAAGGCCTGGTTAAAATCTGGTAGCTTTAGGCACGGTGTTGTAGTCACATACTGCTTAAGTTGGTCAATTATTTCTTGGTGTAGTGGTCCCCAGCTTATCTTCACTCCTTTCTTCAAAAGATCGGTCAAGGGTGAAGCAATCACTGCATAATCCTTTATAAAGATTCTATACCATCTTGTGATTCCTAAGAATCCTCTAAGCTCACTTGCATTTGATGGTTGAGGCCATTCAACAATGTCTTGAACTTTAGCAGTGTCCACTGAGATTCCTTCATGCAAAACAATAAATCCCAAATACTCAATCCTTGGAGTGAAAAATGAACACTTGCTCATCTTTGCATATAGCTTGTGTTCTCGAAGAATATCCAACACCTTTCTCAGGTGGTCTTCATGTTCTTCTTCATCCCTTGAGTAGATTAGAATATCATCAAAGAAGACAAGAACAAAGTCATCTAGGTACGACCTGAAAATATCCTGCATCAATCTATTGAATGTAGCCGGAGCATTAGTCAGACCAAATGACATTACTATAGACTCAAAATGTCCATATTGAGTGTTGAAAGTTGTCTTTGGAATATCTGATTCCTTTATTCTGATTTGATAATAACCAGATCTTAAATCTATCTTTGAGAAGACCTTGGAACCATGTAGCCTGTCTCATTGATTCGTAGGATAGGATAGTTGTTCTTAACTGTTACCTGGTTTAGTCCTCTGTAGTCAATGCAGAGTCGTGAAGTCCCATCTTTCTTCTTCTGAAAAAGTACTGGTGCTCCCCAACTTGATTTACTCGGTTTGTACTTCGACTTGCTTTGCTTGACTATCTCTAAAGCTCATACTACCTAAGCCACAATGGATGCTAGTGTGATTCTTAGATAACCAATCCATCCCAAGAATTTCATCATACATCCCAACTGGTAAGGTTCTAAAGAAGGCTAAAGTAGCATGTTCTCCTAGTTCAAAGTCAAGGGTTCCCACACAATATCGTGATACCATGGTTTTTCCATTAGCCAATTCTACTGTCATGGGTTTAGCTAGTTGTTGATTCAGGTTCAACTTTCGCAAGCATTTTGGGGATAGAAAAGAATGAGTACTGCCACAATCGATGAGGAGGTTAAAAGGTTTACCTTGATGGGTTGCTGATGTTTGAATAACAGCAAATTGACTTTGGGCTCCAAGGTTGTCAATAGCTGCATAAATTCTTGTTCTCTCTTTTTCTTCACCAAGGGTAGGCTCTCCTAAGATTGCATGTACATGGGCATTCCTACCTTGATCTCTTCCAAAGGCTCTCGCTGCTCTTCCTCGTCCTCTACCTCGTCCACCACCTCGTCCATTGTTACGTCCAAAAGGACGGTGTCTTTGATCTACTTCAGTTGTTGTTGCTGCTCTATTAGTCAGACGTGGACATTTGTTCCGATAATGTCCCAACTCTCCACATTCGAAGCATCGAACATTCAAATGTGAAGGATTTTGAGCATTAGCAGCATAAGCTCTTTGTGGTTGTCCATTATTATTGGGAAGTCTTATTGGTCGTCTCGCTCCATTAAAACTTTGATTTTGTTCAACTCTTCTTCTAACCCCTTACTCCTTCATTAAGGGCTTAGCTCGTAGTAAAGCATCTTGCACAGTAGTAGGTTTCATGGCTTCTAATCATGAGCTGATTGGTTCTCTTAAATCTTGACAAAAACGGGCTACTTGCTACTCCTTTGGTCATTGGCAAAGCATAAAGCCTAAGCCTTACAAACTTTGAGTAGTACTCTTCCAAGGTTAAATTGTATTACTTCAAGCTAAAGAACTCATTCATCTTCAATGCTTCGTGTGCAGGAGGTAAGTATCTTTCCTTCACAGCCTGTTTAATTTCCCTCCAACTTTGGGAGTTCTCCAATACTCCCATGTCACACAAAGTTGTTTTTCACTTCACCAGAGAGGTGAAACATCCCTAGCATTGATTGATTTGCAGGTGCAGTCTTTGCAACCAAGAAGTAATCATCCATAGCTTCAATCCATACTTTTGCATCTTTTTCAATATCATCACCCTCTTCTTTAAAAGAAGGTGGTTGCATTTGTTGGAGCAATTTTTTTTTTCTTGAATCTCCGTATAGTTAGCATCATTCTGAGGGTTTTCATTATAGGACTGATTTGAGGGTTCTCCTGAGTATATGCATATATTAACGTTAATATTCATAATAACCCAAGACATTAGGGTATTTTTTAGGCTTAGACTTATCCAGTCCACTAAAGGTTCAACCACATAACTTTACCAATTATGACTTACTCAGTCTATTAAAACTTAACCATATGACAACCAATTCTGACTTATTTATTCCATTAAAACTCAGTCACATGCCTTAACTAGTCATGACTTACCTAGCCCATTAGAACTTACTCACATGACTTAACCAGTCATGACTCTTGTCAATCACACAACTTAACCAGTCATATAATTTCTTTGAAGAAAAACAACTCGATCAAATGACTTAACCAGTCAAACAATTATTTTGAAGCAAAACATTACTATCCATAAACTCATCAAAAAGCCATATAGAGTTCTACAAAAGATCTCTCCATGAGAACATATGATAGAGGTTTCAACCATAGCTATGATATATGTCAATCGACATAGCGTAATATCTCTAAGAGTCGGATAATAGGTAAAGTAACCATACACATGAGAAAGCTTGAAGTAGCCAATTAAATCTTTTTAACATAGGCAATGATATCAATTGTGAGGTCCCCAACCCCGAGAAGATTGGGGCACTTGATAGATGGCCTTCCTTTATTCTCCTTTTCCGTTGACAACACCCTACTCTGTTTCCACAAAGTAGAGATACGAGCAACAGAAGAGAGGAAGTCCTCTATCCATCATTTACGTGGTTATAAGGGTCATACGCCACAAGCCAGGTCAATAAATCTAGGATTCTTATGAAACTGTTTCCTAACATAAAGATGAAATCCCATTGACATATTTAGAATCCATAAACAACGTCTTTTTCCCCACGTTTAAGAGACACGGCCGCCATCCATAAACTTTAAATATGATATGAGACTTAGTATAAACTAACTAGTAATCTTGTGGGTACGTAGATTTGGGACATCTCGACTCTTGGCACAATGAGTCTCTAATTTCATTTTTCTTAATGAGAGGGAGTGGAGAGTTTCTCGACTAATCAAGACCACCCATCCTTGACTGGCAACCTGAGCCAACCCTCACTTTACTGTTTTCTAATTTCTACCACACTGTTCTACATACACAAATTCTTTTCTTAATTCCAGGCACAGGTTCTTTCATCCAGCCCTTCAATCATCACCAAAACATTTCTTTCTCAAACATAGTCTAATGAAGATAATCCTATAATTCAACAAAAGTGAATCTTTCAATTATTCTTAAGAGTTTGCCGCTACCCGCAGACTTTCTCTGTCTAACCAACAGAGCCTTTGCAAAGGATTTACTTATTCGCTAACCGCAAAATGCGTATACTTTCCCAATTGCTAACCGTGAGGGAGCATCTCGCTAACCCAAAAGGCATCCTGCTAACCGCAAGTGGCAAAAAGAGAGTTGATAACCTCAGCTTATTCTCCGCTAACCGCAGAATCACCTCGCTAACCGCGAGTTCCATCTGGAAATAAGATATTCTTTCAGCAATCGTTTTCTTTAAGTGATTTCTCAAACATGATTAACTAACTTCTAATATCAAACAGAGATAGTTTATCAAATAGTAACCATAAATCAAACAATTCTTTCTCTACTGTATGAAATCATATACTTGTTTCTTGTGATATAATCACGTTTTTTGGACAGTTCAAGGAAATTCTTAGGTTTGACTTACCGGTCATCATCTATAATGATGCAGAATTATAAATTCATCTTACCATATTAGCAACACATTTGACTACCTCTCGTGGTTGAGGTTGGACGATTTCGACTCATTTCACAATCAATAAGGCTCCGCATGAGCAACGTTTGGAGTAGTTGATGCCTTCATCTGCATCTTTCTTGGAGGTGGAGCGACATGAGCGTCCTTCGAGCTTCGAGTCACTCGCTTTCGGGCCATCGTAACGCGAAAGAGAAGGAGAAATTGAGAAAGAGAACTCAAGAATTTGAGGGGCAACACGATGATGGTAGAGAAAGAAGTTGGAGATGGAGACGGCTTGAGGGTAGAGGTTGAGGGAGAGAAGGTAACTCCGACGTCAAGGAAAGAGAGCTTCTGCTTTTAAGAGTGTGTGTTCTCAAAGTGAAATGAGAGGGGTCTTTATATAGGCTCTCAAGGCCAGCTAAGAATAGAGGGAAGCAAGGAGAGATAAGCTCACGCACGTTCGCGGCTATTAATTTTTGTTTTTTGTTTTTTGTTTTTTTTTGCGGACACGGATATCGGTGCGTGATTTCAAACCTCTTATATGAAGCTTGGTTTCCAAGAAAAGAGCTCTAAACTAAGCTCCTCCTCTTTTTCTTTCCTAAGAGTACTCCTCCTACTCCTTCTCCTCTAAAATTACTCCTCCTTTTCTAAAATTGCTCTCCCTTTCCTAAAATTACTCTCTTTCCAAAAGAGTCAACTCTTATCTTTAGATACAATCTTAAGACTTAATTTTCCAATCAATTTATTGTTTTCAAAAGTGAACAAGGGTCATAATTAATAGTTCTAAAGTTTGATTTTTGATCCGATCGTTCCATTAGAATGCTCTTTGACTTATTAAAATGCAAACTTCAAATATTTACAAAGCAAATGAAATATTTTTATTAAAAAATGATGGGCACGCTACACTTTTGACATGCTAAAAAAGGTTAAGAGAATAAAAGATCAAAAAGTATATATCACCACCAATTGGATAAGAAGGATCTTCATGTGTTTTACCTTTTGAAAAATCAAGCATAAACTTAAAAATTGTCATTCAACCTATCAACTTATGTAATTTGATCTTATAAATTAACTTAATAAAATTAAGCTATAAATTTTTAATATAATTTAAATATTTATGATATAGTAAATTTATTTGTGCACCTATTGAGTTTTATTATGAAAGAAAATTTAAATCATTATTTATTTGAACATGATTTATAATAAACAAACATGGTAAATCATTAGGTTATGCTTCAAGAGTTTAAAAAAAAGTAGTGAGTTTTCTATTGTTTTTAAAACCTTCATTTTTAAATTTTTTTTGCAAAACTCACATTCTGTGAGTGGTTTAGTATTAAGCATAACCAAAACGAATACCAAGCAAAGAACCTACTCACAGACGAGCTAGGGTATCAAGAAGACCGTACCACATACCATAGAGAACAATCATCATCCTTAACTGCCCAAACAAGGGAGACAAGCCCCAGCTAAATACATAAAACCATAACCAAAACGACAACATATCGAGAGTATACTCAAAGCAAGGGCAGGGCCCATTGTTCCCATCACCTCAAGAGTGTCTCCGAGAGCCACCATGGAAAAGTCCCTGCCATCAACACACACCATGTTCCAACCACATCACCACCCAACAACAAAAAAGGAGAGCCTTTAGAGAAGACGAGTAGCACATCACTAAGACTATGACCAAGATCCAAGCATCCACAGGCTTTCAAGGGAGCCATGCCATTTCAGATGTAATCACCTGCTGATCTAATGAGCACAAAATCAACAAAAGATTTGAACCATATGACAAAAACACCGAGGCGCCCGCACATAAAAAACCCTCAAAATTGAACCATCACAAGCAAATGACGGGGATGCCACCATTGATCCTTTGCTGCCACCATGGGTCCTCTACTCCCACCAACCGATGCCGTGCCCCCAACCACCACGAACCCTCAACATGAAGAGCCCTTTTTGACTTTGTGAGAAATTTTCCCTTCCAGAAGAAGAGAGGGCCGCCGCCAAGTCCCTCAGCCATAGATTTGTAGGGAGCTGACCCACCTGTAAGGCTTGGCAGGAGCCCCCCTCCTAGGACCACCTCCAACTCGTCTGCGACGCATATCCAAGCCCTACATACAAAAATTGACCCAGGCTCGACATCTCCCCAACCATCTCTTGCAGACCAACTCTGCACGATCCGTCCGAACCCTACGCACACAATGTACGCCAGAGCCGAAGGGGAGTAGGGCGATGCTAGGGTTTGTCTCACAATGTGAGTTTTCAAAACCTTCATTCTATTGTTTTAATTTTCTACAAGGTTAGTATTGCTTTTGGCTAATGTCAAAATGGTATACATTTGAAAGAAAAATTATAGAAATTTGAAAATTCTACATAAACAAGATATTCTTTATAGAAGCAAAAAGGACATTAATAAAATGTTAAATATTTTTATATAAAAGGAGGTTCTTGAATTAAGAATATATTCCTACCACTTATGGTGAAGATCATAACACAAGTTTTTGCAAAGGTTTTTTTGTAAGCTTTGTGATTTTATTACTTGTTTCTGAAGGCATTACAATATTCTTTTGTTTTAATTTTTTAATGTGTCTTTTTATTTTATTGCTTTTATTTTGGTTGGATTGTTCAAGATTTTCTAATCTTTACTCCATTTTGACAATTGAGATCCTCTGCTTGATAAAAGCCATTTGCAATTAGAGATAAATCTCAATTTTTTAAGATGTGATTATACTAAACCTAAGTTTTTCTTCCAATCGTTGTGGGTGTCCTAACATTCGAATTAAATCTTATGAGTGTGTGGCCCTTTCTCTCTCTCTCTCTCTCTCTCTCTCTATATATATATATATATATATATATATATATATAGAGAGAGAGAGAGAGAGAGAGAGAGAGAGAGAGAGAGAGAGAGCCTTTTCTTGGCACCCAATCCACTCTTTTTATAATATATATATATATATAGAGAGAGAGAGAGAGAGCCTTTTCTTGGCACCCAATCCACTCTCTTTCTTTTTTTGCCTTGGTTTCCCCCCTCCCTTTCCAAGCCCTTTCCTTATGTCACGTGGCAAGGGCCTCCAAGGTGCATTAGATATAATTGAGAACATTTGTAGGTGGGATTATACTAAACCTAGGTTTTTCTTGAGCACTCCGGTACACAATAGATTTTTGCTATTACTCAATAGTCCATTATCTATACTCTTTATCATGGAGTTTGAAAAATTAGAGGAAGGAGAGGGTCTCCACGTGTTGTTTTTTGGTTGTTTTGCATGGCTTGTTGTATCAACGCTGAAATTGAGTTGTTGCATCCCTGTTGGGTCGTCCTCCTTACCATAGGCACATTAAAGAGCCTTTGAAAATTGAGTGAAGTAGTTCAGATTCTATGAGGTTCCATCCTTTCTCAATGACCTGTAATACTCAAAATTGTACACCTGACAACATGTTGTCAATGTGTGTGTGTGTGTGTGACACACACACACACACACACACACACACACACACACACACACACACACAGAGAGAGAGAGAGAGAGCATGTAGACTATGCAAATCACCTTTTTTTGACAATGTTCAAACTGTAGTAGTCAAAATTATGTGTGTGTGTGTGTGTGTGTGTGTGTGTGAGAGAGAGAGAGAGAGAGAGAGAGAGAGAGAGCTCTACTACTAGCAAAAAGTAGATAGAGAAGAGAAAGAGTGAGGTGGGTCATCAAGACCAACACCAAGATGATCAAGATAGCTAGTAATGATCATGTAGAGGGGAATAGGGGAGAAGCACTATCCATTGGTGTGTTTTTGAGTGCTTAGCATGTGATTTATTACCATTTACAAAGGACAATTATGTCTAAAAATAACGAAGCTATTCATCTCCAAAGCCTACATAACCAACTCAAATTCTAGTTTTAGCATCTTTTATTGATAGACAATTAATCTTCTTATGAAATGCTATAATATTTTTAAATCTTAGGAAATATTTAATCTCACAACCGGTATTTTGAAAATTTTGGGAAATATGAAGGGCATTTTTGGAATTCATGACAAGATATTGTGGGGATATTTTGGAAACTTTTGAAATTTGAGAGATATTTTGGGAATATCCAAAAAATACAAGGGTATTTTGGTCAACCATTTGTTCCATGTGATTTTTTGCACTCATTAAAACTTATTCTCCATAAACCTCATCCCTCCTTGACTTAGCAGGCCTTCGTGCCTCCTCACCTTGTTTACTCGACAAAAGGGTCCTTTCGACTCTTTTGGTTTAAGAAACTCATATGTGTCCTTTCATTTTTTACGCATTCCCATAACATTGATAAGGGCTAGCTAAATTTACCAAAAACATATTATAGCTCTATAAAAGTTTCTAGTGGTGGTTGAAGAATGTAGTCTAGGGAATTTTCAAGGACAAATCCTTAGAATATGAAAGGATTGAAAGCACTCCATTATTCTTTCAAAGTGTAAAAGTGACGACATGATAAGACCAAATTGTCTTTCATTCAAACACATTCCCTCCAACCTTGATTGTATATAGTTATTTATTCAAATGCTCCTTGATTGGATATAGTTTTATTTTACAGTACAATGAAAGTCTACAATTCCTTATTTATTCTTGATAACTTGAAAAGGTTTGATTGTGAGATTTATCAAGTTTCATAAAAAAGAAAGGAGCAAAAATTTATCCACAATGGGGGTCCTTCCAACTCCTTTTGTTTAAGAGACACTAGTATGTGACTCATGCGTTGCTGCAGCTAATTAGAAGCTAGGCTTAAGTTTGTTACACTCTCCTCTCTCATCTTTTTGCAAGGTGGCAACATGTGAAAACATTCTCTATGCATCGATGAAGTAGTGCCAAATATATTCTTGGATGCTTCATTATTGACAAAGATCATCCTCCAAAACTACAATAAGGCAACTGTAATAACTAACTATCAATAATGACGTCTTATATAGAAATATAGAGGAGATGACATCTAAACCCTCTGAGAAGACAATTTAATGAAGATCCACCCACATCAATGTGTTTATCTCTATAACTGTTTTGAAACATTGATTGTTGGCTGCTTTAAGTTGCTATATTGTTCCAGTTAGCTGATTATTCTTTGATGTTCATTGGTTGGCAAATGACTTAGAGGTAATACATTTTTTTGCTCGTAGCATGACCTAATTGTTGTAGGATCTATAGAAGGGATGTATAACCCTGGTGTATAATTAATGGACTTGCAGACATGCATATCACATAATATTCCAATCATAATTTCTAAGATCTTGTTGTTCAATTAGCCAAGAAGCTGATGCATGAGTTCATCTCTCTCTCTCTCTCTCTCTCTCTCTCTCTCTCTCTCTCTCTCTCAAAGCAAAAGGGGATCTTCACATACACATTGTTCATTACAAAGGAATACATGAAACTATATGAAGTGCCATTGTGAATTTTCTTTGACAATACTTTGAAGTAATTGTCCCTGAATATGCCTGATTACCTAACGCTTTGTTCACCTATGTGTTGTGCTAGATACTGGACATATTTGATGCAACATGTGTGTGTGCATTATAGGGGGCTTTGTTAATGGAATGGATAGGCTCTCTGGCCTTATTTATCTACCTATCATTGTTTGAAAAATAAAAGAGACATTCTTTCTATCTTAATCACTTTGTATTAATAAAAGTAAAAGAGTGTTTCCATGATTATTTTGTAATTGAAGCTACACACAATGCAACCTCAAGTCATTAATACACTCAAACTTTAGCTAGGTGAACATGAGATTGAGAGTGAGGTAAAGCAAACATCAATGAGTTTCAAACATCCAACATTCTCATTGACTCTCCACACTTTCTTTTCCTCTTTCTAAGAGAGAGAGAGAGAGAGAGAGAGAGAGAGAGAGAGAGAGGCAAGAAAGTGCAAACTTGTAGGCCTTGTGCGATGAGAGATAGTG